>NW_027273883.1:15655000-16855000 GCF_046630095.1 Trachinotus anak | reverse complement strand
TTCTTATGTTGGCTATAAATCAAATGCAGATGTAGACTGCTGAGCGATGATGGAAGAAAAACTTTTACAGATGTGTTTCCTGTGCCTTAGACGCAGAAAACATCACGCATATAGAAACATCTCACAGGGAGCCACTATTCAAACCATGCCTGTTCCTTACATCAACTGATGTTACACACGGATAAGCGAGTAGTGAAAACACGCAAATAGAGGTTACTATTTTTGGTTATTTTCACAGCAATTGCTTCTAAATATATTTTTCTGGTGCTCCTAAATGTTTCAGGAAAGGAGAGATCAAAATAGGCAGAGTGAATAAGTGGAAAGAGAGATTAAGAGTGATAGAGGGAAGGGAAAAAAAATCCAGGCTGTTAATCCTGCGCTGCAGAGGAATTTCAGCCTCTCACTGTAATCACACCTAAACCTCTGCAGCCTATGTCCCACTGCTTCACATAAGTCAAAGTACTGTCTGCCATGCACTTCTGGATACGCTCTCTCTTTCTCTACTTCTATTCATTTCTATCTCTCTCTCTCTCTCTCTCTCTCTCCATTCTACCTTTTCTTTCAACCTCTTTAACTCCCTCCCACCACCTCCCCCTCTTTCTCTCCCACTGAAGCTTCTCTCCTTTCAGGCTGTGAGGTTGTTAGTCTTGGCAGGGGCCCAGCTGGACTGAACGGCTCCTTGCACTCAGAGGGTTAAAATCGCTCTCACACAGAGAAAGGAAAGAGTGCAGCGTAAAGAGAGAACGTAGAGAGAGAATAAACATCACATGTGAGGAGGCCATGCTGAGATATTTGACTTGCATGCAGTGATAACAGCTGTGGGTAATGTAGAATCATTCTTTACGAAAAATACTGGTGATGGACGACCCAAGGCTAAGTTTGAATTCATGTCACTTGAGGAATCAGAAAGCCAGAGAAACGATCACTGAGTGGACTGGGAACCACACGCTGGAAGGCCCCCCGCTTGGTTGGGTGTTTAAAGGTCTGTCTGTTCAGTATGAAGCAACAGCCAAGAGTTTGGTTAGCTTAGATTTGCTTAGCACAAAGATTGGAATCACTTACCCTGCCTCCATCCAAAAGTAAAGGAGCAACATTTACCAGGCACAGTGGAGACAGGAATGTATGTTTTCAATGTGCCATTTTGTACTTTGTGTCTTTTAATGAATTTAAGAATAAAATTGATTCATAAAACTGGTTGTATGGGTTATATCTGAGGCCAGACGTTTCACCACTAGAGTTACAGTAGCACATATTAATATATTTTTGAAGAAAATTACTCATTTGGATTTTCTGTGTTGCATTATGAGACTAAGCAGAACAGGCAGTATGAAATGTTACAAGGTCGTATTTATTAGGATTTACATGAGCTATCTACAGCAAATGTGTACAGGTTTTTTTGGGTTTTTTTTTTTTTTTTATATAAACAATTGACAGCAGTTATGTGAGAAATCAAACACCATTGATCACCTGGGGGCCTGGCAACTTCACAATGAGGACAATGCTTATTTTCCAAGATATGATAGTATTTCTTTAAGAGAGAGTCAAATTAGTAGGTATATATATATTTTGCCGTCTCAAGTGTCATAATTGTGTGTAATCAATCCATAACTATTTAGAATCAATATACTCAAAGACAGAGTTAAATCTCCTGCATATTAATGATTCCTGATTCATCTGACCTTTAAATCCTCAAACCATTAAAAGTTCAAAATCATTTAAATGGAGGTCAAGACAATGACGTTTATATCTATGTGGCCTAAATACTGTAACAGAACATGTTGTTCAGTTCACAGACATAATGGTGTGCAAACATGCAGCACAGTACAGAATGCACAAATGGACACAAAGTGAGACAAACACACATCCTGCTCTACCTGCTGCCTTATAAAAGTGCAATAGAAGTGGCTCTAAGGATGATGTATTGCACAGTTACATAAGTGCTTAAATCCATTATGGTCAGGACAGTGCTGATGTGTATGTCTGAGTGTGGTGGGAAAAAAAGACAGACGGACGGAGAAGCCTTGTTTGACAGCATGTGTGTTTGATGAGAGGAGAGAAGAGCCTGGTGATGAGTTCAATGGATGTGAGTTTCTCCTTTTGCCTTTTCCCTGGACCGCAGTGCCAGCACCTTACAACATGGCATTTCCTCTACTGGATTGTGTTACTGCTTAATTACACATCAATAAAGCTACTCAGGTGAGGTGGAACGAGACTAATGTTCTAGGAACAGAGTGCAATAAAGTCCTTACAAATAATCTAGTGACGCTAAGAATGTGATCTACAGTAATGATACTGTGAGAATCTGATATCTCTACCATAATATTCTGGTTTTGCCTTGTTTTTTATAGGCTTTACGGTTGTAAACTTTAGTCAGCACATAAAAAGTAATGTTACGTCTTAATCTTAAAAAAACAACACGCAATAAAGTTAAAATGACAAGGTTTGGAGTAAAACTGTCACACGATATCCTCAGTGAGCATGTAGGTCACACAATCAGTTGAAGAGAACTGACATAAACACACACACACTTTACAAGTGCGGACACTTTTATGACCGACGGTGAACCATGAAACGTGTTTCCATGGTAAAAAAAAAAAACAAAACATGACGGTTAACAGTAAGCAGAGCAGAAGTGATATTATTTCTGACCATTTCCTCTTTCAGTGTTAAGACTTAAGCTCCTCTACATCTGCCTCCTTCCTCATCCTCCACATTCTTCCCTCCTCATTCAGCTCATGTGTCTTCTCTCTGACCTCACATCGAGATAGCATCCTTTCTTTCAGTCATCAAAGTTTCATTTTGCTGCCATTATGGGGAGAATACAGCAGCAGCTTTGCAGTGTTTGTCTGTTTTCTGTATTTTTATGTAAAAACCTGTCATTGTCACCTTTGCGTTTCCTTCAAGACTGACATTTTAGATACTTTGAAAGTCGTTTCAAACACCTGAGAAAAAATGTCCACTGGACCTTAAGAAAGGTTTATTAATCAATTAAGCTAAAACACAGCCAATTGTTCATTATGCGTTTCATAACTTCATATTTTCTCTCTCCATATTTTCTCTCCAAATTTCTCCTCCAAATCACATGTCCTCGCTCTGGCTAATGCTCCTCACTCTCTCCTCTCTCTCCATGTTGTGGTTAAAATCGCTATGTTCTGCATTCCCAGGATTCCTTGTTGCAACTGTCCTTACATACCTCCATGCCCGCTGTGGCAGCAAAACCACCATTACCCCATTTTCCTCCTTCCTGACTTTCTTCCTCTCTCAACACTTTTCCTGCTCTTACAGTCTTTCTCTGCTCCTGGCCTGTCCACCCTCCTCATGCAGGCTGAAGTCACAGAAAGCATCCTGTCTAACACCTGTCCAACATTTCTCTCACAGTCTGCACTTACATATAACATTATATATTTAAAAGGGAAAAGCGTATGTTACTTTGCAACTTAGCCACTGAGCACAGAGGAAACCTGATGTTTGCCTTGGATCCTAAACATCCAAGGCAAACCATCAAGTTTTGATTTTAATCTCTTAGAATTTAATAACAAGCAATCCCTTCTTTAGTCATCATGTTGCATTGTTGGTCAACAGCCATGAAGCAAGTCATAAAATCACAGAGGACAAAGGAACACATTTCTCCAGTAGCCTCAACAGCTTACACTCATTCTGAAACAAAAACTACAATACCTCCTGTTGTTTTGTTGTTAAAATTTTAATTATAATTTGCCTTGGAAACGTTTTTGAAATGTAGAAGAAGAAGAAGAAGAAGAAGAAGACTTCAGGTTGCAAATGCCTTGTATGTTGGAAAACCTACTTGGCAATGAACCAGATTCTGATTGAAAGATCATGCACGTACTAAACAAGCTCATTACAAAATGACAAACTTCTCATCCCATTTACTATCTTTCCTGCACACATCTCACAGACGATACATTCACACTTTCAACCAAACGCTTGGATTACTCCTTTGCTCTGCTTCTTTAGTCTGTGTCATTCACATTCTTACATCCCTTCATTTAACCTTCAAGCTTCAGATCAGCTACGCTACAAGCGATGACATCTACCCTCCTTTCTTTGGTTCATCCCTTTATCTCATGGGTGAACTGATGGAGGAAGCCCACTGATATTCACAGTGCATTCGGGACATACATCTTACCTTCATGCCAGCAGCAGCTGCAGGTCCACCGGGGTCCACTGCCTGGATGTGACAGGGTTTGCTGCCTCGGACCACAAAGCCCCAGCCCACAGCATCGCCTACGATCTGAGGAACAAAAAGAATACTTGAAATGATAGTTGATATGAGATACTACTGTTTTTAATGCACATAGTACCATGAGCAAAAGAAATGTACCTGGTTGTGGCTAGTAACCTGTATCTAGTGGACCCTTGTTCTTATTTTAATCACATACTGTTCCCAAAAAGTCAAGAGTGAGCATCCATGTTGTGCAATCATGTCCATATCTGACTGTATGCATGCAATATTCATGTCTGCTGTCGGCTTTAAATGATGTATTTTCTGAGGTGTGGTGCTCTTCTGGCCCCATATGACAAACACACTCATGGCAGAAAAAGAGCAGCGTGTAATAGGTGAGCATTAGTCTGTGAATGTGTGTGTCTGAGCATTATGCATATACACATGACTTGTGTGTCCTTCCTGTGTGATTGTGAGTGTGTGTGGATCCATGCTGAAGCAGTCTTTCTTGTGTGTGTGTGTGTGTGTGTGTGTGTGTGTGTGTGTGTGTCCTACAGTGAATGTCTTCTTTATAAAAGGTCCTCCTGGTGTCTGCAGCTCCTCTGGACTCACTTGCCTCTTTAGAACTAAAAAAAGAAGACACGCTCAACACAAAATGCTATTTACCATCATGACAATCAGACATGACCATATATATAGGCAAACATACACATGGTTACAGCAGGCACATCTCCAAAAAGGCACAAAAGACACACTACTGTTGGTTAAAACGTGTGTATGTGTGTGTAGAGGCTGCACATGCTAACAGGGCTTGGAGGCTTGCTGCTTCCTGACACAGTAGAGCTGCTCTTCCCCTCCTCCAACTTCCCCTCACCATTACCCCCTTCAACATGTCCACAGGAGAGGAATGTAATCTAGACTATCTGCTCTAGCAATTTATGTTTTCACACAATTTCACTGTGTGTGCATGAATCTACACATCTTTCTATGTCAATTACTAATGTTTAATTCACAGCTCAAATTCTTTAGCTATTCTTTTAATAATCTTTTTAAGTGAGGATATTTATTAACAAAGTCATTAGTGATTAACTTTCTGAGGTTTGGTGAGTGAGATGTCACTGCTCATTATGGTTTACAGGTAAAAGTGTGATGAATTAATGAATGACAGTAAACTGTAGGAGCTAAAGTACAGTTTTTAGGGAGACTGAGAGCATGCCTACAGCATGTCCATGTATGGCTTAATGTAGGAGTGGAAAACAGACTTGTGCACGAGCCAGTTAGTTAGTGATTGAGGAATGATGTGGATTAAGGATAATGTGTGCAAATAACTGTTGAATGTAAAATAAACCTTGTGTGCAAAAAGTGCTTCTTCCACACAACCCTGAAGACACATCCCTTATAAAGCCTGTTGTGTGTGTGTGTGTCTGTGGGTGCACGACAAATCACTTGTGGACTGAGTAGTACTTCATTCTAATCTGATAAGAAAGAAGAAGCGATATGAGAGAGACCTTTTATTCTCTTAACCTGGACATTTTCAGAATCTTTATACGGAAATCCTGATCTGATGAGAGATACAACCTCATACCAATACCTCATCCGTCACACCAGACACAAATCTCCTCATTTACTTGGAAACTACACTACCATAGCAAAGTGCCATGTGCTGTGAGTGTTTGATATTTTTGGTCCCTTCCTGTCATGGGATAAACACAATTACTAAGGTTAATGTAAGGCAGAGGGGAAATACCCCCAGAGAGAGAGAGAGAGAGAGAGAGAGAGAGAGAGAGAGAGAGAGAGAGAGAGAGAGAGAGAGGAGAGAGAGAGAGAGAGAGAGAGTGTGTGTGTGTGTGTGTGTGTGTGTGTGTCTTCCTCTTCCTGTTCATTGTGTATGGTGTGTGTGAGTGCCCATGTTGAGGGGGGCTCTGCTGGTACAAAGAGACTCCTGTCAAGGACTCTGCTTAGATTAGACACATCAAAGGAAATCTGTCACGGTAGTGACGACATAAAAAACAGAAATAAATACACACACACACACTTCTTCATTTAAATCTCCAATCACATCTCCTCATTATATGAATGAATGATTATCACTTCCTGTGTGCACCACATATCTGTCTACCTCTGTAGTTGGCATGAGGTCATTTAGCCTCTCCTCAACATTTCTTTCACTAAAGTTCACTAAATAAAATAAAGTGAAGCCAATTTACAGTTTGTGATCAGTGTATGGCAGGAGGCCAGTTGAGTCATTTTTTGTATGACATGTTGTGAGTCTTCTATACTTATGAGAAACTACTGTTAAGGTTGAAATCTTTAATAAATGTTACCTGTAATCTTCAAAAATGTATAATACAAAGCCAAAATAGGAATTAGTGTCTTACAAGAACTTATTCAATGAATAATCAATACATCACCATCACTAGGTTTCTCCCAGGAGCCAGTAATCTGTCAGTATGTACAAATAACATCACCACTTCACCTCCATTTCTATACCCATTTATCCAGGTTCAGAGTAAGGAGGTGGCTGGAGCTGATGTGCATGCACTGGGTAAAGGGCAGGAACACAACTTGGAAAAGTTGTCATTTTTATAAAACATGAATAATTAAAAACTTTTTTTATACAACCTGACACATAAAGGGCACCTGAAAGCAAAATGAAATAACTTCTCACACCTCCAGAGCTTCTGGGCTCTTCACAAACTAGACTCTATGTACAATTATGTGCGTGTCCATGTCATTGTACCAGATTTGGGGTTGCAGAGGACAGGCGGGCTGCTGCTGAGCGTCGGACTGCTGCTGTAATAACCGCTGCTGCCACAGCTGCTGCTCATGCTGCTCCGACGAACTCCGACCGCCACCTTTATCTCTTTAGTTGGACTCACTGAGAAAGAGAGAGACAGAGAGAGAGAGATGTTGAACTAAAACATAAACAGCAGAGAGAACTATAAGAAAAAAGCACAGAGAGTTCATTCTGATCAAAATGCCTTGTGCAATCCTTTCAGTTAGAAAAAACTCACTTTTTTAAAGAGCTGGTTAAACTTTTCTTAATTGCTCAGAAATTCAAAATTTGTCATGGTAACCCTCTTTCCCAGTCACTTCTACTTACCCACTTCATTAGGTCAAAGATGTTCCCCTGGGACCTCTCTCTTTCCCTTTCTGTCTCTCTGTACCATTGTTTGCTAATTACAGGCACTTCATGACATTTTTGTGAGTGGTGTATATTTCCCATGGGAACCACTTTTAAACATGTGATGTTTACAAGTCATTAAAGAGAACAAAACATGTCTCCTGCAGTAGCGTATCAAGTATTATATATAAGTTTGTGGAAGTTTGCAGAAGGTGGAGAAGTAGATTCTGCATTGTGAATTTTAGAGCTAATCACAGTGGAGGCAGCCCCTGTCCAACCATTTTACAACGATGTAAATACGTTTGTGGACTTTGTCATATTCAAAAGAGAAAAGCAGGGGAATATTCACTGCGTCAGACCGCCACACTGACACATTTCTGCGGTGTAGACATATGACCTAAGCTGAATAAACCAAAATAAAATCACCCAGTTGAGCTTAAGATGCAAAACTCAACAACTTTACTACTTATTTTTCCAGAGGCCAAGTCAACTGGACCATATGATCAGCCAACAAAACCCAGAACTTTTCAACAAGTTCTCTGCCTAGCAACACAAACAGCAGATACCACCAAGGACACCAGTTATCGTGACTGTGCGTACGTGAGTCCAAAGACGATAAGGAAAAATAAGGGCTAAACATGTCACTGTGGTTTTGCCTCGAACCAACCAGAGTCTAAAAACCAAGGGAAGTATTTAAATTATATAATGAGAACAAACGAAAACTGCTTGAACGAACACATGAACATACAGTATCCCCACATTGAAAGTCTTCTCTGAAATGCCAAAAAGAAGTGAAAAAAATACCCATCACAACTTCCTAGAGCCCAAGGTAACATCTACAAATGTAGTTTTGTCTGATCAACAGTTTAAAACCCAAATATATTTAATCTACAACAATATATGACAAAAAGAAAGCAGCAAATCCCCTCATGTGAGGAGCTGGAGCCAGAGACTGTTTGGTGTTTTTGTTTGAAACAATTAATCAGCTATCAAAATAGGTGCAAATAATTTTCCTGTTGATAAACTAATCCAGTACATGTTTCAGCTCTGACGTTTTCTGTCAGGTGTCAGTAGAAGGACAGATGACCTCGGCTTCTCTGAGAACAGAATACATACCGACTCTTCCATGGTTTGGTATAATACAGTATGATATGGTATTGTATGCAATGACTGTACATGCAGTTAGTGTGTGTGTGTGTGTGTGTGTGTGTGTGGTACAGTATCTACCTGAGAGGAAGCTGGTGTTGCCTCCATCTGAGTTCTGCTTGCGGAGACAGAAGGGGCTGTCGTGGCTCTCAGGGATGCTTCGGCCGCGCTCGTGAAGAAGTTCGATCAGTCGCCGTCGTCGCCGGAAGTTCATCCTGAACTGGTAGAGGAGGGGCCCGTCAACAAAATGATGCTTGTTGGCAACTAGTAATGAAAAAGATGGACATAGGGAGAGTAAATAAGTTTTGTTAAGTCAGAGAAAAGAAAAGGTAGAAATGTCACCGTATGGAGTCATGGATGTTCACTGATGTCAGATCAAAAAACAAAATCTTGGCTGCAGGCCTGAATGAGCTAAAGACGGTCTGCTCTCGGTATCTCCCCTCTCAGTAAGTATGCAAAAGGTACAGAGATGAAAAGCACAAGAAAATGCATCACCGTTTCCATCACTAAAACATCAGCAGACAACAGTCTTCCTGTGTTGAAATGTATTTGTTTTGAGTCAGTCACTTGCACCTAAGTCAAATTATTTTAATTACTACAGTAAGTGAATGTGTACCCCCCCCCACCCCCCCCACCAGCCCCCCAACAGGCCAGATGAACTCAAATGAGCAGCAATAAAAAAACTTTCCACTGAGCTGAGATCACCTGTGCTGAGCAAACATAAACTGATAGAGCACTGACCTCAGCCATCTCAGCTGAACAGATAAGACCAGCTGAACTGAAGAGTTGCCCGAGCACAATTTTATTTAAATCAATAAGCTTGTGAAGGTTTGAACAAATATATAAGTTTTTTAAAACTGTGAAAGTATTCCCTGAATTCAGAGAAAGGAAAATACAGTACAGACTGGAAACCTGAATGATTAAAATGTTCCCAGACACAGGGTGAGATATACAGCCTAAATCTGCTAAATCCGTCATCAATGAAACAGTTTCTTATAGGCTTGTTTTTTTATCTGTTGTACCTTTTTAGTTTTTTGTTAACCTCTTTTTTCTTGCCTCTTGCAGCATTAAGTCTGTTATTTTCCCATTTTTATCTACTTTGCTGATGGTTTCATGGGTTAGATTAAAAATAACTTTGCAATTCTCATCACAATTTACACACAAAACACAAGCAAGCCAATCAACTAAAAAGCCACATACACCAGACATCTGTTTAGAAACCACATTCCCTGTCTCATTATGAGGTTTAAGGGGTTAGACTACATTTCCTTTAAACTGTATTCAAACTGGATAATTTTCATGAGAGGCTTTGCTCTAAATGAATAATTAAACCCATTCATGCAGTGGAACTAATCAAATTTATATCAACACACTTCCCCCCCAAAATAAAACAGCCCGTCCTGTGTGGTGCTCTTTATTGTCTCTCGACCTCAGTTTGGCCTCTACAGCACCAATCCAACCTCCTTCACTAGTATTTGCAGACCTGAACACCAACCATGGCCATGACATGTTAATTCTGAAGCTTCAATTAAGTTATTTAAAAAAAAAACACCATTACTTCCTACCGCTCATCATTTCTGGAAAAGTGTTGTTATGTTGCACTAGTAAGCATGAATTAAGATATAAAGCTAGACTATGCAACTTTTTAAAGACATTTTGAACACATTCCTTTTACAGATAAACGGTTAAATATAACATTAACATAATGTTAGCAACTGTTAGCGACCTTTAGGTAGATGTTGTCCTGTAACAGATACTTATTTATTTATGTACTTTTCTTTCTATGTGCTAATACATGTGCTAGTAACAGACCTGTAAAAGAAAAAACAAATCCACCATACAGGTCCTACCAGACCAAGAAAACTCCTGAGTGAGCAAGCAACGGTGCGTTTTATAGCTTATGACTTTAAATTTCCATTTTTGAGAAGAGATGTTCATTTCTTTTTTCAAATGTTGCAAAGTCTCACTTTAAACATATTAGAAATATACATTCTTTCCCAATTAAAATCACGTATTGTGTTGGTAATCTTTTAAAGTATTCTTCCACTATGGTAGAAATGAATCAACTGGGGCTTTAGTCTAACTACTGGACCATTTATTTGACTGTCATTTCACAAGATAGGAAAAAAGTTATAAAAACACACCATGGTAAATGTCAGTGGCCAGTCTGCAGCTGGCCAATAATTATGCCAAAATGTTTATTTATCGTTCATGATGTTAATTTAGTCCATGGTCACTTAGTTACCATTTAACTTATCAGCCAACAGCAAAATAAGACACACACTGGCCTTTTGGTCAGTTCATGTATGGGTACATGGCTACTGTCAGCCTCACAAAGTCCTTTCACTAAGGTTGAAAAGGCATGTTTTATCATCCCCACACTAATAAACTGACTAAACAACTGTACAACTGAAATGCTATTTCTTTTGTTCATTTGATTTAGGAAGATCTTGCAGCACAAGCAGTCTCAGTTTAAGATTTATAAAGCCTTACTCAGCCTGCTGTTGGCCCATTGCCTTTGGCAGAGCGATACAGCAACCTACTGCGGCCGCTTAAGAGATTTATATTCTTAATTTGCTTATACATATTATCTGCAGTGTTCGGGCTGTTTTACGGCTGTCTCTTTGTGTGGGATTCAGATGCATGGTGCAGAAAAACAACTGCCATGCTGTCCCACGGTAAACACTCTAACCAAGCACAATGTGGATCCATCCAGACCTGCCCCCTATACATTACATGTATGAATGTGTGACCGCTGCTCAGCAGAGCAGAGAGCAGGAATGTAGACAAGCTAGTTATCTCATTCTCTGCTCTCTTTACAATGTGCTGAAGGCCTGTAAACGCTTCGTATAAAACAAAATTATTTTTTCATCATCTTCCCTGATGTCGTAAAAGAGTGAATCTCAATATATACAGTGAAAGGTCCATATGTCATCTGTATAACACTGGTGCAGTCATTTCGAGAGGGAGGACGACACTATGAAGCCTCTGTGGGGGCCAGCAGGAAGCAGATCGGGCTCTGCATTACATTAACTAAGTGAAGTGACAACACACAGGGCTGCAGTGTGTGTGTGAGTGTGTGTCTGTTGAAGAACACAACATTCCTAGTACCCTGGAGATGCTCAGCTCTATTACAGCTCTTGAGAGAGGAAGTGAGAGAGAGCAGATGGGCCTACTGTGTGACAAGGGATGATCAGGTAGAGGAGGACAAGCAGGAGCAAAAAAAAAAAAAAAAAAAAGAAATGTATTAAAAACAACTTACTTTTACTATTACTTTCTCTCTGCTCTTCATCACATGATAAACTGTCTCTTTATGTTTTCTTATTCTCTTTCTTCTGAGGGGAATCATTTGCTCTCTGTTTGAAACTATTTCAATGAAAGTTTCTGGCAACCATCAAGAGCAGCAGTGGTAATTTTATGATGTATTGTTCCTTTGTGGCCATATAAAGTATGTAATCCACACCAGAATGATTCAGCATGCCAGCCCCCAGCTGTGTTACACTGTACATTTTCAATGCCCCAACTTATTTTTGAATGAAAAAAAAAAAAACAACCTCCAGCACTAAGGCCATGTGACTTAAGTAATACACAGTCCTATTCAATCAGACACGGATGTGAACCACAGTCATCAGCATCAAATTAAATTTAATGTCATGTGGTGACCCAACAGAAGCTCATTCAGGATCCCGGTCCATTGTTAAACTAAATGTGAAATGTAAAAACTGTCATGATCACATAACTCCGGAGAATATCGACAAACGCACACATCAACAGTGTTGAAGCTTTAACAAACAGCTTAGAAATCACAGCAGCAACAACTGTCTGCCCTGTCCCGCAGAGAACCAGAGCAGTCAAACAGCTGCTGCTCATTATGCCTTCAACTGGACTGGTTTAACAAGGGGCTGCAGACACAGACTCACACCTGAGACATTAACATGTGTGATTACACTGCACAAGAAGCAGAAGCTCTAATGCTCTTAAAATAAACGAGAGGCGCACTTTGCTTTTCAGTTCCTCTCAAACTTCCCATTAAACTATGAGGGAAATGTGCAGTAAATGCAGAAAATAAAATGTGATACCTGACTACCTGTTTTCTGATTTCTGGCACAGATTTGCTTTCAGGATTTACTTTGTGGAAAAATTTAAAAAAGAGTAACAAATCAATGAAATTTCGGTTGTTCCTCCTTTTTAATCAAGTTGCTGTTGTAGGTTTTCTCCTCCTGTCCACATCTCAAAGTGTCTTTGAGTGTAAAAAGTATTTTTACATTGTGCATTGTAATATCAAAACATGAGATCAGCTTGTGAAAATAAATAAATATAATTAAATACAATATTTAACAGATTACAGTTCCTTACCAGCCACAGTACAATATCAAAATATTTAAATACTGCTCACAGGTTGGGCATTGCATTCATGCTAATCCAGTGATAAATAATATATAATAACATTGACAGAATGTATACCTTTACCTTTAATATTGATCCTGCACTTTTACATAAGTTAACATTCTGAATATAGGACTTTTACTTGTAATGGAGTATTTTCACAAAGAGGCTACTTGACGTCTGACTTCATTTTCCACCTGTGCTAAGACTATAAGCTGAGCCACTCATGTAAAACAAGAGTCCATGTATCACATATTCACAGATAACAGGATAGCCCTCGTTCCCAGCCCTAAGGCCAGTAGAACTTGTTGACCTTTTGGAGCCTGTGACATTCAGGTCACATTTTCCTCATGTTTCTTCCTCTGTGACACTCTACTCATTTGCAAATGTAGTTCTGACACAAGTCAGAGACACAGGAAATCAAGACTGGTGGAAAAATACAATCCCAGCCAGTGTGAGATATAATGTGGGTTAGTTCATGAGCTGTAATGAGTTGCAGGAGAGGGTGCTGTGCTTTTTCCAGGTTCCCATTGGAGACTATGTTAACCCATTTTTTAGGTGTGAGGACTAGAGGTATTATTAAACAGAAACGTGTAACTGGAATCCAGGTTACGTCTATCTACTCATATCTATGACAAATGGTCAGCTGGGTCCCCTCCTTATTGAAAACTTCTGCACTGAACACTACCTGACTTTGACAAGGGCTTTTTTAATCAGTCACGAGGGTGTGTTTCAGTAAGCAGATAGGACTGTAATCATACCATAAGTCAACAACATTTATCAGATTGCATGACCTAAAAGAGCAAAGCTGAGGCTCTATAAGCAGCTAGGTCCACAGTTTACAGAGGATCGTCAGAATCAGTTGAGTTGAGCTCTGTGACAGGATCCTATAGATGGGACTACTTACAGGGACTATTAGCTTTACTGTCACTAAGGGTCATTGACAGATCATCAATCTGTCAATATCATGACCTCCAGTCAGATTTTATGGCCCTGAAGCTGGTTTAAGCAGACACAGCGAAAGGTATTAACAATTTGAAATATTTGAGTGTACATACAAAGTCAGTGATTCTGGTGTTGCTTGATACCGTGGGCAGTTAAAATGTTAAGACACAGTAAAGAAAAATTTCAGTGGCCAGGCTGCAGACAGTATGAACAGCTGCCCCATCTTCCCTCACCGTGCTGAATGATGCCATGTTCAAGAAGCCTCCGTCCCAGCTGCTCCGCCTCATCCCTGGTTGCCATCTCCCCCTCCTGTAGCAACCAGTCAATGAACTCGGAGGCCACCAGCGTCCGCTCAAATGTCCCACCCTCCTCCTCCCTAGTCTGTAAGAGGTTGTTCTCTGTGTTCATCAGCCTGTGGAGAGAAAGGGGAACTTCTGTCACTTTAATTGTACATGTCTTTACAACACTGCATTAAAAAAAGCAATCTAATCCAAACACAAAGCTTAAAAGTCAGTGGCCCACTCCAACGATTCTGGGGGAAAGTTAGAGATTATTTTATAGCAACTACAGATAAATTCAGCAATCGAAATCAATTTAGCCTTTGATTTTGGATAAATTTAGCATAGTTAGTGGAGTATTGTTTTCTTGTTCATCAAGAAAGTAATGCGAATGTTCAAGAGCATGATTTTGCAGCTCTGGCTAATGTCTCCATTGTAAGTGCTGGTATGGCTCAAGTACTGTAGTGGTGTTATACTTGCCTGACGGAAAAAAAAATTGAGCTCACGGAAATACTAACTAATAACTATACAGTAACATAACGTCATAGTACCGTTAATTTGCCCAGTGTTGTTCTCTGTATTTTATACAATGGTGTTATTTCGGAATGTAAACTTTCTTTAGTGGGAATTTCCAACAGGGAATGTCTGCAAAACCAGCAGCTCTCCACTCTGTAATGTGCACAGTCAAAATACACAAATACTGCACTGTTCCTCTGTCTGGATTAACATTTCAGCCACATAAGTGGAAGCACTGAGAGTGAAACTAAATTAATGGTATACCTAGAACCTAATGCACCAAAACTACAGCTCAGACCGGCATGATGACAAGGTAATTACAATGAGAGAAACCCTCTGGATCTGCTTCACTGGCAATAAATGGAGGTTTGACTTTGTGGATTCAGCTCAGTTAGATGTAAAAATTCAAACAACGATCTCTCTCACAGTAGTGAATACGATTCCACATTGCGTCTGGTAACTAGCAAGAAAAAAATATCTCACATGTGCTTGTGTTTCATCGTTTTATTCATTGATCTGTGTGATTCTGAATAGCCAATATCAAAGGATTACATTAAATAAGTGGTGTGATCTCTTCTGGATGGCACCAGATGACACACACACACACACACACACACACACACACACACACACACACACACACACACACTCTCAAACAAACAAAAACAGACAAGTACACACATGCACAGAACAAAATTGCTGACTCTCTCCCTGTGCTAAAAACACATTCACACCCGGCACTCACACCCAAACACTGTCACCTGAACTTTCAAACAATACAAACACAGCCCTGCAGTGCTCATAAGAAACACTATGCATTCTGTGGCACAACCGCACATGTCCAAACACGTGCTAGAAACACGGCTTTCCACATCTTTGTTGGCAGGGTTTTTTGGTTTTTTTTGTTGGCACAAATTATATTCCCACATTTTGTTTTAATGGCTATCAATCATTCACTAAACACACCTAACAGTGTAACAAAGCTAGACACATACAATTTTCAGATGTTTTGGCAGCTTGTAAATTTGTGGGACAGCATAGAAAATTTAATGAACTGAAATTATGAGAAACTAAAAGTTAGCAGACAAAGACACTGAATATTTGCACCAACAGACAACATCCCACAGCCGTGGGATTTAGACTCCTGCCTCAGAAACAACCATCAACCTAATTACACCAGTCCAAACAAGACAGAACAAGGAGTACTGTCTGCCTGTCTGTGAGAAAACAGATCATCTTTAAAAGTTTATTCATTTGAATCCCAGATGTCTGTAACAGATCAGTCAAGTCAGTCGAGATAAATACGATTCTCCAGTGAAAAGGCTGATGGGTAACAGATCGCAGTCATAGTTGGGAACTTGCTGTTTGGGAAATACACGAGAGTTAAATGAGAAGTGAGAAAGGACTCTCGTGACTGTATGCTAAATACAAAGCTACAGGCAGGAGATGATTAGCCAATTTTAGCATGAAGACATGAAGCAGGGGGAAGCAGCTAGGCCGGCTCTGTCCAGAGGTAACAAAATTTACCAATCACATCTGCAGGGACCACTGACATCTTTGAGTGTCCCCTGGTTGCCTGGCAAGTGGTCCTGGCCAAGAAATAATCTGAAATAATCTGAATAATCTAATGAAACAAAATGGCAAATTGTAATCGTTACACTTGGTTTTTGTTCAGGTCAAACAAATAAGATATAATGTGTTCATTTGTGAGTTTAGGAGGTGCAAATTTGGTTACCTTTGTTACCTTTGGGCAGAGCTAGGCGACCTGTTTCACCTTCTCCAGCCTAAATGCTGAACTAAGATAACTGGCTGCTGATTCTATCTTCATGTTTACTGTACAGACATCAATCTTCTTGTCTAACTCTCAGCAAGAAGGAGCAAAGGAGAAAGTCACGTGATGTAGTATAAGAAGAAGTAAAATCAGAACACACACAGGAGATGACTGTTTATTTCCTGTTTCAAATAGTTTGAAACCAATAGTCAACATTGTTTCTATAATCCATAATCAGATAAAGATAACCAGTCCTGTGTACATAGGTAATTCAAACTGTGTATATCATTAACTGATTGTGGCTGTGTATGGAGCTGGGGAGGTTGTTCTGGCATGGACAAGCCATTACTCTGTCTATTGGGAGAACATTTAACATCTTATGGGAAGCAGGACATTAGTGGCCAAACCATTAGTGCCCAGGAAGAACAGCTTCTGCTTTGATTAAGCTAAAAAAGGATCCTAATATGTGAAATTAAACTAAATGAAACCTAAATCAGGTGCAGCCTCTAAAAAGCCTCCTCTGTGCAAAAAGCCTTGGCTTCTTTTGAGTCCTTTCTGCCAGAACTGTCCTCTCACTGCGGATCATTTAATCTATGACTGATGATCCAGAGGAAGCTGCAGGCCCACATATCAAGAGAAGAATTAAACTTGATCCCAATGTGACACTGTATTCTTCAAACTTCAGCCCCGAGTTGAGTAAAACATAGACCACCAGATTAAACGTAAAGTATTTATGAAAAATGGTCTGAGGTGCACACCCAGGACTGGGCGTGTTCCTCAGTCACATAAAGTCAACAAACTGCTGAACACTAGTCTTGTTCAGATGTCAAATTATGATGGATTAGGAAATTTAGTAGGACAACTGCTATGACCCACATTGGCAGCCGACGACATAATACAAATGTTGAAAGAACTGAGCATAATGTTCCGTAAGACCTGCTGCGTACATAATGCCATCTAATCCATTTAAACATGTTAAATCAACAGATCATGTTATGTTAGTTCAAAGGGATTGACTGTATTCAAAGTTAAACGCAGTGCTTTGAATAATAGCCTCTTGAGTATTACATGAGTAGTACAGTGGGTAGTGCATGTTGGGAGACTGTATACGTAAATGGATCACGCTAACCTCAAGTGGGACACAGCGAGCTGCCATGACCTGGATATACATTCAGTGTAGTTGTTCAGTCAGCATAACTCAGCCTCAGCGCTGTCTGTCCACTGAGACAGACAGGTTTTTCCCTGCTCTCAGACGTGGTCTGGCATAAACGTGGCACTCTAACGACCCACCAACTTTTAAAAACAAAAACATCTGAAATTATACAGTTTTGATTTTTTTTTTTTTTTTAGGTTTTACCTTTAATCATTTAATATAGAACCTAAGTGATTTATAAGTATAGCTGAAGTGGAAGAAGTTGCAATCATTTTTCTCTAAATCACTTCAAGGACTGACCAAACAGTACATTACGAGCCAAAATTAAAATGTCAACAATGCAAAATATATTTTCATTTGTCCACCCAAAGTGCACCAGGAGTGTTATGTCTATAATATAAACTGTAGCTTAGTGTGGTTATATACTGTGTAATGATAAGATTTTTTTATCCTGTTTATGGTAATTTGCGTGTGGGTTTGGTCTAAGCAGTGGTTAAGATCTTTGCGGGGAAAATTTAAAAAAATGTATGAAAAACAATACTGTACCTAATTCAGAAGCCTTATTTAGAAAATTGAGACCAAATTGGTTGCTCTTTCCACATGACTGATGTCTCAGACTGTTTATATATGCAAACACATATATAAACAGCCCTTTTCAGCTGCTTTGTGGAAACCTCACAGCTAAATGACTCCTAGTGTATATATTTCTAGACAAACTACCCTGCATGCATGCACTGCAAACCCAACAAGTTCTGAACCTTTATTGACATGACCTTCACATATCGAACTGATTTCATTCATACAGTCCTTAATCTCAGTTACAGTCTCCAAAGCTTCCTAACAACAACCTCATGGAACAACCAATGAATGATAACATTACTGTACTTATCAGGGCTTTTAGCAGAGATTAGCATTATTGTACTTTCAGCTATTGCAGCCCAGTCAAAGGAGAAAATATTCAAATGCCTTTATAGTGAATCTACTTTTGTTAATTACCCTGTATGCTGAAGTACATACAGTAATAACCAAAGACATTCCACCCGTCACTAGTTACTCATGTGGAAATGTTAGGATCTGCTCTGGAGCATGGAGAGCAGCTGGTGTAATTATCCAACAATCATCAGTTGTTTCAGTTAGTCAAAATGAGCAGTGACACAAACATCTTCTTTAGTTTATATATGTGCTATGTTTGGAAATGAAATGTTGTTTATGGTTTATGTGTATGACAGAAAAAAAAACAAAATTGTAAATGTGTGTTGATGAATGACTGGAATACAGAAACATGGTCACCAGTAATGTGAAGTATAGAACATTGGCAGTGAATGAGCTAAAACAAGCAAAACAACCAGTATGGTGCTTTCAAGGACCGTGGTGAGAGACAGTTTGTTGTTTTATTCTGAGGTGTTTTCTAGCCTTGAAAAGATCCAGGGAATCGATAAGCAGCATCGTCTGTCTCTTTCACTCTCACAGGCACTGTAGTACACACTGATACACCAAACGTTGTTGCACAAACACGTTGTAACGATTTAAATTTAGTTTGGTTTGGTTTTCTCACATAAAAAGTGCCAAAAAAAAAAAAATCCAAAACTGGGGCTGTAAGCACATCTACTGAAAACTCAGGATCTGGCCTTAGGTCCCGCCCACCACCTCAGCTATGTTGACAAGAGGAACAGAAGCACATATCAATATGATTAGCAGAGGAAATATTGTAGACACTCAGCCACGTTTCCACCAAAATCAGCGACTAGAAGACGTGTCAGAATGTTGAGCATAGTTAACTGGTTATGTTGTTTGTTTGCTTGTAACTGGCAGCGCGTGACACAGTGTTAGGGGCTGTGTTAATGCAAACTCTCGCTCTCTGTACTGACAAGCTTTGGTGACTGGTGAACATGTTTAAGCCCAAGTTAGACCCCGACTAAGATGAGGAAAGAAAAAACATCATATCGACATGCTAACAAGGTTAAAAACTTCATCGGAGGGGGGTCTATAAGTAAACTAACACTGATTTGGAAAATATAATGTTTGGGAAAAGGTTTGATTCCTTATTAATCATACTCAATTTCAAAGGTCATCTAGGTAATTAAAGTTTGATATAAGCATGACAAAATCATGATTGCAATTCAACCACAATCTAGTGCACGTACACACACACAATGTCTTTTTTTGTACAAAACACAAACAGCTTTACTCCCCTTCCCTTTCACACATCCTGCAAACTCTTTGTCACACATACAAACTGTATTTCTCTGCCTATTTTAACACATACATAGTGACACACTCTTGTTAACAGAAACCTATTTTTCATGTCTTTTTCTTTGACACCCCACACACACAAACACAGACACAAATTCAGACACACACACACACACACTCAGCAGTTGCATAAGAGGAAGAAATAGTCCAAGGGGAGACATCTGTCGTCTCAGCTCTCAAAGCTATGTGTTTATGTAATCACCACACACACACACACACACACACACACACACACACACACACACACACACACACACATACACAAACACCCCCCAAGCTTGCTCTGGTGGTTGTTTGCTTGTGAACTAGAGTTGCTTCACAATTACTCTTATGGCACAAGTATTAGTCCAGGAACATAAAAAAAAACAACCATCTCCTAGTGCTTGAGAGTAAAGTGCAAATATCTCTCACCCAGGAAGGATTGCCATTTGTGCTGCTTGCTTTCATAATTGTACACCAACATATAATTTGTTTTTTGGTTAGAGGCTTGCAAAGTTTTAAACAAATTTGAACACTTCTAAAACAAATTTAAGTGACACCCCAATGCAAGTTTTCATCTGGAGTGGGAATTGGACTTAGTGTATGCATACTGCACAAACTCCATGACTACCCTACAGTCTCACATCTAGTTTTTCCATTGGGAAAAAAAAAAATGTCTCGCACATTGATCTATGATGCTGTCAACTGTCAAATCAACATACGCAAAGTCCAATAAACAAACTAGAAGATGACGTTTCAGACAGTTGTTGTGAAAACAGTTCCTAGGCAACATGATCAAGACTGTTTAAATTGGACTGTTTACATGTGTGTGTGTGTGTGTGTGTGTGTGTAGCACCAAAAAGAGAAATGGAGACACACAAAGGAAGACTTTGGTGTTTCTATAGAAACAATTAGGCTCATCACTATTGGAAAAACAGCATCATGGGCACAAGGCTGATGACAAACAAAAACATTCCCATTAGTGGTGTCCTCTGCCCTCCACCAAGCTGTGAGTCATCTCTTGTCAAAATGCTTCCAACATCCTCTGATTTCTCACTTCCTGCTGACTTTTTATTAAGGTCGAAAACCAGTTAAGCTCCATACTATGCGCTCTAAACAAAACTTTCAAAATGTTCTAAAAAATGAGTGGTGGTGGCATTTCTGACATACTCTGTCAGCATGCTGCGGAGAATGCCAGTGACTCTCACAAAGAAAAACAAAGAGGTAGGCAGGAAATACAGGCATGGTACGTGGCGCAGCTTGCTAAGTGGCCAAGAAGCTCCAAACGTTTAGGCAGCATGAGATAATCCAGTGATAGTTTTATCATGTCAGCAGCCTTCACCAGTACCATCTTTTAGGAGAAGCCTTAAATCATGTAAACAATCTTTTTTTTTTTATCGGTGCATCACAGTAAAACCCAGAAAGATGAAATGATTTTCATACCTGATAGCTGTTTTAGGTTTGTATGCATTTCTTGCAATCAGTTACAAAAAAATCAAGCAACTATGTGTTGATCAAGGAGTTAATTTGTAGTAAGTCTAAGCGTTCTTAGCAACTCTACAGCTGTGAATCAACAGCTACTAATGTTTTTATCACATCCGACAAGGCTATGCACTATTTTAAAGTCTTTCTGCTAAGCTAAGCTAATCAGTTGCTGGCTTAACCTTCATGATTACGTACGTGGTGATTGTTGCTTGACAAGAGCTCAGCCATTGTTGTGTTTACAAGACAAGAGGTTTTAAAACACCCTCTGAACAGTGCTTCAGGGCAGACTAACGGTTACAGTGAGTCACGATTAGAAAATAACAACAACATGGTCTGGGGCTAGCTGGTTAGCATGCTAATTTCAGTAGAAAAAAAGACATGAAAGAAACAAGAGTTAACATTGGCATTGTTTTCCACCACTAGAGACAGCTCTTGACGAGTAAAGGGTTGAAGTTTGATGCAGAACTTGCAATATTTCTTCTACACTGGTAAGTTAACAGCTGTTAATGCTAACGTTGGCTGTGAAGCAACTTACAAATAGCTCCTTAAAGCTATTTGCTGCTAAGTTGAAAGAGAAAGTCAATCAAAAATGTATTAATCTCTTTCAGTCCCTCTTACAGGTACGCTATGAAGAACAGGAATCAGTGGGTTTGCCTGTGTCGTTGTGTTTTAGGTGTGTGTGTGTGTGTGTTTGTGTGTGTGCATACATACTTCTCATATATCCTCTGGCCCCTCATGAAGACCTTGGCTTCACTGTCCAATGGGAACGTACCGTCATCCTTACGGAAGCGGTAAAACAACTTCAAGTCTTTGAACTCCCGGTGCTCGTCACACACTAAAAAAAGACACACACATTCATAGAATGAGAACAAAGTTTTTTGTTTGTTTTGGTTTAAAGGGCTTATCACCCCTAGGAATTACACACTGCAAACCATAGAGAGAAACATGGATAATCAAGACAGAACAGAGAGAGTTTGTTATTGACTACTAGACAAGAACCCAAGATACTGAGAATATGTCTATAAACACAGACACAGTTGCACACAGTCGGAGGAAGAGGCAGCCTTAATGTTTCCTCTTGACTGTGTCCTTATATTTTAGTATCATGACCAACATACAGAGATTAAATTATAAGACACAAAATAATAAAAACCTGTTTCATGTTCATAACTGAGGTAACTGTTTAACAAATTGCACATTTACTTTACAGCTAAATCCATTTACTTTAGCTTCATCCAACTGTCAGACAGAGATAATTTTAGGTTACTGCCAGTATCTGCTGGGAGTAATTTGTAATGGTAAAATAGAGTGCTGCAAAAATTAATCCTAAAGTTATCATTTTAGCGCTTCCAGTTCCTTTGTTCCAAAGTCTATGGGTTTTTGGTTAGATAATTGAAATAAGGTCTATGGTCAACGCAAGCTCAAGACATTTTTATGTTTTATTCTACAACATAAAATACCAGTAAATCAGTAAATACCACAATCTTGATTTTTTAAAGCTTTTATGTCTCTTAAAAAGGCCAGTGACTACATAAGACTACAGAGGTTGTCAGGGACATTAGACATCACCATGCCGGACATGAAAACCGATGTACTCCCCAGTCTGCTTTGACAGTCTTATTACGGTTATACTCACACTTTTGGGTGATGCCTACTTCCGGCTTGGCCTACAAAAACCTTCCCTGCAGCTTTCTAAATAGCACAAGCAAAAGTGTCTTATAAGGAGACCATAGGAATCGTGATTATGATTTTATAAAGCAGTAACAAAAAATCAAAACATCATTAAATCATTAATGTACAGCTGGGGTAAGTTAGTATTGAACTGACTCGGTCTAAACATCAACTAAAGAGAAAGAGGCAGCCAGATCATTCTGGTTCTGTCTTTAGAGTCTGGTCAAATGTGAAGCAGGTAGTGAGACGCTACGTTGGAGTCAAATTGGCTGGGAGACATGGAGAGTCATCCATCAAGAGGCACTGATCATTCCCAGAAAATGTCAAGACAGAGAGAGGAGGAGCAAGAGGTGGAGAGAGACCCCTGCAGCTAAAGGAAATAGAAAACACAAGAAAACTGCAAAGACTGATCCCATACACTGTGAACACACACACACACACACACACACACACACACACACAGCTCAGCCTTACCATGGTGAACAATGCTCTGGTCTAAAAGTTTCTGCATGATCTTGATAGCTGTGTCTCGATCTGCGGCCTCCTTGTGTTCAATCAGCCAGTCAATGAGCTCCTTGGCCACAAAGCAGTTTGGGTAAGTTCGTAGGTGGTGCCGCCGATCCTTGATCACCTTCCCCTCGTGGAGCCGCAGCCTGGTGGGCAACAAACAAACCACAGAGGAGAGAAAAATTTCTTTTTTTACACAATTCCTCAAAAATTAAATTAGAAACTTTATTTGTGTTTCAATTGACACCTGTGAGAAGGGTAATAGTAATGACACTTGTAGGACATACTATAAGAATTAAATAACAACAAGAACTGAATAAGGCAGTATGACCAAAAATCAACGTCAGGGTAAATTTAAATAATATCCTTAATTATGACAAATTTACAATAAAAGTAAAAGCAATCAATTTTTTTTTAAGTACTTTTAAACTACCTTTAGGGCCTGGACAACACTGAAGCATCACGCACTAACTATGCTAAATACTAAATGCATTGCAGGATATGCCAGCATTATTCTGTATTTCTCTTCACAAACACAGTTTATTTCTGAAAATGGCTGAGTAATTTTCTAAAACAGCTGGGTGCTGTAGTTTTTAGCAAAAGTTACCAGAGCAGGAGGAACCAGTGCACTTGTTGGGGACTATTTTCAGCTGTGGATTAATACACATTTTATTTTCCAATGAGTTTCCACGGTACCAATATGGTGCATGAGGGATTAACTCCAAATTAACTACAGTGTGTTTGTGTTCATTGTAATGAGACAACATGTCACCCAGTGCAACAGTGTGTTTCATCAAAGTGTTTTTGATTGAAAATTATTTTGTTGTTTTTGGTCCTTTTGTGAAATTTGTTGACATTAACAAAAAAGTTGAACAATACCAGCTTCTCCTTTTACATTAGCATTAAAACTGGTGCTTTGCTTTGCTTTGCTTTGTGTGAAGAAAGAGAGGCATGTGACCATTTGATGACTAGATATTGCATCTTTTTTTTAGGATACAGCCCTGGAAAACAGCTGACAACAGTTTTTTTGGGGGGGTTTTTCTGGATAAATGCATGGTATTCAAACACTGTCTACAGGGGTTTCTAATGTGACTACATTAAATGATGACACGACAAACCTCTCGTGCTTCTACAGATGGCCTGGTTGCTAGTTTCGCATCATCAAGGTGACCTCTTCCTGAACCTGAGTATTGTGAAACAGCCCACCGCAATCTTACCCAAGGTTCCAGCAGCTTGCTAGTTCCACTCCCATGCTGAGTCTGTGTGCAGCTGGCTAAAATCACTTTGAATTAGCAATGACAGTCC
This sequence comes from Trachinotus anak, assembly GCF_046630095.1. Classification (NCBI taxonomy): domain Eukaryota; kingdom Metazoa; phylum Chordata; class Actinopteri; order Carangiformes; family Carangidae; genus Trachinotus; species Trachinotus anak. The sequence goes on along the minus strand of NW_027273883.1, from coordinate 16,830,298 downwards.
TAGTCCAAGCCTGCCCACACACTGTTCTGCCAGGACTCAAGATAGGCAAACAACCTCAGCTGAACAAGTTACAGACTTCTCTTCCGACCAGGTCTAGCTTCATCCTCTTTCTGTGTGTACAGCTTCAGAACATTTCACTCTAATCTACCCATAAATCATTCCAAATGGAGCTGGAAGCAAAATCATCAATCTTGCCGTTTCCTTACAGGAGGCTTAGTTGGCTGACTGGTGGTAGGTGCTCTTACTCTGTTGGTTATTCTCTTAACATTTCTTAAACTTGTGCTGGATCAAACAATGACAAAATGGGGGGCGTTTCTGAATGAGTTTCTGACACCCAGTAGACTAAAATGATGCAGGGTCTCAGCCGGAAAAAAAATCCATGAAGCCCCTACTCTCTATCACAGACTGCCATAGTGCAACAAGCTATCTACTGTCTATTTACAACTATGAACTGGTCACAAGACTTAGAACAGCAGCTGCATGTGTCTGTGTATCCTGGCAGCTGTCTTTCTGTCTGTTTGTCAGCCTTGTGCCTGAAGTAGATCTGCTCTAAGATAATGAGCACTCAACATGATAGTACAAAAATGTGCAATGAGATCTTTTTTTTTTTTTTTTTTCTAAATCCAGTGCACCGTTATCACTTCCAGGAACTGTGTCAGTCATGTTCCATGAGCTGGACTTGTGATAAAACGATTAAACAAAGGTGTGGATTAGGTAAACGCCTTGTTTTTACACCAGCTGTGTTTCATATCAGGTCTGATTTTGTTTCTGTTCACAAAATGAAATTGACTGTGACTTTCTCACTCCCTCCTGTCGTTGTTTAGTCAGAACTATCAATTCAGGACAATGCTAAAGGAAATCATAGAGTCAAGGTAAAGCACTGAGGGAGGACATCAATCATTAAACTGCACAATGTAACGAGACTAAGAGTCTACAGCCGTGCTAGGTGCTGTGTGAGGCTGGGACAGTGATCCTTTGGGGTAAATTCTACAATGCTTATACTAAGCAAGTAGTTTCATCTTAGTTTAGCATGATAGCATGCTAACATCTGCTAATAGCAATATACAAAAAGTACGGCTGAGGCTCATGTCACGGAATGTCACTTATTTTTGCAGGTAGGAGGCTTGAGGTTTGAGGCTAGATGAAATGTAATGGATTACCAAAGATCAACAGGCTTCATACTCTGGGGGACAGGAATGTCTGTACCAGGTTTCATGACAATCCATCAAGTAGTTGTTGAGATATTTCAGTCTGGACCAAAGTGGTAGACAAGTGGTGAACAACATGCTGTTAGCATGGCTAAAAAAGCTCTCAGCTGACTGCTGTGTCTGGACAAGGGGCAGGAAGACAGAGAGCAAGGCTTGTATGTCAAAAGCTCGAGTCCCTTCCCCCAGAACAGCAGCGCCTCAGTGGACTATGGGACAGCCACCCCAACCAACCCCTCGTTCACTGACACCAGCCACACTGCCAGCTGGCAGCCTCAGTATACAGCTGTGCCAGGGACACTGACACACACACACACACACACACACACACACAGTATACAATGACAAACAGGGAAACACACACACTGGTGCTAAGCAAGAGTACCCTGAAGAGTATGTCCAGACACAAACTCAATCTCTGGAGGTGATGACTGAGTGTTACTTTTTATGGTTCAGAACAGGACAGTGTTACAGCTTGTACTTCATGTAGCATGTAGTTTATCACACCCAGCTGGAAAACACAATTCAGTGGCGTATTTTCCTCAAAGTTCAGTGGGGGGCTGAAATTCCAGGCATTGGTGCCATGCTTTACCTACTGAGCCTCTATTCACTGCTAGGGGCGTGAGCCAGCGATCGCCATCAGGGTTATGGGGGCGTTCTTTACATACAGTAGGTCAAAGAGTACACATGTCCACAACACTGGCAGGGTTATTTGTACAATTTCCTGATAGGATGAATTGGCAGGATATGGTAATGACATGGGGTTAGTAGGGTCATCACTCCTGGTGCAGCTCAAAGGGCACTGTATCACTGGAGCAAAACTCGATCATGTGTTCAGTCCTAAAAGCAGTTAAGCAAAGGAGGATCCTGCAGAATCTAAAGATTACGGTGCACCAGGCTGTAAGGTGCATGTTGTATAGGTGAGGAGCAGCAGTGTGCGTGGGGAGGGTTGTGCATGTGGATGCCTTTGTTAGGTTGTGCATGCTGCAGTGGACCTTAAAAACTGTATGTAGAGCATGAGGACGAGCTAATGATTAACCTGCTGCCAGACATGATCACAACACTCACTTTTCTCATTTAAATATGTCATGTCCTGTCATGTTCTTGTCTAATCTGATCTGGGCCACAAAAACAGGAAAGTAAGTTGGGATGCAAACTAACAAAACAATGATTAGTTTTACGTTTTAATGCAGGATTTACTAATGATCAGATGACTGCAAATGTATCAGTGAGTTTGCAGATGACCCTGACATGAATACAACAGCCTCCTTCAAACAATGTGAGAGCCGCAGCACACCCAGGGTCGGCGGGGATCCAGGATAGGGACCGATCGACCTACCTCAGCTGTTCTCCGGTGACGAGCACCTCGGCCAGGCGCTCCAGCTCTGCAGCCTTCTTCTGCATGGTGTTCCCGATCCCGTCCATCTCTCTGCTAACACAAGAGCCACAGATCTGGGGTGGTTTTTTTGTTGCCAAGCACTCACACACAAATACATTCATCTGCACTGGTAAAAAAAAAAAAAAAAAAAAAAAAAATGCTCATGCTCCACTCTTTGCATTTTTGTACAGGAGTAAAAATGCTGTGCAGCAAAAGTGAGCACCAGCAAATAATTTTTTTTTTTTTTTTTTTTGGAGCTGACACCCACAGAGGGGACGAACAGGCTGAAAAACAAAGGCACACATGCGGTGATGATTTCAGTTCAGCAGTTCAGTTTTTCTGGGGCTTACCGTTCAAGCACCATGGGGAGCGACACTATGAGTTTATCTGTTATCCCTTTGATGCACGATGACAATTATTCCATTTCAGGAAACACATGCAACAATGCAGACAGTCAGAAGTCACAGCCCAGCCTCACTGTGTCAGCAGCTCCATCAGCAGCGGTCCACTTTTATTTCCTCGAAAACCTCCACCGGCTCCAGACATCTGCACACACACATGCATGCATGGACGCATTCACTGCCCTTTGCGAGTGCCTCCGTTTGTCTGCTGCTCTGTGGATGCAGCGTTTGTGAAAACGGGAGGCTCCCGTCAGCGGCGGCTGCGAGCGCTGGCTCGGTTTGTTTGTCTCTGACACAACACCCGGGATGAACGCACGTTTCTCTACACGGCGCAGCCAGGGCCCATCCACAGAGCCCCCGCATTGGGAGGACTCGTCTGTCGTCACTGGGGGAGTTAACCGGAGGGGCGGGGTTACAGAGAGATGTGGGTGCGCTCGATTCATACACTGTTGGGTACTGTAAATCATTACAGGGATGGACGGGATGGGTGGGACATGCCAATTTATCTAATATTACACGTTTTATGATGTAATAGCACAGAACATGCTGCTGTAATTGCAAAAAGTACATTAACATGCATGAAATTAGTTTAATAAATAAATAAATAAATAAATAAAAACCCAAAAGAAAAGCTTTTCTGACAAGATTGTTGCCTCATCTTTTGTGAAGAGTGACTGCCCTTTCATCCATTTACTTACAATAAGAGCACTCTGTTTCCCAGTGATTTGGTGGTTGGGTCTGAGGTTCGTTTTTGTCTTTGCAAAACTGCTGAAAATGTGAGCAGGGTCTTTTTGATTAGCTTTAGATTTACACCATGTATACCGGAAATGAGCTTTGAACATTTAACCACAGATTCCCAGTAGCATCTCCAGTGAATCAGCATCAGCAAACTGAGATTGTTTTCCTTGTTCACCTGCTTGAATGTTATCTCCTTCCTACAGTGCAAATATTTTGTCCAATATACCCAGTAGTTAAATGAGATGGAAATAAAAGGGTTGCACAAACATAAGAGCTAGTACAAAAAAAAAAAAAAAGATAGAGAGAGAGTATGTTACATCCTGTACCAAATGGTGGCCACATATTGCGCAACTCTAGATCTCATTTCACAAATGCATTGATCTCCTGACCCAAATATACTTTCGACAGTTGAATACAATTCTCAGTCACCTTTACAGTTATAATTGAAGAGTGATACATATTTTGCAGTCTGGATCCCATATCTTAATCACCGTAAAAACATGTCCAATAGCTCACTGGCCCATCTAAGAAAGTTAATAAAAACACTCATAGGTTATTGAATTGTCCAGATAACATGTGGGCATAATGTAGGTGTACATAAACAAGAACACAGAAATGCCTCCAGACAATCAGGCACCTACTTGTTGCTCAATTTATCAGATATGTAACAAAATGCGTTGAAACAAGCCCGGAGCATGGAGATGTGTGTTATCTCAGTGTTATTACAGAAACTAGTCAGGCCAGGCTGATGTTGAAGATATCATACATATATAAAGTAAACATATTCTTGGCAGAATTTGTAAAGAAAATGTAACAAATGACATAAATGGTATAACTAACCCCTGACTACATAAACTGGGAAAAGTATTTGATGTTTTCCTTCTCTTTTAACTGCAGAAATCACAAGGGCGGAGAGCCAATAGGCCTACAGGATTTTAATCTTGGAAAGAAATGTAAAGCTCAGCGCACTGCAACTTAAGAAAACACATGCAAATAGACAAAGCACAAGCAAATTCTGAAAACATCATCAATTTGACAACATATGTCCTGCAAATATTCACAACATGACCAAATGCACAAATGCACTGCAAATACTCACAACACATGTTTCCAGGGGACACTGAAAAGATGATTTCATAAAGTGTATGGATGATTTGTGACTTTTGAAGGTAAAGGCTTTGCATACACAGTGCACACGGATGGATTATGACACATGTATTGTAATGTATCCATGCAAGTGCGTCTTAGGCGGGTTCATCCGACAGTGAGACGGAAGTCAGGGAGAGAGGTTGACATTCAGCCAGGAGCCACGGGTTCGAATCCGACCCGTTGCCCCAGACCCCTGTAAACCAGACATTAAGGCTCACTCGTTTTTTTTTACATCTCATAAAACAATATTTTGGTTTACCACCTATGTTTTTCTTGTGAAGGGTGGTCATGAATAGGCATAAACATGCAGACACATTCGCTAGTTTGTTGACACCGCAGACTGAAACAGTCCGTATAAAGCCAGTTGGCCCATATGGCTCTCAAAGACCAACCGCGACATCTGCTGGTTAATGGGGGCATTGCGGGTCCCCTTGTAACAACTTTCTTTTTTTTTTCTTCTTTTTGTCGCCTTGATGACGCCACGTGTTGTCCGCTCATACATTTTACGAAAATGTGTAGCGCTTGACAGTAATTCATAATCATAGAAGACACATATTATATTAGATAATTTATGGGCCAGTGGCGCAATGGATAACGCGTCTGACTACGGATCAGAAGATTCTAGGTTCGACTCCTGGCTGGCTCGAATATTTTCTCGTTCAAATGTTGAGAAATACGTTTTTATTCATAAATACAGTTTCTGCTCATGGTGTCCCTGCCACCTGAGAGTCGAGCTAATTCTTGGTAGTGACAGCCAATCAGCTTTCCGTCTGCTACCAAAAATCTACCACAATTTGTCTGCCATGGCCAATCAGCGCTCGTATCGCTACCAAGATTTGCCTCCGGACCTACCAAGAATTGACCAATCGCTGTCTACGACTGCCCGGAGGCGGTCTTACGTTACGAACGACAACGAGAAGGACGTAATACCATTGAACTTCTTATCGGCATTTCTAACGTAAGTCAACATTTTATGGCTTTTGACAATATTAATACATTCGCAAATAAAAAACAAACAAAACATTTTTTTTTTTTTTTTTATCGAGTAACCCCTGGCTTAGAAACGTAATGACTAGCTAATAACGCTAACGTTACCAGGCCCGTCACTGTAAACGGTTTGCTTTTCCGACAGCAACTCCGTGATTTCATGCTAATATTAGCCTTTATCATAGCTATGTCGGTAGAAAATTTATTTAACGTTGGTACATGTGACTGACAGACTAGCCTACTTGTTGATGACAGTAATACTGTAACGTTTCCGTGGTCAGTTTGTTAGCATTACTATTGCATTTTACTTTAGCACATGGATGATTACGAATGTTTCTTGTAAACGAGTGAATACACAGATTAGACTGTCTAATAAAGTGGTGGAAAGTACTGTACTTAAGTACAATTTTGCGACACGTGCTGTACAAGAATATAGCCATGTTATTTTATGCAGATTCAGATTATAATAGAAAATAATATATATACATTACTCCTCAAAGGACCATTCTGCATAATTAACATTTTTTCTTTTAGTACTTAAAGTACATCATACACTTATACTTGTGTAGTTTCATTTAAGTAAAAAAATGTTTTACTTAAATGAACATTTGTTCACTTGAAACACAGTACTCCCACTACTGAACTTATTTTGTGAGAGGGAGGCAGACTGCTCCGGTCCAGTGGGGGTTCCTCATCCACTACCCCTTAATTATTAAATCCTCTTTGTGCCAGATGTGCTTAGCTGTGGTTAATGGTATATAATACTTGTGTTAGTACATGTCACTCCCCTATAACGCTTTACCTCTGACTCATAGTGATCCTGGGATGTCATCTGACATTTTGAGGCTGTGTTAAATATATACCTTGAGCATGACATAAAATCCACATTACAGTGTAACCATGAGTTAGTGTAATTAAACCTGTGTCTCTGTGTTCTTTATATTTTAATTTTTTAATTTAGATGGAACCTTGCTTCAGGAGACGGGCTGATGGCAGTCTAAATCTTACAGACACAATTGAAGCAGCGAAGGTGAAGGAAAACAACAAAGGAAAGCCGTGGACGCGACCCATGTCCCCAGAGGGAGTGCTGGACAAGGCCAGAAACGCTTTAATTCAGCACCACGGAGATCCATCAGGAACAGGAAACACTTGCTGGGTTTCTTTGAAATCCAGTTTGGTGTTTATCGTGGGCAGACCTTCAGATGGTTGGCTGAAAATGCCTTGGGATATGCTGCTTACCTGGTGGCAGCAATGAAGAGGGACCCCACAGGAGGCAGCAAAGACTCCCAAGACCATGCCCACAACAAAGAGTGTTTCAGGGAGTACATTGAGCTCTTTCCTTCTGGCAGAATTGCCATTGCCATGAAGGAAGAGCAATATGCTGAGAGAACTCCCAAGCGCGCTGCCACCACCCAGCTTTCTCCACCCACTCAGCAGGTTGCCACCACCCAGCTGGCTGCACCCAGCCAGCAGGTTGCCCCCACCCAGCTCTCTCCAACCCCTAAGCACGCTGCCACCTCTTCTCTTCGCTCTCTCTTGGTTAGGAGGCTGCCTGACCAGAATATCCTGAGCAAAAGTGTACAAAGGCTGGTTTCTCCCTTCAAAGCCAAACCTTGTAAGCAAACATTTATTTTTATAACACATTTAGTTATTTATGTTTAATATTTAATGCTGTTCACTACTCATGATGCTTATCTGTTTGTCATGCCTTTTGTGTTTTAGCTTTAACCGGGGCACATACACGGCCATCACCCACCCTCACCAACCCGACGGTGTCCACTGGGGCAGCCGCAGGACCCTCAGCTACCCTCACCCACCCGACGGTGTCCACTGAGGCAGCCGCAGGACCCTCAGCCACCCTCACCAACCCGACGGTGTCCACTGAGGCAGCCGCAGGACCCTCAGCCACCATCACCAACCCGACGGTATCCACTGAGGCGACTACAGGGCCTTCAGCCACCCTCACCAGCCTCTCTGCGTCTGCTGAGCTAGATGACAGCACACTGCTGGCAGAGGCAATTCGGTATGAGGAGGCACAGGAGGCACATGTGGCATGTATGTATCTACTCATTGAAAACATACAAAACAATATTAACTACTGCAAAGTTTGTTGGTCTGTGAGTGGTACTGGTCCTGATCATTTAACGAAACAAAACATCATTTAACATCAATTTAACAAATTTCCTTTCCTGGGATAATAAAAGAAAGTGAAGTAAGTTTGGATTTGTTTAATTCTATTTTTTTGTTTATTTCCAGCACAACGAGTCTGTCTTCCAGCTGGCTGGATACACACCTTGCCTGAAGTGGATCTCAAAGGCCCTGTTCCGGTGGACAGCGCAGGGGCATCCTGAGCTGGACTTCAGCAGGGTGGACAAACTTTGGTGGTATCCTCCACAGGTACCACTGAGGACCAGTAATTCTCCTCCATTAGAGAATTACTTTGGCCATTCCCTGCTGCTCTGGATGCCACGAAAGCTCTGGCAAGTCAAGCTGACCTGTCCGCATCCAGACTGTCACAAAGAATTTCTGACCTCAGCTGGCCTGCATCAGAAGATCAGGCAGGTGGTGGCTGTGGGAAAGATGTACTTTGTGGCATCTGAGTACCTAGCCTGTCGAAGATGCAAGCGGAAAGTCATCAGCTGGAGCCATGGCATCGTCTCCCAGCTTGACATTGGCCACAGGATGCAGTTCCCTTGCATCCTTACATCAAAACTTGCGTGTGATGTTGAGGTAGCCAGTTTGATGCGTCAGCGCGGGCTCGGAAACAGCAGCAGCCAAATCCAGCGAAAGCTGCAGGAGCGTCATGCTGAAGTCTGGTTGCAGAAGACAGTCCAGTACCTGACAGACTGCAAGGGGATTGCCAGCGCTGTCAAATCAGGCCTGATCTTGCCGGTGACATTTGAACCGCCACCTGCCATGCTGCCTGTACCCAAGCACCGGTGGCTGATGCAAGTTTATGCCCAGGATGTCCTGCAAAGGCTGGAGGAAATCAAGGCCGCCATCACTTCACAATATGGTCGTATCCTAAAGATGGACTCCACAAAAAAGGTGGCCCGAAAGCTTGCAGGACGCAGCTATGGCACTGCAACCTGGGCAACCAACGTTGGGAAGTGAGTGAAGGCTTTGGTCTTGGGCCGATGATCGAAGGCCTCATAAAGAGATACAGAGTGGCTGGGGTAGCTCCTCCTGAGATACTGTATGTTGACAGAGACTGCTGTGGCAACACTCTTCTGAGGAGGATGTTTGAAGAGTGGGACCAGCTGATAATCCACCTTGACATATGGCACTTCATGCGGAGGTTTGCTGTGGGCTGCACCACTGACTCTCACCAGTTGTACGCCACCTTCATGAGTCGCCTCAGCCACTGTATTTTGATGTGGGACCAGGATGACCTGACAGCTCTGAAAGAGGCTAAGCGTGCAGAGCTAGAAGCTGACGGGAGATACCCATCTGAGGCTGATGTGGTGCGCTGTATCAACCGAAGTGAGTTAGCTCTGCATTGCAGAAGAACCACACGTGGGGCGAAGGAGACCCAGGTTCTGATTGAGAGCCATATCCAGGCCTTTGATTGGAGATGCTGGTCGTGACACTCTGGGAGTCCCACTGATCAACTCGGCCCGGATGAGTGAAATCTGGAAGTCCCAGAGGAAACATCTGGCCTGCATCCAGGATCCTCCTGGTGTGCAGCTCTACATGCAGACCGGAACAGTATTAAAGGGAGGGCACCGTCTGCCAACCTACCGCTGTGCCAGAGGCTCTACATCTCTAGAGTCATTTCACCTCCACCTCAATCGTTTCATTCCCGGTAAATATGTGAATCTTTTTTCATATTCTAATAGTTACTAAGTGACTTTATTAAAATATGATTCGGTTTTTGTTATTTAACTGTAGGAACAGCTTTTCATGTATACATAATAAATGTTTTCATAGTCTTAGCATTTAAATGTATTTTTTAACATTTCTGAATTTACTTTACAGGTACACTGGCAAGTGACACCTTCTTCCAGGCGTATCTTTTGGATGGACTTGCAAGGTGGAATGAGGACCGGGCTGTAGCAGCAACAACTGATGAGCAGCAGCCGCACTCCTACAATCATCTTCTCCATCATGCAGCAAATACTCTTGCAGAGGAGGTTCTGGGGAAGAAGATCATCCCTTACATCGGGCCAAGCAAATACACTGGTAGATATCTATTATAATTGTTGTTTTTGGTGACAATTTAATTAAAGTTCAAAAATATCGTTTTACCACAGAGTGATTATATAATGTCCTGGTATATTATCTAATTGTTTGTCAATGTTTTTATATTTTAAAGATGAGCTGATCAGAGTGGAATACCTTTATCAGCAAACTGGTAAAGTTCTGCAGGACTACAAGTTGGCCATTGCAGAGTCAGAGACTGCTGATGTTGACATAGAAGTGGATGAAGGTTATGCTGAACTTGAAGAGTTTCAGGACATCACTGTTCCCACGTTTGACACAGAACGAACACCTGCTGCTTCCTCACAAGCATCAGTCTGCAGCATCCGTGATCTCGTCATTTCCAACTCCTTCAGCAACCAGCTCCATGCCATCAGTGTCTACAGTCCCTCCATCATTTCTGTCATCTCCTACAACCAGCTCCATGCCATCAGTGTCTGCAGTCCCTCCATCATTTCTGTCATCTCCTACAACCAGCTCCATGCCATCAGTGTCTGCAGTCCCTCCATCATTTCTGTCATCTCCTACAACCAGCTCCATGCCATCACTGTCTGTGGTCCCCCCATCACTTGTGTCATCTTTAGCAACCAGCTCCCCGCTCACGCAGTCAAATCCAGCACCCTCTCCTGGAGCACTTAGCTGTGAGTTTTAGCTTAGTATTCACACAGTGTCAGTTTGTTGTGACACTAACTCTAAGTGTATATTTGTCATAAAGACTTAAAGACAAATTTAAATTAGTTTTTAATATTTACCATTTTGACGTAAGAGTGCACAGAGTACACAGTCCCTTTTAAATGTACTTTTACATGTTTGTAAAAAGAAATCTGGGTTATGTTGGCTGTGCTCTCACAGGTGTAAGAATAGCTAACAAATTATCATTCCTTTTAGGATTCTGTTGGACCTGACAATATACAGGGGTATGGAGCCGTGCAGGACTTGGCAGAGTTTTTGGTTGGCCTCAGAGACCACTGTCTTGCCTTGACCGGAGAGGAGTGCGCCCAGATCATCACCCTGTGGCAGGCATTGGGGGAGTATGACAAGAGGAAGACTGTTTACCCACCACGTCACCAAACCAACCTAAAAAAGGGACGTTACAGAGCCACTAAAAAGATTGTGGCACCAGGTGTGGAGAGCACTAAAAGGTATGTTAAATAAGGCAAACTCAGTCTTGATTATCCAAAAATATTTTAAATAACTGAAACAGGCCAAAATATTGTGTCTGGCTTACATAATATGTACAATAGTAGTGGCAGTAAGTAAAGGCTTCATAAATAAAACAAGACAAGGCAACATAACTGCACTGATATCACTGGTATTACAAACAAAACAGACAAAACAACTAACAAAAAAAGAACAATAAAAATAGAACAATAAAAATAAAACAGAGTAAGCGTCACATAGAAAACAATCCGATATTAATAATATGTATTCTATTGCTATTTGCAGGTGCTTTGTTGGGGCTCACAGTCCTGCACAGTGGTCTGACTGCAATAGAGTGGTGGAGGCCATCTTCACAAGGCTCTGTGCTCTCTACCCAAACCCTGTGCGCCGTGACGGAGTGAGGTTGTCACGGTTTACGATGGTGGCACGTGCTTACAAGCACATCCGGGAGTGCATTATCACCAATGCTAAGGTGATGAGCGAGACTACCATCCAGCTACCAGAGGTGAATGCTGCAACAGCCACACAATGGTGAGTAAATTAGTATGCTTCATATACATGCCTTATACATGCAGCCGTAATTAGTTTTCATAACATTATGGCTGGCTCAGCAAAAGGACGTAAATCTAAATGAAGTAGACATTTTACAAAAAGCAACACACTACATGAGAGGATGCAAAATGTTTATTTATATTGGTTGTTCTTTGTTTTCCCAGGTTCAGCAGGCGTTGCAGGTCACAGGAAAAAGAGATTCTAAAGCAGGGTGTCCCAGCTCCAGATGCACCCATGGCAGGACCTGAGAAGCTTCCTGTGGCTATGCAGAAAGGACCAACACTGCATTCTGGCAATTTGGCTGAGCCTCACATTTTCATCCTGCCACCAAACACTGCTGGAGAGGCAAAGCTCAAAGGCAGACCACAACCTCAGGTTGTGTCCCAGACACTTACACATCCTGTCATTGCACCAGCACCACCCGTCGCTCTCCCCTTCGTTTTACCATCTGTGCAGCTTCCTACAGTGCCTGGACCATCACAAGTGATGGCTGCACCAGGAACCTCACAGATGATTTTCTACAACCCCCCGTCAGCTTCAGCTATTCCACCATCGGCTCAAACTCAGACATCCAGTCAACCTGCTCCTTACACAACTCAGCAATACAGGAAGAGAAAACAGGAGAGGGAGCTCAGTGGCTCTTTCAAAAGAAAATACATTAAAAAGACAGATGTAATCCTTTGCAGCAAGTGCAAGAAAGAGAGAAAGCCACCATCACATCTTCAATACTTTGGCAACTGGTACTGTGAGGTGTCTGAGACTCAGTCATATGACGAATGGAGGGCTGTTCTGGAGAAACGAGGTTACGGGGAAAAAAAAGGACAGAAAACAGAGGACAACCCTCCACCTCCTTAAAATTTGTTTATTTATGTATATTATTTAATCTGTTATTTTTATTTTTTTTTTTTTATGTTGTCCCATAGTAGGTAGTCTACATGTAAATATAAAGTTATTTTTTCTTTTTTCTTACTTTTTTCTTATTTTCTTTTACTTGTAAGTCAACACATGTGAAATAGACAGAGGTCAGGGTATGTGTTGGTGCTTGTGTGTGAGTGCAGTGGGGATTTTGGTCGGGTTGTGCTTAGGTTTGTGCCTTTATGTTTTTTGTTCATTTTGTTTTTTATCTTGCACCTTATTATTTTATTGCACTGCATTGTTGCCATGGGAAAGAAACTGACATTGTCAGGTCAATCAGATGGAGCTTATTTTAGTTATTTTATGCTTCATTTAATATTTATTTATGCCTTAAGTTATTGATGTTACACTTCATCATCATCATTGTCGTTATTTTTTATTATTATCATGATTATTCTTATTATTATTATTATTATTATTATTAGTAGTAGTAGTAGCAGCAGTAGCATTTTTACTATTATTCTTATATTGGCATTGTTGTGGTAACTATATTTATTATTGTATTGTTAGTATTTCTGTTATTATTATTATTATTGCTCTTATAATTGTTATTATTATTATTGCTCTTATAAATGTTATTATTATTGCTCTTATAATTGTTATTATTATTATTGCTCTTAAAATCGTTATAACTATATTAAAAACATAAAATTAGTTCAGATATCTTTGTTTTCATTCATCTTCTTCCTTGTCTTCTTCCTCTTAATGATTTAAATTTTAACAGCTACTTAATGAGGCAGGATTACTTCAATCCAAATGATGTAAATAATTAACTATGGATTATATTTGTCATACTTGGTGCTTTCATTAACACATATGGTCCTTAGTTTAGTTCTTTATTAGGCCTGCTTCACATCTATGTATTATTTTAGTAGCTATCATACATATTTATTGGTGTATGTGATCAAAATCAGATGGAAATGAACGGGATTCGAACCGGCGAACTCAGGGTGCATGTCACGGATTTTTGATAACCTTTGATAGACTAATGGGCGCAGGCCTCGACCGACATGAAGTGTAGTTAGTCTATTGCAGTAGCAGCCTACCTATAATTGCTCCACATAGCCTCAGTTTATGGAAGGGGAGCTTCCCAAGCCTTCCCAAACATGAGGCTGAATCCGGCCCAAAGGTCACATGTGCCCAATCAGCATATGAAAGCATTCAGAGATGCTCCTCCAAGTGAGCACAGGTGGTTTATCTGTAAAAAAATAAAATCAATCATTTCAGTATTCCATTTAAAAGTATCTATACAGCAAAGAAGAAATACTATTAAAAAAAACTCTCCATGAAAATCAAGGAAGCTCTATACAAATGCAGTCCATTCCATTTACCATATTCCTAATAAGTCTTAGAACATCTTAAATTAAATGAATGGACATGCAAGCCTCTTTGACTCAGAGGATGCCAAGAAAATCAAGGGGGAGAAAAGGCTGTGGACCCGAGCTCTGTCACCAGAAAAGGTACAGGAGTCTGCATGGATGGTTGTTCTGCATCATGGCGGAGACTCTGTTAATGAGCAGCATCTTCTTGGCCAACATCAGTTACAGATCGGAATCGTTAGGGGCCAAGCATTTCAGTGGGTGGCTGAAAATATGCTGGGCTTTAATATATTTGTCTATTTTACCCACCATTTCTCTTGGAATTTCTCCCCAAAAGTGTGTACACTTAATTTCTTTATTATATACCTTCCCAAAAGGTTTTTAATTCTGGACAGGATCATGTGACTGAGATGGGCATATGTGTCTCTCCCATCACTCCTATGCTTAGAGGTTCCAGATGAATATGTAATCTCCCAAACCAGTGTTATGAAGTAGTGCAGTTAATTTTCCATGTGTATTCTCTCCCAAATTAAAAGACTATGGATTTATAGATTTTCATTCATTCCTTCTTTCTGTCATATCTGTTTAACAGAGAGCAGAATTTGGATCCCCGCCTTGCTAGAGGTTGGCCAGTGCTGGATTGCCCAGGCCCTGGACCATGCAATGGTGGACAGAATGTGGTGGTGTCCACCTCGGCCATCACTCATCTCTCGTGCCATGCTAGCATTAGAGCAGTTCTTTGGACACCCCCTGTTCCTGTGGATGCCCAGGACGCTTTGGTATTCGGCTATGTTGTCCACATCAAGATTGTGGCTTACGTCTCCTGGACTACATCAGAGAGTCAGGCAGGTGGTTGGTGTCAGCAGCTCTTACTACTTGGCATCCAAATATCTTCCCAGTAAAAGCTGCAAAAGTAAGGTCATCAGATGGAGCCATACCATTGTCTTCCAAGTAGTCATTAGCCAACATATACAGTTACCATGCTGACGCACAAGCTGGGATGCAACATGCAGGTTGTGTGCCTGATGTGTCGGTGAGACATGGGGAAACAGCAGCAGCCAGCTTCAAAAGCAGCTGGAGGAGCAGCATGCAGAGAGCTGGCTTGAGAAACAAATCCAATCACTGATTAGAGAGGAGCTGCACATGCTGTCTCCTCTGGGCTGATTTCACCAGTTCTGCTCGGGGACTTGGCAGCTGTGCATGCAGTGCCAAAACATCGCTGCTGATGCAGGTATACGCCCAGGATGTCCTCAGCAGGCTGGATGAAGTGAAGGCCTCCATCACCTCACTGTTTGGCCAAGTCATCAAGATGGACTCAACCTAGAAGACTGTGAGGAAGCTTGTGGGTTAGGCCCATCTACAGCTACTTGGCCCACCAATATTGGCAATGAGCAAGAGGTTGTCATCATGTCTCACAGCAAGTGAGGGCTGGGGCCTGATGAAAGTGGCAGAGGGTCGTATAAGCTGCTACAAGGATGCTGGGGTGCCACCCCCAGAGATCCTATATGTGGACTGTGACTGCTGTGGGAACTCTCCCCTATACAAGATCTTTGCAACATGGCTGGGCATAAAGTTCCAGTTCGATGCCTGGCACAACCTTATGAGGAGGTTTGCCAACTGATGCACAACCAGTTTGTAGGCTCTCTACACTAGCTTCATGACCCAACTCACCCACTGCGTCTTTGTGTGGGATGAGAGTGACCTGCAGCGACTCAGGGCAGCAAAGTGAGCGGAGCTGGAAGCAGGCCACATGCATCCCACAGAAACAGATGTGACATGCTTCATCACCAAAGCAGAGAATCCACTTCACTGCGGGAGGACGTCCAGGGAAGGGAGATGGAAGTCATGTTCAAGGAGTTGATTGAGGAGAATTTGGCTTATGAAGGCACATATTCCTTGTCTGTGACATAACAGGGCTTAGTCTTCCCAGAGATATAGTATTGTTTGTAGTTTCATTCGCTACATGAACAAACAACTCCCACACACACTTGTGTTAGTATAAATGTGTTTTGTGTGGGCTAAGAAAAGCCCTCAGTCTGAAACAAATAGTTAACACATCCTTCGGCTTTTATCCATCATGAAAATATATTAACATTAGCTGGAGAAATGTTGTTATATGGAAACATAAAATATCAATATTACATGCTTTTACATATCTTATGTTGTCACTCTATTTCATTTAATGTTGGACCTGACAATATTGAGCTTCCATGCAGTCCAGGACTTCATAGACTTTTTTGTTCAAATCAAAAGACTACACAGTCTTTCCTGGTCAAGAGAGGAGGTCGGCCAAATCATTGTCCTATAGGAGTTTTCGCCCAAATATGACAAAGGATGCACAAGATACCACAAACATATGAACCTCAAGGGGAGTTTCAGGGCCACAAAAACAATTGTTGCGCCTAGTGTGGAGAGTACAAAATGACACGCATGTTTTGTTGAGCAAGCATGACAATGCTGCATGCTATTGTAACTTCTTGTACTAACACTAATGCTGCTCAATATAGATGCAGACGCTTTGCAGGAAGGAGAAGCCCAGCACAATGGCCTGACTGCAGCTGTGTACGTGAGACTCAGTACTGTGGACCCAATCCTCATCACCTGAGCCTCCCCCGCATCTGGCAAGTAGTTTCAAACGATGCCATGGTGATGGAAGAGACCACTATCCAGCTTCTAGCGATGAATGGTGCAACCATCACTAGTATCATTTTCTGTGTAGATATACTGAGCAAAAATATAAATGCAACACTTTTTGTTTTTACTCCCATTTGGAAATGGTTGAAATAAAAGCAATGGTTGCAGCATGATGTACACAATCCCTGGAAGCTTAACACATCTTAGTTCTTGCATGGCTTTTAGTCAATCAACAATCTGATCAACTCTCTGCAGAGATGTGTCACCGCATGAGGCAGATGGTGGTCACACCAGATACTAACTAGTTTTCTGATTCCACCGCCCAAAAAATGCACATTAGTAGCCCAAGTCATGTGAAATCCACAGTTCAGTACCTAATAAATGCCTTTTTACGAAACGTAACCACACATTTTAAAGTGGTCTTTTATTGTTGTGACCACTCCACAGCTCACCTGTGCAATAATCCTGCTGTGTAATCAGCATCTTGATATGTTACTCCTGTCAGGTTGGTGCTCACTAACAAGGAGTTAAACACATTTATGAAGAAAATTTGAGAAACAGACCTTTTTTGTGTGGTAAGAAAAAGTTTTAGGTCTTTAATTTAAACTCATGAAAAATGGGAGTAAAAACAAAAAAACTTTTGTTCAGTGTATATTGTACTCTTAAAATAATACTTTTTAGTTACAGCAAACGTGAAAGAAAACAAAAGAATTGAGTGTTGGAGAAAGACCACCATCGTGAGCCCAAAGAGCCTGTCTCCTGCAGCTGAGAGGAAAGGCAGACCCTGTATACCTCACAGCAGTGTGGCAAATCCCCATGACTTTGTTCTGCCCCCAAACACTAATTTAGCTGAAACAGAAATTGGACCTGCCAGTAGCTCCATCTGCTGGTACCTCTAAGAGGTGTCTCTGAGCCACCAAACCAGCTCCCTGACTTCTCCTGCCTGTCACCCAATCTCTGGTTCCTGTGGTTTGTCCCAGTCCTGCAGGAGCTCCATGACAGATGTGCCTTACACCACCCACCACTGTCACAAGGAAGGGACAGACAGGAGGAGGAGCAGAGTGACAAAGGCAAAAGGAGGTGTGCAAGGAAGAGTGACACCATCACCTGCAAGCAGTCTCAGAGGGAGCTGGGCCCTGCAGCCCACCAGCAGCACCTCTCAGGCCACAGCCACCATGACTCTGGCTGAGTGGAGGACTACACACCTTGGCACTTGCTAACATTGTAAGTTTAAAAGCTGTATTTTACTGAACACTACAATGTATTATTGTTTACTATGTATTATTATGATTTAAGATTGATGATTCTTGTATTGTTATTGTTGCTTATAGAATGTTCCCCTTTCACAGTTATGTAATGTTTCCCTTTGTAATATTTAATAAAGGTTATTTTAAAAGGAAAAAGAAAGATGCTTCATCCTGACAATTATTATATTGTGTTTTGAATCAAGCTTTGTATTTGGACCCAAAGGTACTCACCTGCCTGACCCCCTGATGTAGTCCAGCAGCTGAGTGGTCTAACAACAGCAGTTTAATGTAGAATTTCATAATGATGGCTTGGGGCTGGGGCTGGGATCGCTGGAGAGTGGGACGGGCGGCGAAGCAGAAGACCGAGCTGGACTGGAGAACGAACACAGAGCTGGGTGGGCGCTGGAACTCAGACTTGGGGCTTGTGGACACAACGAGGAGCTGGGTGAGGCAGGGTGTTGGCGAGCAGGAGGAGGTGAACCTGAAGCACCGGCAAGCAACACTTAGACTGAAGTCAAAAGCAACACAAGGAAACATGAGCTCAAAAACTGGAATTTCAGCCATAGCGTGGTACCACATGAGTGAGGTGCAGAGTTAAGAGCCAGGTTTAAATACTGCAGGAGGCTGGTTGAGTTGATGAGCTGATCTGAAGCAGCTGGCTTGCAGGATTTTGGAAGTCACACAAACTGGGGAAAAAGAGGAAACATAAGGAAAAGGAAAACAGCAGGAACACAGCGAAGTGAGGGAGAGGCTATTATATATATTATATTCTAATGATAGTTATAGTAATAATAATCTATCTATTAAATTATATTATTATATATAAGATATTCAGTCCTGTTCTACTCTGTTCCATTACATTATATTCCTGTCGATTTATTATTGACATACATTTATTTGATTGAAATTCATGTCCACTGATTTTACAGATTTTATTTCTGCAATGTTTTTTATTATTTTATTATTTGTTTCACAATGAATAACACATCTAACTACAGGTCAGAAGGTTCTAGGTCCCTAGCTGGCTCCAGGAAACTGACTCAGTCTGACCTAACAGAGCTGTATCCCTGTTAACATACTACAGCTGCAACTTCATATAGTGAGAGTTTGTAGTTTCTACCTACAATTTACTGTTATCAGGATATTTGACTCCTGGCCTTTCAAACACCTGATTTTTAACGTGGTCTTATTTTCTATGAATATTTTTGCCACATATTAAGTATTCCTTGTGTTCAGTACAGCTGCGTACAATTTAGACCAGTGTTTTGTTTGTTCTGCCTTCTGGCAGTATATCAGTAATGTCTAGGCTCACCCTCTGGTTCTCCCATATGCTTTTATGTTTCTTGAAAAGTGGTTGCTTGTTTACCAGAGGCAGAGCTCAAACCTCCAAACAGCATCACTTCAGCAGCCACTTCGGGATCCAAGTGTGTAATCTGCAGACAAACAACCAGCAATGTTCCCCAGTTTAAGGGCACGTATTGGAAAGTTGAAAAAGTGGGTGCTATCAGCCCACGTCTGCAAGATGAGGACTTTTTTGTTCGCTCACCATCAACATGGCAGCTCAAGGGGCTGCAGAGCCAGCATGCAGGGCTCCTCTGGTAATACTTACATAATCAACCACTACTGAATGGACACTGACAGCGATGAAGTGCGGACCCTTTGATGAAACAATGCATTCATGTTAATAAATACCAAGCAGTTTTATTTGAAAAAGTAACACTGGCTTGACTGCAACAGGATTTGATGTAGTTTGCTAAAGAATTTATTGTTTTCTCCTGTTAATCCCCCCACACCTCCACCCAAAAAAAAAAAAAGAAAAAAAAGAAAATTGATGTCAAATCAAAAACAAAAGTTGGTCTATTGCAATGCATTTATTAAATATTTCTTTACAACAATCATACAGCACATATGAATATGTTTGCTCTTCATCTTCATTTTCAGTTGGCTATGAAATAAGGACCTCAAATGAAAAAGTATTAAGTTAGTAAACTGAAG
Organism: Trachinotus anak; assembly: GCF_046630095.1. Lineage (NCBI taxonomy): Eukaryota > Metazoa > Chordata > Actinopteri > Carangiformes > Carangidae > Trachinotus > Trachinotus anak. The sequence continues at coordinate 16,810,417 of NW_027273883.1, read as the reverse complement.
ACATGACTAACATTTGGATGGCAAAGGTAGGCAAAACTGAACTTCCCACTGCAAATCAAATTAGTATTGAAGGGGTTTTACACAAAAGTCAACGAAACAAAAGTAAATGAATATTGGCCTACAATATAGATCTTTTTTTTAAATATACAATGTTTGCAAATGTAATAAAATACATAGATTTATAGGTCTAATACCAACCTCTTCATTGGTGCACAGAAAACACACATCTATCTCTAAGTGCTTAGAACGGGCTGCATGTGACAACGGCTGTTGCTTCACTAGAAAACAGTATAACCTGGATATCCTCAGCATTCTTACTCTGACTTAACAAAAAGTCATAAAAATGTTCTGAGTTTTTAAATTCAGAGCAACCTGCAGTATAATGACTTTGTTTAAAACTTCTATGAATTGGTTGTGTTCAATAGTTATTATAAGTAATTTATTGCATACCAGTACTTGCATATGAAAAATGAACAATGTTGGCTCTATGTGCAGGTCAACATACTGAGGCCTTTCACAGAATGTCTGCGTTATCTAATCCCCTGACACAGCCACTCTGTATCTCTCTTCCTCCCTCCAGAGTGGAGGAACAGTAGGCATCCTAGTAGGCATCCTAAACCCACAGAGTGTCATATGACTGAACTATTATTTTCAAACTTCTGAGTGAGCTCCTTCTGTGAATGAAACATAAGGTACCTGTGATTTGTGTGGAGTTGACCTATACATATTTTTTTTGTAAATGATCATCATGAGTAGAACAGAACAGAAGATTTACAGATACATTTTGAACCGTAATTTCACAGCAGAGGTGTGAATGTGAAGTTGAAGGCACACTGTATCTAAAACAAATTGACTATAAGATATTTACACAGTCAATGCAACTGATATTTACATGAAAATAATCATAAGGCAACACTTCTGCAAAGTCAGTATGTAGCAGGTACAGTGCAATGCATCACTGCACTCAAAGTAGGGCTTTGGTGTATTACAATACTTCATTACTGGGTAATAACCTTTTAAGGTTCTGCATAATGGAGACTTCATTAACATCCCTGTCAAAATACACATCAAACCACAGGCACTAAATCAATCAATCAATCCTCTACAACAAGAATTGTACATATCCACTTCTGCAGTTCAAGTCACTCTTTGGCAGTTCCTACTTGAGTCCACCAGGTGTCTCTCTTCACCTACAGCAGTGTCAGTAGGAGGCCGCTGTGATGGAAGGGGAGCAGCCAGGCTCAATGTGCTTCAGGTGGCAGGAGTGGCAGAGAAGGTGGCCGTTCAGAGGGTAGCACCGGTGACCCTCCTCGTCATTCAGCTCCATCTTACAGTCCTAAAAGACACAGAGCGTGAGAGGGATGAGAGAGATGACCCCACTGAAAGAGTCCGAATACACAGAAAAGAGGACAGTTGGTTTCCAACTCTGCTCTGTGTTGACCTCATCCTCCCCCCAAAAAATTGGACAGCAACCTCAGAATTGTACAAATACAGACATTTACAAGAGGTTTATCTCTACATTTACAAAGAGATTTAAACTTCTCATCATTAGTACATCTCCAGTTGATCAAAGATCCCTTTATCTGCCTCATGGTTTACAGTTTCAAGAAACATGCAGATGCTCCTCTTTGAACAACTTGAAAGATTAACAAAAGCCCACCTGGAGGGCACAGCCTCTAAATAGTTAAACTCTACTTTAACAGGGAGCTGCTCTCACAGCTCACTGATTTTTATTTACATTAAGTGGAAGAACAGCAGTTGTCAATCAGCCTTTGGCAAAGAAGAAGAGGCACTTCAGTAAAATGATGAGATAGTGATGATAAGGTGTCGCATACCTGCTCTCCTCAGTACGTAATTATCGGCAAGACTGTAATTAAGCCTGGGGATCTACTCATTATGATTTGGCTTAATGAGCCATTTAGAGGGTCCCTGGCTCAGTGCCACTGAGAATGCATGTTTTCAGAGACATGTTTTTACCCACCTCACAGTGATAGCATTCCACATGATAGTCTTTGTCCATGGATACAACTCGAATGGTTTCATCAGACCCCTGGAAAGAAATTCAGACAGACAAACACAACTGAAGCCAGTCTCGCTAGGAGACAGTCCCACTGTCTTATTCTGTTCAACTTCTCAGTCTGACAAAAGCTTCAAAACATCACACAGCACACTTGAGTAAGCCAATTTTCTGTCCTTTAAACTACTCCTCTGTGTTACAATCATCCCTTTAAGCATAGACCCACTCTGTTGCTGCATTATCAAATAAGGTTTTATATTTCTGAATTTATCACTGGAAAAAAAAACTCAAAACCTTTGTGACAAAATAGCACTTATAAATCTGACTGGCCTAATATAGACACAAAAAATATCACCACTGGGAGTCAAAGATTGTAGCAAATCATTTACAAATATGTACAAAGGTCTTGTATCTTAATCTGAACAGTGTGCTCTTTGTCCTCCTGATTTTCCATGTCCACACAGATAGCAGTTTTTTTTCCAGTTATCTGTATTTGGTTACAATATCAGCCTGAGAGGGACCTCCCCTGAACATCCGCACAACAGCATAACTGCACAAGACAGACTAAGCCCCTTAACCCTGCAAACACACACACACACACACACACATGCAGTACCTCTCCTCTACATACCGGCTTCACTGCTTACTAAAAGGGGAGGGTAAGGGACATTCCAGCAGAGTCGACTCTAATTTTGGACATTTCCTTGCTTTTGCCAGCATGTCCTGCATGTGTGTAGGAATCATACTTCAACATACTCCCTACCACTGCACTGTTCTTCCTTTACACCACATCAAATCACAGCACAGAGATTTTTGGCCTCACGGTGCTGACCTGTAGTTCAGTGGGAAATATGGTTGTACTGAACTATCTGCTTTTTCAACTAAATTCTGTGAATGTGTCATAAGTGAGTAATAATGAGGACATTACAATTTATGATCTGCTGAGTTCCTACTAGCTGGAGGTCCACAGGTAAAGGTGAATAGCCTCTGGATGATTCACACCATGCTGGAATTCATTATCCACTCCCTCTAAAACACTACCACTGATACTGTATATGCCATCACTGCTGGTCTATGCTCAAACCTGGATGTTACTCAACTTCACAAGAGAACGGATCATCTGGAACTGAGTGTATTTTAAGTTTATACTGAGTTTATACTCACTTTATATTTTAAGATATCAGAGTGAACTATGGATTATACGCTTGTAAACTGAGATGTATGGCATTTGTGGCTGGCTAACAGGACTTGGGTTGGCCTAGCGGTTAAACCACTGACCATGAACAACAACATCCCTGCTTTGACTAAAGCTCTTTACTGGACGTCATTCTCCATCTCTCTCCCCTGATTTAATGTCATTGCTCTTTTGTCACCTCACTAATAAAGGCATAACACATTCTGCTGCTATGACATGACACTATAACCTGCCCTGCCAGAAGCACACTCACACAAAGTACACAATACACCAATGGGTAGGCGATATGTGGACAATATTAGTGCTGTAATACTTATCAGAGCATTATCTTCACATTAGTGTGCTACAATAACCACTTAAGTTTTCCAAACCACATGATTAAAACTTAATCCTGACACAAAATGATATATAGATATATACATTTCAAAAGACATATATATGTCTTGTTTAAGGATTAAGATCTTAAGCTTTCGCAAATAACTGATTGATCTAATTGATTTAGACATGTGATCAACGATACCTGTATATAAGAATAGGAATAATATTTAATTATAACCTAGTCCTAAACACAGGTTGATGTTGTCTTACCTCTGAGGGCAGGATGGGCTGGTTACAGGCTGCACATTTAGGGGCCAGGACCCTGGGAGAGTGAGAAGGAAACAGAGACCATTTTTTATGAATTTGTTTGATCTGTGCTCAATTAACTGAAGTACACTGAACAAACTGAATTCAAATTCAATCTAACCAAGACTATGGGTTACAGTTCACAGCTGATGTCCCTCTCTCCCTTTACACCCATTTAGCCTCCCTCTCTTTCTCTCCTGACTCTGACTAGATGCAAGATCCTGGTTCAACTCAGGAGATGCCAGGTTTGCAGATGTGCTGGCTTTCCCTCACACACGTGATTCCCCAAATCCAAGAAGGAAAAGAAAAACAAAAAGCAAAATGAATTCATTATTTCCACACACATGGCTGGCACCTGGATGTCTGAGGAAATAACAAAGGGCCTCTCAGTGTGGTTGGGCATGACTGTGGCTAAAGTCAAACACATACTGTATACACAATAAGGTTTGTCTGATTTAATCAGCGCAGAGAACATGTGGGAGCTGCCAGACAATGATCAGCCATGTGCTCGGCTGTGTGGTACATGCTGTCCCAGCGGAGAGAAGAACGGCTGTAACTGTAGAGCTGCTGAAGACGCTGAGGCACTACAGGTGCTACTGTTGGTGATTCGCATTTAAGTGCAGCCTCTTAAAGTGTCTATCAGGCCCACTATCAATTTTCCTCACACACAGAAATCCTTGATTTTTCAGTCAGACGTTAGAAACTCTGTATTTGTCCTTTCAGAGCATTTTGCTGTTGAGCTTAGATGAGAGGAGCCGCGGCCGCACAACACTCTTCGCACCTCTAACTGGACAGTGATCTTTTCTCCCTCCCCCTGACTCTGCTTTGATCCCTGACTACACTTCTCATGTGTCTGCCACACGTGTCAGAGAAACCTTGTCAGCCCGTACAGACCTTCTCAACTTGATCCTGCAGTAGCAAAGGAAAGTTAAGGGGCTGTGCTGTGATTTAACTTGGAATATGAAACTAAGACATTTTTCCCAGTGTCATGCTAAACTGATTTAACACAGATAAACTCGGGTCATGCGCTCATGTTACTTTGAACTACTGGGTAACAACTGACACTCACTTGTGGTAGTCTTTGACACAGTAGATCTTATTTTCAGTGTCCACAGTGAAGGGCACTCCATCAAGGCTCTCATTACAGACAACACAGCGGAAACAGCCAGGGTGGTAGGACTTCCCGAGGGCCTGCAGGATCTACAGAGAAACAAATGAGGGAAGAATATCAGGAAATCAATCCTCTTGTTTAATTCCGCTATTTCCCATTTCCTCACTGTTTGTATCCAAAAGAATTAAAATAGTCTTTGCCTTGAGATTAGATTAATTTTTAATGATTCCTGTGGGGATTTTGAGTCATCACAGCCAACAAGAAAAGGAAAAAGGTAAGAATAAGCTCGCCAAGAGCAACAAGTAATCACACCGACCAAATGAAACTGAAAGAAAACCACAGGAATTAAGTAAAACAAAAAAAAATCTGTCTTCTCCGGCAGATTTAAAACAGAGGCAGACAGTATGTTTGTAAGTGAAATACAGGAACATGTACATAATATAAAAGTGCTCTCAGTGATCATGCCCAGCAGATTTGACATACAGCATGCTAAATGTGCAGATGTGAGGATAAGGCAGTGCAGTAAAAACTGAGAGCTCTCCTTCATCTCTGTCTGCTCGATGGAGAACATGTGTGGAGTCATGTCAAGAACAATCCTGCAAATGATGCAACACTTCCTGACTTGATCAAATGCTTTGTGTGTGTCTGTATTTGTTTTTACCCATGAGGCTGTATGTTTGTGTGTGTGTGTGTGTGAATGTATGAATATAGGAGAGCACAAGAGATGCACATACGGAGCCAATAAGTCCTCCTGAGTCCTTATCCAGATGTGCCCACAGAAAGCTCTTTTAGAGAATTAACACTAAGCTTCTGCTGAGATCACATGGCTCTGACCCACACACTTAAACACACACACACAACTGGAGAGAGGTAACAGACACTCACCATGTCCATAATCAGATGTCCACATGCGTTGCACTTGTCCGCAGACTGCTGGAAACCAGAGTACTTTAACAGACAGAGACAAGACGGCGGTGATGTCATTGGAATTTGGTTTTTCAATGGATGACTGAAATCTGTGACTCTCTGTTTCAGACTGAGCACTGCACAACTCCACTGTGTCTCTTAGACATAACCCCAGTAGCCTATTTGGTTTAGCTTGTGTAGTTGTACTAAAATACCTCTTTAAAACAACATAAAACCACCGCTTTCCCTCTTTGAGAGCAGCATATCTACAGTCTATAAATAAATAATCATAACAACAAAGACATGAACAAGGCCTTTAGGAGTGAATATGATGTGGTTCCTGAGACTGGCATAAAGTGATACAGTATTTGAATCAGTCAGCTTAGCTTCATTATCTGTTATTATATATGAGCAGTGTCAGTGTGGAATGGCCACACTAACAGACCAGGCAGAAGAGCAGACGTAATTAACAGCACATAGAGGGAGCAGAGCCAGAGCAAATTAAATTCAGTATAAATTTTGATTTTAATTGAGCAACTGAAAGCTTTTGGTGGAAGGGCGATTAGATAAGGTTTTATACAGAGAGGGCTCTTGAGCTAAACACGCACAGAGCTACAGACAGTGTAAATAAGAGGATGAGTTGGGAAAGTACTTACAACAAAACAAAAAGGGTGAATTTCCTATGACAACACAATGTTCAGGCTGGCTGCAAAATGTGCACTGGAAATTACAACACATTTTACCAGGGGGTTTCAACTGTGCTGTATGTATCCTGTGATTAGACATATTCAAAGTACATACAGTCATACTGCGCTGGTGTGAATGGCCTGACTGCCCTCCACCCTATAAACCTTGGCAAAGCAGCTTCTCCAGTTACTGACCTCTCTCCAGTCCCACCCAGGGGAGGAAACTGATATGAATCAGCTGCATTAGATGCTAGTAACTGAGGTGAAAGTCTCTAACCTAGATTGTATATTTAAGTTGATATAGTTGTGACATATTATAGGTTGCATTTGAGTAAGTAAGAAACCTTATTGAACCTGATAATAGTGATTTAAAGCAACGACTCCTTGTTAATCACAATTAGAGATTTGTAAAACTTTTGACAACAGAGATGTGGATTGGGTGAAGTCACAAAAAAAATTTGAGGTAAACTAAATATTTATGGTGTACTGACAAACTCACCAGAAAGTCCTCTTCACAGAAAACCTTCCCTCCAACATAATAGAAAGCCTTCCCTCTCAGCCTTCGACCTGCAGAAACAGACACAAAAGTCCATTTGTATCATTTTATTTGAACAATACAAAGCAAGATCTGCACCTGGAACTCTCAAAAACTGCCTATCAGAAAGAGAGGAAACATTTTTGTTATTATTGAGATGTGATAAGTGGATTACAACAGACAAGAAAAGGTATGTCAATAATATGATGGTAAAATGTCTTAATGAAAAATCTTGCAAAGCCATGAACCCAGTCTCAGAAAATAGTTACAGCACTAATGCATAAAGACCGTGGTGATTAATTACAGTCATTCGAAGGTAATGGACCCTCTTGCAATATTCATTATATCCTGCCGAATCCCAGGGAGATAAATCAAATAAACGGATCTATGGTGTGCTAGTGTCTTAATATAATATTGCTGGGACACAGAGCAGGCTTCAGTAGGACAAGGAACACATCTGGATCAAACACATGTGGGGAAAATGCTGATTAAATCCAATTAGTAGACAGGTGCAACAGATTAAACACTGCTCTATTGGATTTCATGGCAACCACAGGCCAAGACCTACAACGACCCACTATTCTTCTTCTTTGTTCCTTTCTGGTGTCTTTCCACAAGCTGGGTGTGCTTCCTGTCTGTCTGTGTGTTTTAATCGTTCTATGGTCTGGATCTGGCTTCTTATAGCTGCGCACATGCACACACACAGACACAGACACACACACATACAGACACACACACACGCACAGACACACACACACACACACAGCTATTCTTGCCCAGGTCCCACAGGAAGAGGGAACATTCCTCACATTTTCTGAGTGGGGAGGTGAAAGGGGGGAAAGCAGGGGGGAGGAGGGGTTAACCTTGGTGAACAGGAGCCCTCTTTATCTCCCATCTCACGCTCTGTTTACCTGATTGCTTTTATCCAGATAGAGTCATGCAAAAACTTAGCCACAAGGAAACACAGCTCATGCTATTTTATTCTTAGGACAGCAGAGATCCCTCACTATTAGGGTTAGGGTTAGAAAGAAGGCAATAAACAGTTCTTTAACAACACACTTGAGTTTTATGTTAAATATGGACATAACAACAAAGAAAGAAAAACAGAAAAAGAAACCCCATGATTCATGCTTTTAAATAAATGTCACATGAAAGTCACTGAACCGGTTATTCACGATTACATTATCTCACATTAAGAGAATAATAATGGTCACATGGCAATCAAGGCTTGCACAACAAATACCTCAAGAGGAGAAGTTATTTTGATCGGGCTGAGGTGTTGAACTGGCCTTGGCTAATTACTGACAGCCAGTCTTGGAACTATGTCCCTTAAGGAAAAAGGGAAGGATGAAGAGGATGACAGTGAGATATGGGGCATTCCTCTTCTTTGCATTCCTGTCTTTTTTTTCCCAGTGAGTCAGAGAGGGAAAGCTCTGAGCTTTGCAGAAAGATAACAGCTTAATTAAAGTCAGGAGTCAGGGCTAACTGTTTGAAAAGCACCAGAACAAAGTGTGACTACTGCACTTTCATAAAAATGTAAAATACCTGGGGGACAGAACAAAACACAGAGCCATTTTCTAATTAAAACATTCTATGGATTCCCTTGTGTAATCCCATTCAGAAAATAAGCAATTCACAATGACCCTGCCATGACTTCGTAGTCAAGCCTTAACCCTGCTCTTTCCTGTCTGTAAATTAGTCAAGTGAGACATCTCAGCAAAAGAGCTTTATCTCTTTCTACCAATTTCATGTTTGCACAATGCATACTCTGACATTCTAATCTAATCTAAAGTCATTTGATGTCCTGCTAAAAATATGTATGTATGTTTAATTGACGAAATGAAAAACCTCTGTGCACTTACAGGAATTCTTTCTAGTGGTCTGAATGCATTTTTTTGACTGTGAACAGCACCTGGGACGTTTGGTCAAGGCTCTGACATTCTACACACCAGATGTTAACATAGTGGTGGATTCAGGACCAATCAGATCCTTGTTTGTGTTCTCTAAAGACTGCAGACTGGCTGGGATAAGGGGCCGATATTATGAAAGCAGAAACTGAGATGGGGATTGTATATCACTCTTTTCGCTTGTATTGCTGCTGTGTGAAAAAAAAAAAAAAACTCAAACACTCAAAAACTCAAACACTTACATTATACTGACCATGAAGTCAATTCTACCTGCATTTCATTTTACACATAAATATACTAGAGGGAAATTTTAGAGAATATTTCTTCTTCTCTTCTTTTCTTCCTTCTCTTTCCCCCTTTCAGAGATTTGTTGACTGTGAAACCCTATTCCCACAAACAGGAATTAATCTCCAACTGGAATTGGGTTGTACAGTAAACTGTTTGTAAACATTCAGTGACTAGCCTGGAAGGAAGCCCTCCCCTGCAGCCGAGTGCTGAATCCCAGACACGCAGCCTGGACTCCCCTAGCCACCAGGAATGTTCTCCTGCCTCTCAGTCACCTTGGGGGAACTGTTTGAGTCAGGGCATGGAGGGAAGTTCAAAGACATAAAGACTTGTTATACAACTCATCCAAGCATTTTGGAGAAGAATGGCAAGGGATGATTAATATTAAAGCACTAAATATTTGACTGCACCATGTTTACTGTGAGGGCACAAGCACAAGTACATGTGAATGTAAATGTAAGTATGCCTCTGCATGCTGGCTGGATGCAGTGGGCTTTGTGCTATCCCTGAATGGTCTCTCTATCCCATACTGTACTCCCGTCTCATTGCACCCAGCTGACATAACAGCGCCCAGTGTGCTCCTGGTGCCCGACCTACAGAGAGGCCCCTATGCCTGCATTCCTCCCCAGCTGAGATGCTTTTCCCTGGGGCCACTCACAGCAAACACAACCCTTATGCCCTCACATGGAGCAAGGTATGAGAGGCATGTGGTGTGTAGCCCCCCTGTCTTCTCCCCTGTTTAGACATCAGTTTCAGTCTGAGCCAAAGTGTGTCTCCTCTTTCCCATCTCCTCTCACACACACACTCACTCACACACACACACACACACACACAAACACACACACACAGACACACACAAACACAGAGGAGGAAGAGTAAAACAAAACAAAGAGATGTTAATCATACATTTGAGGGCATACTCAGTAAGGTCAAAGGTGCAGTAGAATGAAGGGTCTGAGTAGAGGTCACCACAGTGCCACAAACACTCCACATACCCCCAATAACTGGGACAGAGATTTTAATTAGTTGGAGAGCCAGGTCATGCTTCAGCTATAGAAACATACTGCTTCCCAGCCAGGAAGCTACAGGTCAGTCATACATTGGACAGTACAGCCAGGGTGATGAACCTCTGGCATCATGTCTGGCTAGAACTAATTGGTCAGGTAAACTGTCTGAACTGACAAAGTGAAACCAAAAACCTGGACAGTACAGCGCTGAATGAGCAGTCCAGTGAAACATGCTAAAATGAAACACAATACACAGGTCACAGCAAACATTTCACTTTGGAGCAATGAAAACTTTATGTAACTTGACCTGTATTATATTTTATATTAGAGGACCATCTCATGAGACATGTAATGGTTAGCTGTTCCACCAAATGTGCAGTTTGTTTTAACTTCCTCATTCTCTCTTCAAAGTTTAAATAGTTTCTACCTCTGGGAATTAAAACACAAAGAACAAACAGATATTGTTTTTGAAGATGTTGTAAAAGGTGTAAGTTGCAAGTTAAAAGCTGAAGTCCCACCTCACCTAAGCATGATCTGTGGTTTTAAAAGTCAACCTTTTTCTGTTTCAAGCTCTGCACAGGATTTGGATACACAACATACTTATGAGTTGACTGATGGATGAATTAGGTCTGCAAGAAGTCTTGCACTGTGTGTTTTGTGTGGGCTGGGGGAGTGACTGGCACACCCAGAAACCAAACACCAGCAGTAAAGGACAGTAATCCCTAAATGATTGTGTTTTTGCTCAGGGCAATGAATGACTGAAGAAGAGGGCACCACTTTCATTTAAGAGGACAGGGTCTTTGGCAGCCCATTAGTCAGGAGGTGACATGAGCTTTACATGTCAATCCACCGAGGAAAAAAGGTGAAAGTGTTTGAATGGACTTAGAGAGGCGTGTATGTGTGTACTTACTACAGGCACTGCAGGTGAAGCAGCTGTCATGGTAGAGGCTACCCATAGCCTGGCAGGCCTGGTTGGCTCCATACACGGCCTTGTTACACTTCGCACAGACTCCTGCAACACAACATAGAATATCACTGAGGCAGAAAGTAAGTAATCTGTCAGTCATTCAGTTACACCAATACGATTCATGGATTGACTTCCTGTCAGCACATGTACTGATGTTGTGACACACTATATCAACACATACTGAATCACAGACTAATTGTAAGACACAAAGTCTGATACAAAGTCAGATTATTATATAGCAGGTTAAAGGACAGTAAAGAGTTGTTGAGGCTCTGACTGAGATTAAACCAGACAAAAACGATGGAGATGGAGAAAAAACACCACAGAAGTCAGGAAAGTAGTTAGTGGGATATATCATCGAAAGGGGAAACATATCCCTATTTGCTTATTTGACTTGGCTCAGAGACTGAGGAGTCTGTTAATAAAGACTTTTATAAAAATCAATGTGTTCATACCCTAACAACACACACCATAAGTGTGGCTTCATACTGAGACACTGGGAGTCTGCTTAATATTAATCAATTCACTTATCCAAACCAAATAGATTTGCAACAGATGTGGAAAGAAATAAATATAAAAAAAAGAAATAGAAAACACAGAGAGTTTTCTTTCTCTCTTGTGTTGGGTGAAGAATACCACTTCATACCTTGAAATGAATTACATAATCCATCCTTTGACTTTGGACAGCTCATGAACAACACAGGGTTTCCATGTGATCAATTCATAACTTTTTTTAAAATCTGGATCCACTTAAGATGAACGCTACTTTCCTGACACCTCACATCTTTCATCTCTCTACGTCCCTGTCAATCACGCCTCTCCCTCTGAGCATGCACTATGTGACATGACGTGATATGATAATTGACATATGGACTGTGACAAGTGACAAGCCCCATCACTGCTGACCCTCATGGGTAGTCAGCTAGCGACTAAATCAATCAGATATGGTATGATATGACCATCCAGTCAGGAAGTATTATGTAAAGTCACAGCTACTGAAGGGGCGACAGCATTACTGGAGGTTAAAAAGCAAGACCATGAGTGTCTCTTATGTCTGTGTGCGTGCATGAGGCTATTTGTGTGTGTATGTTTTTATAGAAAAACTCCCTGGAGACAGAGAAATGGAGCTCAGCAAAAGAGCCTGGCCCAGCCCAGCCCAGCCCAGCCCAGGTCCTCCTCAAACACTGACAAAGAAACTTCTGTTTCCACTTTATCCAACACACATCACGCGGCTCCCTCCTCCAAAAACACACACACTGTTACATTTTTATAACCTTCTTCAACTGTTTCTCCTCAAAGATGGTCAGAAAGACAATATACAATCGGGCTATATATAATTCAGCTAAAGCCTCTCCTAATACCACAACAGAGGACACATCATCAGGGGCCCCAACGACTGGAAAGAAGATTTAGAGATAATAGGGGGATATTATTAGAGAGCAAAAGAATGTAGCTCTTATGTAAGCTATTTTGTTTACATGAAAACACAAAAAAGTTGTCATGCCCTCGAATTACTGAAATGAGTGAGTGAAGGTTCTTTACATGACATTATTTCCAAGCTTTTCTTCTGTAAATGTTTACTGTAAACAGTCCATGTCTGAGAACAAACAACTTAGGAGGAAAACACTATATGTACAGTACAGAACACAGTACTTTTTCAGGACCTGACACTGGGCCAGGGACATTTTTCCTTTAAATCTTTATAGCTTTGATTTGTACGCCCCATGAGAACAAAAATGCAGTAAAAGTCCATTTTCTCTTCTGGACCAAAAATTCCTTGTTTTTGCAATAACCTCCTCGCCGGTTGGGCCACTACAAATTTGCTTTTGGCCAGAGTCCCATATTCCAAAACAGTGTGATTATTCCGGGGCCTGGCTGCAAGGGGGAGGGGAAGCAAAACACACACCCAAATCTTCACCCCCCCCCCCCCCCCCCCCCCCTTACCTTTCCCAGCTGTCAAAACTCCCAGTAGATGGCTGCTTGCTGGCCAAAATGCCACTGACTGAAAACTAAACCCTTGTCACACATCTGCTACTGACTGTTTTCAGTTTTTCAATTAGCCCCAAGACTTCAGATTTATTAAACACTGACCAAATGAAAAAACACTGACTTTAAAAGTAGAAAACATATGTACATCACTAAAAATTAGACTGAAATCCATCTATAATGCATCCATAACATGATAGAACTTTGAATATAGCAAAACTGTGCATATTACGTGCTCATTCATTAAAATGTGCTGTATGCTGTGTCATCTGTGGCATCATTTTTCTTACTTACACCACAGCACACACAGTCAGACACCACACCACGACGTGACATAGCATATTAAATTCAGTCAAATACTGCAGGCCATATATTCATACACAAACAGCCATGGAGACATACATTAGATTATATCACACTGACACACACACATAAAAGTTAGCCTCCAAAAGCCCGCCAAAGCAGAAGCCAAGAATCCCTGGGAAGAGTTAAGACGAAGCTTTCCACTCCGCAGCCAGATGGGATAAATTAATCCTCCATCTTAACGCAAAACTGAACGCTCCACTGAATGTGTGTGTGTGTGTGTGTGTGTATGTGTGTGTGTGTGTGTGTGTGTGAAAGTCAGAGGAAGGGGGGTGGGCAGAACACTGGGATGTCCCGCCACTCCTTCCCTCTTGGATGAACTTGTCTATAAATCTCACATCCTCTCAGGCTCTTGTGGCCAAGGACAAAGAAACATCCAGAAACTTGTCCTTAAATCTCTCCATTTGTCCACTCAACCATTCAGCTACACCGCAGGCACCTCTAAACTTGTCTGGGACGCCCCTCCCCTTTTCATCTTAAAACCTCATTTCTAAAATTCCTTGCTCTCTTCCTTCAGACATTCCTCAGTGTTCCCCCGGTGCAGCCATTTGGCACCGGACTCATTTTCCCAGAACCTCCAGCTGCAGTTATGCCAATCAGCACTCAATGTACAGTTGAGAACTCTGATGGATCAAGGCCCTGTGTGTAAATACAGCTCACTGGGTAAGTTTAATACTGCCATGGCAATGGCAGAGACTTTTAAAAGAACATTACATTTAGACCTAATGTAAAGATATGTTAACTTTCGATAACCTCACCTCATTCAAACATAAAGGGGATTTACAAATGTGACATCACACTAAAAGTGTCTTCTTCATGTTTTTCTATGCAGAATCATGAAGACACCAAAGTTTTGTGAACAAAGCTTGCCTACACAAGTTTTTTTCTGGCATAAAAGCATGACTCAGAGGATGAGCCATGTTCTGGTGGAAAACTCCTCACAGGAACAGTGTGTGGGATATGTGGGAACGTGCGTGTGAAAAAAGACATACACAACCTACACTTATGCTGATTGCGTACGATGCTCTCCCACAACTCTGTAATATTCACATCACTGTGCTATTTCTGAGCCTTGTCATGAAAGTGACGTATGCCAGAACATCTTCCCTTACACACCAATATAAGCATACAGGGGGGCTGAGGAAGGCTGAGAATTACATTACAATCGTGACATTTCAGCAGGAAATTCCTCCTGCGAGGAGGCGAGGGTGGGCTGTGTGTGTATGTGTGTGTGAGTAATGGGGGTGCTTCATGGCTTCAAACCCGATATCACCCATCTCGTGCTCTCTCCCCTCCCACTATGCTTTGTTCGTGAAGCGGGACAACCTGTTTTCATGAATGGCCTTGGCTCCAAACACCTGGCTGACACGTGAGCACCAGCCCTCTTTGCAACAAACACACTCCTGGCAGGATACAGCATATCTTGCATATTTACTGCATCCGCATCTGTCAGCTGATGTCACAACAAAGCATGTGTGTTTTTCCATGTTGCATTAATTTCTTGATAGAGCCTCTATTATAGTGAAGACAGAGCAGCTGAAGTTCGACAGGCACTAACATGAGTGGTAGTGCTCTGCTGACGTGAGCCATGGTTACTTGTTCCTAACGTGACCTCAAAATCTAAAACTAACCGTCACAGTTGATGTTACTCATTGTCATTTTCATTGTGTGCATGTGCTCATCACATGCACCAGCATGCATGGCATGCTTATAAAAAGAAAAATAATAAATGTGCAAGGGCAGATCTGCAGCAATTACGTCATTTGGGAAACAGTGAATGCGACTGTCAGTCACTCAACAGTAGATGGGACATTAAAACAATCACAGACTTAATGGAGCACAGACCCTGACAGAAGTGATCAAGATCTAGCTAATGAGTTAAGTCATCAATGTTGACTCAAAAGTAACTCATTACATTTCTGGGAGGAGATAAAAGGGAAACATTCTTCTTTCTGTCCTTGGCCCCACCTTTTACTGCTCTAGGGTTTGTTGCAGCTGCCACAAGGGCAGACAATGAATCATTTAAAAAAAGACATGAAACAAATTAGAAAATTATTCTGTCTGCATTCCACAGAAGAAAAGAAGGAGACCTCCTACAACTTCTGCCTAATGAGTTCAACTATTTTATCTGCAAAGACCATCGAGAATGACATCAAACAAAGAAATAAGACAACTGGGATGCCCTCCTGATTAAGCCACACATACATATTGTGTGTTTGTCTCTGTTTGAGGGAAAGATAGAACAAGAATATGACAGAGAGACAGTGTGCATGTGTAAATAAGAAGTCAAAAACAAGTGGATTTATGTTCTGATCTGTGGGTGGGTGTTTCTGTCATTCAATGGGCCTTACAGCAGTGGTCTAACAGAAAGACAGAAGCCCCCTTGTTGGTAGTCTGAAAAGGCTTACCAAAGTAGTCTGCCTTTGGTTGGGCATCCATCTCTTTTTCCAGGCGTTTAGTGAGAGCTTCTAATTTTATTTCAGCAGCACAAGGCCCCTGTTCAGGGGGCGGTGTGAGGAGAGACTGGCAGGTTAACTGGACAGGCTTGGAGGAACACGGGACTTCAGCCTCAGCTAGGGTGGCCTGTCCACAGCTAGGTATTTGGTTCTGACCTTGACCCTGACTGCTGCTTTTGGAGACATTGCCATGGCTCAAGGTAGCAGATGTCACCTGGGCTTTGAGGTGAGGTGTTTCAGAAGGTGCAGGCACGATAGGGGATGCTGGCACAGGACCATTATGGCTTGTGGATGGTCTTGAAGTTGGAGACGGTGGTGCATAATGGGCTGCAGGCTGTATGGTGGGCTGCTGAACATGGAAATCAGCTCCTCCTGTGAAGGCACTCAGAGGCAGGGCTGGGATGAGGTCTGGTTTTGCTGATCCAGAAGGCTCTCCAGCCCATCCCCTGGCTGGCCCAGCAGAGGAGGGTGGACTCCGGTTTGCAGAGGGGGTGCCAGCCTGATTATGGTGGGGTAGAAGACTGTTGACGGTGGGAGGTGCGGGGAGGCGCTGGGGCTGCTGCAGACATGCACTGCTGCCCCCAGAGCCAGACAAAGTCGGGGAAAGCTGGCTCTCTCTGGATGGGGCCCAGGCAGCCGGCTGGATGACCGGGTGACGAGCATGTGTGGGCGCGCTGTGAGACGCGTTTCCTGGGCTGGGGGGAGTAGGGGTGTTGTGCTGGTATGAATGTGGCTCTAAGCGCTCCTTATTATCGTAACTGTTTCCGAGGCCATATGCCCTGCCGCTCGGAAGTTCAGACTGAAAGCCTGTGTGTTGTTTCTGGCCGTCAAACTGTGCGTACTGACCACCGGTGGTGGTGCCCGGCACAGGACCAGACAGTATCGGGGGCTTCGCCGCCGCTTCACCCGGCTGTCTGTAACTATTGATGGGCGGTCTGTCCTTGGTGTAGTACGTGCTGTTGTGGCCCCCATTCATTCTAATGGCTTGGTTGTTTTTCGCCATCTCCTCTTGCTGTTTCTGCATGTGTATTTTACTCATTTTGGAGGCAAAAACTCTTCGTGTCTCCTCAAAGTCGGGGTTATTTCCCGCGTCCCTCCTCATTCGAAACAAACCATCTCTGGATGCTTCATACATGTTGAGGTCCTCGATGAACTTACTCGCCTCTAATCCTAAATCCTCGTATTTATCCATTCTGAAGATACTTTGTGCGTCCGCTTCAATAAAGTTAAGTTACAACCACTTCAATTTAAATGCTAACGCCTAGCTAGCCGTCTGTAACAGTGATAACTTCCAGAGTTAATTATTAGCTTACAGCCCAGCAGCTCGCAGTCCTGACAGGAGAAGCGTCCAGATCCAGAGTCTAACTTTTCTCTGTTATTTCCAGCTTTTCCGTCCCTTAAATCGTCCGCGGTGAATAAATAAAAAGTTTAAAACTCCGCGTCCTCCTCGGTGAGAAGTGTCCGTCGGTCCAGCTCAGCTCTGGCCCGAACAAGCCTCCGTCTGTCTGGTTTTAAATGTGAGCAGATCCCGGACGACCCCGCTACCAGCCGCCCCCTCCTCCCGCTTCACAGTCCCAGCGGGGAGCCTTCATTCAAAACCCTGTCCTCCGCACCTCTGTCATGACATGAACTACTTCGAAGTAGTTAAAACAGCTCATTAATACCGCCACGGTTATCTGATAGAGGTGGTTCACAGCTGACCGGGGGATAACACGGACCCGTACGTGGCCACCGGTCGACTCGCCCGCCGGGACCGAGAACATGGAGCGGTTTGTTTTTAAAGGCGCAGCGCTCAAATTAAGCGACAAGTCAAAGCGCGGCTGAGGGCAGAGCTCGTTGATCACACAGTGACGCTGAGCACCAGGGCTGCATGAATAGTTAAAACTAGCGGAATCCGGGGGCTGAATCGTGTCCCACAGTTAAAAACGGACCGTCACATCCTGTGTCATCTGTAAAAATATCGAGAGCAAGTTGACTCAGTCGCTGTCCTTTGAATCAGCAGAATGAACTTGTATTTACTGGTACTTTTTTACTTCATCCAGCCATACTTCATCTATGGGACAGCTACTGAGACTTCACCTAGCCCACAAAATATTTGAACTGCTTAAAAAATATTCAACTACTCAGCAACATATGGGCTACAGCACATTTTCAGTACATTTTGCTAATAATAGGACGAATTACATACTTTTACATAACTAACACTTCCAACTCAGGACTTTTAAATGCAATGGATATTGATATTTTAACTTAAATAAATTATCTGATTATTTCATCTACCACTGCTTATGGGTTTAGTTATGGTTATAAACAGGGAAGAGTACAGTAAAGTAAATGGGAAATTATTTTGGGATACATTTGGGAAGGAAACATGTTATCATGCCTTACTTTGATGCAGTTAGCCTACATATTGTAGATACATATCATTTGAGTATGATTCACCAGCATGGGTAGATAAGCTCTGTGATTAAAAGTTTTCCCACATCTCATAAGAAATCTGTGTAGTGGGACAAACCCATATAGCCATATTATAACTACTGCCTATGGGTGTGTTTTACTTGTGGTGAAGGGGGGCTATTTACAGTGCCTGTGCCCCCTCTGTTTTGGTTGAATGACGTCACACATTCCTGCTCATGGCACGAACACACACACACACACACACACACACACACACACACACACACACACTGTGACCCTTCCACACTGTGTCCTGACCCTGACTGGAGTATTTGAGACTGAGTTAGGGCACAGTGGGATGAACACATATAATGTGAATGGAAAAAAAAGACTCCACCTCCCAGCAAGCACACAGGAACACATTTTATTTGTGTTTATTTTAAGCCTGAGTGTGCATATATATTGTCTGACAGACCCTGTTGATGTGAAAAATATGGAGACAGTATGTTGAGGGGGCCTCTAGGCTGCTGTTGGTGCTTTAATTAAAACAGAGGGTTTATAGGGCACAGCCATCTGTATGTTCAGGAAACAGTCACAGTGCAACCTTCTCTTCAAGCAACAAGCTTAACTTGCTTTACTCCTTTCTCACACACATGCACTAAAACAGCTGAGGGTATTATTGTTCTCTGGGAGTTTTTGCCACGTGATCACATGCAATCTGACGTTATTCACAGAGATGGTTATAAAATGTGTGAGTCAATATTTGAAAGAATGGAGCAGAAGCCAAGAAGATGGAATATATTTGTAAATTATTATAAAACTAACATACATGTGACAGAAAGCTGTTACCCAGGTACCTTTGTACCCAAGATGCTGACCCATCATATTCCACATTAAAATGCTTGTGTCTTTTATAGTTACCTCTTGCAATATCTAGTGAGGTGAATTCAAACGTGCTAACAACAGCAGGGGTTTTGGAAAACTTTAGATCACTGGGTTTTACCAGTTACATTAATTGGCCTATTTATGAGTTAAGCGCGTCATTAAAGAACAATAAAAAAAAAAAAAAAGCACTATACCGAATAGAATTTTCCAGTCTTTAACCACTCCACATGTGCATTTTTACTTATCGATCCTAAGGGGCGGGCTACAGAGGCAGTATCAAACATCACGTTCGCAAAATTTTCTCAAACTTTGATGATGTCAATAATTGAAGATTTAATGTGTGCTAGTTACTTTATAACATGCTGACATTATACGTGAAACATCTTTCATTTTATTAATTAATCATGTACATATGCCTGAAGTACTCCCATTCACTGATGCTGCATTCATGACAGAGCGACCAATATACAGAATTATGCTAAATCTATCCTAGTCTCAGAAGCAACATTAAGCTTTACATTGATCCAAGGCTGCAGATTATGTTTACTGTTTAAAACTCCCCAGATTTTATACAATTATGTCAGAATATTTCCTTTTCCACTATCTGTGGGATGGTGAGATAACAAAGTACCAAACAAAGTAATCACTATTGAATGAGTTGTGCTCGGCATATTGACTTCGCCGGAGAAATTTGTGAATGACATTTTCAACAACAATAGAATAACAACAGAATATCATTTTTTGTCTATTTTTGCGTGAGGCAGAGATAATGACAAAAAACAAGAAGAAGAATTAATACAATTGTACATTGACTTTCACATTGTTTTCATGAAGTGTGGTATTGTACAATGCCATCCTCTACCTGTAGTAGGTTTAAGCCTCCCTGATCCTGCTCCTCAGCTCATTCTGCTCCCTCTGCAGCTCCTCCTTATTCCTTTACCTCAATGCACTTTCCATCTCATTCGGCAGGACCTTTAGATCTGGAGTTACCCAGGGCTCTTTATTAGAAAACAGTCATGTTGTCTTGGCGGGCACAGTGTTCTCCTCACAGAAGCTGATGATGTGTGAGATTGTTGATGTCCTCACCGTGAGGCTCACAGAGACCATCCCAGTTGCTTGAGTCAAAACACTCCGTCAGTGCCTCATTACACTCATTAGACCATTGTCTCACTGTGTACCTGTTTATCTGTGTGTCTGCATGCTGATCTGAATCAGTTTTGTGTGCCCAGCTGCAGTCAATGGTTCCCATAGTGATGGTAACTGCTTAGTTACACCTGGTTAAAAGAGGGATTATGACGAACGCAGCTCTAAAACTCTGGTTTGTCAGTCAAAGAATATTGATTCCTATCACCTTAAACTTTATATTTTCCGAGAGAGGAGACTCTGCGGAGCGCAGTGATATAAAGTATGTGTTTGTGGTGTCAAACATGTGGGGGTTGTTTTCTCTGGTCTCTCTGATTTCCTCTGTATTCTCTGGTCTCAGTTAACAATAGAGCCAATAGGACAGATGGAAGGTACTGTTGCTCAGAGGCTCATAGTTCAAACTCTGTGAGTCATTGTGCTGTTGTAGTCACATTGTGCGAAAGAAGACAAATTTGACTACATTCTGACAAAAAATGGCGTGTGTAGAGTGAAATTTGTGGCCATGAGGACGGGTTGAACAGAAATTTTTCACTCACAATTTGTTACTCGCTCTAGCTGTGAACATTCAACCACATACACACTAATGTAAAAATCTGAAAGGTCCAGAAACGCTCATGAATCTTTAACTGTCACTGTGTAAAAAGTATGAATGAGATTTCAAGGTTGAATACAGCCAAAAATGAGGGAAAGTGTCTGAACATTTTGACTTTTGAATGGAGTTTCTGGCTGAAATTATGAATGAATAGAAGAGGTTGAAAAATGAATGAAAAGTTGTGGAAACTAGAGATTTTGAACATGCCTAATGTGAGAAAATGTCAGAAAAACATTGAACATTTTGGAAAGAATGAAATATATTTAAATAAAACAGAAAACATCTTAGTTTGAATAGAGTTTCTATGTTGAACCATCTAGAAGGAGATACAAATCAAAAAATGGTGGAATAAAAAAAAGAGTTTTTGAACCTGCAGAAGAACATATAGTGGGATTGAGTTAGCAGTAATCCCACCTAAATATACAATATACAACACTCTCTGTACTGCTGATTAGGACTCAAACTGTTTGTTTTACTGTGAAGCAAATACATTTGCATAAAAGCATATCCAACAGAAAAAATTCAAACAGAGCAGCAATTATTGGTTTTTACTTTGTTAGGCTTTTATTTTGAAGCAGATAAAGCATTGAGGAATAAATGGCCACTGTGTGATTAGTGCTTGGCAGCAGCTGTTCTGGATGGGTGCAAAAGATTTTGTTTGTTTTTTTATTTAGAAGATTTGTTTGAAAAACTGTAATAAACCTCTGAGAGACAAGAAAAGTGAATGAAAAAATAATAGCTGCCCTCAGCTATTGAGTTTTACATGCAGTAAAGACTACATACAGTTATGCAGACACAATATATACTGTAGATAGATCCCTTTGAGGAGAAAACATGTCACACCTGTGTGTGTTCTTTTGCGTAGCACTGACCTATTTTATAGTCAGAAAATGCCAAAATGACTGAAAAAAAGACTGTTACTATGGAGCAGTACAGTCAATAAATGAATAACTTTGGCAAGTGTGTGGCCTTCACATACATGCCAAGAGTTTAGCTTTATCCTCAACACAATTAAAGGACTAGTGGAAATCTGCTTATACAATGAGCTCATGCAAAAAACATCCACAGATGACCAAATTACCAGCTTTGAGGTCAGCCTCCAAGATAATGAGCTGTGGCATTACTGTCGTCCTGTGAGAATACACAACCCAGTCCAGGGACTGGACTGGTGCAGCCAAGGGTGACTGTGACTGTGACTGTGACTGCACTGTGCACCCCACCCTTTCTTTTTTTCCACTAGCAGAGTTTCTCAAGAGGAAGGGGAGTGATTTTCTTTACCTCCTCAAAGACGAATCATGCTGTACATCTAATGTGTAAGACTTCAAATGTGGTCTGAAGAGAAAGTGAGTCACAGTGGAATACTGTTTCCTATTCAATAACCCTAGTTGTCATGGAAACTGCAGAGCTGACGAAAAGTGTTAAATGACTTCAGGGGCTGTCAGTGACAAAATTAATTATTAGAAGAAATGCATCAGTACAGCTCAAACCTCATTTGACAAAGGAACACTGTTCAGAAATATCCTACTTATCTATTTATTCAAACATGTGGTGAGTTCAGCCTGGGAAGAATTCCTTGGCATTTCTGAGCCACCTAAAAATGGCTCTTTTCAATGACACAGCAACTTCAGCTTATTGTTCAGGTCAGTTCAAGTTCAGACCTGTTTATTAGCTGGTGTTACCAGGCAGCAAAGTGAAAACGATCATGTGATAACAAAAAGAGAAGAGATCAGGAGTTAAACAGTATTTTAACTTCTTTCATACATCTGGTCTGAATGTGTGGAAGAAAAAATATCACACAGGAAGAGGAGGTGACAGAAGAGAAATAATGCCCTCTATCTTTGTCTTGTACTCACAAAACCATTTGATGTTTTGTGCTGTGACAGCAGCTAATTGAAATAAAATTCAAAGAATCTGAGACAATGCAGTGAATAACTAACACAGCTATGGCTCTGTTCTCCCCTTCTCTTATTTCTGGTTTCTCTTCCTGTTATTCTGTCTCTCTTGAGAACCTTTTCCTGTCACCTGATGGTCAGAGATACAGCCTAGAAATATGGAAAAAAAAAAGGTTCAGGGGAGCAGTCAGCTGTTTTCCCTTTTGTCCACACATTTTTTCAATTCATCATGTTTTAATAAAAAAGCAAACCAGCCTTCCATTACTCAAATAATAAGATACAGCATGATTTTATCAGTCACAAGCCGACCATCTTATGCTATTAAAATAAAAGCACTTCCTCAAGCAGAAGCTGACCTTGCAAAATTGACATGTGCATCTCACTTTTCAGAGAGATCACATTCTTTCTTGTTCATTCACACTGATGCCAGACAAAATATGGGACTTTTATTGTGCAGCTTCTGAAACTCTTGGATCATGTGGAGACGTGGGCACGGCAAGTCGTGAAAAAGACGAATGCTTGTACATATCCAAAAACTGCCTACTCACACAGCCTTTAAAGAGATCGAGGTCGGTGGGCGTACACGCACGGATACATTTCACTGCCGCTGGCTCATGTGCTCCGCCAGGACGGTGCTAATGGCTGAGTCATGTTGCCCCAATGTTGACACAGAGACACTGAGCTGATGAATAGGCACAGTGCAGCAACGGACGACCGTGATGTGGTCAGATATCTCTAACAGACCTTCTGATGGTGACAGGGTTCCAGAAGCCAAACAGTGGTCCATGTATGGTGTTCGGACGAGATCTGTGGCTAAAAGCGGCACCAGAGGTGGAGGCAAACACTGATAAGGCAGATCATGAGTGCGTGACTCAGCCCAGACACCGGGCGGACAGGCATATGGCAGACATAGAGGTGTGAAGTTGTGGTTCTGGGTGCAATGCTAGAGGTGGTGTCAGGGCAGAAAGGGGGGAATGAGAACGCTGACTGGAATTTGAAGTGGTGTTTGGGCTCATGTGAGATTGCCAAGAGGGTCTAACTAAATGGGGGGGGGGGGGGTGATCTGAAAGAGACAGGTGCTAAATCTCTCTTGGCAATTTATAAAAGACACTAAGGAAGAAAAGAGAGAAACTCACTGCTCCTTGAGTATTTTATTAAAAACAGGAAAATATAAATAAAATGTCATTCGGCATATTTACACTGAAGTGTCCCCGTGCTGAATCACTGCTTGACAGTAGTGGTAAAGGCCCAAACATCACTCATCAATGAGGAAGTTGATGAGGGCTGTCCTCGGGGAGAGGATGGCTCTCTTGATGCTTCGCTTGCTGAGAAGCTTCTGTCCGAGCGGGCTCTCCAGTATCAGCTGCTGCACCCGCTCTGTATCTTTGGACGCCTGCAGAGGCACAGTCACTGTCCCACAGGCCTTGTTGTTTATCTGTGGGTGAGAATTAAGAGGTAAATATCTGGGAGAAGTATAGAAAGAAACTGTTGAGTCTCCATCTGACAAAAGGTTCTGCCATGTCTGTAACCAAAGTCGTCCCTGCTGACATAAAAATCCCAAAATAACAGACTCCACCTCTCCTTCCACATATACACATAGTTAGTGGTAGGTATGGGAAGGGCACTCACGTCTGGTATGTTTAGAAACAAGTGTACGTGTGCACGAAGCGAATGTGATCATGCCTCTGGAAGTGGTTGAAAATTAATGGTGTGTGTGTGTGTTTATGTGCGTGTGTTTGTGTGTGTGTTCCTGAGGTTGCTCAGCCTTGGCCTCCCTTCTGGGACAAA
Source organism: Trachinotus anak (assembly GCF_046630095.1). Taxonomy (NCBI): domain Eukaryota; kingdom Metazoa; phylum Chordata; class Actinopteri; order Carangiformes; family Carangidae; genus Trachinotus; species Trachinotus anak. The sequence continues at coordinate 16,785,675 of NW_027273883.1, read as the reverse complement.
CCCAAGTCCGTGATTAGAGGACAGAGGGAGTGAGGTTGCCTCCACAGGGCTGAGGACGCCCACAACAGAGAGCTCAGTCTGAAGAAAAACCAACATCATCATCATCACTGAGCAGTGGGAGCTCAAATATATGTACTGTGTGTGTGTGTGTATGTGTGTGTTTGTGTTAGTGGAGTGGGTGTGTATGGGATTTTGAGCATGAGAGATGAACAAGAAGTAAACAAGAATGCAGAAATGAGAATGTGTAAAGAAGTGTTATTTTCACTCACAGGCAAAGCATATATGGGTTGGGAGGGAAATACACACCCCCACACACGCACACATACACACATACACACACATACACACACACACACAACACTCTCTGGGTTTTCTTTCCTTTATATCTTGTCTTGTCTGGTTTAGATCTAACCAGTGAAAGACAGGTACTGTTAGTCAGCTGACCGTGTTTGCTGTCATCACATATCACGTGTGTGTGTTTATATATGTGTGTGTGTGTGTGTGTGTGTGTGTGTGTGAGGGGATTAAGGCTTATCTCAGGAGATCTGACCTGCTCGGGAGAAAACAGTCAGATTAAATCAGTTTTAGCTTTTATCTATTAACTGAGTCAATGTTTATGCCAGTGTGGCGACTGACACGTATGTGTGCGTTCATGTGACAGTGCAAGAGGCTTGGATCTGATCCAAGTTGATTTTCTGAACCTTCTGGATATTCCCTCTGATTGTCTGTATGCCTTTGAAAGTGCTCTCACACAAGCACAACACCCATGCACACACTTTCATTCCTGATGATGACATACACTGTCAAACTGAGGGCTTTCACCATTTGTGTGATTGAGGCTCCCAGGCAGAAAAAAAGCATGAGAAATGAAAGTCAGGAATAACACTGTATCTCTGCTCCTGACTTTTAATTATTGACCCACTTGTCTATTTAGCTTAAAGCCTACCACTCGACATGGGGATGCATAAACACACACACACGCACACATGCACGCGCACACGCACACACGCACAAACAGGCTAATCATAGGCTCTCTTGAAAATTACAGACTATGAATGCAATCATCGACTTAAGACTTTGGGTTCAAGAGAGTTTGAGTGAAAAATGCCAGCGGATGCAAGCGCAAATGTGTGTGTATATACCTATTAATAAAGTTATGTATAAATAATGAGCCAAGAGCTGTTGCTGAGCGAAACCTTTTATCTTCAAAATTAAAAAAGAAGAAAAATGAGAGCTTTGTTTAGGAGCTTTTTAAAGAGGTTTTTATATTCAAAACACCACAATACCAAAGAAAAAGATCCCAAAGGACTGAAGATGTCATTCGTCGACTGATAACAGCTGTGTGTTCATGTCGGAGAGTGAGAGTGATCCTACCAGCACGGACAGCTCCACAAAGTCAGGGACCTTCAGGTACTCAGGGTCCACATTTGGCCATGACTGTTGCAGGACGTCTCCTCCCCGCTGGAGGAGGGTGCTGAGGGGGTTTTTTACCTGGCAAAGACCTGAGGGGGGAACACAGAGGGCTATCACTGACAATATAATACACTGACACACTAAGGAGATGGTCTCATATGCTGAGGTACAGAGAAAAAGCCATTACACCTCAGCCGAGGAAGGAAAATGTTTGGAATAACTGGGGATAGGATGACTTTTTTGTTGCTTTTTACCCAATTTATTTCCCTTCATGTTGAGAAAAATATCTTGAAGAAGGGTCAAACACCAGCCAAGCTATCCCACCACCCCTTGTCCTGACTCTCAGTTAAACCAGCGAGTGCACATCCCACTGGAGGCACAAAGGAAGGATGTGAACTTCCTCTCTCCTGCCCTGTGTGTGTGTGTGTGTGTGTGTGTGTGTGTGTAAAATTACAAACAAGTGAGAGTTAGAAAAAGAACAACATGACTGAGTGCAGCAGGGGTCACATGTCCCTCACTAGTATGTCCTGTTTATAAGGCAGTTTTAAAACTACATATACAGCCAAAATGCACACAAGCCACTTATTAAAAACACACACAAACACACACACACACTCACTCTCACACACTCACACACTCACACACTCACACACACACACACACACAACTCTTCCTCTCAGCGATGATCTGTCAGGTTTTCCTGACTCTGGCAATCAGCTGGACCATGTGTTTTACTGGAACCTCTTTTCTCTCAGCTGTGTGCAGAAACTCTGTGTACGTGTGTCATCAACAATAAGGGGATGTCCTCCAGGCCAGTGCGGGGGCAAGTTTCCATACGAGGCATGAAAAGTGACGCTAGATCTTCCTTTCTATTGTTTGTTTTCTACTATTGGTCAAGACCTCTTGATACTGCTTTCAGTTTCATTTGATGGACAGTGAGTGTGGAGTTTGTTTCAGGTAAAAGGAATTGTTTCACTCACTGACTTAACTGTGGATTACATCACCGCTGGGTGTTCACTGGTATTAGATAAGCAGTAGAGTCAACATTACGTTTATCTGAGGCAACTTCCTCTTACATTCATTTAAAAAAAAAACAACAACTTATCTTACCGCAAACTTCACATATTTTTGCCTTCATGACACAATGAGGTGATTCCATTGAGATTCTAAGTCTAAAATCAATTGATAAAATAAAAGTATGTTAAATTATCATTGGACATTTGGGCATTTAGTCCCCAGTCTCCGGAGTCAACGTTTCCTCCTGCAAACTATTTTACCCTGAGTGCATACCATGCGTGCACGTGCATGAGGAAATAATTTATCATTTGTGAATCGTTTGCATGTCTCCCACCTGCCCAAAGTTCAGAAGCCAGGTGAGGGGCCATGGGTGCTGTCATCATCACCAGCGTCGCCAGAGCCTCCTCAAACTCCAAGCTGTGCTGCACCACCCTGACTGTCGCACTCTGAACACACACACACACACACACACAGTGGGAAAAAATGTGATGTGAGTTTAGCAATAAAAGATAAGAGCGATTCTTTATTTCTAGGTTCCAGAGGGCACACTCACACCCAGTGTATTGGTAAATCCCATCAGACGAGAAATGGCTGCGTTGAAAAGGAAGTCCTCTGTGAAGTAAGATGTCACCTGAAAATACAAAAAAACACTCAATTAGGGAAAAAAAAATCAGAAAGTCTGAGGATTTTTGTTCTGTTTGGGTAACTGGACATACAGATGTGTCCTGACAGACTGACTGTGTCATGGAAAAAAACTTTGAGCCTGCCTCTGAAGAATTATTAGAAAACAAATGACAGGGTTGACCCCGCAACTGAATGGTTGGGACGCATGTCACATGGGTGCAAATGCTGTTTGCCTTCATGTCACCCCCCTTCACTCTTTCCCCACATTTCCTGTCTGTCTCAGCTGTGGCTATAAAATAAAGGCTTCAAATGCCTGAAAAATAACAATAATAAAAAAAGAAAACAATAACTGTGGCCTCCTCCCTGTTATCACCATGTGTACCAGCTGAAGGCACACACCGTGTCAGCATTCCCCCGCTTAGCCCTCTGGGAAGAAAAACCCATTTGGGAAGGGCCTGAGGGAGGAGGAGGTCGATGGCCGAGGCTTTTCTGAGGGACGGATCAAAGGACGGCCTCGGCTTTGGGGGCTTATGGCAAACAGCCTGAGGTCCTTTAAAAGCTCTATCCCTTAGGGGTGGAGAGAAAGAATCAAACCTGGCAGCCAAAGGATGCTATTTATAAAGTGTGAAAGGAGACGGAGTGGATTTAAAATCAATTTCCATCCCCTTCTTTTACTCTTTCTTCCGGGGGTTTCAGGTTGGTGGATGTTCAGCATTCGATTGAAAGGCTGGAACTTGGGACTATGCACTGCTGGACCTTGTGATGAGTGACATATTACCTTGAAGTCAAGGTATCACACAGTACCTTCCAACTGCACAATCTAGCGCAGCGTTAAATGGATAAAGGAAATGAAATATTTTCGACTGCACCATTAAAACAACAAGCACAAGTAATTGGTGCTTGCAGAGGAATTAAATTCAAAATAGACCAAGCTGGCAGATGCTGTACGGTATCATATTCAGTGAAGGTGAACACTTAACTGCTGTGAAAAGCTGAGATTTAGAAAATGGGCCCATTAGTGACCCCTAATGGTCAGGCCTGCTGCAATATCTCACTGCTCAATAATAACACCATGACACATTTTCAGCCAGTCATTCAAAATCAAAGCCAGTCTGAGGCTATGGAGTTGCCACCTCTTTGATAGCGTAGTTCTTGTTCTCCCAGATCTTTTTAGTCTCTGCCAGTTCTTTCTTCTTCAGCAGGGAGGGGTTGGGGACATCTCCGAGTTGCCGAGCCCCGCGCAGCTTGGTCACCAGCTGCCACAGTCGAGACTGCCACCGCAGAACCCCAGGAAGGGCGTCCGCTGAGGTGGTGAACACACACAGACACAGAGGAAAAGGATATTTTGACATACTGTGGGAGAAAAAGCTTTTTAAAATTAAATCACCTTCATTTGACAACAACTGATTTCTTCGAGGAAGAAATTTGTCACTTTTCACAAAACTAACTTTCTGCATAACACATAAATTGAAAAAGTAATGGCTTAAGCCTCACTCTTGACATTCCAGAGGATGTCCTGTTCAGGCGGTGCAGCGTAAAGTATGTAGAGGCGAACTGTGTCCACGCCGTACTGCTGCACCACCTCTTGGGGGTCCAGACCGTTGTGTTTAGACTTGCTCATCTTCTCCCATGTCACCTCAACACGACCACCGCCCAATGCCACTGGCTCCTCATCTAGAGGCAGGTTAGGAGAGCCGGATGTCAGAGTTAGCCGGACAAAGTTGCGTACTCTTACAGTCCTCTCCTAGCTTTATCAGCTCATTTTAATTTGGTAACTAAATTACATTGTAACCCTATCTTAATTAAAATCTGTCATTTTTAGCTCCTGCTTGATCAGATTTAGTCAAAGACAGAAGAAAGAAAAATATGAGGCCCAGTCAATCTGATCCTGTAACACTGGGATCAAGAGACTTTCTTTTCTCTGTAAGAAGCCAATATCTTGTGTTTATTCTGTTACCAAGCAATAGAGAGAAGCTGGAAATCCTTGGGCATGAAGTCAATTTTAAGAGGATTCTTTAAAGGATTTCTTGTGATTTGACTTTTGTCAAGAGGAGCTGGTTAATATGCCATTCATTTAGGCAAAGCTATAAAGCACAAAACAGAAAGGGGTCGCTATCAGCAGCACAAAAGATAAGGTGAGATACTGGTGCCACTACATGCTACATTAAAAAAAGGAAAAATGTTGTCATGACACGATTTTTCCTTTAACAGTGCCTCAAATGATTCTTCTGCCTTTGTGAGCGGTTTTATCTGGCAGACCCACATGGGGGGGTCACAGGCAGTACCTGTGAAGTCTATTTCTTCCCTCTTTAGGTACTGGCCGCTGTCAGCCAGTTTGAAAGTCTGGCCCTTTATCAGACCCTGGACCAGCAGCTTCTGAAAAGGCTCCCTGATGGACAGAAAGAGGGCTCATTAGCATACATACACAAAAATGCCCGTGCACGGCAAGAGCAGATAATCCACAGTGTAACTCCACCTGTGAGCCACGAGACTCTGGTCCTTGCAGAAGTGACAGAGGAAACGAGCATAGTACAAGTGCATGACGGCGTGCTCCTTCCCTCCGATGTACACGTCCACAGGCAGCCAGTGATCGGCTAGGTGGCGCTCAAAAGGCCTGGAGAGGAAACACAGGTTTAGGGAGGCGGTGAACTGGGATCACCGAATTCTTGGGAGGTAAGCTGTTATCAAGAACAGTGTTGAGTTAAAAAGTAACAATAAAAGTGTGAAAAAATTAAAGCGTCAGTGTGGGAGGGAGTCATTTCTGCAGTCTGCACTTCCCTGACATCATTTATGTGTGTTAAGTACTGTGACGTCTTTTTTCCCTCCCTTTTTATTCATCCACGGAGGCTTTCACTGCTCACGGTAACTGCTTTATTCTTCTTTGATTTATTCAAAGAAAACTGCTGTTGCTACTTCTGTAAATTTAAATGCATGACTTCCTGTTCCATAGGGATTATATCCTTTGAGGAAACACTACATGATTAAAACAGCAAGAATAAGAGCTTTATTCGAGTTTTATTTTTCCAGTTCTAGGATGTATTATTCATTGATTTCACTCTGTTTTGTTGATGCATCATACTCCATTTCAATATCTGGAATATTTGCCTGATTTTTTTTCTATTTGCGGTGCTGAAATGTTTAATATAGATTTTCTAGTGTTGAGCTCATTGTAACTTTGGTTTGAAAGGTAATGTATAAAGTTTATTATTACCATCATTGTTATTATTGGATTAACCAGCAACTGAAGGCAGCAAAGCAGACTTCAAAATCATTTTACCAGATGGCAGCGGCCGTTGTGTGCTTTGTTAGATGTGCACACACACACACACTTCCTCTAGGGGGCAGCCTGAATCTGACACACAAGCATCCAGAGATGATGCTCACAGAAGCATCCTGAAGCCTCCTCTATCTCACTGGCTTCCCGCTTACAGAAAAAAAAAAAAAAGCACTGTGTGTTTTAAGTTTAGCTCTGAAGACTTCCTCTGTGCTCAGCGTCTCATGGTAACAGTTCAGTAAAGATTTCAACAGGGCGGCGGCATGTGGTTAGCCTGACTGGCATGGCGGTCAGCAGATGCAGGGATTCCACATATAGTAATGATGCTTTTTGGGACAGACTGCTATCTCTGTGTGCCACCTTTCACACCAGTCATTACTCTCCTCCACACCTCTCTGCCTCTTGCCCTCCGTCTCTGCCTGATGGTGTCTACGGATAATTGAACCGGGGGAAAAAAGAGTTATGAACTCACAAGGCTGAAAATAATTTAGCCTGTTAGTTGGCATCAGGCCAAGGGAAGTCTAATACATAACCACATACACACAAACACAGAGAGAGACGCACACACTTTACACCCTGTTCCCATTTCCTCCCTCTTACTTGCTACTTTCAGCATCTCTTGCGCACATAAGTCTCAGCAGGCCAACTGAAATGCACAAATAGTGTAATTGCTTTTTCTGTTGTGCCATAATCTGTCCCGCTACGAAAAGTGATGGGGAGAGCAGCGCCCCTCCCCTGTAAAGCAGCTTTACAGCTAGGTCAGGGCACTGGGAAATTAATCTCTTTTGTTAAGCTCAGGGTATCGCCACCATCCCAGCAGGTGACAGCCGTAGCTCTATAATCTCTACTGGCAGGGAATGCAACTTTCAGGCGTGTGTGTGTGTTCGCATGTGTGAGAGTGTGTAAAAGAGAGTGCACAAAGGCCATATGTGCACGTTTGAAATGGGTAAGGGGGGGAGAGCGGCTGAACTTGCAGTGAGCCTAATTATGTGTTACAGTGTAACTTTCCAAGAGCACATACAGAACAAAGTGTGTGTGTGTGTGTGTGTGTGCGCGTGTGTGCGTGGCAGTGTAGAAGTGTGGGTGTGAGGCATGAGAGAAAATCAAGTTTGTATTATTTAGCAAAGATTATATAAAGAAAAATGTATTTTTCAGTATCTTCTCCACCCAACTCTTTCCTCAACTTCCTTTTCATTTAATTTCTATTTTTAAAAGATGTCAGAGGCAAAGCAAATAAATAAGTCAAATCTAAGGGCATGTACATACCTGTCTGTGTTATGAGGGTCTGTGTATCTAAAGTAATACCACGCTGAGTCCACAAATGTGTCCATGGTGTCCGTCTCCCTCCTCGCTGGGCCTTTACATCTGACAGGAGAGAGAGACAAAGAGAGTTGGGAGAGGCCGCACAAAAATCAATATTAGGCTGACAAACTAGAAAGCGAACAAATGAACGACGCCTGTTTGTATGCTTAGAGAAATGGCACATTATGTGATTTGCGTGCGTGTGTGTGCGAGTGTAAAGCTGGCTCCATCTGGCTGTGGGGGTCATGTCCCTGCAGAGAAGCAAAGCTGAAGCCAGACTGGCACCAGAGCTGTGTTCCTGTGCCCTGACTAACAGGCTGTGCTAACAGGGAACAAACTGGCAGGCCGAGCACATGATCATGTGTTTGTGTTGGAAATGCCACCTCGCGCCCCTTTCTATCCAAGCCAAACAGCACTTGGGTACGTGATGCGAATCTGCCAACATCACTTTCACAGTGGAGAGAGGACGTCCGCAAAGACACGGGAAAAGAGCTTTTGGAAAGAGTTTTTTCTTTCAGATTTAAAGCACTTAATGGAACAGTGAAAGCGTCTGCCTTTTACTTTATAATGAGTCTCAGTAGAGTTAAAATCAGTGTCCCAGAAAGATAAACAGAAAAGGAGCTCTGAGCTTTGCTACAGCATGTGCAACAGAGCAGGTATCGTTTCCTGGACCTTAGGGGATGTCTCTACTTTGTCTTTCTGTCTCTCTGTCTAACGTTTTCATTCACAACAAACATTTATATCATAGTCAAATTTTTCATCTCAACTCTCTAATACAGACACACACATCAAGAGGCAAAACTCCTCGATCACCTAATAGACCAGTCTATAATAAGGCTGTGATGATGAAGTAAGAGCTGAACGTTGCCTAGCAACAAGGCTAAGGTGTAGCAAGGTTAATATTTGGAAGCCAGGTGTTATTTCATACAATGAAAACCCAACAGTACAATGAAGCCGTTTACACCACAAAAGAATACAAATATAGAAATCTCACAAAATATGGAAAATTGGGCAAGTGAGATTTCTCACCTCATCTCTCGCACCAGTCTGGCCAATCAGAGGCTGGATCAGAGGCTAATTTGACAGACAGCTGATACCAGCTGCAGATGACAAACACAGGTGTGTCTGTGGAGATGGCCCTTCTTGAAACCATGAAAAGAGCCTAACAACTAAACTAAGTGACTAGATCTGAAGCAACCTGTGCGCATGAGTGTGTGTTTGTGAGTGTGTGTTCGCAGGATGAGCCAGAAAGAGCCAAAAGGCTCTCAAACAGATGAGGCAAGAGAGGCAGCTGCCCACTCCACGAAGGCTCTATTCCCATGGAAAATAGCCCTCCATCTGCTGTGTGTCGGCGTCACTGCCTGCAAATGTGTGTGTGTGTGTGCTGTGCTAACTAGGTGATCTCGCACTTTACCTGCAAATTCATGGAACAACACACACGTGCATGCACATCTTCCTTGCCAGGCTAAGCTGAGGCAGGGTTCAGTTGGCAGGCCAATTTCCAGTGGTGCGGAGGGTCAGAGACGAGACGAGCGCACAGGAAATGACTTCCTCAAGGACAGATAAAACTCCATTTCTGTCGCCCATCCCTCATCACTCTGCACGTCTGTGTTCCACTCAAACTTTAATTGGACATGGTCGACGAGTGAAGAGAACAAATTTCGCAGACACTTAACAACAGAGGGGAGATGGGAAGACGAGTGATAACAGCGTCTTTCTGATTATAGCCATCAATCACCGCTGATGGGAGGAATTATAGTAGCTTTGTGGAAGTGAGTGAACACAATCTGATGACTTGTGCCATCTGCGACTGAGTGGGCCATTGTTTTAATCAACATGGTGCCATGATGGTGATTAGTCTTATTCAGAGAGGAATTCCCATGTGAGTGAGGGACTCTGGAGACGCCGGCTGAGTGTGCATTCTGCAGTCAGAAACATTTTCAAACACATTCTCTGAGACGACTTACTGGTGAGAGGTGTGCGTGTGTGTATGTGTGTGTGAGAGAGATTACACTTACAAAAGGTAAACGTACGTGTGTGTGTGTGTGTGTGTGTGTGTGTGCACGTGTGCAGCATTTGTGTGCGTCTCTCGAGGCACAGCTGGTTTATGTAACCTCCGTCATCATCATCTCATGCTGCTCCCGTCACAGATGCCACTCATTACATAACCCCGTCAGAACAAAAGTATTAATCACACAATTCACAGGCCCGCTCTCAGTGCTCTCTGTGTTCTTGTAAAGCTGTCAGTCCTCTCAGCCTGCATGACAGCCAGCTCATTTATGTCAGTGCTGGTCTCCTGAGGAAATACAGGAAGTACGGAGGAGCGGCTGTCACTGGAGAGGGTTTACACATAATTCAATTCTCACTCTGCCAACACCGTAATGGACAGGATCATTTCCCCATTCGCTTATGTTGTGCCAAAAAGAAATAACACTTCTTCCACCCTTTCTGCTTCCTATTTACAACATCACATAGCTGAGAGCGGCAGCTGATCTGCTAAGGTCACAGTGCTTACAGAGGTGATGGTGACTCAGTGTCCGGCTAAAGGGCACTTCAACAGGATGGTTTGCTTACTGTGCAAATGGTGTCTAAGATCCACACCTGAGCAAAGGCTTCATCCATGTGAGTAAAAGACATTATTGTGGGGTTTCCATATTCACTTGGGCCAGGCGTTTCAAATTTTAGGGTCATGTTTGGTGAGATGTAAATACTCAAAATTAGACAACACAGAGGTCACTATTTTAAATGCATTTCAAAATCATCTGTTTAAGTCAGTGCTTCCCAGTATTTTTGGCTCATACCAGTGAGCTGTGACCAGATCCACCAAAGAGTAATTTCACAGTCTAACTAAAGATTTAAGTTATTGTTACGGGCATGAAAAAGTATAAATAAAAATTCAGAGTGCATTTTTTTCTTTGCTGTCCTATTAGTTCTCTCACAACCCTTCCATTTCATCTTGTGTGTCACAAAGAAAACTAAGACTAATCTTGAAGATTGTCTCTCTGATGGATTTGGCAACACTCGCATAGACTTGTAGTTACATTTAAAGTGTTTTCATAATTCATATTCCAGAGTGATTTATTTTGAAGGGTAGTCAGCTGTGGAAGGTGACAAGCCGACACATGACAGTCTTCTCAAAAGGAATTGAACTACCGATCAGCGCACTGTCTACTTTAATTGTTGTTCATTAGCTTGCGGCTGGTAAATCTTCTGGTTGTATCATCATCTCATACTTTTGTTGACTTTGAGCCAAGGTGACCTCCAGCTTGAAGAAAAATACACTATTTTGTTCTCGGCTATTGAGCTGCAGCCGACAAGCAGAACTAGCTGTTATAGCGCATCAATAATTATAAATCGACAAACATTTCACAAGTAAGTACAAGTGGTCAAAAAAAGTACTGCAAAAAGTGCCACTGAAAAAATGTGTAACCCCCTCCCCCAAAAAAAAAAATCAAATGTTGTATTCTCATATGATAATGAAAGAGAATTGACACAGATTCATAAATAAAACAGGGTTTTCCTTGGGATGTAACACACTGATGATAACTTAAAGGAGAACCATACAGGTGAAGTGAACAGATGAGTTTAGTTGTAATGCTCCAATAAAACATAAAAACAAAAAATTTTATGCATCACAATATTCTTACCTGGGACATTTACAGTTGACCCAGTCATGAGCAGCCTCCAGAGGCGACGCCCCCTTTCCTGTGAGAGACGGCAGCTTTGGTAATGTAACTGGTAACTCGTCCTCAGGCACTGCAACTGGACCACAAGACCCACAATGCACCACAGGGATGGGGGTGCCCCAGTACCGCTGTCTTGATATCAACCAGTCCCTGAGCTTAGAGCTGGTAAGGTGGCCACCGACCTTGAGCTCTATGGCCTTCTGGGTAATGGAGTCAAAGGCCTCCTCTCTGCTGAGGCCAGAAAACTACAAAAAGAGGGAGACAAAAAAGGAGGCCAAGAGCATTATTTTCTTCATTTTAAAGAGAGTAGGTGTACTAGACTAATCAATTCATCATAGTTTAATAATCATGAGTCCTTTGTCTATTATTGATGGGGTGGTCATCATCACTGGTGCCAACCTCATCAGAGTTAATCAAAGTTTGTGTCTCATCTTGGTCACTTTTCAGCACTGTCGTCCACCTCAGGTTCAGAGCTCTGGCCACAGACAGATCCTCCTCACTACAGTCTGGGATACCTGTCAGACACAGTAAAAAAAACACAAATGTGAACATACAAGCACACACACACACACACACACACACACACACACACATATATATAACTGATCTCATGAGGGAGAACAAAACCCTGTGGTGATGTTAAGCATGTTGTGATGCTACTAAACCGTTAACAGTCCCCTGGGTTCCACCTCCACACTCTACGAGACAAACACCCACTGGTTTCACATCATCACAGCAACAATAATACTGTGTGATGCAGACATACAGCATTGAATGAATTATCTAAATGTTAAGAAAATTGGGGTAGTACCTTTTCAAATGCAAGGTCTGTTAAAATTTCAAACATCTTTCTGTGCTTGATCTTTATATACAGCTCCTCATTTTTGGGATAATGACTTTTATATGGTTTCACTTAATCACATGACTGCATAGTTCATGTCAATACTATCAATGACATGAGTATAGGCTGCAAGAATACTTAGTAATTAGTTTGTGGATGGTTGTGAAACCCACCCACCCACACCCACAAACATACACCATCAATAACTCACCGATCACAGTGTCCAGATAGCCATCAAACGCCTCTTTGTGTGAGATGACCAGGGGAACCTCATGGCCGGTGAACAGGCTGTGAGCGGTGACCTCTGTGAGGGAGTCTGGAGAGCAGAGGACAGGGGACATGAGAGAAGCAGCGCTGCTTCCCCTGCTAGCTCATTATCAACAATCATTAACCACTGAGATAGAAAACCTCAAGGGAATCCCAATTAACATACACTCAGTGAACTACAACCACTGCAGCCATACCTTGACAGTGTGGTTAAATAATATTTACATGAGTACAGACAGTACAGTCCCAAACATGCATCCATCAAGGTGCTATGGAAATGGAATATATGTAGATAAACACTTTACAAATGTTTATTGAGATGCCAAAAAAACATATAGTTCTTTCATTTGAGGACTGATTTTTCATTGTTGCACTGCTGTTGTTAATTAGGCACTTCTCAATAATGAACACACATAATATGCAAAGGATCATAACCTTTGCAAATAACCTTTTCAAGTTCTGACAGCATGCAGGTGTAGAGCCACTTCACCCCTGAAAGAGTAATTCATTATGCTGCTGCTAAGATAAAGTCTAAATGCGTGTCTTTAAAAAAAGTCCTCAAAAAGCAGGAGATCATCATACACCTTGACAGACGACCCACACTCAGGCTGGGGCCAGTGTAGAGAGAAGCTCACCTCTGCCCGGCTGAAAGGCCTTCTCCAGGCCAGAGCGCACTGGGCTGCTTCCATGCAGCAGTCTGTGGGAGGGCAGGATGGCCAGGTAGGCCGCTCCGAACACCGCCTCTGGGGAGGAGCTGTAGGCCGACAGAGTCTCCCCTGTCTCCTCCCCGTTCACCTGTGAGATTAGAGAAGAAGCATGTGGGAATTTCTCAGCGTCCATAAGCAAACAGCTGCACCGGAGCTGAGTTAATGAGGAGAACTGTCTGTCTCCTCAGCCTGTCACCTATTTATTTTAATGTCATGTCTCACAGTTTCAGGCACAGAAGCCTCTTTGGTTTTGTAATATGGACTGAAGCATTCCAGCGGTGAAATAACACAGTCATCAATTAGTTGGTGGACACACAATAGAAATGATGGTTTATTAATTTAAAAAGTTTATTAGGTAAAAACCTCACATATTTGCCAGATTCACCATCTTAAATTCACAGAGCGGCTTTCTTTTTGCTACTGAATACTTCTTGTACCACCACCCTAATGACTTTCAGTGCCAATTTTCAGTGCTGACATGAGGTTGACATTTGTGGTTTTGAGTGAATTTTGGATTGACTGCCAATAAACTTGGCACACATGCTCATGATGAATTGTAGTAACTTTTCCTTTGTTACCATCAACAAGTGCAAATTTGCCCAAAATTACTTTGGTTTTTGATGCTGAACATGGTAAATATTTTACCTGCTAAACATCAGCACGCCAGCATTCTTATCACCTAAACCTGTTAGCATGCTGATGTTAGCATATAGCTCAGAGCACTGCACTAGTAAGATTTATGTTTAATGGAAACAAAGCACATCCATACATACGAAATGCAGTTGAATACTACTTGAGCCTGACTACTTATCTGTTCTCCTCGTGGGCACTTCCTGTGTCTACTGATTATTGTGAGAGAATGATAAACCAGCCACACATAGCTGCTAGCGTGGCTGCATGACTCTGTATCTCGTTTTAAGACATCAATTGTGGGCTCCAAGGTATGATTTTTTAAAATTATAAATAAGAAATTATTGACAAATTAACAGATCCATTGTGAGCTGGAGCCCTAAGTCAACAAATAACATCTTGGGACTGTGAGATGTGTAACGTGCTGTATGTAGCTCTTTGACACATAATAAGGCAACAGTGTCTTTAATCCTATAATTATTTAGAGATGACACACTTGTTGTCGAGGGGGTCTGGGGTAATTATTGTTGGTCATGTTACAAAAGACATACTAATACATATCTTCAGCCCCCTGGGGAGATAATTCAGTGAAGAGCTCCCGTGACAATGTATGATGATGTAACATAAGACAAGCAGCCATGCTGTCTGACAGAGAATCCCCCTCCCATTTATACACAGAAAGACACACAAATGTAATCTTGTAGTAACATCTTGTAAAAGTCTTTTTAGACTTTTTAAATCAAGCGACTGAATTGAGCAACATTTTTTAAAAGCGAGTGGATTAATAAGGATGCTCATAAGACTCTCAATGAGCTTTTTGCTACCACTCTGCATGAAACGTCAGACACATGAAGAACTGTAAATACGGCTCTCTCAAAACTCAATAAGAACTCATTTGTGACGTCATCTGTTTGGGTAAATTGCCTGAATGTGAAGAACAAAGTGAAGATTTTTCTGTTTTGGTACATGATTTTTAATAGAAACATACAAATAAACAGAGGCGTCTAAGAATCTAAAATATAAAGAAAGCAATCAGCGCTTGTGGAGAACGAGATGAAAAAGAGAGACTGGGAGGAAGAAACCACAGGGAAACACTCAGTGGAAAAAGAGATTGAAAGAAAGCAAGGAAGACGAATGAATAAAGAGAGAGCAGGAGGAAAAGGCAGCTGAGATTCACCTTGAGTTTGAAATCGAAGTAGCAGCCGGTGCAGTCTCCAATCCAGTTTGCCTGCATGGCTTTGACACCATACCACTCTGGAAGGTCTGCCAGGGCGTCCAGGAGAGGCTGGAAGAGGAAGACAAAGACTCAAGCTTGCTTTGTTGTACAAGTTTGAAAAGAGCAAGTTTTCCACCTCACTTCTTTGTGAGGCTGCCACCAGTTCCTCATAAGTACGTGGCTGTCTAGGATAATGCAATTGACTCCAGCTCAGTGTGGACTCCTTCAAAACCCAGCCAATTTATTTTGACAAAGCAGCAGTGCCGACCAGGTCACATTATGCAGACAAAGTGGGATTTTCAAAAATCCTGACCTCCACTCGCCCTATTTTCCTTGATATCACAAAGCAATCGCCTATGAAGTGCACACACACTCTTTCTCCCACACTCACACACACGACAACAACAGTTATTCTGCGTGATTAAAGGAAAGCTATGCATATCAACGAGGCTCAGGCTAAAAAGTCACTGCTGGGCTGGAGCCAGAGATGTTAAAACTCTCCATTTCCCTTTCAGTCTGTCACAATCTATTACCCACAATCCCCCTCACTGTGCCACTCAGCATGCAGTACCTCATCATCGTGATATCAATACAAACATAAACACCAGCTATAGTCACCACTAGCATGACTCAGAATGTGTCAGCTATGGATTTGGTCCAGAGTGGGAGAGAGAAGAGGCACACACCACGGGTAAAAAGTTTGAGCACACGTCATCCATTTTTCCAGCTGTTTATTTACATAATTCAATGTCTCAGTGTTTCTGAAATTAAAGCATAGAGCAATGTACTGTACTACTTCCTGTAGTACAGTGTTGTCCTAATCATGCATCAGAGGATGCAGTAACGCAGCTTGTTCCAACACTATCTTTTGTACAGACAGAGAGTTTGATAGTCATCAATGACGATGGGGGCATGTGAAGGAATTGTTTGCTTCGGAAAACTGTTAGTCAACACATTTCTTAAACACTGAAAAAAATGTTTTTTACATTATTTGTACAATTTTAGGTTATTCACTGGGCTTTGACTGCAGAAATTTCAATTAAAAACAAAAACTTTTGATCTGTAATGTAAATCCTAGTGAATCTGTGTCAGCATGACTGAGAGACTCTGAGGGGAGACACATCAATAACAAAGATGACACCAGCAATGAAGAAAAAAAAAAAAAACAAACAGAAAAAGTATTGATGGATAATTAATGATGGCTTTAAAGCAAGAGGCAGTTAATGTTTTTACTTTACTGGAGAAGAAAATATAGTTTGGCACAGAGGCAGGGGTAACTGGAAGATGTAGAGCAAGTGAAGGAGTCTCCATGGCAACCAAGAAAAGCTTGAGAGAAAAAGCATCATATAGCAATAACCAAGATTTGTGATTGTGATTGTGTGTGTGTGTGTGTGTGTGTGTGTGTGTGTGAGAGAGAGAGAGAGAGAGAGAGAGAGAGACAGAATGAAAGACATCAAGTACATTTCTGACAAAAATGTCACTCAATGCAAGTACAGGCATTTCCTGAGCTGGTCCAGGGATCTGCACATTGAAACTCCTCGTCACAAGTTGTTTGTTTGGTAAATGTACCTAAATGACACAAAACATTTCCACAAGCCATGCTCATATTTGCACAGTCTTATTGTAGTAGAATAAACTGAGCTCTCAGTTTGTGAATCATTTAGATGTCAGTCGATGTAACAGGCAGCCGGCATGTGTGCCTGAGTGCAACAAGCGTGATTATGCATGAAATTGAAAACTCTGCAACTGCCACGTGGTAATTTAGCATCCTGCAAGCTCCACATCTAAAAATCCATCTTAGGTAATAATATGTAGTCATCTGTGTCCTGGACGAAACAATATGGTTACAGTTCATAAGCGAACTCTGTCAGTGCAACGCGGAACAACCTGACAGCTGAACTGATGACCGCTGAGGAAATATTGTCTGAAGTTAATGTTGTCTAACGGACTCGAACACGTGTACAGGCGAGCAGAGAAACGCTGGAAATCACAGTCCAATTACAGCACTTTTTAATTTGGGCCGCTCCGGTTTGACACTGCCCTCCTTTCTCTCCATCTGTCTTTCTCACTTCTTTTCCTTAACACCTTCCTCTTCCTTCCTTCCCACTTCTCTGTTCATCAAGAGAAAATTAGACATGCAGGAACACATTGTCACCGTAGGCTGATTCCACCTCCACTCACACCTCTGACATGGACAAGCATGGGCGACTTCAGCACTGTGGCTAAAACTGGGTGATGCCTGACTGCAGAATACATTTTTTTTTTTTTTTTTTAAATCAAAATGACAAAACTGACAAAGGAATTAACAAACCCTCAGAGGATAAACTAGTGCTCACATAAAAGAAGTTTTTAGATTAATTTCACACTTCCTAGGCACTGATTTCTGTTTTATTTCAATACACTATAAAAGACTCACAGAAACTTAAAACCTGCCAGTGCTATTGCTCTGCCTCATGGCATCAGTTTGCCTCATTATTTTGATGGGAACAAGTAGATGATTTGTTCATTAATTAGGTAGAGAAGTAATTTTCAAACTATTTTGAATTCATTCAAGTTATTTTCTGAGCTGGTTTTAGCTCCTCAAAGACAATGATTTGCTGCTTCTCTCTGTTTTATATGACCGTAAACTGAATGTGTTTGGTTTTTAGACTGTTGGTTAAAACAAGACATCTGAAGATTTTGTCCTTTTTCCAAGTTTGTAGACCGAACAGTTAATTGAAAAAATATACAATAGATGAATTGATAGTTAAAATAATCTTTAGTTTCCGCCCTAGAAACAAGACATTTAGACAACTGTACCCAAATATTCTCAACTTAGAAAATGACAAAGTCAAGTTTAAATGATGGATGTCTGTTCACTGTCTTCTAGTCAAAGGTCTGATCAATTGTGCCAAACTAATAAAAGTTTTCTACAGCCACACTTTTCTCCACAAGGACCTCTCTGTGTCTGCACATGCTGGCCTTCATTTCTAACAATGCACATGCATGTGCTACATGTATAATGCATGAACCGTCGTTCCAGTGGATTATTCACGTTTAAGTCCAGAGGGGGTCACTCCGACCTGCAGCAAGCCGGTTCACTTCTGAGCTGAATAGGTGGAGGCTTCTCATCAGCCAGCCAGGCCACCTGATGGTATTACCCTGACTCCACCAGTCTCTCCCTCCTTGGTTGGAGAAGCCAGGCTACAAATGAAGGTCTCCTGTGGTCTGATTGCAGAACTGAAGAGGCAGGGCTGCAGCTGCTGCTACAGAAGTGTCAGCCATGATTGTTACCAGAGGGGGCCGCTGATCATTTTGGCCCGCATGACGCCGCTAGCCAGCCATTCAGACGCCACTTGTCACATACTACACACATATACAGGGCTCGCTCGCTTGCTCACTCACTCACTCACTCACTCACTCACTCACTCACTCACTCACTCACTCACACACACACCTCAGAGCTGTACCTTGGCATAGTTTGTGGTCTTGATGAACCATTGTGTGAGCAGCTTCTGCTCCACCACAGCACCAGACCTCCAGGAGCGACCATTTTCATCCACCTGCTCATCAGCCAACACTGTCTGATCAACAGGGTCCCAGTTCACCACAGCCTGGAAAACACACACACACACACACACACACACACACACACACACACACACACACACACACACACACACACACACACACACAGTTAAAATGAAAAAGGAGAGCTTAGGAAGTAGCTAATAGACAGACCAAAGGCTTATTTCAATGTCGTCCCATTTCATTAAACATAATCAAAGGGCTTCTACCAAGCTCTCAATTCATTTCAGCTTTGCAATTTATTTCATTTTCTTCCAAAAGTCAGCTGCCTCAGTCATTTCTGGAACTGTCAGGGACCTCTAACTTCACCACTCATATTATTCCTTTCAGAAGAAATCCAGGATTAGCACTTTGGTGCAAAGGCCATTCCTACCTCTTTCTGATACGCCAGTCCTGCTTCGAAGAGCTTGATAAACAGATGCTGTGTCCACCTGTAGTACTCTGGAAGACAAGTGGTCACTTCCTGTGAGGAAAAGCCAGAGTCAGGTCTGCAGTGTGAGGTGTTATGCAGAAGTGTGTCACCCAGTCCTAAAAGCTGCACAGCGCTCTGTTTGATGCTCAGGTCTCGTATCTACTCACCCGGTCCCAGCTGAAGCAAAGGCCGAGGCTGTCCAGCTGCTCCCGCATGGACTTAATATTACTGAGGAGAGGAGACACAACAGGGCACATTAGGGTATGTATAAACAATGAGCGCTTATAAGAACAGATGTGGTATATAATGTACCTTTTAGTCCACTCCTCTGGGTCTAGACCTCTCTCAATGGCTGCGTTCTCAGCTGGAAGTCCAAAAGCATCCCAACCCATCGGATTCAGCACCTGTGGATGGAGTATTAGTGGGGAAATCATTAGTGAGTCAACAATAAATTAATCAGCAATAATTTTGACAACTGATTGGGTATGTATCAAGTCCAATCTTACACCTCCACACTGTTGAAAGATATAGACCTAACAAGACACTTCACAAAAAAAACATTTATCCTATTAAAAATTCTTATAATCAAATCTGCTTCTCTCTCATTGAAAAATCCAAAATATATGAGATTATCTTCTGGTTACAATTGGTTTCCCAACTAGTGGTGATGTCAGTAAATCACATACACCACCTTCAGTGGATGAAAACAGCCTGCTAGTGTCAAACTCTGCTCACACATCATTCTGCTACGTGAAGCTCAGACATGACAGTGAAGTAAGAATAAGAAAAACACATTTTTGAATGACTGACATTTCCAGGGTTTGGCCTTTGCTTATTTTATTTGCTGTGTGACTGCAGCATTAATGCAAATCATACCAGTTAAATCAAAAATATTTACTGTAAGAGGTAATGTATTCAGCAAAATAACGCTGGGTTCTACATCACACGTTGACCTGTATTTGCTAATGTGCTGTTCCCTGCTGAAAGCTCAACTCCATTACACACTGTGGTTAATACATGCAGACAGACAATTTTCATGTAACAGCAGCTGTTATATAATAAAAAGCAAATGGAAAACAAAGTTAAGCCTGGAAGGAAGGAAGATCAGGGTGTGACAGCTTTGTATTTACCAGCGTGAGGCAAATTACTTAATAAGTTGTTTTTCTCATAATTTCCTAAACAACATCAAAATCTGTTGTCATTTTCTCTGCTGTAGGTCTGCTCTCTCCCTCCATCCCTCTGTACTTTGTATCCACATCTATTTTATTGGCCCCCTGTAACCCACACTCTCCTTGAGATGAATCGTTTTCGACTCGAGACTATGTCTCTTTCACTCATCTCTTTTTCCCTTCAGCTTCTCGTCTGTGTTTTTCTGCTCACTGAGAGAGAAACGAGATGAAAGCACAGGAGTGGAAGGCGTGAGTGAAGTAGAGGAGAAGCAGAGTGACAAGGAGTCGAGGACCGGAGAGGATCATTGTATGGACTCTAACGGGTCTGATGTTTCAGACGAATTGGTATCCTTGGTAACTGCATGGGCCTCATTTGTAAAGCCGAGTGCTGGATGGTATTAGGCTAAGAGAGCTGAGCGCAGTAGACCACTGTGACTGCTCAGGAGGAATACAGGCACACTGAGAGTGAGGAGCAAGCCAAAGATAGTAAATAACAAAGCAGAAAAAAAACATGCACCTCATTAGGATGGATACACCACTATTTTGTTTATTCAGTGTAAATACCCCATTAAACCAAGACAGTATTCAAGAGATGCTATTACAGGGACCGGCTGTGATGGACAGGCTGCGTTAGTGAGCTCCATCCTCAAAGTTCAAGGAGAGCAACAGAGGCCCATTATCTTTTCACCGCTAATAGCCTCAGCTCCACTTATCCTAATGTCCACAGAAAATGTGAAGACTAATCCGACTTGTTATCACGGAGACTTACAGCACATTTCAGAGCGTGAGTGACAAGAAGCAATGGAAGATAGACGTGGGAGTGAGTGGAGGCTGATTTTATGACAATCTGTCCGCTGTAATGTGGAGCAAATCAGCGCCAGCCGAAGACAGACACATCCCTCCACAGCTCCGGGCTCCTCACGCTGACAACAAGAAGGACACAAGTGCTGGGAGTCTGGTTTTGTGAATGTGGAGCCACTCAGCTATGTGCAAATGTCCACCTACACAGTTCCAGCTAGAAGCTTCTCTCCATCTGTAGCAGCTTTGAAATACAACTCCGACACTTGTCTGCTCTCTTATAGCGCTAACTGATAGTAACAAAACTTTTTTTTGTTTTTGTTTACAAGGGTCATTTCAAGTCAATATTACAAAGAAAATTATTTGGTTCAAAGGAACACTTTGACATTTAGCAAAATACCTGCTTGGTTTACTGTGGCTCCTTTGTACATCACTTTGGAGAAAAGAATCGGCCAAATAAATAAGCGTAAATGTAAATATGCTCGTTTGCTTTCTTGCCAAGAGGTGGTGCCTCTAAAACTGTTGTATCTTGTTTGTTTAATATATACAAAAACCAAAGTGTAAGAAAATCACATTGTGGTTGTTGCTTGTTGTGGGGTTGCATGTCAGATTAATTTCTTGTCTGGGTGCAGTGGCTTCTTTTGATGAATTAAACATAGTTTTAAATGAATTTTTGAGGTGCTGGTTGGTAGATTTTTGTTACCCTTGGACAGAGGCTAACTGTTTCCCAGTCTCCATCTTTATGATAAGCTAAGCTAACTACACTGCTGATGCTAGAGACGGGAGTGGTATCGACTTTTCGGCAGGAAAGCAAATAAATGCATTTCCCAAAATGTTTGTTGAGCCATTCATTTTTTCATCATATATGCCCAAAAGAATGTGTCTGATTTCTGCCTCCATCACATTACAATGGATGTCAATGGCTTTTAGTTCCAGAACTGAAATTTCAATTTTAATTTGAAGAGTTCTCATTACTCTTGATGATCTATTGATACGTAGAACAACAAGAACTTTATGATAAAAGGTTTCTCAGTGTCTCACAGATGAAATACTTTTATGGTGAGACCATCGACAGAGTGTACCCTCCTTAATTAACTAGTGAATAGAGCAGACTGTGTGCAAACAGCAGAACGAGGTTCGCATTCTGACAGATGCCGAGAGAGAGTAAACTCCTGGGCAGGAAGTAGGTGCCAGTCATGTGAAACCATGTTTCTGTTCAGGGGAAACCAGGCAGACGCAGAAGGGATTCTCTCTGCAGGTGAGGGAGAAGTTACGCACCATCTAGTGTAAAATCCACCGGGAAAAGAAAAAGAAAGAAAGGCGAGCTTCATCTCACACCAACTTTTTGTCAGGATAAATACAAGGATGGATGGTCCCCGTCATGTCAGATGGCGTGTGTGTGTGACTGCACGCTGGTTACAGCTTCATCTACAGTCACCGTTTACTGGACCCAAACAGAGTGCTGAATATCGATCGCAGCGCTTTGATCTGAAACAGAGTCGAGTCAATAACACACTGGAGTGCTTGAGATCGAGAGTATGGATTTTACCTTTACCTTATTTACACCTAATTTTAACCATGAAAGGAGACCTCATGCGAAGGTTCAAGATCATCACAACAGGTTTAAAATCTTCTATTTTCTCCTATTGTCAGCTCACAAGAAAGAGGAAAACATTTCCTTGCTTTTATGTTCAATACTTCTGTATAAAAAAGTTCAATAGGTCTAAGGAGTCATAAACATTTCTATGCTCACGGATCCTTCAATCTCAGCAAAAACACAGCAAAACAAAAGGATGACACATTTGAGTATTAAGTCAGTGTAGCAGAAAAAGCATGTTAATGAGGACAACAGAGTGTCAGCTATATGAACCAATATGAACAATTAGAAAAGTGCAAGTAAAACAATGAACCTATTAAACTAATGTGCATGACATGCAAATGTACATTGTTTGAAATCAATACAAGCATGATCAATACAGCATGTACAACAAAGAGAAAAATCTAATTGCATGCTCCCAGGAGAGAGTGTAAACTCTGGATGTGCAACTGAAAGATAGTGACACAAGGACATATTATTATGCTGCTGATGGAACTTACATCAAGGCTATCGTTAGTACACTTTATTATATACAGTACACTGTGTAAGAAGAAGACGAGCAAAGAAAAATGAAGCATCACAGATCAGAGAGGGAGTGTAAACAGATATTCTTTGTAATGTGTTAAATATATATGATGATGCAGAGCAGGAGGAGACAGAGAGGCAATAGTTTTTCTACAGAAAAACCTGCAGACTTGTGGTGAGGGGCAGAAAATGAACAATAAAGTAAACCCAAGCACATATTACAAGTTAAAAGCATAGTCATAACTGGCTCAATATAGCTTTCATATTGTGATTAGATTTAGTTTAGTTTATTTCCAATATCCATAAACAATGAGTCAGGAATTGATTCCATTGATCTGTGCCATGTTTGTGAATTCTTGAACAAATTCTTAAAACCAGCCTTTAGTTGTTTTTTTTTTATGTCATATTACATTATTGTAACATGATCAATATTCTGTCAAGGAAAAAAGTGGAATGTGAAATATAATAAAGAAGAAAGCAGCAGTAACTTGTTGTATATTTACAGAATAATAACCTGTGTACTTTGCTTTCTAAGTTCTTAAGTTAAAAAACAAACTTTGATGGCTTATTTTACTTTTATCACCAGCACAGAGTGTCTTGATGTGGCTTGTTTCAGGCCGGACAGCAGACATACCTGATGGCCTCTCATTCTCTGGAAGTGACCGATGGTGTCACTGATGGTGTACACTCGCACGTGGCCCATGTGCAGTCGCCCCGATGGGTACGGAAACATGGAGAGGACATAAAACTTCTTCCTGTTGGAACCCTGAGAGAAACAAAATAATGTACAGGGCTGAGAGATAACGTTGTAGGAAAAGATCTTAAAACTTGAATGCTTAGAGACTCATATAACAGTGTAGTTCTTCTCTCCATTATCACTTTTTTTTTCTCTTTTGAATGAGTCTTATATAAAAGACACTACATAAATGTGATGAGATAAGGAAAAAAATAATAACTCATCACATGCAGGGCGAGCGCACTGATGACTTCTGGTGTATTACTGTTATGAAGCTCTATCAGCATCTGATTATAGTGTCAGAATCTGAACGCTGGCCGTACTGATTATGGATGGTTTACGGTCGCAACAGTTACCATGGCAGCACAGTAAGTACCGGTTACATCCAGCTATACATGATTACAGGAAACCTGAGTCATGAATTTTTCAATAAATTAATTAGGACCAGGGCTGTCATGAATGCACTTAATCACTGTCGGCCTGTCCTAGACAGTCGCACGCTCCGACCATTAGGATATATAATCAGCCTGATCTCCGGGTCTGAGATCAACTTCAACAGCCAGGGACAGTCATTTGGCAGGATGCTTAATGACCTATTAATCAATTAATCTTAAAAAAGGCTAAAGGTTTTTCACACGTATACATAAATAGATTTGTCCAACAGATTTAGACTCTCTACACTCTATTTTTTCACCGAGGTAAGAGAACACCTGCGGAACCCTGGTTTTACTTCAGTTTCCATTTTCACTCAACAGTGCTGTCAACTCTTTTCACTGATGTCAAAAAGGGAAAGGCCAGCACTTCTGTTCATTACATGACAGAATTTCTGAAAACCTAAAAGTCTTACATTGTACATTTACACACACACATTAGTATCCAGATCATATTTGGGATGTGACATTTACATTGAACATGGGAACCCATTATAACAATATTCACGTTTCTGATTTTTTTTTTTCATGGCTGCCTAACCTCTGCTGCAGGTTGACCTAAAACAATTAGCTAATTAACTGATCGAGGGAAAATTCATTGACTAATATTTTGATAATCAAATAATCATTCTTTTTTTTTTGTCACTAATGCTAAATATTTAGCTTCTCAAACATGAGCATTAGCTGATTTTCTCTGTTTCACATTATTGTAAACTAAATATCTTTTGGTTTTGATCTTGTTTTTCAGATAAATCCAGGCGTCTGAAGACTTTACATTTAGACCAAATGTACGGTCGATTTTTTTCTCTTGAAGTACTCTTAGTTGATCTAAGTTTCTCAAAACCTGGTTAAGGGCTCATCCTGGTTTCTAAAACCAGGATATGATGTTTACACACACCTGGACTCTACTGCACAGGTCAACACTCTCACAGTAATTTGACCTGTTAGATTAGTGATTAGATATTAGTGTGTCTCCATTGGCCTGATGTCAACATGCTAATGATCATATAGCAGGCCTGTGTGAATAGTAACAAAGGCCTTCTTACCTCCTCCAGTGCATCCTTCCGCCACTGCGCCATGATGCGTGGTTGCCACCATTCTTCCACCCTGCGTCGGGTTTCTGTCCGATAGTCTCTCTCCCACACTCCTGTCTCACTGAACAGGGTGCGGGTGCTGGGGGACAAGAGGCGAGGTACTGGACTCAGGATAGGAGCCCTGATTCGGCCAGACCTGGCTACAGCCAGCGGATACAGAGCCAGCCTTCTCACTGACACCTGCATGGTTCTGTCACCTGAAACAGAGACAGACACTTGAATCAGAGCAGGCGGAGGTGGTGGTGGTGGTGGTGGGGGGGGGGGGGGCAGCGTGCTGGTGGTGTTGGCAAGTTGGTAGAAAAATGTTTTTCTCTTTTTCTGAATCGCTGTCAACTGACTATCTTTGGGTCTTGGATTGTTGTTGGATTTCAAAATAATTGTTTGTTGTAGTCCAAAATTGACTGTGTTCCAGTGCCATATCTATCATCTCAAAAAACATGTAAAAACAAAAACTTTAACAACATTTTGACAGGGTTTAATAGCTTTTCAGCCTTTAAGAGACCAGGAAAACTACTCTTGAACAAGTTAAGAGCTCAAGTGAAACGTGAACATACAAAATGGACAACAACAACACTGCTGACTGCAAGGCAGATATGGCCATGGTCACCATCTTATCCACACAAATGTGTCTCAATGGGATGATAACTCACAATAGTTTTAATGCAGAGCCCTCGTGCCATACAAATGCAGCAAGGCCATTGCGCTCATTCACTCAGTCAGTCAGCACATCTGCGTCCAGGCGATTTAATTTACAGTACATGTGTCCTGATGGCTCTGCTCTGCAGCTCTCCGTGTGATCTTTTTTTTTTTTTCTCCCACCACCATTTCAAAGTCTGTGTCTTTGCACCACGTCACTCACACAACAGCCTGATTTTGTGAAATAAGAGGTTTATTCAGCGTGATGTGATTATGCTCTGCCTCGCAGTGAGGCTCTGGACAGCCTGTTCTTATCACACCGTCTGCCTGCTCAGATGTGAGAATGACATTTTCAATCAAACGATTTTCAATTGTTCACTCATCTCTCTGCTGCAAACCTGCCCTGCAGTTTTAATTTATTTTTTTTTGCGTTAACCTGGATGGAAGTCCCTGCTGCCAGAGTATGTCCTTTATGTTTTGTAACTAGCTGTGAACTACTGCATCATATGATTATTCAGATTACTGGATAATAAATGATAAATGTTAATCAGTCCTACAACTAACAACTTGAAAAAAATGGTTTATTTAGGCTAGTTTTACTCTCTTCTTTATAGAGACTACAGTTAGGCTAGACTTTCATATGATGTTGGTCAAACAGTCAATTGCATGCCAGAAAGAAAAACAAACATTTGACCTAGATTTGTCCTCTTCACACCACACACACACACACAGATACATAGACATGTATATAAACACAGTTTCCAAGGTAACCTAAGATATCTGTACAGTCTGTAGCAGAGGACAACATGCTGCTAACCTAACCTGTCAAGAGAATATTTTCACATCCGTGACGCATCTGGACCTCAGACAGCGAGACCTTTATAGCTGCTGAATGGAAGAAGTGATAATCTGCACGCCCCGACACCAGACTGAGATAATGATGCAAATGAGGTAAACAAAAATTCTGACTGGTTATCTTAAAGCCACAGAGAACCCAGTGAAAAGGTGATTCTATAATGTTATGAAAACAGACGATTACAGGAGAGAAATAGCATAAACAGTAAGAGCAGAAGTGGGGACATAAAGGTAGATCCTTATAATAATTTTCATGGGCAGATCAAAAGACGCACCGTGAAAGACACTTTTAGCCACAATAAGTACATTTTTGAGTTCAGACTTTAAGAAAGCAAGACTTTTTGAATGAAGAGAGTATCACTCAAGTGCAAGAAACTACCAGCCTCCACATCATTCAGTAAGACTCTGACCAGCCTCGAGGATTGACTGACGAGGGTGGACAAATCTTTGAGGGATAACGCTGAGGTTGTTCAAGCAAATGAGTGTAAACCAGCGAAAAGTGCTCTCTCCTCTCTCGTCCTCTCCACCACCCACCTGCTTGTGGGAATGCGTTTTTAGTATAACCTAAGCATCGCAGCAGCCAACGCTCCTCCCTCAGGCTGAGGCTGGGAGAGCCGAGCACTCAAGGTTGTGTGCATCTCTGATGGTGCAAGTGAGTGGGCTGAGGCGAGAGACTGAGAAAATGTTTCTATGGTGACTGGGCTCATCTGTCCGGGTGTCTCCTGTAAAGAGTGACTGAAAACTTCTGCAAACAGCACGCTGGCTCAGAGGGAAATGAGGCTTCATCTGGAGATTTGTGGCATTGCTTTACTTTTTCGGTACAGACCAAGAAACTTTTCAAGCACTGATTTATAACATTAACAGCTCAGGTTCTTTGCCTTTTTAAAAAATTTTACCCCTCTTTTACCCACTCATTTTAATTTATCTTCTTCTGGAAAAGGTTCTTGAAGTCTGGCTTTAAGAAGTTGTATTCTGTTAAATAAAATGTAACCTTAAGATATATCTTTGTAAAACAATCAAAAACAGTGGTATAATTTAAATATGTATATAAAAAACAAATTTAGGTATCATATTGGTACTGAATTCAAAAACTCTTGGTACCCAGAACCAGACTCATGTCCAATTCATCCATGATTGATAATATATTATTGATGAAGTATCAATTCTGTGGTTAAACAGATGTAGGATTTCTGTTCTTCTGATAGTGTGACAGATGTTAAATGTTTCTCTCCATCTGGTCATAATATCCACAGTACAAACAATCTGTTCACGGTGAATAAATAACGGAACCGAAATTATTAATCAATCAGTTGACTGACAGAAAATGAAGTGGAAACAATTTCGATAATAAACTATGGTTTAAGTAGTTAGTCAGACAAAAATCCATGTAAAATGAATATACTCGAGGTTTTGAGCTGTTGGTCGGACAAAACTATCTGAATTTTTATAAAAAAGCATTTGGACATTTGTAACTTATATTTTTCACATGTTCTCACATTCATCAATTCTTATTATATTGTTACCTTATCGTTGCAGCCCTAGAGCTACTGTCTTATGTGGGGACTTCATGACAGGTCTGTGTCAGGTGTATAAGGTGAAATCACCCTTCAGTCAAACACAGTGAGGATCAAACGAAACGCAAATGTAACTTATCAATATTTGAAATTGCATAAATTATCTACATGCTGTCTTTAGTTACAGGGTACCAATATTTTAAAAAATATTCTTCGTATAAGCATGGCATTATTTTTCATAAGAAATGTAACCTCCTGGTCTGCCCACACAAGACCGACCAGTCGCCTGTTAGCGACAGATAAAATGTATTTAAAGATACCTCCTGTTTTAGTTCCAGGTCCTGTGTTTCCGCGTTATGGTCCAAATGACATAAAAACAATAATCCATACTAAAATGATTACATCCAGCCTTTATACACGCTGTAAATGACCTGTTTTCCTGGATCACGACTCCTCCATAGGCGCCGCCATCTTGCTTTCAATAAACTTTATCAACACGTCGTAGGGCGACAACGACAAACCCGCATGGGTTAGAAAAAAATTAAGTGCTTTGATATTCCTATAATTCCTATAGAAATATATATATATGTGTGTGTGGACTTGGTTTTAGTGTTAAGGCTAGAATTGAGTTTAGGTTGGGGTTTGGGTAAGTGTTGAATTAGGCATTAAGTTGTGATGGTTAAAGTTAGGGTTATTTCCTAGAGAATGCATCATATTAATGAGTGTCTTTACATGAATCTAAAGACCATAATATATGTGTGTGTGTGTGTGTGTTTAAATGTCTGCTTGCCTGAGCTTCACAGTTGATTTTAGTGACTTGAGCGAGTGATGGCTCTGCCCGTTACCCTAGCAACCCTGTAATATCCTCCTTTTATTTTTATTTTTCATTTAGAAAAAAAAAATCCAATCTATTTTTTATTCCATAAAATTACTGCCCACAGACACAGAAAATTGTCGACTGCTGAAATAACCTCCATCCATTAGCTATACTGCTTATCCTTGGGTCACAAGGGAGGGGCAGAGGTGGGTTTCACCCTGGACAGGTCACCAGTCTATCATAGGGCTGACATATGGAGATAATCAACTTTTCACATGCACATTCACACCTACAGGCAATGTAGAGTTGCCAGTTAACCTAATCTGCCTCTACCCAGAGGAAACCCACAACCTCCGCAGAGGAAGGTCCCAGCACCTTCTTGCTGTGAGGCAACAGTGCTAACCACTGCACCACCATGTGACCAGCCATCACCATAACACATAATCACTGAAATATCCAAATTTGACAGGTCAGATGATATTCAGCATCAAGAGCCTCTGCTTTATTTGCAATTCTGTTTCATAGTACCACTTTTGAATAAGGCGGCCTTTAAATAGAGTTTACAGAATTTAATTACTGTCTTTTATTAATGGTAAATAAATTATTCATTAATGATTTATAGATCAATAATTAACAATTATCAGGTTGTGAAAAATTCCATTGTGGGATAGTGTTTATCTTTCCAACAAGTCATCAAGGTGGCAGTTAAATCTAATAAGTTTTGGTCCGATGGTAAGTGGTCAATCATTAGGCTACATAAAGCTTTTCAAAAAGACAAAGTGTCTTGCAGGAGAAGAGATGTTTCACAACCTGTTGACCCAACTGTTGTTTTTATTACTTATTATTGATATTTAAACAGTATACATTGCTTATTAACTATTCATAAAGCTGTTGGTTACCAACTATAATCCCCTTATAAGTGTTGCCTTTATCTTTCATTGAGGACCATAGATAAAGTAGATTTAAACTAATTTTTTTTCAAGTTTAACTTTCTTTTGTTGTTTTAAGGTTTCACTTATTTTCCAGGGTCAAATGCAGCCCAAACCAAAGCAAAGTCCCTCACAAGAAGAATTACCATAAAACATGACTGAAGTAATTCCATGACACAAATTTACTGCCAGCAGCTCTACAAGTATCCTCAGGAGGTGCTTTCATTTGATTTCTGGAGGTGCACTATTTCTTTGACGCCAACTTCCAGTGTAAAGTGATTGCTGACTGAAAGCGCACATCCACTCACTTCATCTTCATCACAGAGCAGAGAGACACTGAGGAGGAAGATGAGGAGGAGCAGCGTCTCATCAGTCCTTTCCTCTCTATGAGCTCTCCCTGTGGCTCTCACCTTTGATCTCATGTGCAGACAGAAGCAGAGAAAGAGGAGAGGAGTCAGTCAGAGCCGGTGAGGGAGGAGAGAAAGGAGGGTGGGGTGTCATTAGCAGGAGATAGAGAGAGTTCCTCAGTCTGACGTCAGTGAGCTAAACCTGGGGCTCTGATCTGGCCTGCCGTCGTATATCAGAGTTAAATGGGCGCCTCCACCCTGGGCACAACAGGATGTGGCTGAGAAGGAGGAATGAGACAGGGAAATGGGTTTTTGATACAGCTGAGACCATAACTCTCCACATAAAGCCTAATGAATGAATCTGATACTCACTTCCTCATCATTACTGTATTTCATGGAGGACTGCAGGTGCTGGTGAACTGTGTTTTATCAGTTTGTTCAAAACTGAACCTTACTGCAATCCAAGGACAGAAATGCTGACAAATTTGGAAAATATGCTTCTCCAGTTCAACTTCATTTTGATATTCAACTCTATCTGTACAAGAACGACTCCTTTTTATGAAGCAAGAAAAATATGTATCAATACCCACATGATGGATGAAAAAAAGTGAACTGAGGGCAAACAAAGGTAAGCTTGAAGGTCAGGTTTCCTGGTCAGCTTTCACTGAAGTGCTCTTTATGTTTAGAGTCAATGTAACTGATTGAACTTGAGCAAATCTAAAGCAGTGGAGCGTGGACGACACTGTGACTATGACTGATGTTTACCTTTTCTCATCTGGCAACACAGGCACATTTCAGTACTTACAGATTTATTTATTTATTATTTATTACACCGACATTAAAGTACAACTCTTTGTGTCATTTCATTTAGAAAAAAGCTGCTTGAAAAAACAAAGCTGAGAAAAGTTGACTGGGTAAAGATACTGACAGCATCTTGGGTATTAAAGCCCTTAAAACTTGGTTTTAAATGTTAAGCTTTTCTTAACAAGATGAAATAATTATGGCATTTGTTGAATTAATGGCTCAACATTTTGGGAAATATGGATTTTTTTTTTGATGAAAACACTGATGTCGCTTTCATGTCTGTGAAGGTTAGCTTAGCTTAGCATAAAGAGCGGAAACAGAGGGTGACAGCTAGCCTGGTTCTCTCAGGAGTTTAAAACAATCCACCTATCAGCAAGTCTAAAGCTCACTAATTAACAAGTTAAATCTAATTTGTTTAATCCATCCACAAACCAAAATGTAAAAACAACAATAATGCTTTTATGTAGGGCTTTGTGTTAGACTGTGCAGTGAAAAGAAGCCAGTACACTCAGCCAAGAAATAGTGCCAGTAAATAACTCCATGTAAAACAACAATTTGTCAAGTTTACACTTCAGTTTAACTCTGAAAAGCTCAGATCATGGAGTTCTCCAGAAGCTGGTACGGTTA
Organism: Trachinotus anak; assembly: GCF_046630095.1. Lineage (NCBI taxonomy): Eukaryota > Metazoa > Chordata > Actinopteri > Carangiformes > Carangidae > Trachinotus > Trachinotus anak. Next base: position 16,753,840 of record NW_027273883.1, on the reverse strand, counting down.
CAGCCCAGAACTGCAGTGTCCCCGGTTTGATTCCAGCTGTGGTACTTTGTAGTAAGTCATACCTCTCTCCCTTTGTTTTCCTGTCTCCCTTTTCACAGATAATCTGATTCATCAGGATTGTGTGGGTGTGGTTTGATCAGATTTAATTTGACAGTAACCTGGCAACATGAACAGACAACCCCGCAACTGATTGAATATTGCTAAATCCTGATTGAAATTAGCTGCTCCAGTAATATTCTTTTAAAACAATACTCTTCTAACAATGTGACATATAAGGAAAAGTGATAGGCATCATATAACAGGAGCAGATGGAGGCTCAATGTCCTCAGGGAGGGTCTGAGTGAACAAAGCCAGTATTGCCGGAAATGTGTGGAAAAACAACACATGAAAATAAAAAATGGAATCAGTTCTGTGGAAGTGTCATCCTCTTTCCAGGTGCCAGCATTGTCTCAGTGTTCCACTTCTTTATATTTTACTCTAATTACCAGTTTAAAATACTGCATGGCACCGTTTCTCACTTTAATGGCTTAAGTCTTTAAATCATTTATTTTGGGTTGCATTAGAGTTGTGCATTTTTGGACTGGTACATTACCTTTGAGTCTCAGGTACAAGCAGCTTCTGTTGTTTTTCAAACAAATCACTTCTGAAAGCAACCAATCATCCTCGTTTTCCACCCACATCCGCCTCCCCATTCCCACCATGACAAACAACCCATGGTAATCACCTCCTCTTTCCCTGTTTCAGAGGACGATTGCATTTCACCAGCAGAGAATCAGATGACAAACGAGCACACAGAGCTGCCCAAGCAGCGGCGTGTAAGGGAGAAAGCAGATGAGGGGAATCGGGGGCTGACTTGTCTTCACCTGTCCAAGGTGACCTTTCGTGGACGGGTGTGTGATTCACAATCCACATCTGCCTCAATGAGAAGTGGGCCGGTGGTTGCCACAGAGAAGCAATCTCACACCATCTCGGCTTCCTGAGACCAGCAAGCAGCAGGCTGATAGGTCTCTCCACGCCTCTGACTGTGCTTCAGAGAGCCTGATGAGTGTGATGTTATTTCCAGGGCCTATTTCACATTGACACCCCCATGTGTCCTTCACTTATCTGTTCTTGTGGAAGACAAAGGCCTCAGGGAGAAACATGGTGGTGCAGAGGAGATGAGGAGGTTTGTAGCTGGAACAAGATCTTAAAGAATCTGTGAGGAACTCTCTGGCAGCATCCCTCCTTACCCTGATCTTCCTTGTTCTCATTTTCTCACGCTGTTGCATGACTTTCACTCATTTGGGGAAAAAAGAAAATATGCAGATTCTGCAACACACAGGCTGTTCTACAAAACTACTACTTTGTTATGTCTTTTTCTCTGGGGATTCCCATCCAGCTCTGTAGCAATTAATGTTACTAATTAGTGTACAACTCCTCAGTCCTGCAGATCCCTCTACAGTCTGCTAGATGCACTCAAACCAGCTGTAAGCAAGGCTCGGGTGGCAATCTGATTAAGATACAAATACAATGAGACATCTTGTTATGTCCTCAAGTAAAAACTGAATTTCTGTATGTGTTCAAGAGCATTTTAATTGCTCTCAGTTAAACGTTAACGATGAGAAAGGCTGCTACATCTTTATAGTAAAGGGATACGTGGGATATTTGAAGTACTTCTACTTAACTTGAGCTATTCCAGTTTATGCTATAATTAATATCGTTACCCCACTTCATTTCAGGGAGTAATGTAATTATTAATTCACTACAATTATTTAATTTTCATTTCAATACAATTTATTTTATTTCACAGGAACAATCCACACTATCAGTTCTGCTTTGTGGGAAGTCCTGGGTACATTTATACATTAATAACAGTCAAGTTTAGTTATGACTTTTCAGAATAAAATCTTCATCAAAAACATCTTATTACATGTGATTCATTGTTATGGATTAATCAACCCAGCAGGATATTAATAGTTAAATTAAATAATTCATAAAACACTGCTGACATGTTAATGCAGCAGTAATGATGATCCAGTATATAACAGTCTAAGATAAGATAAGATAAGATAAGGAAATATATAAGATGCTTAAAAAAGATGAAAAGTAGATAATAATATAATATGTATAATTACATATTTGACTATAACAAAAACTATAACAAAAATTCTGTAAGAATACATAATGCATAATGAGTTTTTACTTTTTTAACTTTCTTTTTTTTAAACTCATGTACATTATCCTGATGAAGTTAATACAGGATTTTAAATTAGTATTTTCATAATGTTACATTGCGACTTTTACTCAAAGGGGTAACACAACAATTTAGCTTTGCACTTTCATAAAGTTAGGAGATTCACAAGAGGCAGATTAAAATAAGAATGGTCAACTTTAAAGCAGCAGAGGCCGATATGTTGTGTGCTGACTTTTACTCCCTAATGCAACTCAGTAGCATCTTTTTCTAGAAGCTCCCCACATCTTTCAAACTCCATGTGTCATGCACATAACACAGGTTTCCATTTAAAAATATTAAGTCTCATACCCAATCCATGATAACCCTTCTCAGAAATCTCCTTTCATATCCACACAGGACATGATCTGTTTTCACAGGATGACTAATGCTCCTGCTGATGAGAAAACTGAACTTCATGAGTAAAATAGGTGGAATGGCTAAATAAATCATGAACGCTCATACTAGTAATTTTATTTGCAGGTATTGATTTTTCAAAATGTTAGCTTCTGAGCCTGAACTTCTGAATTTTATGATCACTCTACAGTGCTGCACAGATTTTATGGTTTGTCTCCAGCTCTTTGCAGACCACAGACTGTTGCCACCTGAGCGGGTCATATTGGTGACTTATATTGTTTCTTGAAAAGAGAAATGAGAGAGGCAGAAACTCTGCTGTAGCCGTGTCATATACTGACAGACAGAACGACTACCCTGAGTGTTATTTTGTGATAGACGGGACCTGAACACAGCATTTTTGTGAATATTTATGGCTGCTCTGATCACCAATAGCAACGACAATTATATTATTAGTTTTATTTTTATCAACTAAACAGATTGTATTTCTCCTCGACACCCCACTGCTCCCCTGCTTCTAGGGAAACCTCTGTTTAGTTGCCGTGGTGATGAGCCCTGGCAGTGATTGGTGGTATGACAGGACCACTTGAGACAGACAGGGGATTCATCAGGCTCTGCCGTAAAAAGGGAGCTTGAACATTGTGGCTATGAGGATGCATGTACCCAATCCTCAACTTCTAATTAAGTGAGTAGTCTGTGAGACTCGGTGGGTCAGACTAATGGTGTCTGATCCAGCACAGAGCTGATGAAGGCCTGCCAGGAGCCACTAACAGGTCCTCCTTTTGGTTTCCTGAATAAAGAGCCACATTTTGAGAAAATGAATGTTTCATACATTCTCCTTTGGCACAAGAGACTTTTATCTTAGTCCCATTTGCATTTTTGTCACCAAAGCAATTTACATTTTTATAGCATAATTAATGAACAAGAAAGTCATTTACATTTCCTTGCTCTGCTCACCAGCACATCATCTAGAGAGCATATGTGATGCAGAGGGACCAGCATTGGTAGATGTGTGGGAGTATTTGTGAGCACCAGAGAGATGTCTGGACGTGCAGAAAGAGAACCAAACAACTACATGATTGTTTTAAAGCAAGACGCTTGAGGAGAACACACTGTCATAATTAAACGGAGACATGAGGATGGGGACTTTCAGGTGCAAATTGAGGCCAAAACCTCTTTCACTTCAGCTGGCCCTCACATCAAATACACAGAGGCAGGCCTCCAGAGCAAATTACACCATTTAAACAGCACAGAAAAAAACTATTCATACAAGTACCATTCATATATCCTTGCCTGTAGACATGAAAGAGAATAATTCATCACAATTTTGCCTCTGGTTAATGACCCAGTTCTGTCAGTACCTTATTATCTTTTCTGACGCATGTATGTAAGGCTATACATTGTTAGGAAAAGTATATTGACCAAAAAGTAAAATTATGTGAAGCCATATCACACTTTAAAAACTGGTTACCAGAAGCATGATTCATGGAAAATGAAATGATCAGGGAATGGAAGGGATAGACAGGAGGGTGGACACAATAAGAACATGCAAAATACAGCATAAATATAATGACCCTGCACCTTTGTGAAGTTTAAAGTTTAAAGCTCTGATTTGGGTTGTAGTGGTACTGAACTGTATTATATTGCAAGGTGTGCCTAATATTTTGCACAAGGTGAGGTTAAGAGTACATTCTGGTACGTCTGAAAAAAGCAGAGAAAAGTAAAACATCACCTCTGACATTTACAGGACAAAATACACACATTAATTATAAGCAGAGAAACAGACATGAGATACTGTGGCTGGATACATGTAGGGATCTACAGTAATAGATTTAATTATGGGTAAACAAATGAAGCAACATTTTTCAAAAGGCATGTCTGAAACAAACAGGAAATGATTTAAACAATTCTATGTGACGCAGTCATGGCAGGGTGAAGAAGGCCAGTCCAGGCGTCTTAGTCATTTCTCTATCATCAGGATCTTTCCAGTTCAACCCTGAGTTGCATGAACATATCTTTTTCAGGAGACAGAGTTGCCTCTGAGCTCAGTGAGATTTGGGCCAACAATGGCTCGCTGTGACCGCAGCTTGAAAACCCTCCTGGCCAAAACGGACCAGGTGTTCGACCGCTGGTCCTATTGTTTAAACTTTTATCAGAGTTTAAATTACAGCTGTGTCCCCTGCTGTAACTGTAATCAGATTTGCTGTTTGTGATAAAGTGCTGGATCCAAATCACAAAGGGGGGGGGGGGGGGGGGGCAATTGTGTGCACTTCAGCATCAGATACAGCAGCCAGGTGACACACTGTGTACAAAACCCCTTCTGCTCCAGCACAATGGAGGCGCATGTTTATCGATGTGTCTGGCTGCCCCTGGGCACACAACATGGCTGAGAGAAACAAACACATACAACATACAGACGGTTCTCAGAGCAGACCACAGATGAATAAATACACAAATGCATTATGGACTGTTGGGCCGAAATGTTTTCATATATAGAAGCTAACTTATAAGGACTGAAAACACATGCAAAATATCGCTATTGTCATCACTGATTGCGTTGTTGGTGTTAAAACTCTCAATGAGACAACTCATTGGGAGAAATCGTTGGCATCTACTTTAGTAATCTTGATCTCTAATGGACAAGAGGTGAAAGATTCAACAATCATTTAATAGGAAAAAAAAATAAAGAAGAAGTGATACATAGTCAGATAGCAGTTCTTTTATCTACAGTGTCATGTAATTCTACTGTAACTAGTCATGTGTACTGCGAACAGAAGACCTGATTTCATGACTGAATAAAAAAGATAAACAATAGGTGAGATAGCTTTTCCAGTGGGAACATTTTGTATGAAATGTGTCCTTGCATTCTTACAGTGACACAGACTGAGCACAGAAAGCTGTCTGTGACTGTAAAATGTGACAACACCAGATTCTCCATCTGGATGTTTTATCACTGAATGGAGGAAATACTTTCAAATAACTACAGTTTCACTTTCCACACATTACATTTACCCTTACACTTCCAGAGGATTACATGAGACAGTTGGCATTTCATTTTTACTACATTTACAGATACATAAGAGCAATGGTTTAGACAGATTTTGGACTAGTAGGACAAATCCTGGTGGGGAAGTGAGAGACCAGCTTTCTCCTTTACCTCATCTCAACTGCTGAGGTGCTCTTGGGCAAAGCCCTTAACACCTGCTGCTTAGTGCGACTGTTTATTCAGTGGCCATCATCTGTGCTCAAGTCAGTGAATGTACTCTGATTGGATAAAGGTTCAGAAGTTCACAAAATTGTCTCTTAATCTTAAGGTCACAAGAAACCTGGGTATCATGCTTGATGACCCTTCTCTGACTATGTTACATCTGTCTTGTGCTGCTTTGCACTGTACAGCTTAAGAAAAATCAGGCCTTACCTGAGTTCTTGGTCCAGGCAATAGTTATCTCCCGCTTGAACTACTGCAATGTCCTTCTGGTGGGACTCCCTTCATATCAGTGAAACCCTTACAGATGGTCCAGAATGCAGCTGCTCGTCTGGTCTTCTATCAGCCCAAAAGGCTATATGTCACTCTGCTGCTCACTGACCTACACTGGCTACCTATGGCCACCCAAACCAAAGTCACTAATGCTTGCCTTCAGAGGGATCTCTGGGTCTGCTCCCATCTACTTGAACTCATGAAATTATGCAGGCATATGCTCCCTTTCAGTCCCAATGTTCCTCCAAGGAATGTCATCTGGCATTACCATCCCTGAACACAAGGCAATCTCAGTCCAGATTGTTCTCATCTGTGGTTCCCCGATGGTGGAACAAGCTACCAAATGCTATCAGAGCAGGAACATCCCTCTCTAGCTTCAATAATCTCTTGAGGTCTCATCTCTTCTGAGAGCACCTCCTCTCCTAGCATCTCTAACACCCTAACATGCCTAACTAGCAATTACTATGCACTATTGGTGCACTTTTGTACCTGATATCTTTGCACTTATTGAATAACTGCAGTACTTAGTACTTACACCAAGGTCTCCTACTGCACTGAAGCTGTAGAGTTGTCCCTCAGTTTTAAGTCCCTGTGGATAAAAGCATCTGCCAAATGACTAAATGTAAGTAAATCTTTTCTTCATGGCACGCAGATTAACTTTTTGCTTAATCACTCTGATGAAACAACAGTCCAAGTTATTGGCGTGACCTTGTTGGCTACCATTTATTGCCTGAAATCCTATCACGTTTCTCAGCTTAGTGGCCTTTACAGACATCAAAGCTTCATATATACACTCACTGAGCACTTTGTTAGGAACACCATACACCTGAAATACCATGAGTATACCAGACTGTTTTTCTCTCAAAACAGTTTCAGTTCTTCGCAGTATGGATTCAACAAGGAAATAATCTCCTGTTCTACCAGATTTCAAGCATGATCTGTTTGATTCAGCTGAGGAGGCCACTGAAGTACACTGACGTCATTGTTGTGTTCATGAAACCGGTTTGAGATTACTTTTGCTTTGTGACATGGTCCATTATGATGCTGGAAGTAATCATTAGAAACCGGCCATAAAGGTATGCACAAGGTCAGCAGCAATAGACTGTAGCAAACAATCATTGATTGGTATCAAGAGACTCAGTGCACCAAAAAACGTTCCCCACACCATCACACCACCGCCAGCCTGAACTGTAAACACAAGGCAGGTTGGGTCCATGTGTCCTCTGACCTCTCTCATCAACAAGATGCTTAAATCCCCAGAACTGCCACTCTCCGGATGATTTTTGTTCCTGGCCCCATTCTGACTAAACTGTTGTGTGTGAAAATCCCAGGAGATCAGCAGTTTCAGACATACTCAAACCAGCCCATCTGGCACCAACAATCATGTCACAGTGAAAGTCATTGAGATCACATTTTTCTCCATTCCCGTGTTTGATGTTAACATTAACTGAAGCTCCTGACCTGTATCTGCATGATTTTATGCACTGCACTGCTGCCACATGATTGGCAGTCCATGCATTTAATTGGATAATTGCATGAATCAGCAGCTGTATGGGTGTTCTTTATAAAGTGTTTGGTAAGTTTATATTGTAATGTATTAAACTGTGCATTACTTTGAGCAGGAAAACACTTTAAATCTTTTTGCTTACATCTCATATCCAGAGTTGTAGCACTGATCGTGGCTTGTGAAATGGCTCATCATCATCTGAGAACCATGAATTTGTGTGCAAGCTTTCATGGAAACCCGTCTGATAGTTGTTGAGATATTTCACTCTGACTGACTGACCAACATTGCCTCGGGAGGCTGGAAAGGCTAAAAATTAATTGGGTAACTCCAATATTTTTCATTTCAGCATATTTGAATTTGACCACATCAAACCAGCAAAATAAATAAGAAGACCTCGATAAACTTCTTCCCTTTCAGGATTGTTTCGCTGGCAGTGGAAACAGAATTTAGATCTTTGTGGTAGATTTAAACACAGAAAATAGAGCTGATGAACTGAAGACAAAAATATGAAAAAATCTTGGAGGCTGTCTCTTTGATCAGAATTTTCTGAGGGGGTTAGGATTATGCATTCAGCATTTCCTAAAAATCCAGCCCTGTAGCCCTGCTTATATTACATTTATGTCCACAACAGCTCTTAACTTTCAGCCAGTGTGTGCCACCGGTTACAGGTTTACAGGTATTCTGAGTACAGACCGCCACATTTCCCATCCTGGGAGAGAGAAAGGAGACAGGCAGGCAGACAAAGAAGACTGTTTCGTCTTCCTCAGCCTGTGTACGCTATGATTGTTGATTGGAGGACGTAGGCTATGTTGCACTTGGCGCTTTTGTCCCTGCGCACTGGACGCCCCCCCCCCCCCCCCCCCCCCACCGCCCCGCTGTGTTTTGGTGCTCAGCGCTCACACCTGAAGTGACAGAGGAGGAGTGAGGCTCGGAGCTGTGATGAAGGCAGCGCACAGAGCTGCTCAGCCTGCTTCTCCTGCAAATCCGTACGGCACATTTGGGGAACAAGTCAGAAGGGAAATATCCAACGGGAGGGGGGATGCGCGCATGTGACAGGCTTTGGACGTTTCCGTTTATCCCCGACGGGCTGGGAGTTGAATCTTTCCATCGGGAACAGCTGCGTTTTTAAAAAAAAAAAAAAAAAAAATCACCCGTGACTGGCATTGTCAAACATTGCACGCCTCGTCCGTAGCCTGCGGATCGTCACAGCACCATGCGAGCAGGAGAGACGCGCCCTGTGCCATGCTGAACAACTCTCCGACTGTGCTGCTGGCTCTGACCGCGGTGGCCGGACTTCTCCAGCGATGTCAAGGCTGGAGCGACGAAGACCTCCTCCTGCCGCCCATCAACTCCTCCAACAGGTTCCTGGCCAACCTGGAGGTGGACGTGCGCTTCTCCAAGAGATCCGTGGAGGAGAGCGAAGCCTCGCCCGACGTCTCCGCCCTGCAGACCCTGTCCCAGTGCAACGTGAGCGTCCAGAGACTCCTTCCCACCTCGCTGGTGGCCCGCTGGGACAGCAGCTTCGGCTTCCAGTGTGATGTGCTTATCTACACCACCAACAACCACGGAAGGGCTTTTTTCTCCGCGTCTTTCAACAGGGCGATCTCGCCGGTCGTCATCGAGCACCTCGGGGTCACCGGGGGTCAGCAGGAGTTGCGGCTGTGCGTGGGCTGCGGGATGTCCCGTTACCGGAGGTTTGGTCAGGGCAGATCGAGGGGCCAGCAGGCCGGGGATCAGGTCACTTTCTGCTGCGTGGATTTCAGCCTCGACGAGCTGAAGGGGGACAAAAGTTGGAGGCTGAACAGAAAGCCCATCGAGTCCACACTTGTGGCTTGTTTCATGACTCTGGTCATCATTGTGTGGAGTGTTGCTGCTCTCATATGGCCAGTCCCCATCATTGCAGGATTTCTGCCTAATGGGATGGAGCAGAGGAGACCGAGATAATTGAGATGAATCTTTATATTGATTAGCCTGTGCTGCCTATACTATAATTGTAGCCATTCAACTGTTCACATGAAGGAACGATGGCGGAGGTTTGGAGAACTTTTTTGATCAAATGCTTTAGTTTGGGGTGTTCTTTGACCCTTAATAGACCTCCTCCTCATTAGGACAACCAAGGTAATGTATGAAGACTTATATACTAGCCAATAGTATTCTATTCTGGGACCAACGCCAATGTGTTTTGTATACCCTTGTAGGCCTTCCTATAGATTATGTCAGCGTAAACTGTGCAAACTTTTCTCTTTAAACTGTGTTTGTATAGTTTTTAATCTTTCTAGAAAGTTTTTGCCTTATCCCATGTGTAGGACTTTTGCACTGAAAACTGAACTCTAAGGTGTGCCCTCACATACAGTGTATAGTGAATCTATTGCCTCGTCATGTTCAGAGTAAGTGTAATAGTTTTTTTTCCAATACATTATGAAAAATAGGTGTTGTTTATGATTGACATAGAGAGAGTTTCAATATTTATATTGTTAGATTTCTAATGTCAAGTTCATTCGTGCTTATTTGTATTAATGTCGAAATGAAAATAAAATTGATTATAGGCTATACATATCTCAGATCCTCTCTGACCTGTTTTCTGTAGCCTAAATCAATTTACTTCACATGTAGCCTATTTCAAGTGAACGTGGTTTAAATTTTTTGAGCCCTTTGGAGACTGATTTTGACACGATGAGGTGCACCTTCAACTTGATCACAGGGTTCCAGATAGATTTATAGACAGTCTTTAAATTCAGAAATAGTTTTATAATATGTGTGTGTGTGTGTATATATATATATATATACACACACACACACACACAATGAATAAGTCTATATATATATTTAAGATCTAATAATAATTAGCCTAACTACTTCTTCTACCACCACCACTAATAATAATAATAATAATAATAATAATAATAATAATAAATTCACAAATTACTTCAGTTTTTTGTGAATGTGTGGAATTATTATTATCAGTCAAATGTAGCCTACTGTATTATCTGTAGACATCTCCTTTCAGTGTTAATTTATTGATGCCTAATGAGCAGAATCTTAAAGTAAACGCTGATCCAGGTGGTTCTGAATACTTTACATACCGCACTTTCATTTACATCAACTCACAGAAGCTCGTCATGCAAATGCAAATTTCGTAAAAAAAAAAAAGTGTTTTAGCCAGGTTCCCTCAGTTTGAGCTCAACCCTGCCCCCTCCCTCTCTTGTTAATGGCCAGTCTAGATAAGGGATCCGGAGAATTACGCCTCATCTATTAAATATTAGTTTTAGTTCTGCAATGTCAACGTTTCCTAACACAGGAATCGCTTTGCCTTCCAAAGTTAAAGCATTTTTTTTCGCATGCAACTTGCCCCATGAAGACAAAACTGTGTTATTTCTCTACTGGAAATATATATAAATAAACTGCCTCTCATCCGCTATCTGTAATGATTAAATTGTATTGATTGGGGCTTTTTTTTTTTTAAAGTCAGATGTTATAAGTCATCAATGAACTCTGTACCTGCCAAAATGGCCGACCTGGCCACGCCTTCCCCTTACCTGACATTTGAACACTCCCTCGCTGCGACACACTCACACTTGAGGAAGTGGAGGAGCCGCGTTTCAGCAAGTAGTTAAGAGCTGAGCTTCACGTAAACGAGAGGAAAGAAAAATGAAGATCCCAGTTCTGGACAAGAAGCAATGACATGTGCGCCGATTTCCCTCAGGATCAGAGTCACAGAGCCACACTGTAGGACAGCATGTCCTCATCGGTCTGGCTGCGGTGTTTGTGTCTTATATGCTTCGTCTCCACTGTGTCAGGTAAGTTTAATTATTAACCAGCGGGACAGATTTACTGTGAAACATGGTGGATCTGCTCTTTAGATGTTGTGTTGTTCAAATGTTGATTATTCTTCATTTGAAAGGGCAATAGGAGAAAGCATCACGACGGATCAGGCATTATTATTATACGGTTTCTTTATTTCTAAGCTGTTATTGTGCTGTTTACTGCTGATGTGGCTGTTGATGAATTGTGAGTGTATCTGAGTAGATCAAGTTGGAAGACAGGAGAAGGATAAGAAAAACGAAAGCAGTACCTTGTGGTCTCAGTGTGATGTTTTTGCTGTTGTTCATGACTGGACTGAGCGGTTTTGTGTGGTTTGTCCAACAGAATCCTCACCATCCAGAGCCAAAGAGCTAATCCGATGCGTCAGGTGACACATGAAACGGATATGACTGTTTTGTCCACTTGAAGATTGTTTACAGATGAATATAGAAAGGAGAAAGAGTAGCCTATAGTAAAGCAGGAGATGTGAGGCACCAGAGAGTTGATTAATGTAGCACATTAGGTGCTGTAATGTGTGGACATGACACTGTTTGTTCAGCACAGGCCTGGTTAGTCATAGAAGGAGCGAAGCCAGTTAGTCATATTGACTTTGTTAACGGCGAATAAAAGCACACATCCAACACATTGTAAGAATTCTTATGTGCTGATTTTCAGCTACACCCAAGTGGTGATTTTGTTGTGATATTTCCAAATACTAGTCAGGACTGGACACCTGGTGTTTTATCACTTTTCTCTAAATCAAAGGATCATTCTTTGTCTTTTTATCCAGGGGTCCAAAAGCTGACCATCACCCCTGACAGAGGCACCACCTTCAACATCAGCAGTACTCAGGTCAAAGGTTGTGAAGTGTGCACGAGGGCAGGGCGCTCATTGCAATGTGATACGTCTCTAGAGTTAAAAGACAACACTCCTGTATCAGTGGAGTTTGAATGCTCCAGACCTCAAGATGTGTTCAGGGTGGAAATTAGCCGCAGTATAGGTAAGAACACTGCAGCCTCTCTAAGTGAAAACAAAAGGTACTATTTGAAAGGCGGTCTTGTAAAGTAATGAGACTATCTTGCTGAACTGATACATTATTTGTTGTACATCATTCTTCCCTCAGAATGTACTGTTGATTCGTGCAATGGGCACATCGTCCAGGCTGACTCCGGTTCACTTCCTTTGCTGGATTTTAACCGCAAGTTCACCTGGAACCTGAAAGCCTCAGCACCAAATGCGTTCAAAATAGACTTCAGCAAGACGGGTCTGAGACAGATTAATCCATCTGAGAGATGTCCAGACAGACACAGCTACACCCTCCAGGCCGTACAGACTACAGGGACGGTGGACGTAGGGAAATTCTGCACATCAGGCACTATCACCAGCGCTCAGATACTGAATCTGGGCAGCTTTTCTCTGGAGGTCCCAGCAGGGCAGAAGCTACAAAATGGCCAGTTTGATGTGTCTGTCGGGGAGGAAATCAAGTGTGAGTTGGTTGAAATTTTCACATCTGAGCAACTTCTCTCTTGTGTGTCTTTCAGAGTCACTTTGTTTGACAGTTTCATTCACTTGTTTCTCTCCTAGCCCTTGCCAAAATTACACTGACGTTACCAAAAGGGGCTTCGTCCACAGAGCTGCTCTCTCCAAACTACCCGGACAGTTTTCCAGACGATGATGTGATGGAGTGGTGCTTTCAGGTCCCGGACAAACACAAGACAGGCATTCAGTTCTCGAACCTCACACAACCGAGTTGTCGGAAAAAGGAGACAGCAGTGGAGTACCACAGCAAAGGCAGAGCAGCGGTGCTGAGTCTGACGGCGGCACAACCAAAGCCGACTTGGGGGAATTTCTCTATAACGTTGAGGAACTGTGAGATGGACAGAAGACGAGCCGGTTCTCCTGGACTCTCCCTAAGCATGACGGTGTCTACTTCAAGCACAAGTTCACCAGGTTTGTACCTCATCAGCAAATTTACGGTGTTGTTTGGCATCATTGCAGCTTTTGCTATAACATCTTTGACGGTTGTTCATTTGGCCCTTTGATATGATTTGTCAATTTAAAGTCGGAGGTTTTGATTTTGGGTTGAGCTGGATGCCGACAAACACTATTTTAATCCATACTGTAAAACTATGACACTATCTGAGACAGACACTTATTTCTAAGGCTGATTTAAAGGCTTGAAAGCTGATTCAACTGAAATTTAAAGCTGCTATGATCAATATGTTTGTATTAACAACATATCAAATGTTGCCTGCAGTGACATACCCACAGAGAATTATCCACCAACCCCTCAGCTCTAGGTTGTGTTTTAGTGTATTTTAGCTCATTGTTTTGGATTTTATTATTTTAGTATTATTTTGTATAAAAGTGATAACATGTCAGTGTTGCTAACACCTTGTTTCACATATTGCTGTTTTAAAATGTTGCTTCAAATAAGTATTTGTTACTTCAATCTCAAAAACTGTTCAGTCAGAAATAATGATGTTAGCAGTGCCCGGTGTTTTATCTTAAATGTATTAGTCTGATCAGTGGCAAATTATTTATTTTATGAAGATTTCACATAAAGAAGAAAAGGAAGCAAATCTTAGTCTTAAAAGCTGCAAATATCAGAATTACAACAGATACATTTTGTGTTGATCAACTGTTTGATTTATCATTTTATAAATCAAAGCAGTTTTTTTCTGTGGGTGTCTTTGAACAAGTCAATTGTTCAGTGTAGGTGGAGGTTTTGCTTTTCGGAAACTAGTGTAGAAGATGGATGATGAGTCTCTGCATGTTGCAGCAGGCATGTGTATAAATAATCTTTTTTTTTTCTCTCCATTTTCTTACCATGTCACAACATGGCTGCTGTTTCATTAGTTGAGGGTGTGAAAGAATTTCTTTTTTTTTTTTTTTTGAGACACGATGAGTAACAGTGACATGGAGAGTGGGCCTCCACTCCACTCCTCCAGTGATCTTTGTCTGAGTCCCCAGGTCTTACATTTGGGGATCTCTGAGATTGCCTCATTGCTGAGTCATGAATGACAGCAGTGTTGCAGTACCAGTGATCGGGGAATTACATTCAGCTCTGTTGGGAAAATCACTATTCAGATACCTGTGTGATGTGGCACGAGCCCACACATTTGCTTGTGTGCGAGACAGGAAGAGAGACAGAATAAATGTACTTACTTTCTTACTGTACTGTTTTCTCCAGTGTCGTGTAAAGTGGACCTCAGCAAAGTGGAGGGCCTCTCTCTTTACATTGAGAAGTTGAGACTGGCCTCTGACTGCGAGATGAAAATAAACTCTGTGACGAAGGAGAAGATCACAGTCACATCAAACAGTGTGCTGTCTTTCCAGGACTGCCGTCCTGAAGACGTACAAGTCACCGCCATGAGAGTCATAGGTAAATCCAGATTCTGTTCAGCAGGGGATTCCCTGGGCCTGGAAACTAAGCCTTGAATGGTTTTTATAATTCTCCATATTGGGATCAATATTTCATGTCATCACCAAGATTTTATTTTTAATGGTCACTTTAAGCACCACAGACTTGCTGCAGGATTTATTCAGTGACTGGCTGATTTGAATATATTTGAACTCTTATTTACACCAAGTAGTTATTACTGGAAGTAAGAAGGTTTTTTTTCTTTTTAAGGCAGAAATTCTGTTTAATTTCTGAACCCCCTTTCATTTAAATGTTCTGTGCTTTCATATCAGAGTGTAGGTATCTCACAGACTGCCCAAAGACTCCAGTCCGTCTCTCGTTGCCTGAACTGCCTCCCTGCCTCCCTGCCCCTCTGAGCAGTGTGACCTGGATTCTCCGTCCTCCCTTGCACGGCACCGTGGAGCTGACCTCTCCCACCGGGTCCCTCAAGCAGGCCCTACCTGGACAGCCATGCAATGACAGTATCATCATCAAAGTGGCCGAAGACGATGGCACTACTATTGGACGCTTCTGTCCTCAAGGAGCCATAAAGAAGATCCAAATCCACACGAACATGTCTGTCACTGTGTCCAACACGGGGGATAAAGCACTGAGGTCGTCTTACAGGAACAGTCTGGATGCCTGTTTTAAGAAGGAGATATCAGGTAACAAGTCGCTTCACTTAAATGTAATCAATTGATATTTTTCAGTGATATTTAATCTTTCCTCTCTAACTCATATTCAGAAAGATACATATTCACTGTATCTTCAAAGAAAGACACGCCTGTCCTTCTGGCCACTCCTGGTTGGCCAGTAGGAATGAAGTCTTACTCCACCGTCTCCTGGATTGTCTCCGTCCCCCCAAAGATGGAGGCGCACCTGATGTTTGCCAACCTCAGCCAGCCCAAGTGCAGCAACCGCCACACCAACATCAGGGTGCAGAGAGTCGGCCGCCTGGAGGAGGACTACAGCCGCAGGGAGGATGAGGAGGCCGAGAGCGAGATCATCGTCTCTGAGGGATTCTACCTCAACATGTCCAACTGTATGCCTGAGAGAGGACACTTCAGCGTCATCACCAAGATCACCCTGCAGGAGAGCAAGAGTAAGAGGAGATATGAAGGGTTATGTGTTATACATCATGGTTTTGTATGTATGGACGCTACTTTGTGTGAATTGTAAGACTCTTTTTTTCTTTTTTTTTTTTTATCTAGTCTGGACAGTAATTTTCTCATCTATAAAATATGGAGTATGGACACTACTTTATTTTATTCCATTGCCAAATTTCTAAAATTTACACACTCAGAATTCAGATACTCAAATAAAATGTAGTGCACAATATACTAAATATATCAAGGACTGCACAGTTAAATTATTGTTAATGTTGTTTTCTCATTTAGACCTTCTGCTGACTATCATCCTGAGCGTTGTGGCTGCTCTGTTGGTCATTTTTGTCATCGTGCTGGTAGTGGTGTGTGTGGTGATAAGGTGAGTGCATCTGCTTTATGCCTCTGTTTATACTTTTTTTTTATCATTTATACTTTATGAGTAGGTGTTTTTGTCTTGTGAAAAGAATTTTTCAAGATTTTATTTTAGTAAAGACAGTTAAGGTGACAAAGTTTTTCACCCTCCATTGCAAAATTTCACCCCATTCAACGGGACGACTGATGGTTGCAGGAGATGCTGTGTGTAACTCTAAAACTCTCATCCTCTTGATGCTCCTGACAAACAGGAAGAAGAAGAAGAAGCTGAATCATCAGGTGTCCATCTACAACCCAAATGGCACCAGCTTCCTGCCAGGACACCACAACTTCCCTAAAACACGCGAAGATAACGAGTCACATGTGTACACCTCCATTGAGGACACTCTTGTCTACACACACCTGCTGAGAAAGGGTATGGAGATGGGCGTCTATGGAGAGTCTGACTCGTGCCGGTCCTTCACAGGACACACAGACTCACAAAAGCCACTGGTCTCCAAAGACTCTGATGGCAGCAACATGGAGATCAGCGTTTATCGCCCGTTTCACTACTCATCTCAACAGGCTCCTCCACTCCCCAAAAGGCCTCCGAGCCTTCCCCTGGTGGACAATGATATTTACCAGACGGAGAACCAGAGTGAGGAGCAGCACTCTCCAAATCTGGGGCCGAGGCTGGAGCCAGAGGGAGGGAACTGAGGAGAAGATTGGACTCAGCTTTCATCTTTTCACTTGACCTATGTGAACTTTGAGATATTCATTCCCTGGCATCTGTGTGATTACTTGGTGTTCAGCCTTGAAAGCCTGTTTTCTTTTCTTGAGCGTAGTTTTGCACCAAAGCCAGACACAGAAATAACCCTGTTCAGACCTGCCTGCAGCTGTTACCCTGTTATATCGCTGATGAAGACTTTTTTGTTTTGTTCTGAAAGAGGTACTTAATCGTCCTCTTTGTACCAATTTTTGCCACTATTAAGTGATCTCCTGCGTTTAGGCAATGAATGTTTTTCATTTTAAAATATTTTATACATGTACTTCTGGATGTTTGCGCAGGAACAAACCTGTGTGCTGTTTACATGCTGTGTTTCTCATTTTTATCATCAAACCGTTAAATAGAGAGGACTCCACTGCTGCTGCAATACATTGCACTTTATAGCATCATCAGAACATGATGGCCTGATGATGGCCTGTGTTGCAGGAGATTGCAACAGCAGTGCATGTACATGGAGTCCCCTCTGTGTATTTTTTTTATCACTGCCATTTCACCTACTATGAAGACTTCTAGATATCATTACACCATAAATGTGCCTTATGGAGAGGTCCATACACTCCTGCTAATACAGTTTAGGATTTTAGAGATGTTTTGAGCCAGGGATAAATAAATATTGAGTGCTGTTTTTCATTTTTGGACCCATACTTTTGGAAATCTCAAGGCTGATCTGCTGCTAACCAAGTGATCTCAGGTCCTAGACTTATTTGTTTTCTTTTTGTGCATCGCGATAAACGAGAATCACTAGTTTGCATATTTTATTTTGTATTTGTCTCAAGGACCATGGACCCCTTCTGCTGGACTGCAGTGACATGGAATAAAAGTCCTTGTTTGTTGTTGACTGAACTCTAGTAATTACAGGTAACATTTAAAAGAGAGACTGTACAAGAGCTGTAATTTAGTGTGGTGAGTGCTCAGGACCTTTTCATGTGTCGTTGTGAGGATCTGAGTCACTCGTTCTGTGAGGAAGTACAAACTAATGTAAAAGGTCACGGAACAAACCAAGAGCTACCTAAGTTACATTTAACCAGGAGTTTTTTGTTTTTCTTCGATTTATTCATTAACAATTTTCACATTTTCTGGGGTGGAAACTGTGGTGAAACAGAAGATAATAACCACACAGCTTTTGAAAATATTCATGTAGAGTGTTGATTTTGACATCAACCTGAAAATGAAAAGGTCCCATTTGAGGAAAAAATGTGGTTTAGAAAAGAATGGTCTTGTAAAGCGAAGTTGGCTCCTGCAGTTCAGAGAATGAACAGCAGAGTGAGACAAAATTCAAAGTTGGAAATAAAGTGTGGCGCAAGATCTCTGTAAACTGTCTCCATAAAGTATGAGCATAAACATTTACTGACACTGCTGAAGGGCCCGAGGGACATGATCTCCACAAACACACTGCTGCTCACACCAGTGCATGTCCATGTTGATCAGACATGACCTCAGTTTGGGTGGTGGCAACTACTGTGAGTGCCAAAACCGAAACTGTTTTCATGATGGAAAAAAAGTGGGTGGGTGCACTGCTCACATGTTTTTAGAAAAGTAACAGCAGGAAACTTGCAGAAGATTCAATTGTAAATTCTTTGGGAATTTAAAAAGGTTTTGTTTGTCATGTGCCTACTTATTTATAGGGAATCCTTTGGGATTTACACCTTGCACACTGTGTTCCCCATTGTACATCCTCCACCCTCAACTGGCAATTTACTCACATCCCATTGACTTCAACTGCCAAATATGTTTAAAAGTGTAATTCTCATCGTCTTACAATTTTTCTTGGCTTTGATGATGGACAGAACACATCATCCATATGAATTCACCTGAAATAACCACTACCCTGTGCTTGGAGCTGATGGCCTTTGTTGAGATCATTATATTTCAGAGCCAGGAGAAAATACATATATGAATGACTCTCGACCAGATTTTGAGTCTTATTTTGAAAAGAACATTATGGAACACTGGGAAGAAGATGACGACTGAAAACCAACAAATTGTTTAGTCAGTATTAGTTGCAACAACCTTTTTTTTTTTTTTGAGTCATTACATAAGAATTTTTTTTAAGGAAGCATTTTTCCCTCCCCCCTGAAACTTTGACTTGAGCTGGAAGAAAATGAGAGGGCTACAACTGAGGAGACATGTTTATTAACATTATTTATTTAGTCATATAACAGCATAATTTGACATTCGGGAATGAAAATAAAGAAAATGCAATAGAAAATGTACTCATGGCATTTATTAGCAGATGCTATAAAAAATACATATTGCAAAGATTAGCCATCCAGTGATGTTTACCTAATATACGCAGTATTTGAAAACATTAGTTTACTGAATGCATGTAAAATATCATGTGCCAGTGAGTTTAGCTTATACAGTGACATAGTGTATCCCAGACCACCGTGTGAAGTCATTTGACATCTGAATGGCTTGGTCAAGAAAATGTGAGCTTAAGAAAGATGCAGCACATTATTTTTCAATGTATTGCATGATTGTACCTGATAGCAATCAAACGCTCTGCATGTTTCATTCTTTTCTGCAAGCAGCACTTAATGTTCACGAGTGTTTATCTGGGCAGGGTCATATTAATGTCAGAAAGCTACTCTCAGACGATGTTGAACTCACACACCGAGGCTTTTTCAGCTCTGCAGCTCTCATCAAACCACTTCCCGTTGGCTGTGGTGGAGAGGATGGCACAGTTCTGGCTGCGCCCTCCGTCTGGCTGCAGCGTGATCTCGGTCTCCCAGTTCTTGAAGCGCACGCTGGACCCCGACTGGTCCACCCACTGGCCGTCGGTCACCATGTCGTTGATGCCCAGCCAGATGTGCTCCTCGGGGCCGATGCTCTGGCGGACGTAGCTGTAGAGCTGGTCGTTCTCATCTCCTGTCAGAGGAGTGCTCAGGCTGCCTCCTTTAGCAATGCAGTCATCACTGGCTGCGTGGAAAGTCTTCTTCACTGGGTCAGCCAGGAAACACTTGCCGAGGATCTTTGTGCCTCTTAGACAAACTGGAGGGGACAGTTTTGAGAGTCAGTGTGGTTCAGGTGTCATTGTTTCTTGCACTGGGCTCTTAATCGCTGGAAAGATGTTAGAATAGGGTTTAAAATGCCTATAATACCTGTTTGTAAAGCCTGCTGCTCTTTCAACACATTCAGCTCCTGAACAATGTCATCTATCTGTTTCCTCAGCTCCTCGATTGCAGCATTGTTTGAAGAGTCTGGGAGAGCAGAAAATACAGAATGCATTCAATCAACTTCCACATAGTAGTTCACTAGTGTTGTTCTGTAAAAGTTATCCAGAGACCTTACAAATAAGGATGTTGTTTTCTTTTCTTTAATGCCGAGTTAATACCAAATCCTACCTTTTTTTCCATTTCTTTTCTTTGAGGTGGTCTGCTGCAGTGCACAGTGCGCCAGCAGCAGAAGGCAAAACATCAACCAAACCCCTCTAGTCTCCATAGCACTTGGAAAAACACTTTAAATCCACCGTAAATCCACCGCTTTGGTGCAGCACCAGAAAAAAGCTCCTCGCAGCTCCAAATCCTCGCCAGACTGTTGTGTTTTACACGCCTGGAGTGGTGGCACAGAGTTGAAATGAGGAAATCTTATCTCAGAGAGAACAAATGCTTTACAGATGTTTAACAGCCCTTTGTGCTGCTTTTGAAACACTGAAGGGCGGTGGATGGAGGGGCAGGATTGTGCAGTGTTTAACAGTGTTCAGACAAGCATGACTCTGGTTCCATATGTTTGGAGGATGCCAGTAAATTACAGGAGGGCCTTATCTGTCAGTGTGTTACATCACATTTCTTACAAAAACAACTTGAATTCCTTATATTTTTATCAAAAATATACATCTGTTTGTGCCTCTTAACAGCAACAACTATTAAGTTTTCCAACTGATTTTTCATAGTTGTTTGCTAATTGAACTGTGGACTTAACCTTTTGTTTCCCTGTCAAAAGGTCTGTTGTGTTCCTGCTGAGGGCTCCAACAGGCCAGACGTTGGATGTTTTGAGGTTTTTCCCAGAGCCCACATCTGGATCTCCTCAGTGAGGAGGAGGAGGTGCAGATGACACGTGGCAGAGACTTACATAATGAAGAAACTATTGTGAATTTAATATTTGTTTGTGTTTCCTCCCTCGCTGTGAGACTTGCCCTCAGTTTCAGTGGTCGGCAACAGCAATGAGAGAGCTGACTGCTTAAAATGTGCAGTGATCCCTCATTCATTCACCGTCTGGACACCCACAGTTCGCAGCCAAACAACACATTAAAGTGAAGCCATGCAATGTTCCACCTCCAAATGTGAGTAAATACACTCAGAGTAGCTTGACTTTTCATGGAAAAACTGAATCATAATACGTGTTTCAAATTATTATATTCAAAAACAAAGAGCTTGATTACAAAGAGGATGTGTTACATCTTTTGAAGACTCCATATTGCACCTTCACTGCTCTCTTCAACTTCTGTACATTATAATTTTTGGGAGGGTATCTCAGCAGAAATTACTAATTTTTTTAGGTTACAAAAAATGATCATACCTTTAATCCTTAATGTTCTAAAGGGTAATTAGACATAACACATCTGGATTTAAATTTCTGGGGAAAGCTTTGTTGCTTGTAATAAAATGCATATTACTGAAATGGGTTGAGTTGGTTCCTCCTGCTGTAATTTAATAAAATATTTAGATTCTTCCTTTAGAGAGGCTGTCTGCCTTCCTGGGTGAGAGTGAAAGAAAAACATTCTTAATGTTCTTATGAATCATATCCAGCAAAGGGCTGGAAATGATTTGCTTGTGGGGAAGAAGCTTGGAGTCTTATTGTCATTACCATTGTTTTGACTTGTGTGTTTAGTTTCATTATTTCAGTCAAGAAATTAATAAAATATATTGAGACAGACAGAGTGTGATTTTATCAATATATTTGAAATAAAATATTTACAAAATAAATGAACAATGAAGCTGTAAGTAGAACAGTAATATGACATTCACTGAAAATAAGTCATTTATAATATACAAAAGTTCAGGCAACGGCAAAGGCAGCTTGTAAATACATACAGAATAACAATGCCCAGTCACAGTCATGGTGTACGCTGCCCTGTGCACAGCAGGCATGTCGACGCTCGGGTCTCTGATTCAGACCTTGACAGTGTCGCAAAAGTACAGACAGTGCGTGGGTCATAATTCAATATTCACTTGAGTGCATAGTTAGTTAGTTAATTAGTTAATTTTAGTCCAGACTACATCCCCTTGGCCCTGAGCACTTCATCTTCCACAGAATAATAATGATCTACATATGTGGTGAAATGCTGAGATGACAACACAGGAGAGCTAACAGGACACAGTCTGCTGGTCTACATGGAAGACTGTTGAATTATATGATTATATGATGGTTGAATTATATGATTATATTTATGCAGACTCATGTAACTAATTATTTGTTATTAATCTGTATTTTTCTATTTGTCTGAGTTTGTCCCATTCCTACATGCCACAGGAATACTTCATTTCCCTCTGGGGAAAAAATAGAGTTTTATATTATTTTACTCTTCAGTATTTTTACAGCCTTGATGCTTTCAAACTGTTTTTATAATTCATTATTACTGCAACTTCTGTGTTCAACGTGCTGAGTGCATTTGTTCATTGCTCAGTGGATAAGAAGCACTTGAGATAAATACAAAGCCCTTTGCATCACATTGCTCTTACTTCTAACCAACAAGCAAAGCTCAATATTTGCCAAACAGTGCAGCTCCTATGCTGGTATATCTCTCTGGGTATGTTGCTCATATAATTTATCATCTTAAAGTTCTTTTAATACAGTGCTAGAAAAGTCAAAACACTGAAAAGAAGCCAACAGTTCACAGGAACACACGAGGTTTGAAAAATCACAACACTCCACATTAAATAAATACAACTAAATGAAAAATACAACACAATAAAAGACTCATCTTGAGGTAAAAACATGCAGGAATAAATTAAGTGTGCTTCATGTATGCAAAAAAAAAAAAAAATACAATGACTCCTCTTCATCTTGTTGCCATGGTAAACTATCTGACGCCTCGGCAGAGTATTAGGCACCGTCCCTCTGGTCTACGTTGGGCAAAGCACTGCAATAACAGCAGAGATGAATATTAGCAAAACTATGACTGACGAGGGATGAAGCTTCAGTATGAGTTCATATCAGTAAAATTGCTATGTGGGAAATAAAAAGGAGGAAAAACAAAAGGAGGAAACACCTGTGGAAATCACAGTTTCACCACATCAGTTATAGACTGCTAAATATCTGAAATCTCAAGCATAGTGTGGGTTGGGTGATATGAAGGATAAAGATTTGCAGGCAACTAGTCATCATAAAACAGTGTCTTAAAAACTAAGTGTTGACATTGATTCACAGTCTGTGAGTCTAGACACTAACAGGGATAAACCATGCTGCAGCCAGTCCACTGTGTCACTGTGTGGGAGAAGGGAGAGGTGAGGGGGAGGAACATCAGGGTCAGACTGCACTACACTTCATTGGTAGAGGGGGGGTGCTCTCCCATTGTGAGTGACAACACCACAACAGCGCACATCACATGTGAATGTGTCACAAACCTCTCCATCCTTTGCTCACACCACAGCTAGCAAGTGTGAGGCAGCAATAGATTAGGCAGAACATAAGAAGTAGAGACAGAAAACACAAAGGAATGAAAACAAAATGTATGTGAAAGAGAGGGCACACAAAAGATAGAGCTTAAATGTTTTGGCAGGAGACACTTTTTTATGTTAATTGCTGAAAAACATGGGTGATTACTGTCTAGGTTTGCTTATTTGATAATGCACTAACTAGTGTTTTGAAAATGTTTGAGTCAGCAGCCAAACTTTTTAACTCCAGATTTCTACATACAATTTTCAATAAAATAAGAAGAAACAGCAATAGTTTGTGGCAGTCAACTGTTTTTAAATGCACCAACATGAATTATTTTGAAAGAAGAACCTGCTCTGCGATGTAACTTGACCAAACTTGAATAAAAAATGAAGGCAGTGGCATGTTCAGAGTGATGCATGATGTTTTTGTAATTTTGAAAGGTAGGAAACAAATTAAAACTCTTACTAAATGCATGGAAATTGTCAAAAGTAAAGTTAAAGGTCCCATATTTTACACTTTTCCGGTATTTTATCTAAAGTTTTGATATCCATAAGAGGATATATTTGCAGTTTTATGAACTAAAAACCATCTCTCAGGCTTCTCTCTGGAGCTCTAGTAACAACAGGTCAGTGAGCAAATCAAAGGAGAGGCTCTGAACCAAGGACACTCTCCAAACCAAATCCTGCAAGGTTGCATGGTGGTTCCAGGTGTGCTGGGCTTGGGGCGTGACTGAGAGCAGTGACTGCTTTGTGACATCACAAAGCTACAGCTTGTTTTAAGGCACAGTTTTTGAAAACAGGTTGTGTGCATTTTTCCTTGGATTGAGAGCTTAGATGTTCTCACAGTATCAATATAGCACCTAGATCTGCTTTATAATCAAAAAGATATGAAAATTTCACTCTATACAATATGCACCCTTTAAATACAGATGATTTGTAGTAAATGGGCTCAACCATGCAAAGCCCCTATGTGTGGTTCTTTAACTCTAATAATCTCACAGTGCAGATACAAGATATCACACCACCAACTTCTAGAGACAAAAAAAAGAAAAAGCTCACCTTTGAGAATGTAGTCTGTTAAGAGACCAGGCACCTTGTCACTGTCATCTCTCATTGCTAGTAGAACTGAGAAGCAGCAAGTAGAGAGGAGTGAAGGTATCAGTCATAGACATTAATATTCAAGCATGGTTGGTACAGAAGAAGAAACTTACTCTTGGTCAGGATCTGGAGGTCCTCAATCGAAGGGGGGTGTCCCTTTTTCTCATAAGGGATGACTGTGGTCAAATACTGTAAGCCATCAGAAAACAGTGGCAAGAACGGGGAGAGAGAAATTAAAAAGGCACAACATCTAATGCATGAATGCTGGAGAAAAAAAACAATACATACAGTCTGACTTTTTCTTTCCTGAAGGGCCAGACCTGGTTAACTATTTCAAAACGGAAGATAGCTGAGATACAGCGGATGTTTCTGTGGGATAGCATTCCTATCAAGGCGTGTATTTCCAGTTCAGAAAGCAGAAAGGTAAAGTTCGGCAGCTGAGAGAGAAAAGGGAAGTAACCTGTCTTTCACTGCACCCACTCCCGAAAGTTTGCCGGAAGCTGTTTTGAATGACGGAGGAGAGCCCCTCCATGCTGAAGCGCTGAGGAGGAAGGAAGTGCAGCAGGGAAACAGAAGAAGAGATGTAATCAAAGAAGGGAAAATATTTTAGGAAAATGCAGTTTGTTGAAAGAGTAGAAGAGAAAGATCTGAAGCTATCACATGACTGTGGTAATATCACCATCAAACATTAATAAGGAGATAAATAAATTGACACACATAACCAGGCTGGTAATGTTTCATTAAAACCTGACTGTAAGAATGAAGTACTAACTGATCCCAGTGTTTTCTCAGCGAGGCCCTGCGATGTCCCAGCTCCACCTTTAAGCTTCTTCTTCTTCTTCAGCAGCTCGCGTTGCTCCTTCTGCCGGTTTTGTACATCAATGAGTGCTGAGATGAAACTGTTCTTCACCTCTTTTTCAAAGTCCAGCTCATCCCTGAGAGCTAGTTGCTGCACCAGCTCCTCCGAGAACCTTCTGATGTTCGTCTCTGTCTCCTCCAGGCGTTCGTTCAGCTCTGCAACACTCAGGGTCCTCACCCCTGCACCAAAAACACACAAAAACACACAAAGCATACAGTTATTTAGTGAAGGAAGCCTTTAAAAGTGCAAGAATCAATTATATGCTGTATATTTGATCAGTACATTATGAGGTGCTTAGATGTACAAGTGTGTTTCTAGATTCAAGCCAGAAGTAAAACAATGGATCTTTTTTGCAAAGTTTGCTTTACATTTATTATAACGCACACATTTTAAAAACTGATTACATTTAAGAATAAGCCTGGCCTTATTACCTCTGCCAAGGAAGTGATGTTTTCACACAGAATGGGGCACAGATCAGGGAAGAAGAACCCTTTACATTTTGGGGCAGATCTGTGTCATTTGCTGTTTATTTGATTTTTTCTCTGAAGTCTGGTTAATGTTGTTTAACATTGGCCTTGGTGGAGGTCTGCACTCTCTGAGTGCCCCTCTAGTTTTAGATTTTTCTTATTGTCAATAAGTCCCATGAAAATCCCAAAACCAACTATCCTTTAGTCAATCTCTCAATCATTTCTGACTTCCCAACCCTGTCTCTGGCTCTCAGCCCTGAGCCCATTCATACTGTAGATGTAAATCATTAAGAACTTGTCACAAATACATATTTTCACTTTTTAAAAAGACTAAATAATGACCCAAAATGGTTTTAGCAGACATTACTCAGATGCAACTAACTGATGCATTTCTGAGGGACTATTTTTTAGCTGCGGATTAAATCACATTTGGTGTTTTACTGAGTATCTGCTGCAGCACAGTGGTCTATTGACTCAAAATAAGTTACAGTGTAACGAAGGAACATATCACCCAGTGTAACAGTGTAAGTCACTGATGTGTTCTTTCATCAGACTTTGGCTACACAGAAAATACAGGTGGGGTTTGCTGACAATGAGAAAAATGTAGAATATGAACAGACTTGTTCTTTAATATCAATGTGCTGAAGCTTGTGCTGAAGCTCACACTGGTCTCTAACACTTTTTGTATGTTCTCAGAGGTAGAAAAACACAATATCAAAAACATATTGTAAGAGAATATTTTCTCATATTGATGATGTACCAGTGAATTAATAATAGTTCACTTCACAAGAAAAGAATCACAAGAACATATCACAACACTGATACAATTCATTCTGTCCTGCAAGAAGACGTCACGATATATTGGTACCTTCATATTTATAACATATCACAAGACAATTTGTCATAAAATACTGATTATTTGGTCGGAGGACACTCACTCTGCTCATAGCTGGGGCTGCTGGCGGACCGCTGGACGTCCAGTGAGAGCATCGAGAGGTCCGACTGAGAGGGATTGTGCACTGCCTCCATGTCAGGCGAGTCCTGCATCATCTCTTCTATCTCCTCAATAACCTGAGAGAGCGTCAGCAGAGAGACAGAGATAAGCACTCAAAAAATACCCCATTGAACATCAGTTATTTAATCTCTGTGGGAATCACCGAGGGATTTCAGTCATGTTAAGCTGCTGCTCTGCATTTGTAGGCTTGATGCGATATGACTGCTAGCAGGCCAGACAAGGCTGGAGGTTAGTGTTTATGTTTATGTGCATTTTACCTGCTCCGCTGTGAAGAGGGGCTCGTCTGCGAGGCAGGAGACAATGATGGAGTGCATGTCCAGCTGCTCCCTCAGCTCCTCATCGTCTGACAGCTCTGCCGTGACATCAGTCTTCCTCTGGCCAGGAACAGGAAAGGGGGAGGGTATTTAATCAAAACGCTAAACCCCAATACAATGAATATTTGAGATTTGTGAGATGAACGGAGGAGAGATTTGGTGGGGGAGGGAGGGTTGATGGGGTTGAAGGGGAAAGTGGGACAGAGATGGGATAGGAGGGGTGGAGCCACTCACAGTTTTCTCCTTAAGGTTGAATGTGGGGATTTGGAGGGAGCATGTTCGAGACTGTTTCCAGTCCACCGGCATCACGTGCCCATAGTTACTGGTTAAAGCCTCCCAGATTCTGCGGGGAGAAGAGACAAAAAAAAGTCCTGACAAATCTTTCAGTGCCAAATGCTAAATTACTCAGACATAACTATCATCTTTACAAACTGCATCCTCTTTACTGATAATGACTCTTTCCTTAGTTTACCTACTTTTCTTGTTGCCAAGAGGACTGAATGTGAGAAGATGACACAGAAATACTTTTAGAAATCACATCCACAAATGTATCACAGTCAGATTAAACCGTTTTGGTGCGGAGGGCAAATATGACACACTCCTGTAATCCCCAACATGGAATCCTATCAAGTTGAAAAGGCCACGATGATTAAATTTTAGGATCACAAAAACCCAAAGGCACCTTTTTTTTATTTGGAACAATATATGTCATGGACGACTGTTTAGTGTTAACGTTTCATGTATTTGTAAATGAGATTTACTGACTTTTTTAAGCACTAATAAACCTACTGTTTGTCAACTTAACACTTTTAGGGGCTTTGGAAAAGTAATGTGTGGATATGTCTTTTTGCAACAATACCAGTATTTGAAATATCCTTCCTATCTGTTAGGCTATTTATGAATATATGATGGCATATGAGACAAAAATGTTCAATATAAGTGGTCTTAGAAAGTAATCACAAAAATATCAGCTCTAAGAACAAAAAAAAATTGTTAGTCCACTCATATCGGCCATTATCGGTTTTTAATGCCATTTAATGGCAGGTACAGATATCATACCGATATTAGTGCACCCGTTTGTTTGACTGAATCTGTAAAAAAGATGTTGCTTACGTGTTCAGTCTGTTATCACAGTGGATTAAAGCAGACCTATATTCTGAGTTTTAATGGCTTGACCAAAGATGGCTGTCACATCAGTGATAGTTAATAACCCTTTCTGAGAGATGCTGGCTTCCTGATCTAGTCCCATTGCGGATACCATGGCTTAATATGATTTTCATAACAGTGAGCGGAAGCCTCCACATCCACACACCTTTAAAGACAACAGGCCGAAAACAAACACTCACTCGTCCTTCTCCAGCAGCGCGTCCTCCGCGATCACGCTCACGGGAGCGATGCTGTCCGTCTCGGTGTTGAAATTTTGGAAGCACACGGATAACTTCTCGTCGAAATCGTTCACCAGGTCCTCCATGGACCTGAAAGCACCGGCTCCCCCCGGGGAGAAGCTGCTGTCGTGCAGCTCGGGGAGATCGTAAACATCCAGGAGGAGCTGCGCCGCCGCCGGGGAAGCGGCGGCTGCTGCACGGCCTTTCCGCGGCAGCAGCCCCTGCTCTGAAACCATGTTCACATCACCTAAACTCGGCCAGTCGTCGTCGAAATGCGCGATAGGTGCGGCCATAGCCCGGACCAGCCTAGCAGCTCCGGGTAAATGATGGATGAGCGGTGGGACTGGCAGGCCTCAGCATCCTCCCTGTCCGCCGGCTCACTCCCCTCAGACAGGCTGCTCCGGGCCCGGCCGACTAGCGGCGACAGTGTCCGACAGCATCTCAGCAAAACGTGGTGACACCTGCACAGACTCGGCCGGTCAGCCTGCACATCCAAAGCATCAGTAAAGACCCCTCGTTAATTCACCAACTTCACCATTTGGTGCTATTAAAAGTTATTTCAACTTTTTTTGGAGGCAAACTCTACTTCTGGCGCAAAATACCACACAAAGAATGAAGAACGTCGCAAAAACAAAAACAATAGCAAAAATAAGGCCACATTTACACACATGCCAAACTCTGTGTGTGTGTGTGTGTGTGTGTGTGAGAGAGAGAGAGAGAGAGAGAGAGAGAGAGAGAGACACTGACCTCCTGTGGATGAAACAGGAACCGCTGACCCCACTGTGTTGCTGTGTGTGTTGCTGTGTGTGTTGCTAGTGGCAACGGACTCCAAACAAACAGACGGCTTGAGTGGGACGTGCAGGTCGAGGGGTTCACTTCCGGGGTTCACTTCCGGGGTTCATCTCGTCTCAGGTAAAATGAGCTCACCTTTGTCGATGCTGAAGAAGACGAGGCGCACCCCACTGCAGGCCCCTCTGAAGGAGCAGCGGTGGGTTACTCACTGGACACAAGTACAGAGCTGTAACTTCACTGTGTCAAAGGGGAACATGTACATTTAACTGTGTTTGACCTGCAGGGGCAGACAAAAAGTGCCTTTCAGGAGGAATCTGTTCAAAGGTAGGCTGGTCAAGTCTTATGCTAAACATAACACAGAAACAGCAGTTACCAGCAGTGGTGACGGAGGTTAAAAAAAAACAACAACAAAAAAAACAAAATTCAATAATCAAGTAAGTATGTAAGTATAATCAGGAAAAAATGCACTTAAACTATGCAAGTAAAAATATTCAGTGCATAAAAATGTGTCTATAACTCTATTAATTACTCACGCATTAACAGTGACACCTTCACCTTGCTTGCTTTGACCAACTATTGGACAAAAAAAATGGAATAATTAAAAAAAACAGCAAATTCTCAAATGTGAGTAACTGGAGACATGAAAACTTTGTAATTTTTGCATGAAAAATGACTTAATTTGGCATACAGTGTTTTTACTCTGTAACAAAGGATCATACTTTATAAGCTCTTCATACATTTAGTTTGTGAAATACTAACCTGTAAAGTAACCGTAAAATAGCTGGTGGAGTAGTTTGTATTAAGTGGCATGAAAAGATACTTGAGTAAAGTACAAGTACTTTTCTACAGTACTTTATTAAATGTACTCAGTTACATTCTCTGTACTCTGACAAACAGATTTTGAACTGCTTCCCATAACAGGTAAATTATCTATATGTTCTCTTTTTAATCCCTATTGTGAGACTCACATATTTTCGTAATGTGTGTTTCATTTTTCAGACTTTCAGGCACCATTTGTTGATGGTGGTGATGATGATTCCTCTGATTCAAATTCTTGCCAACCCTCCCACACTCCAGCCAGCGATGCCTCCACTTCAAAGTCAAAAGCCCCTTTAAAGAAAAGTACAAGTAAATACACAGTCATTTTTCCAAGTTGAAGTACATCTTTTGTTGTTTGCTGTCATACAAACCTCAAACTCTGACAATCAGGTGCTCCACCGAGCGACTTTGAGCTCATGTCTGCCATGATGCAGCGGGTGACCCTGCTGGAGAGAAAAGTGAGGAGCCAAGAGCGGGAGATTGAGCGCAAGGTGAACACACACCTCCTCCAGATGAATAATGAAATGGCGATAATATACTGTACATCCCTGAAACATGTCACACCCCCAGTTTATATTGTCTTCATTCTTCTAAAGAATAAAAAGATCTCCAGTTTGGAGAAGAAGCTGAAGGTTTGGAAAGAATCAGGTAAAATCACCTTCAGACCTGAGTTGGATATGAGCAGCTGGTACAGATGAAATGATTTTGACTTAATCCTGCCTATGTGTGGATTTTTAGAGAGTGCACATGACCCGAGCGGGAGAGATGATCTTGAAAGAAGGTGCCAACAGCTGCAGAATCAAGTGCATGAAATGGAGGTAAGTTGATTTAACATTTCATTCATGTCTTTACACTGTGATTACACCATACTGAAGTCTGCTGGTCCCTGTCCTGCAGAGCTTTCTAAATGACTATGGTTTGATCTGGGTGGGAGAAGGGGAAACCAGTGACTCAGCAGAGTTTGAGCGGACTCACAGCTTAGGCAGAGGCCTCTGGCAGCCAGGTACTTTCGTCTTTATTGGCCCTAAGCTTTCCTGCAAACATTCACCTACTGCACAGCGCCATCATTTGCTGTATATCTTTCCTCTGCAGGCACCTCTGGGGTCAGGGCTTTCCACATGAACTTTGACCTTGTGCTGCAGAGGATCACAGGGCTGAACATCCTCGCAGGGGAGGGAGAGTCTTTTGTGCAATCGACAGCCACGGGGGCACAGCTGGCGAAAAAGGATCCTATTCCACTGAGGCTCTACAGCAACGGCATTGTCATGTTTGATGGTCCTTTCCGCTCTTATCAGGAGCACAGCACCCAGGTTCGCAAACTAAAACCGCACAGCAGAAAAATTGCCTACTTTAAAGTGGGATCTTTGATGATGGTTCCCAGTCTTTTTCTTTTGTCTGTGCAGCAGTGCATGCAAGATCTGATGGACGGGTATTTTCCATCGGAGCTGCAGGAAAGATTTCCAGATGGTGTTCCTTTTGAGGCGAGTCTCCGTTTCTTTCTGTTTGCCTGTCAGCAAATCTGCAAATTTGTGACTTATCAAATACGTACTGTGCAGGTTCATGACAGGCGAGATGAAGAATTTATCTTCAGGCTACCGTGGGAGAAAGATGAATCATCAGGTGTTGCCAGCTCTCAAACACCTGGTCTGTCCTGCAAACATTGCTCTGATAATCCCAAAAAATCAGGCTTATGATGGAAAATTCTTCACTGTCATTCTCATCTTCTCTTCTGGTTCACACAGGCAAGAATCTGACTGTGGATCAGTTCCTGAACAGGCTGCCCAAGGTGGTGGTCAAGGCTGGTCGAGTGATTCACATCAGGGACTCACTGAGAGCCACCCTGCAGGTGAGAAGGCAGAAAAGATACACCTCATTCCAAAAGTGCTTATACTCACGTGCCCTGCGTGCTTAAGTATGTTCTCTTACAGATGATCACTACATTGCGCTATCTGCTCTGTCTGTAGCTGTGCCTCATGTAATGCTCATTATCTAACAAGCACTTTCTCTAGGGTTCGTCTGATGCACAGAGCAGCGACTCAGTGGTCCTCATAGACACAGCAGCACTGCAGGCGATGAAAGAGAGGTATTCAGAAATGTCATCATTCATTACATAAGGACACAGAGGTTTTTTTTTATACCATGAATCGTGATACATATTTTTGTGTCTAAAAACCAGTTTGTCATTTAAATTCATTTTATGCAGACAAGCATTGTTCAAATCTATAGGGATGTGTTTTAAATCGTAAAAGAATATTCCAACGTTTCTAAAGGTTCGTAAATGCGTCAGTAAAATGATGCACAGATCTAGATTATCTCCATTTGAAGGCACAACCATGGAAAAACATGGCATCTGGGGTTTAATATGTAACTCAGTATGAACATCATATAGTTTATCCAGATACAAGATGTTGAAACAGTGTGCAAATCATTTTCTAACATTTCAACTATGTAGAAATTAGGAGGAAAAAACGGAGGTTAACAGGACCTGCTAAATCCAAGTACACGCTGCATGATGTAAAGGCCGATTAAAATCCCTTTTTTGGCAATGATGGCTGACTGTCAAGATTGTGGAGATTACCGTATGCACTGGTCTGAAAAATAGGGCAGGTCACCATGGACACTTGTTAGCTTGTGATGGGGTCTAGGATTCATATGTGTGACCTCCTTACGGAGTCTGATTTTTATGCCTCGCATTGCAGCTGGTGATGTAAGTTTTGGTCAATGTGATGATATGCAGTTTTAGATTATCAGGGAAGAAATGTGCCATGTTTTTATATTAACTGATAGTCTTTGTGTTCTTGTCACTTTTCACATTCAGGATGGAGACATTCAGCTCTGACCGGCCATCGTCGCCCCATGATGTCATCACGCTCAAGGTGAAGTCTGAGGATGGGAATCACACTTACATCTTAAAAATGGGCTTCTCGGAAACTATCGGCCACCTGAGACAGTATCTGGACAAACACAGGTGAGACCTCATCCTCCTGTCCAAGTTATCCGTCTTTTGTCTTCGTAACAGTAAAACACTGTTGCTTGTATTTCTTACACGACAGAGGTGGTGGTCTCCCTGGTTACGACATCATCAGTGCGTACCCACAGTGCTGCTACAATGACGACTGCAGGACACTCCAA
The DNA here is from genome assembly GCF_046630095.1 of Trachinotus anak. NCBI lineage: Eukaryota > Metazoa > Chordata > Actinopteri > Carangiformes > Carangidae > Trachinotus > Trachinotus anak. Next base: position 16,720,364 of record NW_027273883.1, on the reverse strand, counting down.
TCATGTGGACTCACGACTAATGCTACCCTGCTGCTGCGAAAGAGACAACATCCTCATTCATTGACTGGAGTCAATCAATAAACCTATAAAAAGTCATGTATGACTTGTCAAGCATACATATATATATATATATATATATATACATATATATATATATATATATATATATACATATATATATATATATATACATATATATATATATATATACATATATATATATATATATACATATATATATATATATATACATATATATATATATACACATATATATATATATATACATATATATATATATATATATATATATATATATATATATTTTTTTTTTTTTTTTTTTTGTTTTGTTTTTGTTTTTGTTTTTTTTTTAAATCAGCCGGTGTAGGAACAGTTCAGGTATCACTAAGAACATTAAGAATGGCTCTATACTACTCAAGTGTACCAGATAGTGAGTTGCTATACACAATACCAGGACCCTAAAACTGAAGCAGCTAAATGGAATTCAGCCATTAATAATGTTATTTTAATTTAATAATTTAAACATTTCATGCTTTTCTTATTTAGTTAGTGACACAGCTGTGGATGCACTGATCCAACTTTTTCACTACTGATACCAATTCCAATACTTCAGCTCAGGATATCCGCTGATACCCAATAGCCCTGGCTCCTTTTTCCAAAAGTAAAATCTATAAACCTCACTGCTGGGTAGGTCACATAACATAACATGAGAACAGGCATTGCTATGCCACTAAGAAATGAGCTGGTTGTCCAATGAAAGATTACCCTTTATGTCAGTGACAAAAGAAACAATATTTTATGTGGATCAGTCATGTCAAAGGTGATACCTGATCTGCTTAAAGGGATAAGTATCAAGGTCCATATAGATCTAGTGTATTGAACCTGTGTATCCCTAGCTATAGAAGGCTGGTGCTTGTGGTTTTCTGTACAGAGAGAATAAAAATACTGCAGTTAAAAATCAATGAAAATTAAATGAAATAAAATCCCAACCTAATTAAAACAAAACTAAATGTTGAAAATCTTTATTTCTAAAATGCAAATACAAACAAGGACAAAGGTATGAAAATATAAACATCTTTTTCCCTTTCGCAAAACAATTGAGATGTTAAGGCATGCGGAACCTGACTTTCCAAAGATAAATCTTGTGCTACTTGAGTTTAAAGGTCCCATGAAATGAAAAATGGCTTGTGTGTCCCTGGGTGTATTGTCCTGTATAATTTGTCAAAAAGTAATTGTTGCATATTTGTATATTAAAATCCCCTTTCTCTTCGTGTAAAGTGTCAAGTTTTTTAAATGGCTTATCCTGCACTCGCAGCAAATATAAAATTCCATTGAGTTCAATGTGATCAGTGATTTAGGGGTGATCCAGCCAACCCCTCCCATCATCACTGCCACATGGGATTAAAACATGTCCCATTTTCACCTGAAGAAAACAAATGATCCTCAGTGACTATTGCCTGGCCTACTATAGCCTGGCCTATCTCATATGTCAAACACCACAGAGGAAAATAACAATCTAAAGCCATTTCATGGGACCTTTACACATTGTTGTTGTTTGCTAAAACAACATTAGCACATTATTACAGCAACGCATTAGGAGGACCCCAAACGCTTTCACACCGAGTTGTCAATGCAAATAAAACAATAAATAATACTGAAGATTAATACTGTTTCTCCGGCATACATTTATCAAACACCTAACCACTCTGTCGAAGCTGTTATCAACCGAAATGTACAGTATACTGTGAAGTTATTCATCTACACAGAGCAGACTCTATAAAGATTAATGAGCTTTAATTAACTTCATTTATCTACCAGGAACAAAAACAGTGTAGGGGCATTCAAAAGCTCTGTGACGCGGCCCACAGTTATCTGCTACATTCAGAGTCAGGGAATGTATTGACTATCCTACTGGTTGACACACTGAGAGAAAAAGGTCATATTGGAAGAGTCCGCTGCAAACAGCCCTTTGTCGTTGGTCTAAAATGAATTAGCATTGTGGTTGCAAACTTACAGAAAGGCACGTGTTGGTTTTCATTCAGAAAGAGGCCTGCAGCAGAGAGGAGCATTCACAAACATTCTTAGACTTGCACAACTGCCCCGACCAGAGTTTTCTTTGGTAATAAAACTGATGTAGGCCTGTTGGTGTGAGAAGGTGATTTGGTATTAAACCGTTCAGTTGTTAAGTCCTATACCTCACAGCTGAGTCTAATGTTACAGTGTTCACCATTTTAAATAATGGCATGTTAGTAACATTTCCATGTGAATTCAGTTAAAAGCACAGGTTAAAATAATTTCAGTTGATTGTCAACCATTTCTTGGATATTTCCCCTTGGGAGGGAAAGTAACATTTAAATAAATTACATATGTGGGACTTCTACACAAATAGTTTTCCACTAGAGTGGAACAAAAAGTATAAGACTGTTTGGTAAGTGACAGTATCATGTCATCATTATTAAAAAAAAATAAACACACACACACACACACACACAATGCTTCAAGGATCAAGTATTAGAGGTAAGTTATTTTCTGTTAGCCCTTGGACAGAAATAGATGAACTCACCGGGGGATGGGAGGGTTCTGAGCTACAGGCAGGCTTGAAACTCAACTTACAGTCAGTCGAGAGAAGTAGAAGCTGAACCATTTGGGCTTTCCTCTGTCCTCATTTTAAGAAAATTAAAAACCAGTCCTCTCTCTGACATTCACTAACTGGGCATGAAAGACAGGCCCATTTTAGATGCTTCTGAGATGAAGTGGGGCTTCTGCAAGTTTCCATCACCTGGGTGGGTGACAAGTTATTGGGTGATGCAGTTTTCTCCCATGTCCTGTGCATAACGGTCCAGTATTACATTACGTAGTTCCTCAACATCTCGACGGAGCTGTTGAGCTTCGACGAGCTTCTTCTGCAGCACCTCTGGACTCATCCAGTCCTCATCTTGCTCTGCCACTGGTGGAGGTGCTGGAAAAACAAAACATGACTCGGATTCATGTCGTCCACCTTTTCGAACCATACCTTCTCTCAACATGAATCATTTTCTTATTGCATTGTACTGTATTACCAACAAGAGAAAAAGCAGGGCTTACATGTGAGACCAAGCAGCAGGGAGAGGTTGGGGTCCTGTCCCTGAGCTCTCTGAGTCAGGATGCTGCACAGGGAGCGCAGGTCACTGAGGCAGGAGGCGATCTCTACATGAAGCCTCTGTGTGAGACGAGCCCCGGCTGGCTGCAGGGCAGAGGAGGCCTGGTTAGTGCTCCTCTGCTCTGGATCGCTCATCTGCTCCTGCAGGGTCAGATTCTGCTCCATCAGCTCCTGGTTCTGGGCTGACAGCTGAAAAACAGGAGTCAGCATCAAAGTTAGTTAGGGGAGCAGTCAAGTCAAAGAAGAATTAATACTGCATACTCTACTAAGAAACATGATCATTTTCATGGATCAGTCTGACTCACCTCCTTCATGGCTGTGTGGAGCTCTAACATATTCTGCTCTTTGGCCAACACCTCTTCTCTGAGAGCCTGGGAGCTGCTCTCTTCCTGAGATATCTGCTCCTCCAAAGCCTGCACACACAAACAATTAATCAGTCAAATATTGACGTGAGACTATAAACAGCCCAGTAACTACATGAATATAATATAATATAATATAATATAATATAATATAATATAATATAATATAATATAATATAATATAATATAATATAATATAATATAATATAATATAATATAATATAATAACCTGGATTTGGGAGCCAAGCTGTTCCATCATTCGATGTTGTTTCTCAATGACCTGCAAAAGAACAACTGAGCTTTAAAACAAAAACGTCCTATATGGAGCAGCACTTTGACACCTTATAAAGCTAAATGTACCACGTGCACTTCTAAACTTAACAACATCACAGCTCAGTCATTCACAGAATATATCCTGTGTGCTCTCTTGGGTTGGGAAATAAAACCAGATCCCATCGAGGAACGGCACCCAAGGTTTCTAGACCTAAACTGACACCCTTTTATTGATTCCCATTCCTTTCATTTTAATATCAAATTACATTCCTCTTTCCCCTCCCTTTGTAGGACTATAAGATAGTGACATGAGGCTCTGTGGAAATAGTGTGTGTGTGTCTGGAGGTTTTTGCTTTGCAGCTGAAACACACAGCAGCACATTACAATAAAGGCATTAAGGAAAGGAATGACAAACCAGACTAACAAATAGTGATATGAAAATGTTCTACCCTTTGATCAACAGTTGCTGCTACATGCTTTAACCACATTATGCAGAAACTTACTTCCAGAGGAATTAACACTTCTTGTTGGTTCACATTTAACTGAGCAGTCATTTCCTCTACGCTCACACAGCCACGTTAACATTTTGAAGCTGAAGTCATTTGGGGTCATTTATATCAACAGCAAAACTACTATTAGATTACACTGTATGAACACTTGGGGCATAGCAAATTAGGGAGTGGTAATTTAAACCAGCTAAATTGTACTTTGTATCTTGGAGCTTTCAAGTATCAGGTGCACACAGATGAGCTTTTTTTAAGAGAGGACACTCAGAACATCTTAAGAACAACAGACCTTTTTGAGTCTTTGCTGTTCCTCCCTCAAAGCGTTGTTTTCTACTCTGAGCTTCTCAATATCCAGAGAAGGCAGTCTGGCTCCATCCTCAAGGCCCTGCTGCACCCGCTGCTGCATACTGATGAGAACAAAAATAAAAACACAGAACACATTATACAGAGTTACTACTGTCTCTTTGTGCACACAGAGAGAACAAACATGCCTACTGGGCAGATTGCTCATGGTGATCACACCGCATGCGTGTGTACGTACTCAGTAATCGTGGTCAGCAGGTCTCTCTCCCTGTGCTTCTGCTCCTCCAGCTGCACATCTTTCTCCCGTAGCTGTGAGCGTGTTGTCTCTAGACAGACTTCCAAATCTTTTACTTTCTCCTGTAGTTGGGCTGCCTGCTGTTCAGCCTCCAGGAGCTGATATAAAAAATAAACACATCCATATTTAATTATTTAAACACCTTGATCCAAATAAGTTAAAACAGACAGAATGAGAAGGGCTGAAATTGAGTAGAACTATCCTGACCTGCTTGTTCTGGCTCTGGTAGTCCTCTAAGGTGGGCAAGTCAGCTAGATAGCGCTCCAGAGTCTCAATACGCTGCTGGTTCTCTCTCTTCAGCTCTGCCTCCTTCTGACACTTCTTCTTCAGGTTGTTGATGTGCTTGTCTCTACTGCGGATCTGCATACATAGGCAATATGTGGTAAGAGGGATGATATGCTCCAAATGTAATAAGTGTTACACCCATAGTGAGTGAGAAAACTCAAGGCAAGGACATGTGACGAAGTGTTCCTACAAACACAACCACACGTTGCCCTTAGAGAAACTGCTTTAACGCCATTTTCTATCTTTGTCTATGAAAATGAGCGAACTTGTTAAAGTCCACAGTTTTAAGCAACATGTAAGATGTACTTATGTACTGAGCTTAGCAGTGATTTTACAGGAACAGTGAACAGCATCTCACTTCCTGTGGGGGGAAAAATGTTTCCTGTACAGTGATTCCGGGGTCTTGTTTTAATGTCAGCTGTTGGGAACTCTGACTGAATTTAATCCGTTTCCTTTCATCACTAACATGAAAAGTATATAAATTGAAATGCAATTATCAGCAAATAATTGCCACTAAAACAGAGGCAAAGTGAATGGTTTGTGTATGTTAGGAGGAGGTGTTAGGTAAGCACAAACCCTCTCTTCCTGTTTCTTCATCTCCTCTGCGTGTCTCTCACAGGTCTCCTTCAGACTGTCAGTTAGTCGGCGTGTCTCTGCTTCGACAGCTCCCAGTCTGCGCTCTGCCTCTGCTTTCTCCAGGGCAGCGCAGTCTGTGCGCTCAGTAAACTGGGCCCTCAGGAAGGCATTCTCTCTCTGAGCCTCCTGTGAAGCCACCATGTGATGCAAATGTTTCAGTCAAGGTTCTTAGGGGTAAATTGTTTGTGAGGGTGATGACAGTATAACACAGTGTTCTTAGTGTTGTTTGTGGGAGCCAGAGCATCTTCACCAACCTGTAGCCGCAGCATGCACATATCCCCATAAGAAGCCCCTCGGCCCAAGAGGGCTCCATGGACCTGCAGCTCACTTTCCCTCAGACGCTGCTCCAACTGGGCCATATGCTGCTTTTGTCTGTATCACAACAGGGTCCAACCATTAACACAAGAACAATACAGTCAACAACACTTAGAGGACAGAGGCTTAGAGGACAAACATGAATACTTTAATATTAAAATTCTTCCCATCACATTAAATCCTCTAAACAATCAACAAATTTGTGTTACCAGAATTATGTTATTCAATGTTGAGAATAATTGAAAGATGAGTAAGAACTTAATAGTTATCAAGGAATGACACAATATTCCCTTTCCCTTCCCAAATTGAGCAGTAAAGTTATTAGAAACACTTGCCTCTCAATGACAAGCTCCTTCTCCTTTAACAGACTCTCACTGGCTTTGACCAGAGCGTCCCACTTGCCAGAGTCTGAGTGAACAGGGTTTGAATATAGAGATGGGTACTGACCCACTCCAGCACTCATCAACTGTAACAAAAAGATGAAAATGCGTGCGACATTTAGAAATATAAATATGAAAATATGCAAATGTGATGAGAAACGTGAAGATTTACAAGTGTACAAATTTGACCCTGAAAATAAATAGACTATGTATGGCTGACATAATTTCATGTCATCCTTGCACAGCATAGAAAGTGCAAAGTGCATGCAATACAGGTGTTGACAGAAGCACAACTCAATATTTGCACCAAACAAAATACAAACAGCTCAGGGACTGGCATTTGCCTCGGTTATCCTGACACCTGGTCAAACTATTTTTATAGCAAAGCAGTCACCCGAGTAACAGATTTTTTTTGTGTGTGAATATAAATGGTAATCAAAAAAAATAGGAAATAAAACTTGACTTATCAAGCTGTGCCAATCTCTCTTTAGAATACAATGTAATTCCTCCTCAGTGACTTTTTCAAGACTTTCTTCCAACACACGGTGAAGGCACAGCCAACTGTCAGTGTACTCTGGTGCTCTGAAGACATCCAGCACCATGAATGAATGATTAAATGAATGCAGCACTCAAATCACAGCTTTAGGAGGATTCATATAGTTAAGACAGTTTTAATGATTAGCATCATTAACCTCATACAGTGAAATCCCCCATGGGTCTAATCAGATTTAGTATTTGAATTTTCTGGTGAGTGTCAGTATCTCATATGCGTAAAAGGTTTACAGCAACTGTTAAACTGATAAAGTGTTGGGTAATGTCAGCACACAGGAAGTGGCAACAGTCAATCGAGTCACTCACTCAACATCTGCCACAGAGGAAATGAACATTTAAACACTACTGAAATGGCAAAGAGCTGTTGTGTAATGTTATTTTTTCCCATGTTGACAACTTTTAACAGACTGGAAAAGCAATGAAGCAAGGAGTTTTCTGACATTAAGCAAGCACAGGATTTGCTGAATTACACATGTAATGAAATATAACTGTTTTTATAAAACTAACAACACAGACCAGAAAATCTTTTATCGTTTTTGTGATTTTATTGTGGTTGATCGATTAGACAAATCATACTTTGAAATGGGACAAGGCGTCTGTCTGCCTTCAGGCTTTTTTTTTTTTTAAAATAGGACGGTATTTTTCCTATTTCGACCTATATATATGTCACGCACTGGATTTCTGGCCACATTTCAATGTCCACCAATAACCAACTGCACCACATGTCGACTCCTATGGGCTTTACTTCATCAAGGGTTTGTCCTTAGAGAATCCACCAAACCATAAGACGAATTTGTTTTGTCACCCAGTGGAGGTATCATGTGACATGAATGTCTTTCCTCTACATTATGATCCCTGAAGACCATGACAATTATGAAACAAATAAAAATAATTCTAACTCCCAGCTTTGTGTTTCTTAAGCATTATTTCTGTTTAGAGTGACTGCTTACCTGCATTTGTTCCACTTGCAAGCGTAAACTCTCCAGTTGCTGCTTGTGTTGCTGTTGTTGCTGCCAGCTGGATAGTTCACTACATCTGTCCTGCCGCAGTGGCTCATAACCCATGGAGCTTGTATGCTCCCTCAGCAGAGCCTGTGTCTGCAGGCTGAGAGGGCTTGCATACACTCCAGAGGATCCAGCTGCACCAGGCTGACTGCCCCTCTGATTAGAGGTTTCTGCTGTGCCGGTAACCCCAGGCCTAGCTTCGGGCAGAACCTTATAGCTGTGCTCCATGCCTCCTCTGTAGGCGTCAGACACACAGTCTGGGTTGTCTCTAATCCCGCTCGTCTGTAATCGGAGTCTGACATCAGGGCATAACCCCCCCAACAGGGCTGACTGATTTAGAGTAGGTTCCACAGCAGGAGTGTCAAACCTCTGGCCCTCATCCAACCGTGTGTGATCTGAGGGGAAAAGCGAGTGGTCCAGCCCATTTACAAGGCTGCGGTAGCGGCTCAGGCAGTCTGGCTTTGGCCCCACAGGATCACCTCCCACACCAGCCTGAGCATCCAAGTTGGGTGAAGATGCTGATTTGGAGAGAGAGGAAGACTTCGAGGTGGAGCCACTTGGAGTTCTGGAGCCAGAGGAAGACCTGTGACCCTCAAGTGAAGACAGGCCATCCTCCTGAACACAAGACTGGGGCTTAGAGGCCGGGGATCCGGCCGTGGATGGCATGACATGTGCAGTGGGAATGGGGATCTGACTGCGGATGGGTTGGAAAGAGGGGCTGCTGCTGGAACTGCAGAAATCTTCAAGAGTAAAAGAAGAAAAAGCTATTAGAAATTACAAGCAGCAGTACTCTCTCACTGTTCACTATACAGATGATACAGATGCACCTTGTTAAATCAGTGCAGAATATTTGGAGCACTACTGCAGGCAATTTTCTCTATTTTCAGGCAGTGATGTAAGGTAGATGCAGCAGGGTTTATGGGTGGCCTACTTTGATGATGAGGTGTCACCACTGAAAGAATTAACTGGCTCTGACTGACTCAACCCAGGGAAAAGGCTTATAATAGACTTAAACCAATGAGGGTAAAAGCTTTGCATTGCATGATTAACAAAAAAAAAAAAAAATAGCATTAATAACACTGGTATTGCCTGCTACGTCACAAAGTGTACATATAAGCCAATTATAATTCATTGTAACATCCTGTTGCGGTAGCACTGCTGACCCCTTTTTAATTAGCATAAACTCTTGTAATTATCCTCTTAACAACATCCGAGATAAGCACCCTGAGATTATTCTACAGAGTACACACCCAATCCACACCATTAAACATGCCCAAAAATGTTAACAGTCCTCATTTGAAAACCTCAGAGATCACTTTAGGCTCACAAAGAACAGCAGGAACACAGCAAGATCACTACAACCAACCTACAGATTCCTCCACAAGCCTCGACACAATCTGAAGTTACATAAGTCTGATTTCAACAGTGTTACCAACCTGAGAGACCTGCTGAAGTCTGGAAACCCAGTACTCACTTGAATGCAACAAACATGTTATTAGCTGTGGCATTTTTTCTAAAGCTGAACTGAGGTGAGCTGAGCTGCAGGACGCTTTAAATCAACACAACAGTCCGTCTTCTGCATTTCTTGGTATAAGCAAACCAACTTCTGAGACCAACAGCCGCGCAACACTCAGGCCCTGTGCCCAAAGCCGTATTGTCCTCGAACAGCCAAACCAGCCTGTACCAACCTCTGAGCAAACACATACAAACACGCATACACAGGAAAGGTTAGGGGTATTTATAGCCCACCTCTCAAGTTACAGAGTGATCTGTGGGTGCCGCTTATTTAAGCACCTTGCCTCCTCCCACTGTAACACACATCACACACGTGTACACCCAAAGTCAAAGACTGAATGAGACCGAATGTTTTCCCTGTTCAGTTTAAGCCACACCTTCCTTAAAAAAGAAATGCTTTGCAATCAAAAAGAAAAAATAATATTCAGTATAAAGGCAAGAATATTATGTAAAGGCTATCAATCTTTCAGGAAGGTAAAACTTCAAATATAATAGAAGCCTACAGGCTCCACTAGTTCATGACTGGCTAGAACAAGTCTAAACTACTCTGTAAGAAGAACTTTTGCTAGATGTTTGCTCAACAGACATTCCTGTGTTTAAAGTATAACATGATGACAATTATCTGCAGCTTTAAAACTAAATGTTTTGATTAACACTAAGCAACTAAAATTTAAAACTGTTTACATTCTAGTATGCTATAGAGTATTATCTACAACAGGTCATTACTGGGGCTAAATGTGGGGGTTAATTGTTATGTTGCTAGGCAATGTTGTCAGTTTTAGTGCCTGGACAAAGATGTACCAGCAACAGTAGCATACTCAATGACTAACTAAACAAGTGAGGCCTGCCAGAATTAGTTACATTCATTCCTACATAAAGACAGCAGCTGTAACTGAAACGTATCCACAGACCACAACACACACAACATCATGTAAATTTAAAATTAATCTGAAGTATCTTATAACAAGCTTGGTTGCCATTTGTTTAAATGCAGCTTCAATCCGTCCAGGAATGTTGTCTTACAAGACCTGAGCTGTGTGATCACAGTGTTTGGGGCTGATAGGATAACACTGGACACCTGAAGAAGAAGGGATTCCATTTTGTTGAAAGGTGTAGAAGACGTGCATCTGCTAACACTACTAGTTGTTCTCCACACCTTCCCTTTAAGGTTTAGTGATGTTTAGATCTGCTGACTGGACACGTGATGTGGGAGGTGAGATTGTTTAATTCAGTGTGGTGATAAGGAAGCATTAAAATACACATCAGATTATGCAGGGGTGTGCAGTGGAACAGCATCATCTGGCTAAGATTTGGAGAAGGTCCTATAAAATTGCCTCCTATGTCTCTGCTGACACATCAATGTTCAGACGGATTATGGAAACTACTGACATCCAGGAGATGACCAGTAAAAATTCACTATGATGTGTAACAAATGGCAAAAGAAATTATGTGTTAAAAGCATCATTATGATCGTGGGATGCAAGACAGCTTTTCACCAACGCCAATACAAGTAAATGTAACTTGGTGTGAGGGGCAAAAAACAGTGACCTGTTTGTAGTTGTTATGAAAAGTTTCCAACTGGCAGCCAGGGCATAAAGATCAGCTTTGTGAAGTTTTTCAGTCTATTATTTTTGCAGTGTTTCCTGTTATACAAGGGGACCACCCATCCCAGCTGGTCAGCCATTACATGGGACCATTCTGATATGAGCATCTGTTATTTTTTCCATTCACGTGTACATCCGTATAAATATAGTACATATACACACACACACCATCTCCACTAGGATTTCACATTTTCTCCAATGGGATATTCTCATTGGGCATGGGTCCAGTCTTCATTTAGCTGTCTAGTCCTCGTATCTCAACACCCCATCCTCCCAATTAGCCATAACACCAGAGCACTGCAGCAGATCCTTGGGGCATTTTTGGCTAAGACTCTAATCTAACTCTGAAAATCTCCCAAGCAGACAAAGTGGATCATGAACATTTTTTTACTCTATAAATAGCCAAAGAAACAACGGCACAAACTGGAAGATGGTCCATACAGTCTCAGCACAAACAACCGGTTTGGGGATGAGTCTGAGGTTCATGTGTGGCTTCTCACTACATTATACTTTATATGACTGTTCTCAACTTTCAAGTCAGCTAAAAGTGTAGAGGTCTAATTACGAACAACCATATTGTAATTACAGATATCTTGTCATGTTGCCTGAATGCAGCAACCATTACAAAAAACTCAACCACCATTAAAGCACCCAACCCTGGCTGTGTAGCGTGCAAACTGTGACTAACCAGATTTCAAAACAACGTTACACAATACAGGCAGGGGGAGAACAAGCAAAAGTCATCACCTTCTGTGCTGTCAGATGCTGAGGTGCCAAGACCAGTGTCCCCACTGTCCGATGTTCCAGGACGGCGGCCAAAACGGCTTTGGAACTTCTCTGACACAGCTGGTGTTTGCCACTCCATGTCAGCAAACCGAGCTAATGTATATTTGTGAAACAGGACGATAGCAACAGAAGAGGATATCAACGAACACTGAACTCAAACACAGTTATGCAATTTCACAGCAGAGTGCCAACTTACCCGCTGGTTTGGATTCAATATATCTCTGTGAGGTTGTCATTCCATACAAGACAATGTCACCTGTTACAGATGGGGGGGGGGATAGAATTACAATCAAATAGTGAATACACACTAACAAGACACTTTAAAGTTTTTTTTTTAATTTGAATAACATCTTTATGTAGGTTAGTTTAGCTCACCACTCAGTTACTTAAACAGTATCTGACAACCTCTTCTAACCTATTCCTTTAGTTGACTGGGGAAACAGTGAAGGAGGCTGGTAGGTTTTTATGATGAACCAGAGACTGAGATGTCCACTGAACAAAAGCTCCTTTCTTGCAAACTGTATATTGTGAAGTGAACGTCCATGGCTTACGACTCAACAGCTGTTAGCTAAAGACCGATTTGATCGCCTATCAAACTCATCTGCCTCTCGACCTGCCAGAAACAAACTCGACAGACTTTTCTGAGCACCAACAAAAATAACAACATGAGCACATGTCCTAGCGTTACATAACTGTTACACAAACATTTATATCCCTAAGAGGCTACAGGAAGTTTTACATCATTTGGCAAGCACCTATAACGATTATAAATGGATACACACAGTCTGAGATGCAGCCCGGTTGTTACAAAGTAATCCCCTTCACCAGCTAATTCATTAAGGAAATGACTTGCTAACCATCCAAGGCGAGCTAAATCAGCTAAACGTGAACAATCGCCAAATCGAATTCGTTAAAATATTAAGATATCAACTAAATGCGTCAAGCGTAGTTACCCAAGTGTAGGTTGTTTTAAATCAGTGAATTCCTTATGATTTCCTTCCCAATAACGTTCATATTTGTTGCACTGCGATGCACTGCACCGTTAATCATTTAGCTAATCCATGACAAATCCGTTTCCGACTAACAAGCTAGCTAACAGCTAGCTAACACAACGTTGCCATTTGCTTCGCTGAAGTGAAGATAAACGTAACAAATCTCTGAAAGCTTTCGTGTTTACATTACCGTAGCTAACGGAGCTGTCGGCGCTGATATAAAGCTTTACTTTACCTTTCGTTTCACATAAACACAGAATGAAGACACAAATCTCGGTTTCAGGCTGGTAACCGAAGCCGAATCTGTACCATCCGCTGCTGCTGCTGCTGCTGCTGTTGTTCCGCTAGCCAACTGATCCTCTCCGCTGGCAGACAACCCCGTCGAAGACACAATGGCCGCTTGTTTAATATCACAGCGCCGCCCGTCCAACAATGGCGGATTGTGTTGTCTCAGAGGCTGTTTGAGGTTTTTCTGCCTGCACGGTATGTACATCCGCAGCGGTTTCATCTGCAGACTACAGCCGAAAAAAAACTGGGGCAGCAGTGTTTTTAAGATTCTTCTTTAAGTGTTGCCAAGGTAGCAAAAAGATGTCCAGATTCCTTCCGCCATATGACCAAATATCACCATAGTAACACAAAACGAACCAACCTAACCAAGATGCGTTGAGATGGCTGGAATAACCTAGAAAATAAGGGTTCAGAAGTGTTACAACCTACCAATAATCTTAACACATATTTTAATAGGCCACAAAACAATAAATGGCATTGAGATAAATAATATAAGGTTAAATGCAAAAATATGAGTCATTGTTATTGTTAGGTGGTATATTACAAAAGCATTCAGCAGTGGACTAAATCTGGGAAATACTTCTTCTTCATCTATTTTTCATTAGCTATAATATATGTTGAAAATTTTACGCCAATAATGAATTATGCACAACGATTAACTAATTAACTGAATTTACCCGCAGTAGGTGCTATCTGAAATATTGTTAAGACAACTAATAAAAATCATAAGGCCCCATGTCTTAAATGACAATGGCCTGAGAGTATCAACTAGCAACACTAGTTTATACTGCTGAATCTCTGAAGATTGATCATCCTAAAAATCTGTCTCTAAAATGTAAAAGTATCATGCATTCATCCAATCTAGAAGGTGGCACTTATTTTCTGACACAACACTGTCTGTACCTATTGCCCTTGGTTGTTTTTAGGTATACTAAATACGACTAAAACAATACATAATGAAATAATCTATTCACATGATCACATAAAAGTATATCTATACACTTAAAATAAAAGACATATTTTTAACAGTTAAAAGTAGATTCTCCGTAAAACAATATATAAATAAATCAGTTGTTCCATTTATATTTGCACATGGCTTTTGCTGATATATGTTCATGTGGTGCTACACTGACACAAAAATCCTAAATCTCAACAAAAACATCATTCCCAAGGCATTTTTTAAATTTTTAATTTATTTATTTATCTCCACTGTTGTTAATAACGACAGCATCATTTAAAAAAAAGCTGCCACTGAAGCATGATCAGCTCAAACCCTTGATCTACATCATTTACTGTAAAAGCATTCCTACTTTTACTGACATCTGTACATGTTGATAAAGGAAAAATGTTATTTAGCACATTTCTATTAAATAAGCGAAAGAAAAAGTGTTATTCATTATCATGTAAACACTGTATAGACTGTACAGTTACTCTTTGCAGCCTTCTTCCTTTTTATGCTATAGTATGAAATGTTTGTACATACCAGCTGTAATTTGTGTAGACGATGCTTTTATTCTGAAATGAATACAGACCGGAAGTGTTTGTTGTGCTTTAGCAGGCGGAACAAAGTTGCGTGATGTGCTCAGTGGGAGGAGGGTTGTGTTCAAGTCAGAGAAGGTATTAGCGAGAATCCTGTCAACAAACTCACATAGAGTATGATTTATTACGTTTATTAAATGGACATTTCTTGACAGAAGCTTTTTTAGTTCAAGGAAAGCGGTGAGATTTCTTAAGCAGTCGTAAATTAAAATTAAAGCGTTGCAAATGTTGACGTTACATGATGTGGACGTTTTGTTTAGCTAGCAAGGTAACGCAGATACGCTAACGCCAGCTACTCGGTAAACGGCAGGTCTCTTAAAGGCCCGATGCACAGGTGGCTAACGATTCTGGCAGGCTAACAGGCTTTAACGTTTAAATAATTGTCAGTGGTCTCCGACACTGTCCGCCGATTATAATACCGACAGAGCTGCATAGCGAACATTAGCTAGTTAGCTACTGAAGTCGCCTTGTTGGTGTTCACTGACGGGAGCAGACCCAGTCTGTGACACTGGAGTGGGCAATGTCTGTGGACCAGCTAACGTTATATTATACACAATGAGTGTATAATTTAAATGTCTGCTGATCGACTTGCTCTTACCTTTCCTATTTAACTGACATTTAACCAACGTAGAATCAGTGCCGTGTTTTCAGTGTGTTATCCAGCTTGTCTTAATGTTTTTAACATCTTTACAGCTTATTCTCAAGAAATACAGAGTAAATGTCATCTGAGCTCTGACCCCTGGAACCTCCAGCCCAGACCCTAATTTATGTTTTGTGGTGAGGCCATGACTGCTGTCAACATCACCAGAGATATCCTGCACAGGCAGATCAGGGTGAGTAGACATATGCCATAGCATCTTATGAGCTGAATATACTAATGAACAATGTGTTTCTTGTACATAGAATCATATAATTGATGTTGGTGTGCTGAGAGTCCCAAATAGACCAAGTAGTATAATTTCGTATGTACAAAAGTCTGGCGGAGCCTTTGATTCATATCATTTTTTTTGGTTATTCAAACATGGCACTGTAAAAATATCTTTCACATTATTTCATGTCAGTCAAAATTTATCCTAATGAACTTCATGACACTTCAGGACAAGACAGCACCGGGCTTCCAAAGGTTCTACCATGTGACTGACCCCTTCATCAAGAGACTTGGTCTGGAGGCTGAGCTTCAGGTCAGTGAGTCAGTGTGTGTGTGTGCACTGTGCACATGTAGATAGAGAGAGAGACAGTTGTGGAAAAAGAAGGGAAACTGATGGATACTTCTGTATGTTGTTGTGCTCTTCTGACAGTTTATACTGTCTGTCTCCACAGGGCCACACTGGCTGTGTGAACTGTTTGGAGTGGAATGAAGGAGGAGAGTAAGGCTTCAAAACTCATATTTTTACCCTCTGTTTAATTTGTAGTCTCTGACCTGGGATCACTGTTTGGGTTACATCACCACGCAACAAAGACAAAAGTGTTGTGCATACTGTATGTAAAGTGAAAATCAAGAATGAATTAAATAAGAATCTTTTCTGTTAATGTTTCAGCTCTGAATGTTGCTCAAACACTCCTAATTATCAAAATAATATGGCAGGCCTGCCATGTTTCACTACTTTGTGATGGGATCCATATGTTTTCAAAATCTTAAAATGTCTCACAGTGTACAATTTTCAATTGCATTGCTCATGAAAGGATTATACAAGCATTGCCTCTCTTGTGCTGATGATTCTTTTTGTATTCAGTCTACTGGCCTCAGGTTCAGATGATCAACATGCCATCATCTGGGATCCATTCAGACACAAGAAGCTCACAACTATGCACACAGGTCATGCAGCAAATATATTCTCTGTAAAGGTAAGGAGGACTAATTGGAAGATAGATGTATTGAATCACAGATGGGAGAGTTAGCTGAAATAATTTACAGCGGCACCATTTACTTACACATCGATTAAACAGTCATAGTAGCAGCGATGTGAGTAAGGGGGAGTTGCTGGGTTATGCGTACAGGCGGAGAAGGATTACTCCCATTTTAGTCTCATTGAATGTGCATTTGATCTGTATAATCACCTGAATCTCACTTGGACTCACTATCACATTTTAATATCTGGATGTCCGAGACAAAAAGACACTTTGCTCTGCCTCACTTCACCCTGTGTTTAGTCATTAACTTATGTGGTCTATGTTACTGATTCACTTCCTGTACATTAGGTGGCACTGTTGGCTATATAATGAGTGGCATGTTGTTTGGTGGGTCACTCATCTATGTAAAAGCTGGCACACTTTTAAAGCTGCCCAAGGTGTGACCACACCACTGTAGCTTCATGACAGAAAACTTGGGAATTAGGTCAAATACTGGAGGAAAATGTTACTTTTTAAATGCCGTTTAAATTCTATGGAATTGAAACAGATATATAAATAGACTGGTCCTATCAGTGCCTGTGAACATTTTATTAATGCCATCATCTTTGCTTCTTGGCAATAAAAGGATTATTATATGCTTCAAAAAGCAGCGAGACATTTTGTATGTACTCATCAGGTAATTCTGGTCTGTTTGTCTGTCCATACAGTTCCTCCCTCACTCCGGGGACAGAATTTTGGTAACAGGTGCAGCCGACACAAAGGTCCATGTGCACGACCTGACAGTGAAGGAAACCATCCATATGTTTTCTGATCATACCAACAGAGTTAAACGCATCGCCACAGCACCCATGTGGCCCAACACCTTCTGGAGTGCTGCGGAGGATGGCATCATCAGGTAAGAAGTCAGGGATTTAAATAGATTAAATCACCTCGTTGTGTTGAACAAAGTCAAAAGATATAACATGTCTAATTTTACTACAGATAACATGTTCACTTTCTCCTCGTTCGCTACAGACAGTATGACTTACGAGAGAGCAGTAAACGCTCTGAGGTGCTGATTGACCTGACAGAGTTTTGTGGTCAGCTGGTTGAGGCCAAGTGCCTGGCTGTCAACCCACGGGACAATAACTACCTGGCAGTGGGAGCCAACGGTCCCTTTGTACGCCTCTATGACATCAGGATGATTCACAACTACAGGTTGGTTAAGTTTTTGATGTGATTCTATGCTAATGGTTATTCAACAACCACTGAAATGTGGTGTTTGCTCTTTTCCAGGTTTGTGCTCAACTGAGTTTTAACCAAGTTATTTTGTTCCTTACACAGGAAATCTATGAGTCAGGGCACATCTGCAGCTGTGCACACATTCTGTGAAAGGCAGAAGCCCATCCCAGACGGAGCGGGGCAGTATTATGTTGCAGGTGCATATACAGCTGAATTTTCTTGTATCAGATTTATTTAATGGGCACATTCAGATTCGTATTATCTAGTAACAACACCAGGAAACAGGTTACAGGGAGGTGACTGAAGGATGTTGAATAATATCACATTCTGTTTGAATGCTTCAGGGCACCTGCCAGTGAAACTCCCGGACTACAACAACCGCCTAAGGGTCCTGGTGGCCACCTATGTCACCTTTAGTCCAGATGGCACAGAGCTGCTTGTTAACATGGGTGGGGAACAGGTAAAGCATCTGAGAACAAACAAGGCATGGAGAGGTGAGTTATTTATCTCTGCTCTGTGCTCTAATGTTTGTTTTATCTGTTTATTTTTATGGTTCTTCCAGGTGTATCTGTTTGACTTGACATTTAAACAGAGGCCATACACCTTCTTGCTTCCAAAAAAGTGCCAGTCATCAACAGGTAGGTTTATTCAATCTGTTAAGGAAAAAAAAAAAAAAAGGTCGAGTGGTGCCTAATACATAAAGTGTGGAGATACATAAAGTGTGGTATCTTGAGATGTATTGATGGTCTCTTGAAATTTGGCTTCTCAGGAGATGTGCAGAATGGAAAGACAACTAATGGTGTCTCCAATGGAATTCACTTGCCAACCAGCCATATTCGCTTTGCCGGAAGCAAACTGCGCTCCAGGTACTTGTCTTTCACCCTGTTAGTGATTGCTTCTATGCACAGACTGATTGTTTATAAGTTTGAGAGGGCACACATTTGAGCCGTGTTTCTTCTATTCCCTTTGTTTTAGTTCCACTGAGCTCCCTCCTCACTTGGAGAAGATAAAGCAACAAGCTAACGATGCGTTTGCACAGCAGCAGTGGACACAGGCCATCCAGCTGTACAGTTTAGGCATTCATCAGGCCAGCTGCAATGCCATGCTGTATGGGAACCGCGCTGCAGCCTACATGAAACGCAAGTGGTAGGCCTCATCGAAGCACAACACCTGCTGCAGACAGACACTTCATCATCTTCTCCTGAAGGCCATGAAAGCAGTTAACTAATTAAGTGTTTACATCTGTACGTCTGTTTTGTTTGCATCTGTGATTCACAGGGACGGAGACCATTACGATGCCCTCAGGGACTGCCTGAAGGCTCTGACTTTAAACCCCAGCCATCTGAAAGCACATTTCCGACTGGCACGGTGTCTGTTTGAGCTGAAATATGTTACCGAGGCTCTGGAGTGTTTGGATGATTTCAAAGGAAAGTTTCCGGAGCAGGCGCACAGTAGTGCCTGTGACGCCTTAGATAAAGACATCAAGGCTGCTCTCTTCTCCAAGACAGAATCAGGTACTAAAGAGGAATATTGCACATGGCAGTAGCTCTCATTTGTTAAACAAGTATGTACACAGTTTGATCTTGAACTGTACCAACCACACATAGTGCACACTGTTGTAAGAGGGAAATGGAGAGTTTCATATAAGCTACGTAAAAAAAAAAACTTTGTTAGGTTTAGAAACTTCAGTGATAAGTTAGCAACTGTGTTTGCATTATTATGCACTGAAAACACATTCTTTGTTTGTTTGTTAATGTGTCTCAAAGATTCATTGGTAATAAGTTTGATTTCTTTCTTCACTAGCTGAAGATAAGAAGGCCAATAGCTCCATTCGATTCCACTCATTCAGTCGGAAAGAGTCCATCCCGGAAGATGAGTTGGTGCTGAGAGAGCGCAGCTTTGATTACAAGCACAGATACTGTGGTCACTGCAACACCACCACCGATATCAAAGAGGCCAACTTCTTTGGAAGGTCAGGAGCTCTCACTCTCAGCCTGCAGAGGCCTCGCTAGGGGGCAGTCACGAGCTCTGTAGCTTAAGGAAGGGGGCCTCAAAGATACACTTGAGAATCAGTAAAGCAAAATTTAGTCTGTGGGTTCTATATCAACCAGGTTTTGTGACTGAGCTAAAGTCCAACATTTATAATAAAGTTAAAAAATATCCAATTTCATAAATACAAGAGGTAATTATTTATTTCACGTTATTCCATGTCAGTCAAAATTTATTCTAATGAACCTCATGACGCTGTGTAATTTTAATGTTAAACAAATAACACTAAGTCATTGTGATGTGGACTTTATGAGTTGTTTGATCAGTCTAAATGTGGCTCAAGTTGACCACTGCTAATAATGAGGGACACTGATCAGACTGGTCTGACTCTAAACAGCAAAGTCTGGCCTTTTGTACTGTAGGCTAGATTAAGTACTGTATGTTTCATGATGCATCAAAAACTACACATTACTGTTGTTCAACAAAAAGATTTGCCTCCCTCACCTCCCCTGGTTTCCCATAACAATATCCAGTCAAAGTCTGAATAACTAAAGCCACTAGAATGTACTACAGTTTCCACGAGAATACCTTTCACACCAGAACTGGGAAATCCCCGATTACACACCCGTACAGTGAAGTGAACACCTGTTCTGTGAAAGAGGTTCCGTGTAGAACAATCCTCTAATTCCCAGTAATTCCTTTTCTCCACAGCAAAGGGCAGTACATTGTCAGTGGCTCAGACGATGGCTCCTTCTTTATCTGGGAAAAGGAGACGACTAATCTGGTGAGGATCCTGCAGGGGGATGAGTCCATAGTGAATTGCCTGCAGCCCCACCCCAGCTACTGCTTCCTGGCCACAAGCGGTATTGACCCTGTAGTGCGATTATGGAACCCCAGACCAGAGGTAAACAAGTGATAATCTGTGTTTTATTTATATATACATTTTATTATATTTTTAAATGTTTTTTTCATTACCCCTTCTCCTCCCCTCTACTTTCTCACAATGCAGACGGAAAGTGAGAATGGGCGCGTGGTGGAGGACATGGAGAGTGCTGCTCAGGCGAACCAGCGGCGTATGAACGCCGATCCACTGGAGGTTATGCTGCTCAACATGGGATATCGCATCACAGGCCTGCGTGGCGTTGGCCCAGATGGCTCAGATGATGAAGACAGCACAGAGGGACAAGTGCAGTGTCGGCCAAGCTAAGCAAACTGTCAGCCATTCTGCAGAATGGACGTAGGAAGCAAAGCACTCTCCCGGCTCCTGTTTGAATCTTAATTTCCCCCCTATCTGACAGAAACATTGAGTGAATGTCATGTCACATCTCTGCACTATGCATCGCCCTCCCCTGTCCTGAGACAGGACTGGTGGAGACCACTTTGGGGAGAGGAATTCATGGAGGGTGGAGACGACACCCATCTCGCCCCTTCAAAGCACCAACAACACCTCAGCCTCTCCCTCCACCCTGTGATGGCAGGGGATGGGGGCACCTTTGAGGAGAGCACCTTCAACGTCACTCCCCAGTTTCTCACGCAGAAGGAGGAGTTCAGCACTTATCCCTCCTCAGGTTTATGTTGGAGAGACACACAACATGTAGAAGGAGAAGCCTGCGGTCAGGCGACCTATTTTCAGGTCAGTGTGGCCACACAGTCACAGTGTCCTCCATGGAGGATCAGATCACAGACCAGAAGATGGTGCTTTGTTGCATCTCCTGTCTGCTCTACAGCTGGAGCAAAGAGTCACAGTGCAAGCTCATCTCAGAAAGGCTGCACTACCCAAGTCATTGATTCGGAGTTAGACTTGATCATATTTTCAGTTGGAGTTTTTGGTCGCAGAAAGCCTAGAATTAATTAGACTCTTCCAAGTTATGGAAGTTGCTGGTGTTGCTCCAATGAAATGTATTTACAGGCTTTGTTTAGTTTATAACTGTCAGAAAAAAATTGGTTTCTTCTGCCAAAGGTTGCCATCTATCATTTCAGCGGCCAAGGATTAATGTTTGTTTTCTCTGTTTCATTAAACCTTAATTTTGGCATACTGTGCTTAACTTAACTTTTAGTTAAGAGGTTTTACCGCAATAGATTGTTGACAAAATCAACAAGATATTGACAAATAAATATTTGTTTAAAAAAAAAACACTTTCTAAAACAGTTTTTGTTTGAAATTAAGTCCCATTGATTGTAAATGTCATTTGGCATGAAATGTCAGTGTGAAACTTCTGTTGGGTATATGTGAGACACAGATGCTAATTGGTATATGCCAATTAGGTGCTACGTATTTGGTGGCGATAGGTTTCCTGCCTACTAGCTGCGTGGCTCTAGCACTAGGCCTCTGCTGCAGTCAGGTGTTCAGTCCTGCTTGCATGAGGCTTCTCTGACCGTAGTTGTGGGCAACAAAGGACGGAGCCATCCCATCCGTTGCTCAAAGAACAGCTCATTGGGTCTTCTTTGCCCTCAAATAGGGTGAATGTTAAGAAATGGGTCCTCAACAACATGCAACACTAGGCTTTCATATGTTTTACTTTGTTCATTAATTTGAGATACTCAGTTTTTTTCTTTGAGGAATCCTATAATAACCTTTGTTGCAAACAAAGTAAAGAATAAAATTATTGAACACTGTATTGTCTGTATTCTTGTACTTTTTGTTCCATCAGTGGTAAAATAATGAATTGTTTGTCCTTTTAGTGTAACAATTACACAACAGCTGCAGCTGTAATGATGCAATACTAACTAGGTTGGGAAGATGTACGGCAGGAGAGGCTGTGAACTATCTAGTATCCTGTTCATTCATCAGTGTCTGCCTCACTCTGCTTTTGCTGACTATTAGGCAACAAATGTGAGAACAGTACATCACAAGCATGAGTGTCAGAGTGGCCTATACACAGTAATGAGGTGACCCAGCTCTGGGAGTAGTGGAGGTTACACTGATAAGGCTCGGTTTACTGAGCCTGTGAGTTTGGCTGTTAAATAGAAGATTTAATAAAAAGGTCCCCAAATCTGAAAAACTAGCTTTTTGTTTTTATATATGTTTGATAAATGTCTGTCAGAGTAATGTTTTTGTTGTGTTGAGTTAAAAAGTATAAGCACAATAAACATTACATCGGCCACTTTTATTGGAAAATAAGACAAGCTACATCCATACCTCAGTAATAACTGATCTGTCCATGAAGCTGAGACATGGCTGTCACTTTATGAATAATCATATAATAAATAAATAAATAAAGAGAAGGGCTCAAATATGAATGCAAATGACAAATAATAACGGATGTTGTTTTGGCAGATAGTTTGGGTGACTTAGACTCTACAGCCCTAATTAAATCCTATTAAATGGGGGTACACAAACGCCGCAGTCGATGCACTAATGAACGCTGTTGCGTTCACTGACTGACCGTTGATTCACCCGCGGAGGAGGCGACGGCTGGGCGCTTCCGCTTCCCCCCCGCCTGGCTCGGGCTGTGCGTCACTGTCGACACCTCCTGTTACTCCGGGCAGTGATGGCGGAGGTGGACGATACCGACATGATGATTAACTACCACGGTGATTTCTTAAAAAGCGACAGGAAGAGCAGCCGCTACCCCCACTGCATTGTCTGGACACCTATTCCTATTTTATCGTAAGAAGCTAACGCTTGCTGTTGTTCAGGCCTTGCTAGCTTAGCGTCAAATATGACAGCTTGCCGCTCGGGCGACAGGTTATTTTGCAAACGTCAGATGATATAATACAGATTCATGTGCGCCGCAGGTTAAACCTTGTGCCCTCTAGTTTTTCTTTTTAATGAGTTGCTGAATAGTATGTGTTCTCTGACATAGTCATGATTTAATATATGCAGTTACAGTACGTACAGGTCGCAGTCACATCGATGTGTTGTTTTCTGCCGTGCATCCTGCAGGTGGGTGCTCCCCTTCATTGGTCACATGGGTATATGCACCTCTTCTGGAGTCATACGAGACTTTGCAGGGTCGTACTTTGTCTCGGTGAGTATCTCCTCTGTTGATCATGTGTGTGTCAGATTCAGTGAGCAGTCTGGCCACTCTAATAGCCCCGGAGAGTGAAGTGGGACATAATACAACCTCTCATCTGAGATGTCATGCAGACATGCAGAGCTGTTGAACTGATTATGAGTGGGAGTTCTGGCCTTCTGGTTTTCAAGAAATATCTACTCATCATTTGTGGCATCCACTGTTATTTTGTGTTTTAAATACTGCAAAGATAAACCACTCAGATATGAATCCCACAATAGCTCAAGCAGAAGTTCACGTTCATGCCTCACTGAATGTTTTGAAATGTGACTTTTTTTTCTACAGGAGGACAACATGGGCTTTGGTAGACCAACAAAGTAGGTCTAATAATCATTATGTTGTATTTTTATACAATTTCAACAAGTAGGTCACACCAAGCCACATATTTGGACAAACACATTGGTTGATTAACTTACTGTATATCACAGGTATTGGAAGCTTGATGTGGACAAAGTCTGTGGTAATGGAGCTGCTACATGGGACAAAGCAGTGTATGATGCGTCAGAGGAATACAAATGTAGGCCGGTAAGACAGTATTTAGGATTGTGAATGTCGATGTTTCCATATTAATATTCATATAATGATATATACTCTTTCTGTTTCATTGAAGCACAATCTATGCTTTGATAACTGCCATTCCCACGTTGCCATGGCCCTCAACCTTATGCACTATGACAACAGCACATCTTGGAACATGGTGAACCTGTGTGTGCTGTCGCTCATTCATGGAAAACATGTGAGGTAAGTGTTTTAGCCTCATTCTGCCATTGTTCCAGCACTGAGAACAATGTGTATAAAAAGCTAAAGTCCTACCCTGCATCCAAGTGGGCATCCGTTCCATGGTCCTCCAGTTCCTAACGTACTTTGCCATAGAAGGTTATATTTTAATATCCAATTATTTTACCAAAATAAAACATCGACTTATCTGCTAGCATTTACAAATGCAGCTATACATTACATTCATTTGACAGATCTGTTAGTCCATTTTTGTAGTTTGAGTGTCTTTGTGAGAGACATATCAGCATTTCAACAGAAGTAGCTGGGGATCGGATCTCCTGCCTTATGTTTAATGGTCGACCCACTCTACCACCTGACCTATAGCTGCCTCATGGGTGTGCATCTTGATTGTAAACAGGAAACTTGACTACACGTTTTGGATTCTGGTTTTTGTTTGTGCTGATTGACAATCTGTACAACATATGACACCCTATACCCTCGATGAAACTCCACCAAAAAAAACTAAACAGGAAATAGGAAAACAAATAGAGAAGAAAGGAAATGCGATAGTGGAGGAATTCCTTTTCCAGGACAGACAGCCATGCAATAGATGTCATACATACAGAGGAGAAAGAAGTAGTGATAGTAGACTTGCAACAGTGGAAAAATGTTGTTGCTAACCTGCAGCATCTTCAGCATGGTCATGTACACACTCTGTTAAATTACTCTGCTGCTGGATGCTAGTGAGCATTAAGAGACATATGGTTCAGAGAGCCCCCCTCATTATTCTCTGCTGACCCACATAGAGAGCGCTGGCGTCACAGTTTGTGCTGCCTCTGCACATATGCTCCCACGACACGGGAGTCTTTTAAACAGGAATGGAGTCATGTAATTCATCACTGACAGCAGCGCTCCCCTCTGTGTCACCACTGGAGGTCACCTCTCTGCTGGGGCTCCCTGCGCCGGCTGGGTGGAAAGGACAGTAGGACGCAGGCTGGGGTGCAGCCACGGGGAGGGAGGGGAGCTGTCGGCCTCTGGGAGTTAAAAGAATCATGTGATACTTCAACACACCACATGTATCATTTTCTGCCCAAAATACACAGAAGTGGTGTTTGTGTGTGTGTGTGTGTTTGTGCACACACACACACACACACAAACGCTCACAATGTCCAGGTGTTGGTGGTTACTCTAACACATGTTGTCCTCTTTTTATCCTTCAGCTGGGCAGCGTTCCTCAAGACATGGCTACCATTCCTCATGTTGTGCGGAGTCCTCGCCACCTTCATCCTAACATTCAACCTACAGTAATGGAGCGAGCAGTACACTGGGTTGACTCACAGACTCCGGTTATACATTATCATTGATGCGAATGATGTGCTTTGATGGGACATTTGTTAGAACAAAAAATACTTAATGAAGGACTTCATCATCTGTAGTGATCTGTAGTGGTTCTAGTCTCTAGGACGGTAACTAAGGGCAAAGCCTAGCTGTTTGTAGGTAGTTTTTGAATCAAAAAATTATTTTATTTTTGTTATTTATGTATTTATGAATTAGTAAGATGTGTAAGCTACAGTAACACCTCTTCAAGCTGTTTTTCACATAGCAGGTTCTGTGTTTTTGTTCAGTTTATTAAGAGGATTATGAAGGAAGATTACACTACAGCAGAGCAATGCTGGAGAGTTCCAGTGATGTATTTTTCACGGATGGCAATGATGAATGCGTTTCCAGTCTGGCTAATGTACATTCAGTGATGGATGGCTATAAAATGGACCACGAAATCGAAATACTGAAATATATTCATCAGTTATTTGTCTAAGAGATATGAGCCGCTACCAAAGATAGAATGATATAGTACCCTCATGTAAAAAATAGTGATATTGGTCTGTAAAAACACCCTCTTCCTCCTCATTCCACTTTCCCCTGGTCTGTAAAGACCAATGTGTGAAGTGTTTTCTTTTTTTTTCTTTAACATGAGTGTAATTCTCAAGACAGAAACTGAATGCTTTCAAATCATGCACCTTCATGCTTGAATGTTATTATAACTCTGACAATACAAACTATGAGCAATACTACATGACATTATTATGTATAATTTATTTTATTGATTTGTTTTTAATGTTTTGTACCTGCAGTATTATTTATATTATTTATTATTGTATATCTCTATCAGTTTAATATTTCTGTAACATTATTTTGGATGTGCTGTAGCCTTTTTCACATCTCCCCTGTCAGACTGTGGTGTAGGTCACAGGCTGTGGATGCCCTAATCGTCCTCTGTACCTTTAAGGGAACCACGCACCTTTTTCATCCAACAGATTCTGCGTGATGTGAACTATCATCAATTTACGGGAACCTTTATTCCCAGAGTGGAGCAGATGAGGAGGGACTGATGCTGGAGTGAGGAGTCTTTCTTTGCCGCCTCTTTTTCTTTTTTTGTCAGAACAAAAGCTTAGAATAAAATTCATCGAAATTCATCTTTGAATCAAGTTTTTTCTCTGCTGTGATTCATACTCTTGTGTGTTAACATTTTTTTTTTTAATCTTTCCTTTTCCTTGGCTATAATTTAGAGATGTGTATTTTTGCAGTCCGTGTGTTTATGGGAATTCTTCTTTGTGCACCATACCAGTGCTTGGAGTGTCCTTTTGGCTGTGAGTGTTTTGCTGTCACTCGCACAGTGAAATGTGTTTCTAAGGATCTGCTCATGGTGCCACAAAGTGTTCCAGGATATGCAAAGACTGTCATCATCACAGGGAATAACATACACCAGATTGCACCTGATTCGTTTACAGAGATGGAGAATGTCACTAACATCATTTTAAGCAATAATAGGTGAGGATGGCAGTATTTGACTTTTTGTTTCATTCATGTACATTAAACCATATTTGGATAATATGACTAACTTTGTTCATGTGTATCTAATAAATAAACAATGTCTTTTTTTTCTGTGAATGTGTTTTTTGTTCATTTACTTAAACAACACAGTGGCATGCGTGACCAGTATCCAAGTGTGAAGATAACATTAAGTGTCTAAGGACAGATGTTACAGTGTTAGTCATCTTCACAGGATTAGAGAGATGGCGTCCCACAGCTTCTCTGCCCTCATCAACCTGCGCTTCCTGGACCTCAGTGGGAACCAGCTGGCGCTCATCCATCCTGAGGCTCTCAGCATACGCGGCAGTCCCCTTCAGGAGCTCAACCTGAGCTGTTCGCTGTACAACTTCACCGCCCTGACAGACCTCACCACAGCTCTGCGCTGGGGGGATCTCAGGGGTCTCCTCCACCTCGACCTCTCTGGGAACCACCTTTCCCTGCTTCCCCCAGGCATGTTCTCCCACCTTCCCAATCTGCAGCAGCTCTTCCTCTCTAACAACTCTCTGGTAGCTGTCTACAGTGGGACCTTCTCTGGTATGAACCATCTACAAGTGCTGGACCTGACAAAGAATGCCTTCAAAACATTGAGGGACGATGCTCTACAAGAGCTGGAGAAGCTTGGGAACATCCGCATCCATCTTGGTAACAACCCCTATACTTGCTCTTGTGAAATCCATGATTTTGTCGCCTGGCTGAATGAATCAAAAGCTCTGCTAGATGTGGATGCTGTGAGATGTGATTCACCCAGAGCGTTAACCAACGCCCGGCTGCGAGGCCTGGGTGTGCAGGCTATTGGGTGTGTTGTTCCAGTCCAAGCAGAGGTGGCTGACCTCACCCTGCAGACATCCTACGTTTTCCTAGGGCTGGTGCTGGGGTTTGTGGGGATGGTCTTTCTTTTTGTGCTCTACCTGAATCGCACAGGCATGAAGAATTGGATCAATGAAATGAGAGATGCATGCAGAGACGTCATGGAGGGATATCACTACCGATATGAGATTGACTCGGACCCCCGGCTGGGGCACATCTCAGCAGATAAGGGTGGCAGCAGAGCACAAGGGCATTTAAGATTGGCTCTGTCACAGCAGCTGCCAAATGACACCCGCGTTGTCCAGGTTCCCACAGACACACAGATCAAACAGACGACCACCTCCCCACCTATGAACATATGATTTCTCACAGAAACTAAAATAATTTAAGAAAATATGTGCTTGATGTAAATATGAACAGTTTAAGCCAGTACATTTTTGAATCTGATGTTTTTGTACATACTGCAGTTATAGCTGATAAATCCCACCCTAAAAAGTGCCTTTGTGTTTTTGAGGCACTGGAGCATTGTACATGTAAATTGACATTAACGTTGTTTGTCTGTCATACACTTTCTAAGCAAACATCTGAATTATTATCATCTAATTAAGTATTATTATCTTTTTTCTTTCATCAGCAGAAGACTGCCAGATAAATAAATGATGTAGATTGTAGACTGACATGCAAAATGTTTGTTGACCCAAGAAACTGACACCTACTTAATTTTAGAATAGGTCTTTACTAGATTCTCTATGCTTAAACTAAAGAAAGAAACCAATCCTTGAATTTAATTAGCTATGTCTTTATTTTTCTGAGTAGTAATCATATTGTTATCTGTATTACAACAGTCAGACGGCTATAAATTAAAGCCACTGTTTGATGTGAAACCTGTATTTACATTAAGGGTAATTAAAATAACATTTTAACGTAATTGATTTTCTTGTTCATCTGTTTTATTGCGACTAGACTAAAGACACCATGCTACACGGATGATTGTCCAGGTGAGGTGGGCTCCAGGAGGGTGTGATGAAGTGTTTCCACAGAGGAAAACCGGGCCAGACTGAAAGATATTTGGAAACACACCCGCTGGCTCGGCAGATGTGCACTCACCCTGTGTGTGTGTGTGTGTGTGTGTGTGTGTAAGATGCGTAATTTCACCGTCAGCTGTCATGTTGCATCACCTCACAGTCTGAGTGCGGAAAGCTCAAAGACTACTTTTCCCTTTTAGATCAAATTCACAACCTTTGCGCTCCCTGTTCAAGTTCCCGCCTCTTTTTAATGACGTTCATCAACTTTTATGTCACCAAAAAAAAAAAAAAAAAAAAAAATCTTTATATCCGCCTCGTGTGACGTCATGAATCACCTGTGGGTGGGGGTAGGACCTGGGATTAGCTGTAGCCGCAGGTAATAGCCAAACACTGGGGGACTCGGCAACACAAGGCTGAGAGTTTTATCAAAAGAAAGACGACGCTGAGCTGAGCTGAGCTGAGCTGCTCGGCTGAGGCGCCTCACCTTCGGTTTGGAGAGTTTGTTGTTTCGTGGAAGTGAAATCACCTGGAAAACTGTGGGCGGTAAAAAAAAAAAAAAAAAAAAAAAAAAAAACCCGTCGTTTTCTCTGTTTGACGCGCCAGCAGAGCAGTTTTCTCCCGGAGACTTCCGCGGTTTGTTCGCTGAACAAGTGACCTGGGATAAAAGACAGCCACGACTGTTTCCTCTTATGCGGTAAGTGAATGTTTTGTGAGTAAAATTAAAAACGGTTGAATGTTAACTGAGATTTGGCCTGAATAGTCCTCTTGAACACGAACTGAAGGCCAAGCAGGCTTTAAAGACGCGACGAGAAGGGCCATGTTATTATCAGGCCAGCGATCAATCCACTCACTTTATTTACCTTCTGAGGACTTCAAGGATGGTTACTTCCCTGGAAGTTGAGTACTTTACTATAGAAATCTTAATTACATGCTGTTTTACTCTGCCGTGGTGCGTTTAGTGCTGCAAGCCTGTGTGGCAACAAAAAGGGAGGTTTACACCTGGTTATTATTTCTAAACATGCCTCTCCCACACCAGGTCCCAGGCATTTTGAGCCATGCCTGGCCACAGCACAGGGGCTCCCCAGGCGTCCCGCCACCACTACAGTCACCACAGCTCCAGCTCCAGGGCAGAAAAGTACAGACAAACTCGGACTATATCCAGGGAGAGCACAGCCAGTCAAGACTCCTACAAGGATCCTCGTGGAGAGCATCTACATGAGCACCGCACTGACCGCTCCCGGTATTCAGAGAACAAGTACAGTCGCAGCAAAGGGCACCCGCGAAATGGCACGGCACGGGGCTCAGAGACTATAGGATTTATTCCTGGGTCAGCAGACAACACGCCCACCACCAGACATGCCTGTGGCTCCTGTGCCTCTATGGGCTGGAGCAGCTGTAAGGCTCTAATCTGCTGTGTACTGACCTGTGGATTTTATGGCAGCCGAGAGCCCTGCCTGCCTGTTAACGAGAGCTCCACAGACCATCCCCCCAAAGCAGGTAGTGAGCCTCACCCTCCTAATGGCATGGCTGTGACCAACCCCACCTGTGGCATCCCTTTGGAGTCCAGCAAGGCCACCAAAGCCTCTAAGTTGCCCACAAGTGACAGCTTTCGTTACCCAGATGTGCGCATTGCAGGCCAGACAGTAAGGTACCCGGTCGCCGCCCCCAAACGGACCCGTGCACCAGGCAAAGGGGAAAGCCACCGGCCAGTCAGCAACACCAGCCTGATATCCCGGGAGGACTATGAACTAGACGACCTGAGCGACACGGGCACAGACATTGACTCCCTTATTACCAAGAAGCTGCTGGAGCTTTACGCCCTCCACCAGATTGACCAGCTGGCCAAGTGCACCTCCGACTCATCTTTCTCCCGCAAGACCAACGAGATCAGCGAGCTCATCTACAGCATTGCTCAAGATTACAACCTCGAGGAGCAGGAGGCCGAGTGCAAGCTGGTGCACGGAGTCATCCGCATCAGCACGCGAAAGGGCAAGAGGAACAAGAGCCACCAGTCCACGGGACAGCGTCCTAATGGGAGGAGTGATGGTACTCTCCCCGACAGTGGCAACGAGACCATGACCAACACCTTCATGAGCAGTGACTGTAAGAATGTCATGCAGTATTATTTAAACCAGTTCACATTAATGATTACTGCTGTATAAATGTTTATAATATACCACGTGACCCTTTTCACCACCACCTGGCTGCAACACACCAAATACACCACTCATCTAAACTGTCTTCCCTTAATGACTTGTAGTGTTCGTTGGAGCGCTGCTGAAGCTCTTTTGTTTGGCTCCTAGTTTTAAACCCTGATATGCCAGGTATTTTACAGACAATGACCTAATAACAATTGGTTAATCTGAGGCAAGCTGATACAGGTACACTGTGTCTTCTAAAAGGCATTGCGCAATAGACGGGATGACCGGATTAATTGTAAATGACAGTGTGTTAATGTGCTTCAAAGCTCCTTGTCTGCAGGTGTTAATTTAGCCTTTTATTGTCCCCTGCTACAGTTCCAGAGGTGAAAGTGTCAGAGCAGACGCCATCAGATGAGCTGGCGAGGAAAATGAGACATTACAGCGGGAAAAGTGAGTACATGTGGGAATTTTCCACGTCAGGTGCACCGATCTTTTTGTATCTTCTTTTGTGTCGTAGAAAAAGCTTGTACGAGGGAGTGAGAGTTGAATTAGATCTGGAAATTCAGCACCACCGTGTGATTAGCAGTTAGACATATTGCACATCATAATCTTATTTGTATTCGTTGTGCTGACAGAGCTACAGTCTTTACTTTTCCTGGTCATTGAGGTATAATTACCACAGGGGTGTGTGAATCAGTATGTGGGGCTCAGTCTTTGTAATCCATTGTACCTGCTGCAGCTGCAGGCATTTTCTCACCTCCCGTATACATACCACTCTTTAAACAGTGAAAGCTCTACATTCCTTCCCTTTTCTCTGCATATTACAATCCCTCGCTCATTAGCTTCCTCCTCCCCTCCTCTGCCACCTTACACCCACCTATCAATCTGCCCCATTCTCCCTTCCAGCTCAGCGGTCATGCTACACCACCTCCTAAAGCAGCAGATCAAGTCACATTAAATATATGCCACATGATGTCCCCTGGTTTATTATGCAAGTTTAGCAAGTAACTTGGGTTACAGATGGATTACTATGCAGCAGCCTCTCTTTTTTTGTTGTTGTTGTTCTGCAAAGAGGCTATTAGGAGGAGGGGGTGTCCTGTTACATGTCTTTGAATGAGGGTACACCACATTGTGTTTCCACAACTTTCACATCGCGTCCTGGGAATCTGTCATTGTCCTGGATTAAACTCAACATTTCACATCTCACCTTGTGTCTGTGAAATATAACAAATACTGTATTGGCTATTTCTATTACTGCTATATTTTTTGGGTTTTTTTTTTTATTCTCAATGCCTTAATTTTTTTTTTTTCTCCTGCAGCGTACTCCTCCAGCACCACCACAGCCTACTCGCCCTACTATCATGACACTGAAACAGACTCTTCAGGCGCCCCTCTGCTTCTCTGAACGGCAACACTGAAGCAAAAGTACCTGTATGGACAAGGGATGTAGCTAACTAGATGGACAATTTTATCCTTCTGCTATCATTTATCCTGTTACTGAGTGGAGCACCTTTTGGGTAATTGTACTTCTCCTTTTAGTGGTCCAGCTAATGTTTGCTGCTGGAGTGTCATTTAAATTAAAGGACATTTTATCTTTCCAGCAAATGAACATTGAGGAAACTATGTTTTTTTTTTCTTTACACAGGGAACGACAAAGCAAGTGTTTATGTACATGTATTAGTATGCAGTGTTTAAAGTTGTTTTCAGAAAAAGAAACGTGGTTACACTCCATGCGGTCATAGCAGTCAGGCCATAGGAAAGAGACTGATGCTAAACATAACCGTCCTCATTGTTGTCTGTGTGATTGTTTTTGCAAGCCATTGTGCATGTACAGTATGTATGGGTTTATGCCATTTAGATTCTTTAGAGGCCTGTTTTGTTTTGAAAACTGTATTGTTAAGCCATATTTTGATGTATATATTTTTAAGTCAATGTTATTTTCTCGGTTGTTAAAACACTTGTGGCATTTGGCCACAGTTTTTTTTTTTTTTTTTTTTTACTCACAGGTAAGTCCTGTTTTTAACAAAATAAAAATCTCTGTGCTTGTTTATACCTTTTCATGTGTGTTCCTCAAGGAAATTATATGCCATACTAATGGTGTTTGTCATTTATTTTAGCTTACAGATAACATGACATACTGCTCAATGCTTGCAGAGCTTTGTGTCAACTTTTTTGTTTTCTCTCTTTCTGCACAAGCCATAAAAAACAACTGTCTAATTTCAATGAATGCATGTCTGTTTAGCAACAAATTATGCACACGTATATCAACGAGTCTTTGCTTCACAGGGTTTTCGGCTGCTGTTTCTGTAGCTTATTTTTCTTCTTTATCTGGTGGATTATTGTTGTCAAGCTCATCTCCCTAAGGTCACTGTGTTGTACCAGACAGGCTTTTTCCGCCCTCAGCAAAAGAAAGAACTTGTTTGGCTGGTTCTGACAAAAAGGAAATAAAATCCTGGGGTTTGTCTTTGTCAAAGGGAAGAGGCAGTGCAGAAAATCAGGCTGATTCCAGGAACCTGTCCTGAAGTCCTTTGGGATCAAATGAATTGAACTGTATTTACCAATAATGTATGTTTTAAGATATGCTATCAGTATGCCTTCAGGTGACAGGTCTATTGTTGCAGCTGCCAACCAAACATGTAGTGCTCATATTTAATGAGCACCAATGACAGACAGCACCAATAACAAATACTTTGGTTTTAACAGTTGGTCCACTTGCGTATTTTCAGTTGTGGTTATAGTTAGTGTTATTCTGTGTTATGGGAGTATGTTTTGTGCAGTAATGTCTCATTTTCAGCCTTAAAGCCTCAGACATTAAGTGTCAGCCTCAAGAAATTGAAGTATTCTTGAAACAGTGTGATTTGTATTGGTGAGAAAAGTTGAAAGGTTTTCTTATCTGTAAAAAAAACAACAAAATCACTACGCAGCAAAGCAAATGAGCCATCGACCTGTGTTCTTCTGTGCTAAATGTTATGGTTTTGGATTATCTTTTCTGTTTGTGTTGAGTTGCCCTGTGTAACCCCATTTCCTCTGGCTCTCTGCCTCCACCAGTACATTCCTGTTTTACCTGTATGAGGTGTCATGTAAAAGCTCCACATTTCACAACTAACATACCACAGGCTAGGGTGACTCAAGAGGGCTTGTTCTGTATCAAATGCAACCTGAAGATTTTTAACAAAAACCTTTTTTTTTTTTTTTTAAAAATTGACTGGGTAAAGACAGGATTTCTACTAACTTCCATGAGGGGGAGACAAAGTACTGCAAGACAGCAAGAGGGCTTACATGGTGTTATGCTACAACGTCTTTGGTTAGAAACTGAAACATGAAGGGAGCTTCACCTTGACAAGAATTCAAAATAAATGGACTTGAGCAATACTTGGCTGCACTACCTGTTAGTAATAACAGACCTGCCATATGAACTGTAGGGGTGAAGCTGTTCAGAGCA
Source organism: Trachinotus anak (assembly GCF_046630095.1). Lineage (NCBI taxonomy): Eukaryota > Metazoa > Chordata > Actinopteri > Carangiformes > Carangidae > Trachinotus > Trachinotus anak. Next base: position 16,685,489 of record NW_027273883.1, on the reverse strand, counting down.
GTGTTATTGTCAGGTGCACAAGACAAATATGGTGTCAGATTTGGCTCGCTGTGAGTGTTCTTAAAAGACCAAGACAGAACTTCATTCTACAAAACAGAACTTCATGTACAAAAATATATTTATTTGAAATGTTCTGTAAATGCAGACAAAACTATTTACAGTGAAGCAAACAGACAAAATCTATAACATAAAATGCAATATATGAACAGTAGCATCAGTCTGTGTGGAAAGTCAAATCTTTCCTCTTCAGCAGATAAAATCTTTTCAGACGGGGCTAAAGTGACCTCAGCTTCAATGTAAATCTAAGAAATTCATAGTTTCAAGTTCACTAATTCACATAGTTTTTGCTGGCTATCACAAGTCCTGTTTTTTTTTTTTTTTTTGTCAGGCGTTCCTTCATTTCATGAGGGAACATTGCTGAGGTTAGTCAACAAAAAGTTCTGCAACACCACGCTTAAAAAATTCAACTTTCTCCAGGACAGTTTCATGAAGTCCACCTCCTCTATCTGCAGAAGAGCATGTCAACCAGCAGCTCTAGTAGATCAGCCTGGCCTATCACGGGCCTGAAGAAGAGTTCAGAAATGAGGCTGGGTGTGATGCTCTGCAGCATGGAGGCTGTGAGGAGGATTCGGGCAAAGCGCTCCTGGTCCCTGGGGTTAATGAGCTGGACTACCTCACTGAGGGCCTGCTGAGCTTCCTGTTGCAAACCTTCGACGAACAGAGCTGCCTTTAAATCCCGGACATCTGTTGGTAGTAAACAAAGGAAATTAATGTTACAGACATGAAGTGTAGTTTTTTGCACTGATTGAAAATGTACCCCAGAGAATCAATTTTTATCAGCTGTATTATAGGGCAAAACAAACCTGGATTAAATATCGTGGTCCCTTTGAGGTATGCATACTCCTTTGGGCTCAAATCCAAACTCCAAAACTTTCTTAGGCAGGACTTGAGTTTGCTGACACCGGCCATGGTGGGCTGCTCTCGCTCCATCTCAGGACTTTCCTGGCGGTTCAGGAGAATCTTTTTCAGCATACTGTCACCAGGGGTGTCCATCACCTCAAAGTCCACATGCTCCTGTGCCAGGCCCAAAATGAAGAGCGGTGCCCAGCAGCTTTTAAGGAGTGAGAGCTGGTCATTTGGTGGCAGCTGGTTAAAAGCAGGTAAGTTCTTCATAAAATGGATGGTTTTAACCAGAACTGCTGAAGCTTCTTTGCAAATCTCAGCTGGTCTTTTCAGACACACTGTCCGCCGCAGCTCACAGTTGCATCTATGAGGTACTGAATTGTAGTTGAAGTTGTTTTGACTTGGTTTGCTATTATCCATTTGGCTCAGGATGTTGTAGAGGATAGGGTTTGAAAGCCTGTCGCTGTTGGCTGAACACTGACATCTGTTATCCATTCTGTAGGCTGTACAGATCTGGGTAGTCAAATGCAAGTGTCCTCTCATAGGATGAGCTTGTGAGTACTGTTGCTGCTACCTCAAGTGTCCCTGTATTTATAAGGCCAACCCACCCTGCAAAGTGGACCTTGACTTGTCAATATAGTCTCTGAAAAACAACTGTATGCTCTGCCAGGTGACTGAGGGAATAATCCTGGGAAACTGATAAGCTTTTCTCAATGAAAGGAGGCTAGTGGAGTAACTCCTGGATATCAAGAGGGTTGGGCCTTATCTGGTCACCGGTGTCATTAACCCAGGCAGTACCAAGCTACCAAGGACTGCAGAGGTAATCAGCCCTACACTGTGTCCCTGTACACTGCCAGCTCACACCTGGAAAGCTGGACAGATGCCAAAGCAGAGAGAGAGAGGGCATTGACCTGTAAGTTCAGGCCCTTTTTTTCTTACTGTAATTGTACAACCGCCCCCCACTGGATAGCGGTAACTGGCTTTGGTTGTATCTGCAATTGCAACTGCTGTCGTAAGTGTTAAAGTCTCCAATCCAACCTCCTTTCACTATATTTATTTGCCTCAGGTATAGAGTCAATAAATTCAAATCAGCCGGCATTGCTTGCCTAACAGCTCTACAGATCTGTTGGTATTGTTGATATTCAATCTAATCATGTAATGTTCCATTCCACTTTATCAAAGTACTTGACCAATTAAAGTTTGACCTTTTTTATTTTATTTATTTATTTTTATTCAAAAGGGACTATGTTCATCTTACAACATAAATATCACCATTTGACGCGCCACACCAATTTGTAGCTTTAAGCTAATTCGCATCTGCATAACCTGATGATGGTGCTGGACTAAATAGTTAAGAAATCAAAATTTTGATTTACGATTCATTCATCTAAAGGGGATGTGGGTGGGTGGGTTGCAAATTTAATGGCAATCCATCCAATAGTTACTGAGGCCATTCACCATAAATATTTAATGGTGGAACTAGAGGAAAAGTCAGCGGATCACCAAAGTCATTTCAAGGATTTATCCTCAGGGAACATGAATGTTTATACAAAATTTCACGGTAATCCATCTCATTATTGTTGAGATATTTCAGTCTGGCCCAAAGTGGTGGAGCGACAGACTGACATTTCCTTCTATAGAGCCTTGCTCCTGAAGCAATTAAAGAAAGGGGACAGAGGATACTGACCTCAGTGTCCTTGACACCTACAGCTTTTGCACAGTCATCTCAAAATATCATTAAAGCTCAAAATATAGTCATTAATAATGAAAAATAACTTTGTTGACACACTGCTATGAAGCCATTGCTATCACACTGTGTCATTGCATGGTCATTTTACTTTCTATTTATTTACCCAACTGTTGGCGTGCATTTTCACTTAACAGGTCCTGGTGTACTTTTATGTTAATTTTTGTTCAAAACAAACAAACAAACAAAAAAAAAACAAATCATGAAAACAAACAATTTGATTATATTTTCACCCATGTCTGTTTGTTTGTTTGTCAACAGGATTACACAAAAAGTACTAAACTAATTTGCACCAAACTTGGTGGAAGGATGGGGCATGGGCCATTAAATTATGGGGCAAATCCAGATTATTTACTGTGAATTTGAATTTTTTTTCTCTGAAGTCTGGTCTTTGACACTGGCCTTGGCAGAGGTCTGTGCTCTCTGAGTGTCCTTCTAGTTTACATTTGCTTTCGGCTACAGTAATGTGAAATCCAAATTGTGTCTTACTCTGGTCATGAGGCTGACATTAGCACAGTCTTTGGCTCAAAAGACGGATAGAAAGACTGAACCTTTCTTTTACTGTCAATATAGTGACTTCAGACAACATCTTTTGATGTTATAGGGTTTTGGTGTGTCGTTGACTGACTCTGTAAGATAGTTGTTGTTTTTCACAACGAAACAGAAAAATTCATGGAATTTCAGTTTATGGTGTTTGTAACAGGTGGTACAATGTTCCCCATGTCATTTAATTTAGTTTACTCTAATTTGTTATCTTCCCTGTGCCTGGCACAGAGGTTTGAGGCTGATAAGCAAATGACTTTATTACTGTAACACATAAACAAAGAGCACATTTTCAATAACACACTCCTTTGGTTTGGACATTTAGCACATTTATCACATTATATAGTGACAGATGACACCTTTTAAAAAAACAAAAAAACAAAAAACATATTATGCTCTTTACTTTTAGCAGGACATCTGACGCTCAAGCCAAGAAGTCTGAAGATGCAAGTGCTGGAGGAATACCTGAACCACAGAGCAGTGGAGTCAAGGTCAATTCATAAAGTAAATGACTGCAATAAAGAGGTTACATGCCAGACACAACTGGCAGCACCAGTCACCGAATGTTTGTCTTACTCCATCCTTCTCTTTACTCAATCCTTCAAAGAATACTCTAGAATATGTCTCATAGCCTCGTTATCTTTCCTGTGGTGATCTCATTATGATACACAGTGATTATTCATATGAGACGTGACACGTCCATACTCACAGGAGCTAAAACAAAATGGACCACAGCTTCAAATACACGATAAACACATTACGTTATCTTTGAGAATGTGGTACTTTCCGCAAAGTGACCTATAATGCACTCAGCAGCCCTCGGGCTTCATGGGGCATGCTGACAGTTGTAAATGCTTGTGATAAGGCTCGTGTTTATAGAGGTTAGGAGCAGGCAGAGACGGACACGGAGGACAGACGCTTATCGCCAAAAAGACAATAAAAATAAGATGTCCTTCATTCTATAAGTGGAACAACTGATTCATTCTGGGATCAAGGAAGTTAAACAGTCCAGGTCTGATGAAGCATGATGTAATAGCTGGAACCTGAAGACTTTCCATTCATTTTAAATTTTTTTCTTGATGCTATAATTATATTTAAAATACATTTAACTATGACATGTATAAAATACAAATATAAAAATGTATTAAGGCGATTGATTGTAAAAGCATTATAATGTTAACATTGAAATATGAATTTATTTAGACAATCATTGGAGAGTCTTGAAGTGAACTGTGTTAATACAGCCCTAATCCACTGAAACAAAGTTTGCTTTTCTTGTCAGGTTCCCCCAAATATTGACTTTTGTGTTTCCTATGGTTTTAGTTTTCCCAGGTCATTGAACTCTTAGTAGGACCATTTCATTTGTGTATGCGTGATGGGCACCGTGTCTGAAACATGACTCTTGACCCTGACCTACTGCTAATACAGCAGAGGTTCAGTGACCCAAAGGTGAGAGTCATTCCTACTCTGTGGGGTCATTTCAATCCTCTGGAGAAAAAAAAAAATCATTAAATTATCCTAGAGTTCAAATTGTTGGAATTCAGGTCATATGTAATTCTGTCTGATTCACTATAAATGTAATGTGTTTTACAAACTTCCAAGGACAACACCACAAATTCATGTACAGTAAGCCAGGCCTAGAGTGTGGCACAACATTCATAAATTACTGATTAAAAAAAAATTGCTATATAATACTGGAGAAATAATTTTTTCCAGTGACATACTGTACTAATAGTGTAGCTAATTCAGTGTTGACACTGTAGTACCTGGAAAAGCACACATACTAAGATAAAGCTTAACTTCTACACTTGCGAGGTCCTGACCAAAAGGTGTCTTTATCAAAGTGCATCAAAAACCGCCAAGCACTGTAGACACAGTTGACATCGATTGCTTGTTCAATTATCCTCTGATTAGATGTTTCCTGTTTTAAGTTATATTTTTTTCAGTGTATTTTATTTTTGCAAAGTTCCTTGTGTGGTTGCTCTAAGGCCAGTTCTGTGCTTGGCATGATTCTGGACTCACTCAGGACTGTTGTGGAGAGACTTGTCTATCTTGTGTTAAAAGACTCTGAGACATTTGTGAAATTCTAAGTTTTTGTTGAATAGTAAGACAGGTTTTGTAAAGGCAATTATATTCCTTTATATACAAAAAAACAATTGTTTTACTGGCACTGATATAAAAAAAAAAAACCAAGCCATGCGCTTAAACTGTAAAACTTTACCTTCATTTTATTAGGTTCCAGAGGCCAAAAACTCATAGTAGTGTTTTTTAGTGCCACATTATTACCTCTGGAAATTTCTCCCATCTCCACACAGGATCTCTGAAGCTCAGCCAAAGTGACCATGAGGTTCTGAGTCGCCTCAAGGCCCTTCTCCCCCAGCTGCTCTAGGAAGAGTCCTGGTTGTTCCAACTTCTTCCATCTAAGAATTATGGTGGCCACTCAAAACAAAATGTGGAAAAAATGAAGGGGTGTGAATACTTTCTGAATACACTGTATTTGTGAGATTCTCAGTGACTACACAGCAGGGCTCCTGGTGGATGATTTGTATATCAGAAAGCTTTAATCTTTCAGCACTGATCTAGTTAGATTGTAAACCTAAAAGTTATATTGAATGTCTGATTTACCTATATAATTGTGTCTGTGAAGTCAAGATGATTTCATTTTTCACATATGACATTCTTGAGGATTAGTGTGGACTTCCACAAGCCAGGATGGCTATGACTAATGCATGGTAGCTGTGTAATATGGTGTGTAAATGATGTCAGGTTCCAGACACCTGGGCCTGGTTTTACTGCCTATTACTATCAAAACACAATGATAAAAGTTGAGGTGAAGGCTAAAGCTTTAGCCTCTGGGTCAATGAACTCTGACTGAAGTTGTCTTTCCGACAGAAGTTTAAAAAAAAAAAAAAACATTTAGTGAGGTAACAGGTTTGGATATTTATCTTAAAAAAACATTTCCTTTTGTCTTATACTTGTTTAATAATGCCTTTTTGCATAAATCAAAAACAGATATGTCAAGTTCTTGTAACTGTCATTTGAGTCTCGTGGTTTCATCCCTCCTTTGAACATTTTCATTTTGAACGTAATCAAGGGTGCAGAATAGCAAACTATCAATGTTCTGTTTGGTTGTTGTGGGTTGTTGCTAGTTTATGTTCATTTTTTGCAAAATGAAGCAAAGAAGACGAATCTCTCTTAGGAGTGCCTCTACTGTGGTATCTGCCATTTTTGCCACTTTGTACAGAGGTTTTTTTTTGTTTGTTTTTGTTTTCCTTTGTCAGAGGGCTTTAGTTAGATCTGACACAGCTGAAGTGGCCTGTTAAAGCCAAAGGAGACACTGTATGGGATAAGTGAAACTACATCACTGTCACTGTATCTATTATCTCTGCAAACATATTTCTTGGATATCAGGGGAATTTCAGTTTGGACTGGATCACAACAATTGGTGAAGATATAGAAACAGTTTGCACATGTAGATACAGTAAAACCTTCAGAGATTGTTCAGAATATGTGGTTTGAGACTAGAGATGACATATTGTCATGAAAGATAAAGACACATTTGGAAAACCAAACCATACTAGTATCTTTGAAGAGGCAGATAGTGGATTTTCTTTTACCTGTATATCTTCTAACTTTGATTGATGTGAAAATCTCTGGTGTTTATTTACCTTTATAGTCATGTGTAACTTTTTTGGTGTTGTATCTCTATGCTCATAGTTATGGCGTTGAAAATGTTTGATGTGCCCCCATTTAATGTCCATAGCAGTATATAAACATGTGAATTAATAGGTTTACAACACGCTATGCCGCAGTTTTAGGCAGCTGTAAGTGTTTATGTATGTATTTTTTCACAACTAAAACGCCTCCTGTGGGATGCAGAGGCAGCTAACAATATAGCAAAACAAATTTTTAATAAAATATAAAGTTATAATTACTGTAATTATTAAAATGAATACACACTTTAAATGCGCTTATATCTGCTTACAACGTCATAGTGTGTTATTAACCAGAAATTATGTGTTTATATAGCCTACCTATAAATAGGGCGGCTTGAAGTTTTACATACAATCATAATATAATATAATATAATATAATATAATATAATATAATATAATATAATATAATATAATATAATATAATATAATATAATATAATATAATATAATATAATATAATATAATATAATATTTTGTTAGTCTTTATTTAACCTCTTATTCAACGTCTCAGGAAGCGGATGTGACGTCTTCTCTGCAGTCGTTCAGATGACGTTTGCTGTCCAGGTGATAAACAATCATGGCGGACTCTGAAGGGGTAACTCCTGTGTATTTTGCAATAAGCAACATTCCTGTAGCCTTTCGCTCAGCGGACCTGAGAAATTACTTCAGTCAGTTCATAGAAAGCTGCGGGTTTCAGTGTTTCCACTACCGTCACCGGCCGGAAGTCCTCAGAGAGTCCGCGGGCCCTGAAAACACAGTCTGCGGTGACAGCGAGGAGCCCAGCTCCGTCCCTGAGACCGACCCGGTCCCAGCAGATGATGTGGTGAAGAGGCAGGCGGTGAGGTCGTGCTGCTGTGTCGTCTCAGTTCACGATAAAGAAGCTGAAAGGTTTTTCAGGATGTATGCGGGCAATCACTGGATTGACTCGAAGGGGAGCTGGCTGTCCAGGCGGTGTGTTATCAGAAGAGTCAAAGTTACACCTAGCAAAGGTTGGTGAGATGTCCTCCTACTTCTGTTCTGCCATGTTAAAGGGCCACTCCACCGGCTCTGCAGGGAGCTTTGCCAAGCTCACTGAAGTGAAATGAAACAATATCATTTTGGTCTTAGAGACTACACATTTGCAACATATAGCCTGTATTACCAACTACAAAAGTATTTCAAACTGGGGTTTCGGAGCTGGTTGCATTACAGGAATTTACAGTACAAGTGAATTGGGAGCTTGGCCCTTTGAGGGACTAACAGTCCGGATGTCTTGGCCTCTGCTGCTTTGATTTATACCTGTTTTTGGTGAAATCTTCAACAATAATGACACATGCCTGTCGCGAGTTATGAGAACTCAAATTGTTATCTTAAAACTGCACACTTGGCCATTTGCCTGTACTCTTGGAATTTGTTAAGTTATAACCACCAAATGCTTGATGTTTTTTTTTTCCAATAACGATGTTGGGTAATTTTCAATCAAGAAACTTTCATTCATAGACTAACTTTTAATCATTACTTTTTTCTAAATGGAAGCCTCTCAGTTGAATAAAGAGTATAGGAATTATGTAATGTATGTCACAGGGCCTTTTATGTAAGTGTTACTCTTTGTTATTAGAAATGTGTTGTCTTTTATCTTTATTAATTTTGATATGAATAACATCACTATGTGTACATCTAAACTTTTTTTTTTCAATTCTTTCAGATGATGGATCATTCCCCTATAAAACAAAGTACGAGCAGCGGCACCATGTTTCGTTAACAGAGTGTTTCACAGAGGCTGATCTTAAAAGCTTACCTGAGCTGAATCCTCCCGCTCTGATGCAGAATGGGAATGTCGGCACACCGCTGAAAGTGTTCCTCCAGCTCATCCAGTCCTGCCGAATGCCTCCGCGCCTCATCCGGAAGTTGGGCCTCACTTTCCCCAAGACCAGCTCCAACCGCCGTTACGGCAACGTACCTTTCCAGTATAAGGACACTTGGACACTTCGCGCCACAGAGGAGACGGTATTAACAGCTGCTGGACATGAAATATCAGGACCAGGCATTTTGGCTGCTCGACCCTCTGGTTCGAAGCAGTCGGCTGATACCACAGAAACAGCAGAGACGGATGAGCTGCAGAAAGAGGAGGATGAGGACGCACAGTCAAATGCAGATGATGTGGGTATAAGTTCAGTGTGCCGAACACTATGCGTTGTTGTTGTTATTAGCATGTGCAGGCTGTGGCTTAGCTGTCATCATCATCATCCCTTCATTGAGGTTTGTCAATTATTCATCTTGTTGGTTGCAGGATGATGACTGCTGTGAGGAGTGGGAGCGCCACGAGGCTTTACATGATGATGTAACGAGCCAGGAGCGAAGTAAAGAGAGACTGTATGAAGAGGAGATAGAGTTGAAGTGGGAAAAGGGCGGCTCAGGCCTGGTGTTCTACACTGACGCACAGTATTGGCAGGAAGAAGAAGGAGGTATGCAAAAAATACATTAATCATACAGTTCAGACATTGAAGGTTCATATATTGCCCAGCCTTACCTCAAGGCTGCTTATGAAATTTGTTATGATCTAAATAGATTCAAATTTCAATTATATTATTTTTTTATATCATCACTACTTTAAATGTAGTGTATTTGTTTGCTGAAATATTGATTACATTTATCCCACTTTGTCCTTTGTTTTAGATTTCGATGAACAAACGGCGGACGACTGGGATGTTGACATGAGCGTTTACTATGATAAAGGTAACTCAAGCTTGTTATACATCTTCATTTACCTTGACTGAGGAAAGACACCAAACTCAGTTATCCCTGCTGAGTCAGATTCTCTTTAACCCATCTCTTCCTCTCACAGATGGAGGTGACATGGATGCCCGTGACTATGTCCGAATGCGGTATGAAAAGAGATTGAGGGAGGGTCTTGAAGATAGATCTGGATCCAGTCAATCTATCGGCAGCTTTGAGAGGTTCACTAAGGTAAGGAGACTTCCACAACCGATAATATCTCCCCAAAATGTTTCCTACAGTCTCTACGAGCTATTTAATTCATATATTTCCCTTGGGTAGGGTGTTGGCCGTCGTGTGATGGAGAAGCAAGGCTGGAAGGATGGTGAAGGGTTGGGGGGTAGTCAAATTGGAATCCCTGAAGCCCTGGAGAATGAAGGCCAACATCCTAACTGCAAAAGGGGCTTTGGGTGCGTATAAATATGAAAACAGAATTGACCAAATATACTTGTAGGTTTAAGCATGTTACGTTTGTTTTGTTTGTGATACATTACTTTCTTTATGCTATTGTAAATTTCTCTCTTTGCAGGTATCATGGAGAGAAACTGGTCTTGCATCCTGTGAAAAAGGCCAAAACAGATTTCCATATAACTACAGTATATGATAAACCCAAAGACATAGATGGAGGTGACACCTTGCTGAGACGCCAACCAAGCACCAATATGAAGTACAGAGGATGGCAGCCAGGGGGCAGCATTGGACCACGGAGATGACTTTAAACAATTTTTCTTTGCACATATGTATATATTTCTTAACTACTTATTTGTCTGACTTTGATATTAAAATATTTTTCAAACCGTTCAACCCACTTGTGCTGAGCTTGTCTCTTTATTTTTTTGTATGCTTAGTTAATGTAATATGAGGCAGATTGCTGACTCACCGTCACACAAAAACTAGTTTTCCTTGGTTACTACTAAGTATTAGTATGGAAACGTGTGGGCTGTATATAGTATGTCACATGAGAGCCAGACTAGAATAACATACTCAGTTCTGTCACACAAATCTTAAATCTTATATTAGCGATGTACTCCATATTATATAGAAAAACTGCTTTTATTTTGACACTTTGACCCGGATGTGCTTTAGAGTAGCTTAGCAGTTTAGCTATCACCCATTGTACGCACAACGGCGCTACATGGAAATTACTTTTTTAGTATTTGTTCAATTTAGAAATTGAAGTCCATAACGATGTGACTTAGTTGTCGCTGGCGTTTGTTGTAGTGCTCTTATGTCGTACACAAACTTGTAACTAAGGCTAATTAAATAACGTTAGCCAACTCACTTCATTAACGTCAACTTCCCTGGGTGCGTGACATAACGTTATTGGTCAGTGGGATTTATTCACTCTTTGTTAAATATTGAGGTGAGTATAATATAATAGCTGTGAGTACGAAGGAAAGGCTGGATTTGCCTCCAGCCACTGACACAGACCGGTGTGACTCTTCTCGCTGCTGATACCCTGCTCGGGACAGCACAAGTGGCCCCTCTCACGTCCTGGTCCCGTCTAGTGTGAACCTCTGCAGCCCTCTAGGCTCCTTGGCACCGAAACCATGTCCAGCCAGACGGGAGCAGCCCCCTCTCTACGTTTCGGCCAGGTGGTCATTGGACCCCCAGGTTCAGGTAAAACCACTTACTGCCAGGGAATGCAAGAGTTCCTGACTCACCTGGGACGTAAGGTGGTTGTGGTGAACATGGATCCTGCAAATGAAGGACTACCATATTCCTGTGGGGTAGATATTTCAGAGCTGGTCACTCTGGATGATGTCATGGAAGGCTTGAAGCTTGGACCTAATGGTGGACTCCTCTACTGCATGGAGTATGTTGAAGCAAATCTGGACTGGTTACAGAACAAGCTGAAACAGCACAGTGACTGTTACGTCTTGTTTGACTGTCCTGGACAGGTGGAGCTCTACACCCACCAGAACTCAGTAAAGAATATATTCTCACAGTTGGCCAAGTGGAATTTCAGGGTGAGCATCTAATGCATCAGGGATGGGAATAATCTTGTGTCCTCCGAGCCTTAAACTGATACTTCATCCATATAATCATGATGCATGCAATCAATATGACAGCGATTGTAGCTTATCACTGTTGTCCTCACCCATTTCCTTGCTTCTTTAGCTGACAGCAGTGCACCTCGTGGACTCTCATTACTGCGCTGACCCTGCCAAGTTCATCTCAGTGCTGTGTACCTCTCTGTCCACCATGCTGCATGTGGAGCTCCCCCACGTCAACATCCTCTCCAAGATGGACTTGATTGAGCAGTATGGCAAACTGGGTAAAGGCTGTTGGCTTTACAAAATAAATGTTTCACATACAGGCAGGGGATTCTTGTATTTTTCAGGGATGCACCAATCATCTCACTGCTTATTTAGAAATTGATAAACTCATGACTCACTCATAATATTATCTACCGTGGTAACATTTTTGTTTTTTCTGTGTGCATGTACAGCCTTCAACCTTGACTTCTACACAGAGGTCATGGATCTGACCTATCTTCTTGATCACCTGGCTGCAGATCCTTTCTTTAAAAAATTCCGCCATCTAAATGAAAAGTTGGCAGAGGTCATACAAGATTACAGCCTTGTGTCCTTCGTGCCTCTCAATGTACAGGTACCACCGCTGTTTCTGAGGCATTTTCTTATTGTGTGTTGCAAAAATACACAGTGACTCAGGCTCAAAACATTTCATAATGCTGGTGTTACATTATAGCCAATAGGACCTAGTATTGCTATAAATCCACTTAATTACTAAATGGTTCAGTAAATTAAGTTGATTAAGTAGATTGATTTAATTAAGTAGAATCAAAGAGGATTTCCTGATTCTAAAAAGGGCTCAGGTGGCTCCGGCTGGTATAGAAGCTCACTGTACATGGCTGTTATCAACCTTCTGAATTTAAACTGATAAAACTAATGACATGTAATTCACGTAGTCTTGTAGTTATTTGAGTTCTATAATGTAACATATTTTCTCCAACAGCTTAGTGTGTGTGCAATGCGACACCTGGTCTGTGATTTAAAAGATAACACGGCCCTCTCACTAAAATAGGTTACTGCTCAGTGACTGCCCAGTTTAATGTCTGCTTTGAACTAAATCCAAAAGTCACAGACCTAATGTAGCCTGACCAACTTTATCAAATATTGCTCTGTCATACACTGAAATTGGGCTTTGAAGGGTTCGTTTCTGTGTGAAAGATATTGAATGTTTTTTCAGAGTAATGTTTTTGTTTTTTGGGTTTTTTTTTTTCCATATTTCATGTTTTCGACTTAAAGCAAATTTAAAAGCAAACCAAATCTTTCAAAAAGGTTTGGTGATGACTCAATCATAGACATGCGTTGCTTTTAGCATTTAATATTGAAAGACCAGATCAATTTTCTGCAAATGGATTGGACTGGTAAAAGGGAGTTGGCTGTCTGCACATTGTACTCGTTCCCTGACATTGCTTCTTTATGGAGACTGATTTCATCCTGTGTGTGTCAAGAGACAGGAGTCTAGACCGCGGTGCCATCACTGCATATGGGACTAGTAATTTATACAAATGGCAGGTTGGCACTTGGAAAATGCAGCCTTGATGCATTTATATGTTTTCTACATCCTCTTAACTAAGCAGCCACTAGTTACCTTGGTTACCAAAAGGCACTTAACACAGCAAATTTAAAAGTCACAAACACAACATTTTTGACCTGAAGAAAGAGAAGTTGCTAAACTCTGAGTATAGGAGTCCAGTACATTTTGGGGTTTTGTGGCTTTATATGCATGTGTAGTTTATCACCAAGCCTTGATTTAAAAAAAAAAAAAAAAAAAAACAAGCCAGGAAAGGCGGCATTGCCACATTTTCAAGAAGGTTTCAAAATCTTTTTCAGGAAGGTGCCTTCATGCAGCAGCTCAGACAGTTAGAGAAAAAATAGGGAAAGAGAATTAGGAAATATGAAATACACCAGATATCACACAGACTTGTGATAGTATTACTTCTATATACTTTAGATACCTACTTTATGTATTTTCCCCCTGATTATTCAGAAACACAGTTGTATTCAAACAGCACAGCAGCAAACAGCACAGTGGCAAGGTTTCAGTGAGAGTTTTCTCAGCAAATATTTTGTCAGCGGGTAGTTTCAGTGAATTTCTACAGGGAAAACCCCCTGGATAAAATGCTTCTATTTTCTGTGTCCAGGACAAAGAGAGCATGATTCAGGTCTTACGAGCAGTGGACAAGGCAAATGGTTACTGCTTTGGAGACATGGAGGAGAGGAATCTGCAGGCCATGATGTCAGCTGCTGTGGGGGCAGACTTCCAGTTCGACTCGTATCCTTTCCTAATCACTGTGGTGACTCACTGTGACTCATCTGGTTTAACATCAAACTTTAACATTTAGGTGGTTGAAAAACGGAATAGTCTGATGTTTCTAATAACTTATGATGGTTTATTGTAAATATAACCTGAATCTTACAATACACATTTTACATTGTGTTATTTTGTTTTGTTTTCCTTTACAACCGACCCTCCAGGACTCTTGGAGTGCAAGAGAGGTATGTTGAAGGCAGTGGAAAGACTGTGGAGGAGGAAATGATGGACCTGTGAAAAGGACAAAACTGGTCGGCTTTTTAGCACCAGTATACCAGGGGAGTCTTGGCAACACCCATCTCAGTTGGCCTGAATACTGAGCCCCAGTCTTCAAAAGCAGTGGAGAAACAGGAACTAAATTTGGTTGCTGTAGTTGCCTCAAAGTTGCACCACTCCTCATGAAAATCACACAGGATGACTGATAGAGAATAAATGCTTAACTTTGCTTTAGTTATCAACGAGAGAGGTGTGTATTTCTTCTCTACTGCCATCTTTAGAGACAATAAAGGACAGTACATTTTATTAAAATGTATCAAATTTAAAGGCCTTTGTTTTTTTCTTTCTCTTTTGAATATGTTAGTTACTTGAGGCCCTGATATTTCTTTAGGAATTACAAGTAACCATCCAGTGGTGCAGGTTCGTGTAGTGGAATTATTTCAGAAATAATGAAGTGACTGCAATAAATGTAGACATTGGTTTCTTTCTTCTCTGTGGGCATGGAAATAAAAGATTCATGTTGATATTACTTGCTGCTTCTTTTAGATTATTGGTGCATGAAGTCTGTCTGAAAACTGTTTCTTTTTCTGTCTTTTTTGTAGTTATCGTTTTATAATTTGGTGAAGAACGTTATGGCAAAGCTTAGACAGAGGACTTGGACTTTCCACATGCGTAAGCTCCTGCCATATGCACACAGTATATTAGTGCGGAGGATGTCTGACAGGAAGATACGGAGAACAGACAGTGTTTTTCCCTTGATATGCAGTGGAATATAATGGGACTTGACAACTGCCAGTGCCTCAGAGGTCCAAGTGTAGTTGGATTGTGTGTGTGTGTGTGTGTCTGCACGGTGAATGGGTAAATATTAATATGATTACTACATCCTTCATGCTATAGAACAAATCGTGATAGTTCTCATGTACATGTCAAGCACTGTGCCGTTTAATATCCAACCAATTTATATTAAACTTTTAAGAATAGACTATTTGAATGTCTTTAAACATTTGTACTACACACGTCAAGCACAGACTGATAATTTAGAAGAAAAATTAAACACATCTTTTCTGTTTCTGTAAAAAACAGACATTGTGCAACATGTAGAGTAAAACAGAAGAAGTGTGTTATCCCATTAATCTAAAGCAATCGCGGGCTACTATAACGTCTAAAGAGTATTTTTGTGTCAAAAAAAACAAACATCTGAAGTGGTCATGACTTTGGCCAAGAGCGGGCTCCTGTATGTTGGCTCCTCTTCCTCTCCAGCAGATGGCGCATGTGCTTGCAGATCCTTCTCCCGGATCTACAAGGCTCCGCTCCGGCTTTTCTCAGAAGCCAGAGCAGAAAAATTAAGTCAGGCGGGGAGAGGAAGCCACATTAAATCTGTGTTTCTGCACAACTGGCCCTGTGTCTGGTCTCTGGGATGGAAGACCCTCTGTCTTTCTAAAAGCAACCAAAACTCTGCTTCTTCTCAGGGGGAGATGAGTCTTTCTGCTGCTGCTGTGCTCCTTCTCCACCGTGTGATCCCATTTTAAACCCAACATCCGCATTTTAATTTGCCCTACAACAAAAGTCTGCACACAGTCACACACACACACACACACACACACACACATTTTAACATGGGGCTTCATGCTGGGTTGCAGTCGAGACTAAAATAAAGCGTGATCCACTTTGCGAGCTCGCACTGATGTGGGAAATCACATTAGCCCTGCGCGGTGTGATGTGTCTGGGAAATGATGTGAGGACAGCTCCTTGCTCTGCTCTCCGTGCATTAGGGGGGTGTGTCAGGCTGAATGTTAAATTGTGTTCCGATGTTTGTACATGTGATCAAGTATGCCTTCTCACTGGCACTTCCTGCCTTTTTCTCCCTATAAGCCCCCTAGAGGTAGATGTGTGTGTGTGTGTGTGTGTGTGTGAGGGAGAGGGAGAGGGAGAGAGCGTACACATAGTTTGTGTGTGTGTGTGTGTGTCGAGAGTGAGAAAAGAAACCGAAAGGCAATCTCGCCCCACTTACACTCAAAACCTGAATTCTAATCAATAGTAAACCGAACTATTAAACGCCTCATAAACCTTACAATGTCTCTGCATTTCATTATTAAAAAAAAGTCCCTCAGCCTCACACACACACACACACACACACACACACACACACACACACTTCTCATTACCATCCCACCCTTGCTCAATGCTGTGCACACACCCTGTGCGTTTTGTGGATGCCAAAAAATGTCTGCTTCATTTGACTGAGAATGGGGGTGGAGGGTGTGTGTGTGTGTGTGTCTGTGTGTTTGTGTTGGGGGGGGGGGGGCAAATGGCCCATTTTTGTAATTGTTGGGAGACTTTGAAACTGTTCATGCGTCCTCTGTCTGGTGGATAAGGTCTATGTGTGTGTGTGTGTGTGTTTTTCTGCACGGCGTAGTTCAATGTTAGTAGGGTGAGAGAGAGCTGGAGCCTGTGCGCCCATCCCCCCACACTCAGCAGAAGAGTGTTTCTGCTGGAGTGAGAGACAGACAGAGAGGAGAGGAGAGGAGAGGGGGTGGTAGCAGAGAGCAGAGCAGGCAGGGGAGGGAATAAGAGGGAATGTGCATTGGTAGTCTCGTTTGCTGCAAGGCTTCCTCCTTCTGCTCTGGAAAAACCTGTGTATGTTGCCTTTGCTTGTCTAAATATCCCTCGGAATCACTGGTGGGAAACACCTAAATCAGTGCACATAGATAGTTTTTTTTTTTTTTTTTTTAGCTGAATACATTTATAAACATGGCCATTTACTACTCCCCCCCCCCCTCCAAGTGAAAATCATGACTGTATTACAAGCCAGGCTAAATGAACTCATTGCAAATAGTTTCCACAATTCAATTCATTTAATTCCCACCTTGCAGTCTTTGCAGCACAGTTCCTTACATGTGCAGCTGTGGCATCCACCTCTATGCAAACACACACACACACTTGAAAAATTATATATTTCATTAAATAATTACCCCCCCCCTCCTCCTCCTGCACTGAACACTCATGTAATTCACCATGCACATGGATTTTTTTTTTTTTTTTTTGTAATGCACAGCCTCTTAGACTCTTGATTTAAAGTACAATGTTTTCACATGTTTGGTAAACACGACATAAACGAGTGGTGTGTGATCATTAGACTCTTCTTCGTGTGGAGGAAATATTCCACCTATTGGGGAGGGAGACAATGTAAGGTTGCAAGACGTCGAGTCCACTCCACATTGGAGGCGGGATCCGGCCCGTGTCTTGCAGCCCGCCGTGCGGCTCGGTAAAATGGCTGTATGTAGCGGAGCCTCGTGTTGGTTGGGCTCTGCCTCTGCCCGGGCTCAGTAACACAACTCCCACAACAATTTCTGTCGCTTTTACACGCATTGTATGGAGCCTCCATCATCTCTCTAACCCATTTGCGGAACCGGAACCGGGGGGATGGCAGCCGGATTCGATCCGGTGTAAGGGGTGGGAATGAATCGGCGCAAGGATAAATGGTTATAAACAATTATTTATATTCAATGCTAGCTTGTGATTGTGACTGACTCGCCGAGAGAGGGAGAGAGAGGTGGGGGGGTATATCATGGCCGCTCAGGTCGCCAGCGCCGCCACTCTTAACACTAGCCCGCCTTCCGAACTCAAAAAGCCGGATCGAGACCCCAAGGAGGAGTCGGTACCGGGGGAGAAGCAGTCAGACAAAAAGCAGCCGGGCTTAGACAGCGGATCGCCGGGCCGGGGGGATCTGCAGGACGGGGCCGACGGTGGAAATGCAGGGGGAGGAGGGGAACCTGAGATGAAGAACGGGAATGGGAACCCGCCCAGGGCTAACAATAATAACCAGAATGACTCTGTCGGACCGGAGGGAAATAATCATCCCGGTTTGGTGCATCACCACGGCACGGCTTTCCCTCCACCTTCGTACGGATACAGTCAGCACTACGGTCGGGCCCCTTTTCATCAACATGGCGGACAACAAAGCCCTGGCATGGCAGCTGCTGCGGGTCCGGTCGTGCAGTCGAGCAACATGATGGACCCGTATCAACCCAATTCACACGATCATGGCTTTTCAAACCACCAGTTTAACAATTACAACCCGTTCCCGAACAGGACTCCCTACCCCGGCCAAGCGTACGCCATGAACTCCCCTCGCAGTACACAGGCGCCGACAGCTGGGGGGCAGCCAGCTAAGCAGCAGCCACCAGCGGGAGGACCCACGGCGATGCCTGGATCTTACAGTAACCAGAGATATAACATTGGAAACCCTCAGCCTACATCCACACCGACACTCAACAAGCTCCTAACCTCCCCCAGCTCCACACGGGGGTATCCAAACTACCCGTCCAGCGACTACAGTAGCCAAGACGGAGCTAGTAAGGGACCAGCAGACATGGGCAGTAGCGGTCAGTATGGAGGGAGCAATCCGGGCTGGCAACAAAGAAGCCATCACCCCTCGCCTATGAGTCCGGGAAGCGCCGGGCAGCCGCTAGTTAGAAACCAGGTAAAGCCACATTATTACAGGAGCCTGTTTGGGCTCTAGCACGTCTCCTTCCCTCCTGCTAGCTAGTTCGCAGCGCAGCAGGCCAGCCATTGTCTGACACTAGTTCGCAAAGACTCTAAAATGGCTGCCTGTCGTGTGTGTTTTTTTCCCTTCACACCAGACCGTTAAATACCTGTTTTTTTACATTTACAAAGCTATTTAACAAACACAGCAGTGCCACCGAGGGGACATGTGAGTTGTTGAATCGGTGTAAGGACGGTCAGGGAGCCAGGAAGGCCCGACTTTGAAAAGGGGCGAAAATACTCGCCGACGAGCAGCGGCTCGTTTTTTTTTCTCCGGTAGCTTTCGCTACTCGCATTATACGTTGAATTTTCAGCGCATTGTGCTGTAAATGTACTTAAACGACACGTATATATAAAGGGCAACATGTCCTCGATCATATTAGATTGCGGTAGTTGCTCGCACGGTCGCATTTGTGTTGTTTTCTTGCCCGATAAAGTGTAATTTTGCTGCCGTGACGGAGGGAAGGTGTTGCATGCTGAATCAGCCTCTCACGGCCGGTTAAACGGCTCATGTGGGTCCAGCTCAAATAACTTAAATGTCGTGCAAGATGTCAGAAAGGATGTAAATTATTACATGTTGATCATATATTGATTAAACGCCGTTTCCCTGTGCTGATGAGGCGCCAGGCTTCCCATGCATGCTGCCTGTAAACAGTCAGGCAGACACATGAGTGAGTGACTGCAGCCTGCAGATTGCAGTTTGCACTGGGATTTGAATTGTGGAGGTAAAATCCTGCTGTCAAAGCCAGGAGATAGTTGGTCTTGGGTTGACATGCTAGCTGAAATCTGATTGGCTCCTCATCCGCTGCTCATGGCCATTTATAATTACATGTGATGCAAGGCAACAGTTGCTGATAAGAAAACACAGCATTAACTCATCACAGGGTCACCAGAGGTATTTGCTGCTTCACTCCTCTTCACAGCTCCACTTTTCACAATAAAACATGTAGTGTTGGGGGAGCTGGGATATGGATGATGACTGGTTTTATATATTTAAAAAAAAAAAAAATCTTTTGGCAAATTTATCCCAAAATGATTAATACGAATATTAATAATAAACCATAGAGCATGGTTTTAATATTCCCATCTGAAACAGTCCTATCACGTACTTTGTAGCTTGATGGCTGAATTATGTGTTCATGTGACAGCTGCGCCTGCATCACTGTATGCTACAGGTAGTGTTGTGTTGTTTTGCATGTAATCCAAATAAAACCACACAACAGCATTATTATAGCCACTAAATGTTTACAACATAATGGCCGATGACAGCATCTGCTGTTCCACTAGTTTTCCAGTTACTGATTTACAGTCCACCATATTTGTTATTGTTGATAATTCATAGATCAGCAAATTGTAGACTGATTGACAGCTTAGTTTTTTTCATGTTGTATCTTTTTTTTTTTTTTTTTTTTTTTTTACAAGGTATCAAAATGCAAATTTGAGCTCTGCCCATGAGGATGTGTGTGTGTGTGGCTGCTGTGCCTAGCATGCCACACAAGTTTGACTGTGTGACTGCAAAGAATTCCCCCCAATCCTCCCCCCAAGCCAATCAGAAGGCAGTCCACCATCTCTCACCCACCAAGGGAGTTTCCTCTCTGTCTTATGCAGATTAGCCATGTGCTGCTCCTATTTATTTCACTTCATTATCTTGGATCTGCGAAATGTCACGTAAGGCATTTTGCATAGTATTTGTAAAGGGCTGTTGTTAAGCTGAGCAGTCTCTTCTCACCAAAGTGCACATGTGGGAACTCACTTGACCTGATGTAAGGGTATTCTTTCAGGTTTTCGAGTAGATGTTCTTTGGCTGAAATTATCATAAAATTCCTGACTTTTTAGTGTCAAATCATTTGGTGGAAGTGAGAAGACGATTGGGTCCCAAATCTAAGGTTCTATCTTAGCGGTAAGCTGAAGATGCTGATGATTTAGACATAACACCTAGTTTTCACACGAAGAATGTTTATACCAACTGTTGAGTTAATGACTGAATACGCTCATGTACATTTTTCACTCTCTCCGGCTGTTGTGAAAGTGCTTCCTTCATTTCTGATGTCATTCATCCAGAGCCAAACTGCCTTCTCTGGGGGGGGAAAAAAAAGCTACTTGGACCAGGCTCAAAACAGGAGCACAGCTGGGATATGTTTAAGATTGGGCAGACTGCCCTCCTTTCGAAAGTAGATATATATAGCTCTGTTGACTTCCGAAACTATGGCAAAGTGAGGTGAAAAAAAATCTGTGTAATGACCGTGGGAAATAAGGTGAAAGAAGCACAATTTCCTCATTCATTGAAGTTTGTTTTTACACATTTAGACCTTCGAAAGTTGCACACTGCAGCCAACTATTTTATGGACTTTGAAGAAAACACTGTAATGACATAATTAAGTTATTTAAGAGTGAGGAGGGGTGTGTGTAAGTTGTAGCACTTATTATTTTGAATTCTCCTATATTGTTTGGCTGCTGACTTAAATTATTTCATCATGTTCTTACCACGTGCAGCCACCCGGTCCCATGGACCCAATGGGAAAAATGAGAGGTCAGCTATACGGAGCAGGCGGTCCATACGGCCAGCAGTCGCAGCAGGGGCCTCCCACAGGTCCACAACAGGGCCCCGGTTACCCTGGCCAGGGTTATGGCCCTCCAGGACCCCAGCGTTACCCAGTGGGAATGCAAGGACGTGCCCCTGGAGGCATGGGTGGCCTGCCATACGGCCCACAGGTATTTCACAGGACTTCTCTTGTTCATAAATAAGTCCTCAGTGTCTTGACTTTACCTTTTCACCAGTATCAGTGTTTTCTACAGTTGTGTTTGAAGTCTTATGTGTTTGTGTGCTCCGTTCAGATGGGATCTTATGGACAGCAGGGACCAGGAGGATATGGCTCTCAGGGCCAGGCCCCGTATTACAGCCAGCCTGGCCAGGCTCCTCATCCAAGCCAGCAGCAGACCCCCTACTCCCAGCCTGCACCAGGACAACCAGGTGGCCAGACCCCTTACCCAGGGCAACCCCACCCTGCGCCAACTTCTGCTCCTCACACCCAGGGAGGACCACCCTATCAGCAGCCCCACATGCCCCCACAGTCCCAGGGGCCACTGCCAGGCCCACCCCAAGGGCCCCCACAGTCTCAGCCACCTTATTCTCAAGCCTCAGCCCCACAGTCTGGCCAGTCTCCCTACGCCCAACAGCAGGGTCCTCCCAGTCAGGCCCCGCAGCAGCCAAGTTCCCAGGCTCCCCCTGGCTCACAGGGCCAGTCCAGCTACCCAGGATCCACACAGGGGCCCCAGCAGCCTCCCTCACAGCAACAGCAGGCACAGTCTCAGCCTTCACAGCAGCCACCAGGACACAGCCAACACCCACAGGGCCAGCCTGCAGCGTACCCACAGAACCCTCAGCAGCAGCAGCAGCAGCAGCAGCAAGCACAACAGTCACCTTATCAACGCTTTCCTCCTCCACAACAGCAGGTACGGACCTCAGTGTGGTATCATATTCATCATACTTAGTTATCCTTCTCTGTGTGTGTTCACGTGCATGTGTTTCTGTATCTCTGGCAGTACACTTAAGCATGTGTTCTGTCGTCTTGTAGGAGGTATCCCAGGACTCATTTCAGTCCAACGCCCCTCCATCCTCTCAGCCTAAATCTGGCCCAGAGGACAGTCAAGGCCGCCCCTCCAGCCTTCCGGTCAGTTATACTCGTTATATCACTGCTGGAACACAAAAAGCCCTTTTCACGCTGTGTTGTAGCTTTTCATCCTAATGTTAGAGGGTTACTTTCTATTTGTGTCATTTTAGCACCTATCCAAAATACGATAGTGTCACTTTCATTATATTTAGAAAATCCCCTTGTGCTACTTTGAAAGCTTGTTTTGCTGCATGCTTGTAGTGCGGTTGGTGTGCTGTCCGTCCCTTGATGTTTTCAGACGTTGTGTGCTGCTGTGCTGCACGTTAACACTTGTTGAGAGAAGGCTGATGTGTGGCTGATGCATGTGGTGAAAAAAATATGCTGTGTAAATGAGTAGATCTGAGATGAATACAAGAGACTTTGTGTATTAAATCACATGGCAAGGCTGCTGCTACATGCTGACTCAGCTCGCATCCTAAAAAACCTCCGTAACCATGACAACCCTCTGCACTAATGCACACTCATTTTTTTTTCTTTGAAAGAGATAAATAAGGACAAAGGCCTCTGGGTTTGTGTGTGTTTGTGTGTGTGTATAGTATTTGTATGTGTGCCACTCGTATCTTAACAACAGAGATGGAATTGCAGCATGCTATTACTACAGCCAGCATATGAAATAAACATTACAATACTCATAATAGTTATGAGTAATCTGTTTGAAAAAAAAAAACCACTATTAAAATGTACAAGAGCTGAATCTTCTAAAGGCAGAAATTGTTATTCTTCCTCTATATTATTCCTGTTTGTTGACTCTACTTCTGCTCCTTCTCTGTGTTTTCAGGACCTGTCAGGGTCCATCGATGACCTGCCTACAGGTACAGAGGGCGCCCTGAGTCCTGGCGTGAGCACATCAGGTGTGTCAAGCAGCCAGGGCGAGCAGAGTAACCCGGCTCAGTCACCCTTCTCTCCTCACACGTCTCCCCACCTGCCAGGCATCCGAGGGCCTTCACCTTCCCCAGCTGGCTCCCCTGCCAGTGCCAGCACACCCCGCACAGGACCGCTGTCACCCGCCAACATGCCAGGTGGGCTGATCCCTCGCACACTGAAATGAGACATATGATCAGTACTGGAGTTCTTTCACTGTGATGTCTAATTACTGGTTTTGGTCTAGTTTGTGTTAAGTTTGTATTATAAGGGGAGGTGCACTTCATAGCAACTTAAATTCTGTTATTAAACTCTTGAATTTTTTCAGCATATTTAATGGAGAAAACTAACAACGACAAAACTACACTGTTATATCTAGCTCATATTCTCAAATTATTAAACCCTGATTTTCCTGAGCTTTTAAGTTTAACCGTTCTCTTATTTTTCTAAAACTTCACAAACCTACATAATGCTTTCTATACAGACCCATAGCAATTATTAACATTAAAGATATCTTGTAATTACACCTTCTCTCAAAACTAAGCCTGATACATTTGGATTCCTGTATGATGATGCTTGTTCACAAAACATGCATTTGTAAGGACTGACCTGGTTGGTATGGTGGGGTTAAAGTTGGTAAAAATGGCTTTGAGAATGGTGTGAGATTGACAATGCAGATTAAAAACAAAAAAACCCCCAACAACCCAAATGCTAACCACTGGGTTAGTTGTCCTACTTTTTGTGTTGAGTAAAATTTACTCAAATGTTAAAAAAAAGTTTGCAGAAGCTTGAAACTGTAGCATCAATTTTGTTCATTGGTTAAGAAAGAAAATCTGCCTTTGTCCTCAGTCAGAATAACCATGTTGGCTACTTGAAAACCACAGTGGTTTAAAGTACTTACACCTTTTTTGAGCTCACCTTAACTTAAGTTAAATATTATTACTCAGGGACCCAGATGCCTCCCAGGCCGTCAAGTGTGCAGTCAGATGGGAGCCTACACCCAGCAATGAGCCAGTCTCCTATGGCCCAGGACAGAGGTATGCTGCAATCTAAATGCAAAGTGTTCACAGAGATTAACATGTTAGAAGTGTTTGCTATAGCATTTCACTCTTGAACACTGTCTCCGTCTCTCTCCCCCTTCCAGGGTTTATGCAGAGAAATCCTCAGATGCCCCCTTATGGCTCCCCCCAGTCAGCCTCTGCACTGTCGCCACGCCAGTCCTCAGGGGGACAGATGCATCCCGGGATGGCCCCATATCAGCAGAACAACTCCATGGGTGGCTATGGGCAGCAAGGAGGACAGTATGGCCCCCAAGGTGCGTACTTTTGAATCATCTCTCTCTCTGGGTTTGACTCGAAGAGAGAGAGCTTTGTTTTATTTTGAATTTCTCTTATGACGTTGTGAAAAGATTTATTGAAATGGTTTCTAGAAATAGAATTTTTAAGGCTCAAATTTTGATTCATGAAGGCTTTGCACTTAATTTACTTTTCTGTTTGTAAAGTTTTCTTATGTACACATTTCCCATCAGACAACCCTATGGAATATATCTCTCTGCCTAAGAGGAATACCATGCTACCGTTAGTCCCTCCCTCTGACTCTGTTGCAGCTATTTATAGCTGTGAAGCAGAGAGTCAGCTGACGTAGCAGAGCCTCCTGTCAGTAGAGCTGAGACTGTGACGAAGGCTTGTTGCTCAGGGTGCATAGCTCTCTGTACTAGCACACTGTTGGGAAAAAGTCTGCCTCACACAGCTCTTTAGGAAAAGACTTTGTCATGGCTATAACAAACTGCTTTTAATGTTTAACATAAATAAGCTTCTGAGTGTTGCAGTGATTAATTTTTTTCAGATCAGTTTACAGCTTGAGCCAGATGATTATATCCACTGATTATTTTGGTTTAAATGTCATCCTTAGGTTATCCCCGTCAACCTGGCTATGGCAACATGCCCAATGCTAACTACCCTGGGCCAGGCATGGGCCCAATGAACCCCATGGCAGGACAGGGTGGGGGGCCACCGTATGCTGGCATGCCTCCAGGAAGGATGCCTCCGAATCAAATGGGGGCACGTCCCTATGGCCCCAACATGGGTCCTAATATGGGCCCCAATATGGGTCCAAACATGCCTCCTAACATGGGCAACATGCCACCCCAGGTAGGCTCAGGAATGTGTCCTCCTCCTGGCATGAACAGAAAGCCCCAGGACCCCACAGCCATGCAGCACCCTGCCACCAACTCCATGCACAACAGGTTGGTTTGTGTTGGATATTTACGTCCCACAACATTTCTGACTGGCCTCTCGCTTATGTTTGAATATGAGATGGACGTACCATTGTCACTGTTGTGCAAACAAGATTCTCATATGTTTTCTCCTCCATCCAGGATGCCTGGTTACCCCAACATGTCTCCAGGCATGATGGGGTCCGGACCACCTTATGGCCCTCCCATGAACAACATGCCTGGGATGATGAACGCTCAAGGTGGATCACCTTATCCTATGGGGCCAAACATGGCCAATAACTCAAGTGGTAAGTTGTACAGAGATGACTGAATCTAGATGATTCTGTTTTTTATGTCGCAAAATTCAGCTCACTCCAATCTCCATCATTGTCTCTAGGTATGGCCCCCAGTCCGGAGATGAACAATAAGATGAATAACAAAGTAGATGGGAGTGGAACACCCAAGCCAGAACCCAAATCTAAGGTAACCTCTCTACTATATGTTGTAGCAACAGTATTTTTGGAAGTCTGACCACCTCAAATGTCTTCTTTTGGTGCATCTGTAGAATTTCCACTTTTGTTTTTTAAAATGAACTTCCCATTTGTCTCACACAAAACAGAAGTCCAATTCTTCCACCACAACCAGTGAAAAGATAACACGGCTGTATGAGTTAGGACCGGAGCCGGACAGGAAGATGTGGGTGGACCGTTATCTGGCCTTCATTGAAGAGAAAGCCATGGGCATGAGCAACCTGCCCGCTGTAGGACGCAAACCCCTCGACCTCTTCCGGCTGTATATGTCGGTTAAAGAGATCGGAGGCATGACACAGGTTAATATGGCCTTTCTGAACAACAATGTCTCCCAAAGTACATTTATTCCTTGCCCCTTTCTTTGTTGTATCTGTTCTAATTATGTCTGGTTGTGTGCGTTTCTCAGGTGAATAAGACTAAGAAATGGCGTGATCTGGCCACTTCCCTGAATGTGGGTACATCCAGCAGCGCTGCCAGTTCTTTGAAGAAACAGTACATCCAGTGTTTGTATGCCTTTGAGTGCAAAATTGAGCGTGGTGAGGACCCTCCTCCTGAGATTTTTACAGACAACAAAAAGAACCAAGCTGCTAAGGTCCAGCCACCCTCTCCAGGTTAGAGCTGTACCCATGCTTTTTTTTTCACATGAACATGTCTATCTTCAGTAACCCTCAACAAAAATACATAACTGGTTGTGTTTGAGTGTCATTAAAGTCATGTACCGTGTCTGTCTGCTCCTCTCTTATTTCAAACTGAAGCGTCCCTCTGCTCCACAGCTGGGTCAGGCTCTCTGCAGGGTCCGCAGACACCCCAGTCGACCAGCAGCTCTATGGCTGAGGGGGGAGACTTAAAACCTCCCACCCCGGCCTCCACTCCTCATACCCAGATGCCCCCCATGCCACCGGTTTCCAGGTGACTCTTGTTTAAGGTTTTTCCAACTTCTAAAATGTATCACAATAATAGAAACTAATTTCTTTCTGCTTTTTCTTCCGTCTCTCCCACTTACTCCTAATTTCCCCTCCCCCCTCACCTTTGCTTCCCCACTAGGAGCAGCGTTAACCTGCAGGACCCTTTCTCTGAAGGAAATGACCCTGCTTTCCCCAGGAAGAACATGACGCCCAACTCAGCCTATCAGTCTGGCATGAACACACCAGACATTCAGGGCCGCATGGGCACCTACGAACCCAACAAGGACCCCTTTGGTAACATGCGGAAAGGTGGGCACACTGAATAGACTAGAGCTGAATGGATCATGTTATGTTAAATGCTAAAATGCCTCCTTAATTACCCGTTCAGTTAATCACTCCTTAATGGGCTTTAACTCTGAATGCATTTGCAGTCGGGGAGCAGTTTCTACCTGCTAACCAGGGCCCTAACAGCGGGGTGGGTGACCAACAGCAGCAGCAACCACCACAACAGCAGCAGCAACAACAGCAGCCTCCGTTCAACAGAGGACCACCTGGGGGAATGGGCACAATGCCAATGGGGCCCAGACAGCAGTATCCTTATGGACCAGGCTACGACAGGAGGTAAGAATAATTGAATGGAAGATCATTGAACACAACTGATTATAACCAGGAGATGTTTTGATGATCACACAGACTTCAAAGTTACCATGCAGGAAAGAAAAAAATTAACAACTGATAGGAGTGAATTTGTTTAGAAATGCATGGGGATTCGCTGAATTTTCTTACTCACTCATTTACGCTTTGAGTTGTCGTAATGTCGAGGGTTGTCATAGTGCTGTTTTTGAAACGAGAACAAAATACAACCTTTAAATTCAGTCACACATCTGAAAACGAAAAGGAAGATGTGGTTGGACTGTGGTACATGTGTCATTTTGTTGTCATGTCTCTGCCCATCCTGTGAATGCTCCATTTTACCGTGTTTTTTATGAAATAGTCATCATTCATGAAATGCTATTTGATGTTAGATTTTATTATTCATTCAGTAGTATTTCATTTTGATTTCAGTCGCTTACTGATGTGGATACTGATATTTTGTCTTTGTGATAGAAGAAGGGTTGTGCAGTGAATTTGTGTGGCTCTGAAAAATAAGTTAACAGAAATAATATGTTATAAATCAGCCCTTGGAGTCTATATTTAAAATTCAAAATATCTGAGTTGTTGTGATTTAACTTGGTTAGATGAGATACTGAAAAAGCCTTGTCCTTACCAATTAAAGTTCTGTGATGTTTTTCCGAGCACCACAAATAGGACTATTTTTGTCTACACAGCATTGGCAAATTGGTAAAGTCACTCATGTCAGTATTTTACCATCAACACTGTTTAAAATAGGCCATGAAAGAAGAAGTCGCCCACTCGGACCTGGATGAATAACAAAGAATTGGACAGAGCGATTGTAACACGTGTTTTTTTTTTTTTTTTTTTTTTTTAAATGAGCTCTAATATAGTTTGCGTGTCTGTGTGAAGCTAAATATGAAAAAAAAAACATACCATGCATATTGCTCTGATTTTCCCAGATCGGAGCAAGGAATGGGCCCAGAGGGCAACATGGGATCCGGTGCTCCTCAGCCAAACCCTATGATGCCTGCCAACGCCGACACGGGGATGTATTCGCCAAATCGCTTCCCACCACAGCAGCCACGGTCAGTTCACACAGCACCTATTTGTCAAGCTTCTTAGGTTTAAAGCTCCTGTCAATGGAAACTGACCATTTTTCATGTAAAACATTATTTTACTTTTGTGAATCCTAATGTAATAATGGAAGGTTTTAGAAATGCTGGAAAAGTTTCTTAGTATTGTCACAACACGACCTATTTGATCCGGTTGTACATCATAAACATTAGAATTACTGTTGCCTTTCTTCTTGGGTCAAATATTTACTCCAAATTTCACATAATCTCCAAAGCTCTGTTCAAGCCTAATGAATGTGAAGGTGATGATATAAACAATTTTTAATTTGAAATGTGTGTTTCCTACATTAATTGTCTGGGGGTATTAATTACTACCTAGTAAACAGTACAGTTAACAAAAATGATTTGGTGTTTATATTCAACATTTACATGTGCCTTTTATTTTAAAAAAAACGAAACATTAATACAACTAAGACTGGTATAATGGAGCTTTAGTATAATGTTATTAGTGTGAAGCTGTAAACAAAAAGCAACTCTTGCAGCTGGATATCTTTTGTGGTTGTGAATTTATCATATGCCATAATGTTCACTGTGTGTCAGACTGTACATGTTTAAAAGTGGGGTTTGTTTTAACTGAGTGAGAGATGCATGATATTTTCATGGACAAACTGACTGGTCATAATGTTTGCAGGCTTGATTCCTATGGTAATCAGTATCCTGGACAGGGAACGCCCCCTACTGGCTCCTACCCAAATCAGCAGCCTGGAATGTACCCTCAACAACAACAGGTAAATGATCCATCTGCACTACACTAACTCTCACTGAACACTGGGATAAATAGTGTCAATGTTTTTACTTTTATTGTTCCAGTATATATTTTTACTCTTTTACGGGGCTGCTATCACTATCGTATTAGATTTAGTTTTGTTGAGCAGGAAACCGTTGTATGAAACCATTTCTACTGAAATGGTGTGAAATAATTGTGTGTCTGTGTACCTTTTCATATGAGCAGAGTTACAAGCGTCCCGTGGAAGGGGGTTACCCTCCATCAAAGCGTCATGAGACGGACTACAGTGGGCCATACCCTGGTGGGCAACAACCACCGCAGCAGCAGCAACAGCAAGGAGGCGCCTCTGCACCCTCTTCAGGACAGCAGGAGTCGTACAATCAGTACAGCGGCAGTGGGCCCTACCCCGGCTCTGATCGGCGTCCACCTGGCCCAGGCAATCAGTTCCCCTTCCCCTTTGGTCGTGAACGGATGCAGGGAGCCACAGGGCCCAACGCTCAGCCCAGCATGCCCCCTCAGATGATGCAGTCAGGTCCTGACGGGCCTCAGGGAGGCATGTGGCAAGGACCGCGAGACATGAACTATCAGAACTACCCCAGTCGGCAAGGTGGCCCTGGGGGTCCACCCCAGGGACCTGGTTACCCTGGCATGAACCGCTCCGAGGAGATGATGTCATCAGAACAACGTATGAATCATGATGGCCAGTGGGGGGGTCAGTTGGGCCCGCGGCAGCCTCCCTATGGTCCAGCAGGGCCTGGCCAACCCATGCCTCGTTCAGTCCAGTCCAACTACCAGCCCCCTCAGGGTGTGCAGAACCACATTCCACAGGTGTCCAGCCCGGCCTCCATGCCCCGCCCCATGGAGAGCAGGACATCACCTAGTAAATCTCCCTACATGCACGGAGTAATGAAGATGCAGAAGGCTGGCCCTCCAGTGCCTGCATCTCACATAGTGCCCCCTCCAGTGCAATCGCCTCTAATAAGGCGAGACATGCCTTTTCCTCCGGGCTCTGTAGAAGCTACTCATCCTGTCCTGAAACCACGTCGGAGACTCACCATGAAAGATATCGGTATGACTGCAGATTATAAATAGTAAAACCATCTTGTCATTAGTTATTCTTAACATTTATCAGCTTCCTTGATTGTGACTTTTTGTCAGGTTTTTGCTCAGTGAATACTTTGTAGCAATTTGATTTTTGTCTTGTCGTCTTAGGAACGCCGGAGGCCTGGAGAGTCATGATGTCATTAAAGTCTGGTTTATTGGCTGAGAGTACATGGGCCTTAGATACCATCAACATTCTCCTGTATGATGACAGCAGTATTTCCACCTTTGATCTCAACACGGTGAGACTTAACATTGAGCCCTTCATGATAGTTTATAGCAGAGCATTACACATAGTCGTCATGTCTAATATTTTCTATATTTCTGCTCCTTCCTCAGTTGCCTGGCCTACTAGAGCTGGTGGTTGAGTATTTCAGACGCTGCCTCATTGAAATCTTTGGCATTCTGCGGGAGTATGAGGTTGGAGATCCTGGCCAGAGGACACTACTTGATCCTGATGCCTTGAAACGAGATTGGGACAGCACGGAAGAGGAGGAGCCACGGGTTGAGGACATGGAACAAGAGGAAGAAGATGACGAAGAAGAGGAGGAACAGGAAACTGAGGGGCCAGCTCATGTGAAAGAGGAGGAAGAGCAAGAGCAGTGCTCTAAATCTCGGGGTCGAGATGAGAAGACAGAAGATGAGGAGAGGAAGAGCAAGGGTTCTTCATCCGAACAGACAGGCTCATCGCAATCCTTACCTGCCCATGAGAGACCCAAACAGGCCAGCAAGTTTGACAAGTTTCCCCTAAGGGTGGTACGAAAGAAAGACCCATTTGTTGCCGGCCAGTCTAAGAATCACAACAAACTGCAAGAGTTTGACAGTGGGTTACTTCATTGGAGTGCTGGAGGGGGAGACTCAACAGAACACATCCAGACCCACTTTGAACCATGCAAAGACTTCTTGGAACCTCGTGAACGAATACCTGTGCCCACAGCTTTGCTGAAGAGACGAGTCCCAGAAGAAGAGATACGGGACACTTGTTTGCCAGCTGAGGAGGAGAAAAGGAAGCATCAGGATGAAGAAGAAAGGCCAAAAGACACATCTCCCTCAGACAAAGCAACAGTCTCAGAGAAGGCCAGCCCCTCACCCAGCAGTGAGGAGGAGAGGAAAACACCTTCTGAGACAAAGGCGGTTGAGAAAGCTGTGACAAGTCACCAGGAGAATAATAGACCAATACTTTCCTCTGGCAGTGTTTTAGCCCAGCAGGCACAGCAGACTGGCACCATCCTGGAGGATGAGCCTCACAGTAAAGATGAGGGGCCGCTCATTGCACTGGCTAACTGGCAGGATTCTTTAGCCCGCCGCTGCATTTGTGTCTCCAATATTGTCCGCAGCCTCTCCTTTGTGCCAGGTAATGACCACGAGATGTCCAAACATCCAGGGCTGCTGTTGCTGCTGGGTCGCCTGATCCTGCTCCACCACAGGCACCCTGAACGCAAACAGGCCCCACTCACCTACGAGAAAGATGAGGATTCAGATGAGGGAGTGGGCCAAAGGGATGAATGGTGGTGGGACTGCTTGGAGCTCCTGAGGGAAAACACACTGGTCACTTTGGCAAACATCTCAGGCCAACTGGACCTTTCCGTCTACCCCGAGAGCATCTGCTTGCCTCTGTTGGATGGTCTTCTCCACTGGGCTGTCTGCCCCTCAGCAGAGGCCCAGGACCCCTTCCCCACACTGGGCCACCACAGTGCTTTGTCACCTCAGAGACTGGTCCTGGAGACGCTAAGCAAATTAAGCATCCAAGACAACAATGTGGACCTCATCTTGGCCACTCCACCATTCAGTCGGTTGGAGAAGCTATACGGAAACCTGGTGCGGCTAATTGGAGACAGGAAGGTTGCAGTCTGCAGGGAGATGGCCGTGGTCCTACTGGCCAACCTGGCCCAGGGTGATACTATGGCAGCCCGAGCAATCGCTGTTCAGAAGGGCAGCGTGGGCAACTTGCTGGGCTTCCTGGAGGATAGTCTGGCTGCCACACAGCTTCAGCAGAGCCAGAGCTCTCTACTACACCTACAGGGGATGCACTTCGAGCCCACAAGCCCGGACATGATGCGGCGAGCTGCCCGGGCTTTGCACGCCTTAGCCAAGGTGGAGGAGAACCACTCAGAGTTCACACTACACGAGTCCCGACTCCTCGACCTTTCAGTGTCTCCCCTAATGAACTCGCTGGTTTCTCATGTTATCTGTGATGTACTCTTTTTGATTGGCCAGTCATGACAGCTGTAGGGAGCCTTGGCTCCACTTTTTGGGGGTTTTATCCCCAATCCCCTCTTCCCTGGTAACCTGGCTTGTGTGTGTAACAGGGCAAGGAAAGTTCAAGTGACTGTCTTTAATTTATGAAAATCCTTCAGATTCCATTCTCTGAGCCCTCCCCAGGCCGTCCTTGCTCGAGGAGGGTAATCACAGAGCTGTGGTGGATTACAAACCAGAGAGATGCCCACAAAGTGACACTACTTGCAACATGAATGCCAACTGGACGACACAGAGCAGAGCACCACGGTTGGGAGACTGTTCTGCACTTGGGGGAAAGTACTTTTTAATAAAGATAAATAAATGAATAAATAAATAGCTGAAAAACAAAAACTGTAACCAAAGTTGCTGTCTCGTTTACAGTGAGTTTGGGAGACACAGTGTGCCCTAGCTCTCCCCTCGAGGGCACAATGAGTCTGTAACTGGTTGACGTTCAGAGGTGAAGCAGACTGACAAGTGGCCTACTGGTTATAGTTGCTGTAGTTGGATTTTCACCAGTCAGCCCGACAGTAGACTAAGTGCTGTCAATAGACACCTTCACCAGGGAGGCCTGTGCAGTGTGCAGTAGATTGTAGGACATTTTCTGTACCGTACTGCTCTTGAGTGTAAGCATTCTGTAACACACGTTTCACACAGAAGCTGACGATGCAGCTCTTCTAGAGTTTTGAGGTCATTTTAGTTTGGTGTTAAACAGAAAATGGCTTTCTTCCCCAAAGTATCAAGAACCTACAACACCCTTACCTCCTCTTATCCCTTGATTGTATGAATACCCTTATGAAAAGAAATCACCTCTTAGGACTGGTTTTCAACTTCAAATACAGCTTTGCTGTGGTGTATATATAATGTTGTACATTACACTTCCTTTCTCTGTGTCTGTCTCTGTCTGTGTCACTATTCTCACACTTGTTATTGGTGAGGGATGGAGGCTGACTTGTGAGTTTGGTCCGTGACCTCCAGTCCCTGCTGATTAGACCCACTCCTCTGGTCTCTCCACAGCTCCGTAGTATGGCAGACACGGCTCAAACCTGTTATCTCCTGGTACAACAAAAATAAACTAGATGAAGTACACATTGACAATTTTTCTCCAGTCATGGATTCTGCATATTTGTATTTCAGACTATGTAGCTAAGACAACATGTAAATTCCTCCCTTTCCCTTTTTTGGCTCAATGAATATCATTTATTCAGTATGAAATCTTTATACTATATGTTCCACGTGGTAAGAATAAATGTACATTAAATCTTCGTAAGCTGTTTGATGGTTTTGTTCTTCTGGAATAATAACCTCTTCTGGACAAACAAATCAACAAACAAATGTGAGAATTCACATGAAAGTAGCTTCAAGAGAATTTTTGAAATAAGGGTCTTCAGCTCAGTGCTCAGGAAACATGGTCCTTCTTGGTGGACTCTTCTGTTAATATGAAATTCACTGTGTTGATATTAACCTTATTATAGTTTCTGTTTCAGTAAAATAACTGCATAAATGCAAGAAAAGCACTACTGCCCTCAGTCGCTTCACTGCCTTATACATGCAACGTAACTGCACATAAGCTTTGTCTTTCTTTCAACATCTTATTTTTTTTGTATTATACAACATCAAAGCTTAACATCTCAGCTTACACCTGCATCAGGGGCCAAACAGAAATAAACCACTTAGAAACTACTTCATATACAGTTTCAATCAATATATACATTTGATATATATTGGATAAAGAGCAAAATTTGTATTTATGAAGTTACTGACGAAGGCATCGGTATTGGGAAGTAATCTTAAATGAGAGCCAGTCAAACTTCATGGACTGAAAAGGTGGGGGGGGGGGGACGTGAAGGGAGAATAATGGACTTGCGCCACTTGAAAAACCAGTGAGAGCAATGAGACTGGAGCTCCGCCTGCTGGAGAGGAAAAAAACCTCCACCCGTCATTGTACGTACAACGTTGCAATGTAATCAAAGCAGACGAAAGGAAGAAGAAGAAGAGGAAGCCAAACTGTCATTCAGATTTTTATTTTTTGCTACAACGTGTAATGTTTTTACAACAATAAATGTCTTCATTGTGCATGCTTGAGAAACTACACGAGGTTTATTTTCGTCTGGTTTCACGGGCTTTTATTTTGAAGTGGATTTTTGCTGTTGCACCGGAAGTGAAAAGTACCAGTCAAAACGAGTCAGACCACTGCAGGAGGAGAGGATGTGGGGACAAAGATCGCACCTGAGCGAAAACAAACGCTGCTAGACGACGGGTGGCAGTGTAATAAAACTAGTGTTTACCCTCTACTGAATTTGTCAGACCAATGAAAACGCGAAACTCGCAGAATCTAATTTTGCCGAATGGTTTCTCCCTGCTAGCTATGTTTAATAGCAGTTATGACGAATCCAGCGGTGACTGCTTCGTAGCGGCGACAATGCTCAGGCCTGTCAGAACCGGCTTTCTCAGCTTTTGTTCGTCACATCAATGACCATGGATGTCAGAGCAGTTCTGGAGTTTGCCACAGTCACCAGGGGCCTCTCACTGGTCTTGCAGGTAAGTTTTGGACGAGTTGGATAATGTTGCAATTTGCCAATCTGGCTTCCTCAGGTTGTAGCTATAACGTCAGTTAACCTTCATTTCCCGCGAATGTTTAAAGTCATCTCGACAATTGCATGTTTCTGTGTGGTACCTAATGAAAAGCACTCGGGGGAATACATACTGTATGTGATAAGTAGGTCACAGACAGAGTGACTAAAGCTAAGTCGCTTGTTTCTCAACACAGCAAAACTCTGTTTATGATGCCAGGATTTATATTTTAATATTGTAAAATATTTCTCCTCAGGCTGTCTTTAATGCTGCCATCCCTGACCATGAAGCCGATGCATTCAGGCCCCCGCGGACAGAAGAGCCTCTGTACTTGGACTCTGCAGTGGAGTGGTTATTGGGTGGCCTTTCTCACTGGGATGCAGAGCACTTCCTCTTCATTGCTGAGAAAGGATACCTCTATGAGCACAACTTTGCTTTTTTCCCCCTCTTCCCTGTAGTCCTCCGGGGCCTGGCAGAGACGCTGCTGTGGCCCCTGAGCGGCTGGCTGAGTGTACGGGGGCGTCTGCTGGTGGCCGTCGCTCTGGGGAACAGTGCTCTCTTCTTGCTGAGTGTGGTCGCCTTGCATGCACTTAGTAGGATAGTCCTGCAGGACAGACGCCTTGCTTTGCTCTCCAGCCTTCTCTACTGCATCACACCTGCCAATGTTTTCATGACCGCAGGATACTCAGAGAGCCTGTTTGCTGCCCTCACTTTTGGTGGTCTGTTCCTCCTAGAGAAAGGCTTCACCTTTCGAGCCTGCTTAGCCCTCAGTATAGCCACTGCAGCACGATCCAATGGACTTGTCAATATAGGATTTCTACTGTATCTTCCATCACTGCACGCTATTTCTCAGATCCGTGTTTATCGTACAACGACTAAAGGCCACATTAAAGTCTTCCGCTACATTTGGGCCATCATCCGTCTCCTGCTCACCTCGCTCTTGGGAACTGCAATTATTGCTCTTCCCTTCTGTGCTTTTCAGTACTATGGGTATAGGACGTTTTGCACACCATCTGTGTCCCTGGAGCGGATCCCCCCTGCTCTTCTGTCGCTGGCTGAACGGAAGGGCTACCGGGTTCCAGACGAAAATGGTCCCCCACCCCTCTGGTGCATGAGACCCCTCCCCCTACTTTATTCTCATATCCAGGACGTGTATTGGGATGTGGGCTTCCTCCGTTACTTTGAGCTGAGGCAGATACCAAACTTTATTCTGGCTCTACCTATGGCTACTCTTGGCATAATGGCAGCTTATGCATATTTTCAAGCTAATTCAGAACTTTGTTTGAGACTCGGACTGTGGGAGACAAGTGCAACTAAAGGACTTGACAAACCCACGCCGGGATTCTTCAACCCCAGGGTGTTTGTGTATGTGGTACATTCAACGGTACTCCTGGTGTTTGGAACATTGTGCATGCATGTGCAGGTAAGTAAATCATACATGCACTTTCTAGTGGAATGTTTAAAGCGTCATGTTGTGAGGAGCAAATGTTAATTCCCATTCATTTGACTCTACATTTGTAGGTTCTAACCAGATTCATGGCCTCCTCATCTCCTGTGCCGTTCTGGATCAGCGCTCATCTACTCCTCCTCAGTGAGCCCCTTCTTCATCGAAGGAAAACATCAAACCCCAACGTACAACTTCAGACACATTCCAGAAATGGATGCAAGCACACTCCTCAAAACCCCATCATTGCACTGCTGCCTCATTTTAAAACCTGTTCACCCACCACACAGAGCATCCTGGGATACTTTGTGTCTTACTGGGTGCTGGGACTTGCACTGCATTGTAACTTCTTGCCATGGACTTGACTTTAGACATTACTCTGAGCTTTAAATGCAATACTTCTACGTAGGACTGGGCTATTTATCGTACCTCAAATCATATGAATCCACACATAAGTGTTTTTACAGTACATCATCATCTGTTCTTTTATGCCAGTAATTGTGAAATTGTTCATTGTGATATTGTGTTACAAAGACATTGTCATGAAAATTAAATAATACACGAATGCAAACTTTTTTTAGTGTCACATTTATTTAAAAAAAACAACAACTGTATTTTACTTTTGAAGGAAACAGAACTAAAGCAAAGTACAAAAACATGGGTGCCCAGTCCTACATAGAACTTATTGACATGATTACATTTTTGATGCAGATTTATTCATGTAGTAGTCAACAAATCTGATTCGCACAACTTCGTCAAATGTGTTTGTAGTGGTTTGAGAATAAATTGAAATGTACAATATACCTGAAACTTTACTGAAAAACTTGGGCTGTAAATCTTGGGAAGACTATGGTTGTACTTGAGAAAAAAAATATTTTTTATTTATGATTAGTTCTAGCTGAAGCATTCAGATTTTCTTTACTCAGTTTAATGTTGCACTGCATGTTTGGAAAAACTATTCCAAGTTATAGTTTGGAACTTTTGGATGTCGATGAATAAAAAAATTAAGATTTCGTTGCTGTAAAGGTTCCTCAGCTTAGTTTTATTTTCATGTAAAGGCTTTCTCAAGACATTTGTGTGAAACTTATGTGAAACTTATATATTGTGTTTTTCTGTGAAGAATATTTGTTGCCAAGGAAAGTTAGCCTTGAATTTTTAATTAAACTAAATGTGATAAATCTAAACATGAATGAATGAATTTAAACAAATGTACATGTGATGTCTGCTATTTTTTCACACAGAGATCTTTCTCTTTCTCTCTTTGTACACTGTGTGTAAACAGTTTTGTCTTCTTTAGTGGTTTACTTATAAATCAGATCCTTTACTGCACTGTAATTTGCACTGACTTGTCAAGTCTACAATTACCCCTCATGATACTTTCAGGCATCTCTTTGAAACCAGTAGAGGTTGCTGTCACTTACATAACAATTTGGTGCCCCTAACATTTAAGAGTGTTTCTATAAAGCAAAGCCGTACCAAACACACCTTAATCCACATTTTAATTAACTGGACCTCTTGGCTATTTTTACTGTACACAGTTTCTAAACAAACATGTTACCAATCCAAGATTTCTGACAGCAGATGCAGTATGACAAAAAAAAAAAAAATGACTGGAACACTTACCACTCAAGGTATCTGCCCTTAAATACAGTCTAATAAATTCTTGTGCTGTAGATTTTAACAAACAAATTAAACAGATGAACACCTCTACCTCTTTCCCACTTATGAGTTCCAAAAGTGAGGGTTGAAAAATGATGGCATCATGTGACAGCTGACATGCACACAGAGCACATGGCCTTGAAGTCAAACACCCCCATTTATAACTTAGTTACAATAATCTAAACGTGATAATAAAATACTATGAGCAGCCAGCTTTAAGCAAAAGATGACTATGGGCACTGAGAAAGAGATGCTCAAATTTCAGTGCTAAGTGTTTGCAGAGGCCACATGCTGATAAAGGTTGCAACCTCAGTGTAAGACAAACAAATCCCAGACTGACAGATCAGATCGTCTGCAGAAGGTATGCAAAGGGTTCCTTGTCTTATGAATGGTAAATGGATTTCATTTCTACAAAATTTCTACAGTACCGAAGGTGCCTTACAGTTTGTTTCTCATTTACTGATTCACACACACTCACACAGCGATGTCATTGAGCTGCTGTGAAAACTGTTGTCCTGGCTATAGGGAAATATCTCAGATTCAGATTTCTTGCAAAAGCACATTTTAACGTGGACAGGAGGAGCTGATTGTTCTCTTCTTGAGTAGATCCTCAAGTAAAGTTTAAAGGTAAATATCATAGAATCTTCAAAATTAGCTCCACCATAAGACCAAAAATAATCAAATGGATAAATAAATAAAAGCCAGAGAAACCAATGGTGGTAATTCTTTTCCTAATCCCTGCCTTACTTAGTACACAGGCTGAAGGTCACCAAACCAACTGATGAAGCTGATTTTTATAAACACTAAAACTATGAAAAAAAAAACACAATTTTCCTCAATTGTGGAGTGTATCAGTATGCAGTACCCAGTATGTGTCAGACCTGCTCCAAGCCAGTGAGGTCAATTTATGAGTTCATTACATTACATTTTGGAGTCTCTGAAGATCTATAAAATACTCTCAGCCTATAAAGTTATCCACCATGTCTACATTTTAAATTGTAGATTGGAAACATCCTCAAAATACTGGAGGCATGGGCTCAGTGCTGGTTTACAGTGAGTTGTTGTATTTTCTACATCCAACAATGTGGGAGCGCACACACCTACAGCTGCTCACACCAACCCAAAGATTATCCGCGTTCAGGCGCTGGCGTTTCTGCTGATCTACAAATCATCTCCCCTCCACCCTGAGGTGTCTGCGTCGTTACAGATCAGCGGTGCGTCCTCCGCGAACACGTCACCGGTCACGGCGTGACGTACATCGGTTGACGTTAAGCGAGAGAGAGAGAGAAAAAAAAGGAAACGTGAACTGCCGGAGCCCGTCTGTCCACTTGTATTGAATTCTTAACAAAAGGCTTTCGTTTAAGGAAATGAGCAGTGATATGTATGCGGGGCTTTCATTTAACCACCGAAGATGGTAGTTAACCTTGAGTCAACTCGGGAGTCGACCCAGCTCGTTGAACTCAACCACGAAGAAGAACGCCTCTGCTGGTTGGCTAACTAGCTGGCGTTAGCTTCCAGGATGGGCAACTGAACGCCAACCGAACAGAAATATACACGTACAATGACTGAGTCTTGAGAGCGCTGTCTCTGTCTCGAAAACGCGTCGAGAAAAGTGAGTTTCGTGTGTGTGTGTTTGTAGCTGCCTCCCGGGCCGTGTGGACACTGTTTACACGATGAAGAACTGCGAGTACCAGCAGATCGACCCGCGGGCTCTGTCGGTGTCGCCCTCGTCGGCTCAGAACCACGCCGAGAAGAAGGCGCAGCGGCCGCGGAGGAAATGGGAAGTGTTCCCAGGAAAGAACAGGTTTTTCTGCGATGGACGGATCATGCTGGCCAGACAGAGCGGTGTCCTTCCTCTGACACTGGGCCTTATTGTTGTCACTTGTGGCCTTTTCTTTGCATTCGAGTGAGTGACTAGAAATTACCCTTTGAAATGTCCTTGTTAACATGGATGTGCGGGGTACCCCTTGCTTTAAACGTGAAGAGTGAAGTTGATTTTGGATTTAAAGAGCTAATCTCTTTCCCTTACAGTTGCCCATTCCTGGTGGAGCATCTGACCATCTTCATACCCGTGATTGGAGGGATGCTTTTTGTGTTTGTGGTCATCTCCCTGCTGAGAACCAGCTTTACAGACCCAGGCATCCTTCCAAGGGCCACACCAGATGAAGCTGCCGACATAGAGAAGCAAATAGGTAAGACACACCCTGGAATTGCATGCCCACTGTGGGACAGATGGGGTAAAGGAGCTTTGCCATATGGGGGATCTCTAAGGGACGTGCTTG
This sequence comes from Trachinotus anak, assembly GCF_046630095.1. Taxonomy (NCBI): domain Eukaryota; kingdom Metazoa; phylum Chordata; class Actinopteri; order Carangiformes; family Carangidae; genus Trachinotus; species Trachinotus anak. The sequence goes on along the minus strand of NW_027273883.1, from coordinate 16,644,770 downwards.
TCTTTGAACTGCAGTCCAACACCTAAGCAGCTTATTCCTACTATCATGATTGAAGAGCACAAAAACCAGACATAGGTTTGTCTGTGTTTAATTGTAATATTTGATTGCTTCTTGGCTGAGATGTATAGATCAAATGTGCAAGTCTTAGTGAGTCTTTCTACTTGTACTTTTCCATTTCAAGATACCTCAGGATCCTCTACATATCGCCCCCCTCCACGTACCAAGGAGATCCTCATCAATCAGCAGGTGGTAAAACTCAAATACTGCTTCACATGTAAAATGTTCCGCCCTCCTCGGACCTCCCACTGCAGCCTGTGTGACAACTGTGTGGGTAAGGATGTGTTATGAAGTTACCACTTAATCCAACTGCTTTAGTGAAACCTAACAACTTATTACTGTTGCCAAGAGGAACACACTATACTGATTACATGGAGGGTGTTCATTAATTTTGCTTCATGCTGTCCACTGTTTTGAACAGCAAATATATGAAGGAAAGAAAACACGAGGCCATCCAAATTGTGGAATGATGATTTTTATAAGCACTGTAGTGGCCACTTCATTAGGCACACCTGTATAAACTGATTGAAACCAGTACAACAGCTCTGCCATAAACTCTACATTTACAGTGTGTACAATGTTTAGCTTTTGGTGACATTACCAGAATTGTGTAAATTCAATTACATGTTTATTATTGTGGTCATACGTGTTGTTGGAGTTTGTCATATTGAGAGGGAGGCAGACCATCAGAAACACCTCTCACTGTAACGGAGTCCAGAACATTGATGCTAAAACATATACCTGAATCAGCACCCCTATGATAGCAAAAACTGAATATTATGGCCATCTTAAAAGTAAACAAAGTGAATAGAACAGTTGTATTGCATTAAATTGTACAGCTATACCTATTTAAGTAGACATATACAGTGGTGAATACAGAGCAGTTTTGCCTGGGTCCACCCTGATTATAGCCCTGTAGATTGGCTTAGGAGACCTCTCTTCTTTTTCCTTAGCTCCACTGATATGAATGATTTAATAAACAGTACAATGTATTAGATACTGAGGCTTACTGCTGTTATACCTTACAAGTACTATAAAAACTTGCCTCTAATCTTTGGTGTGTATATTGTTTTCTCACCCTCAGAACGATTTGATCACCACTGCCCATGGGTGGGGAACTGTGTGGGCAAACGCAATTACCGCTTTTTCTACAGCTTCATCATCTCTCTGTCATTTCTGACATCTTTCATATTTGGCTGTGTCATTACACACCTTACTCTGCGTAAGTATTCGCACTGTACACAAAGTCACAGATATCACTCAGTAGTTATATGATGTTCCTGCCATGTTATCAAGAACCACTTTTTTGAGATCTGCTGTTTTTTTTTTTTTGTCTCCAGGTTCTCAAGCAGGTACAAGCCTTGTTCAAGCCATTCAAGAGAGCCCTGCCAGATATCCTTTGTACATACCAAATTTTCACATAATCAACCTTTTTGTGAGATGAATGAGATCTTTTTGAATTTGTTTCATTTTTCTGCCAACAAAAAACAGAAGTTACACTGTTGACAAGGCATTTCCCCCCCTCCTCAGCCTAAGCCCACGCTTAATAGGATCAGAGAGTTAGCATCCAGCAAAGCAGTGCTTTTAGGCAGATGGCTTTCCAGTAGTAGGTTTGCTGCCTCATGTCCTAGTGTGATGATGTCAGTGACTAGACAAATATAGACGGCACGAGTACAGAGTGGTTCGATTTGTTATTCACAGACAGGGGGTGGTTTAATTTGCGCATGGTGAGCATGATAAGCATGACATTATGTCATCTTGTTGGAGTCTTTGTGCGTAGACTGTTTTTTTCCACGACTTATCTCATAGAGCAGATTATTTCATTTTTTTTTTTTTAGAATCGTATTGCATTATTTTCATATTGAAATCAAAAACTTATGAATTTGTGTATCCTCTGTCACTGTTAAGCCAATTTACAAAGAACATATAGTTAACAACATGTTCACTGTGATGGATTATATACAGTGTATCTCAAACAAGCTGGAACAAATGTAAACCAATGAGTTTCTGACTGAAAGGTAGGAATGAAAGATACATGATTCTAAGTAGCAGCAGTAAGATGAAGGGGTAGTCCTTCAGTTTACATCTGCATTACAAATATGTTTTAATACAGTTTTGAGGTACTTGCTTTTACTTGTGTAATTCAATTTCCATTTATATCTAATGTTCTGGTATTTAAAAAATGGTTTGCCAAGATGTGATGAGTTCATAATATTATCACTCATGTGTCATGTAGAGTCTGTGGACATAGACGAATAGAAATATTTGCAAGTAACTGATTCTAAGCCTTCTCTAAATGAATGACATAATTACATAACTACTTCTATTTTAGTAAATCAAAACATGGCATAAGCTAGCTGAAGTAAAGAAAAAGCACCCCACTACAGTGGAAAATATGGTTAGTTATCTTTGTGAAATTGAATTCTCTGTGTGATGGTGAGAGGAAAACAACTTAAACACATATTCATCTTTGTCATAGATGTTTCTTTCATTGTCACCTGTCTGTAGTAACCATTTATAATGGTGATATTATCATGCCTTGACTTGTGCACTGTGGTGGAGCTGGTGATTTGTTTCTTCTCCATCTGGTCTATACTGGGCCTCTCAGGCTTCCATACATACTTAGTAGCCTCCAACCTCACAACAAATGAAGATGTAAGTATTCATATGTGATACTGTTCAATTCATGTTTGTTAAAATCGACTTTATCCACCAGCTGACAGCTTACTTTCTTTGTTTACTGTGCAGATAAAGGGCTCCTGGTCAAGTAAAAGGGGCGCAGAGGACTCTGGGAATCCATACAGTTACAACAGCATTATAACCAACTGCTGTGTGACGTTATGTGGCCCCGTGGCTCCGAGGTGAGTGGAGATGTCAGGATGTCAGTCCTTATCATCTTTTATTTACTCTGAAGCTCTGCCTGTTTGTCACTCATCACATTACAGCATTTCCTTGATGATAGCATCGGTTACATTACAGGTACAGTTCACGTTCAAGTGCATCATAATATAATCCTCTGGTCTCTTCTCTAGTCTGATTGACAGAAGAGGCTTCCTGCCTCCTGATGAGGCGATCCCTGCTGCTTCTGCCTCGGAGATAGAGCTGCCACTCTTTGCGGCCAAGAATGACGCACACATGGTAGGATGAACCAGCTTGTGGTCCCTCCCAAGTCCTGACTGTCCCATAGCTCCTGTATTGTTGTTAGCCTGCCCCTGTGTGCCTTCTCCACAGTCTGTTTCCACTCCCTCATCCTCCAGACCTCCAGATTCAGCACCTCCAGTAGAGCTGCCGACATGCAGTACTTTGCATCTGTGTCATGAAAGTCGCACATTTCACATGTTTTGTCTATACAAACAGAAAGAAAAGAGCATGTATTTGTTATAGTGAATGGTCTATGTTTGCATTTGAACAACATTACTAGGGCTCAGCTTCTGATGGCTTGAGACTGATTATAATATAAAGCCTGGTATTCACAGTAGAAATGATTGAGGTAGCTGATTATAGCTAGCAGCAGAGCTGCTGAAGAGGTAATTTATCACCATGCAGCATGTTGAAGTAATACTGCTGTGGCATTTGGTCTTTTAGCTGTAGAACAAAATGTCTTGGAAGTCACTTGTAACACTGTTTGGCATCACTGAGCACTTAAAAAAGCAAGAAAGTGGGCAGAGAATTTTAACAGCCAAGCGTTTAACCATTTCTTTAGGTCATTGTTGAGTTGCTTAGTTACTCTGTCAGACTGCTGCAGATATATTATGGTCATTTTGTGCTGTGGGACGTTAATTGTCACACCTTTTGCTATTTGATTTGTGTTTATGTTCGCTTACACTTTTAGGAATTCAACATGTTGCTATATCTACCTCCCTGTTATTGTTCTACTGAGTTTGCTTATATGTTGTGGTGAAGGTGTATGCACACAAAGGACTTTACTGTTTTTAATTTCGACATGAAAATGGTATTAGATCATATTTTTTATTGGATTTATCAGCACTTTATCACAGATCATTTGTCATATGCCTTGAATACATTTGTCTCAATATTGTCAACATATCAAATATCTTAGGTATATTATTAGCTTTCTAAAATCTACTTTTACTTCTGTTTGTACACGCATCTTTTATTTACCTAAAAAGCATAAGTGTTTTTTATGTGTTAAATAAACATTATTTTTGTATTTTGGGATTTTGGTCTCTGTTTTAAGTTTACTTCGCCTTTTCATTTTATCAAGTCTTTGTGTGCCTGACTGCAGGTATTAAGATGTTTGGAAAAAGTTATATTTTCTGAGGTGAATCTTTTTATTTCAATAGTTATGAGTTAGTGAACAGTTGAACAACTTCTTATTTTGAACATTTGTATTAATCTCTGGATGAAAGACTTGACTCTCAGTGTTGTACTGTATCCATTCCACCCTGCTAGGAGGAGAACTGTCAGGATTTTGGTTTTTCCTGCACAGCCTGAAGGGCACTGCTGCATGTAGACGGTTGATGGTAAGAGTAGGGTTGAACTTTAAACCAATCACAATGTCTCTTCACTTGCCATTCACTGTGTCATCTTCCATGTTGTAGTTGCTGTTTAGGTTTGGAGTTGCTGTCATCTCAACAGTTATTTCTTTTGTAAGATATTTTCTTTTTTCCATAAAGCCAAATGCAGTTGGGGCAGATTTTGTGATTGGTTTGTGGTGATGGTGTGGATGGGTGTACTGTCCTATTTTAATGTGCATGCTTCACTGCCATTCATTCGTTCTCTCATTAACATTTGCTCAGTTCTGGATGGAGCTCGTGTTTGAAGGCTGATGATTTTTCTCTGTAGTTAGGTGATGTGTTTTCCTCATTTAACTGGGCCTTTATTGTGCATGTATGTTGATGCAAACAGATACAAGTCTGCATAAACTGTACTGCTCTTTCTACTCTGATCAAAGCGGGAAGAAACACAGGAAGAAACAGCGTCACCACACATCAGAATCTTTCTTTACCCTTCTTCAATATGGTTGCCTTCTAATTGCATTGTCTGCATCTAACTCACTTCCTCCATGCATCTTCAGTTGAATCTTTTGACAGTGCTGTCATTTGTGCAATCACTGCTTTCACTGTGCTTGATGAGTTCCAAACTAATCCTTTTAATCACAATTCAGATTTTTCTGTACGTGTCTGTCTTACTGTTTTGTCATTGCAGCTTGGCCTCTCATAACTTAAACTCATGATGTGGCCCATTTTTTTCTTGACTTCTCTGTTTTCTCCTCTGCACACAGTGCACTCAGAGCACCAAGGACGTGCTGGAGAGGATGGTTCACTCCTCTGACTTTCATGGCCTGTGCCCACCTGGCACTCCAAAGACCACCCCTCTTGGCCTTGACGTTTCCAGCACGCCAGCACCCTCCACAGAGCCTTCACCCTCCACTGGCTGCTCACAACAGCATGACCGCCAGCCCTTGGCCGCTCCTTGCCCTGTGTTCAGCAGAAGCAGCAAGAGGGACTCGCTGCACTCCATCAACCCAGCCTTCCGTCTGGCTTCTCCTTCACCGTCGCTGAGCCGGGCCAGCTTGATTCTGGGCGATGCACCCGACATTGGCTTTATCCCGCTATCCTGAGTGTGCACCCAGTAACCGCAGGAGAACAGAAGGAGTCATAGTGGACTTACTCCAACGCTCTGTATCACAGGCAATGATTTTGACTGCAAAGAGACTTTTTCACAGTCGTGGTCATGATGTGGGTTGCCATTTGGTTTCTCAAGATGTCATTATGATGAGTTGATTAAGTATTACTTGGAGGGCTTTTATGTTCTGTGAGTTAAATCAACAATGTCTTACTGTGTGTGTCCTTCAGGATGGAGGTAAATCTTAGTAACACTTGGAAGCACAATATAGAAATATTTTTTTAAACACCTTTTTATTAAAGATACCCAGAACATGCCTCCACACCTTCCACAGAACCTCAAGCCATACTTCACAGCCACAGCGTTTTAAGTTCCTGTTAAGATCTTATGCAAACAGGTCTTTAAAACTGGGAAAAAGTTTGACTGTGGATGCAAGAAGTTCAGAAACAAAAGATTTCAACGAAATGGCATGCTCTGGATAGTGAGCCATTTCAGGATGATCAATTCAAGAGTTAGCCTTACGTCATGTCCAATCATTTCCTGTCATATACATCTACAGCAGCCCAGTGTCATTGGGTGGATCTAGTTTGACTGTTTTTAGATAAATGAATAATCACTTTGAAGGGGGAGGATGAAGTGCAGTGTTTATTTTTTTTATTGTACGCATATAAAAGCTTTTTTCCTGTGTTTTGTAATCAGTTCTGCACGTCATGTACATCAGACGCTTTTAAGCTGAATGGCAAATATCTTTTTTTGTGACGTGTATCACTTTAGGGACAGTAATTGAAAGATGATGCTTAAAACTGATTTTGTTCAGATTTATTCAGGTGTGGCTGGATACTAACTGACTGAAATGACTGAAATGTATAGCATTTATACATAACTGTATAATGTTGCTTTATCAAATTTGTTGGATGTGAATACCAAGTATTTAAATCGAAATCATATTTGCTGCTTGGGTTGGAGTATTCATCACTGAAACACTGTTTCCTATTTATGTGGTCTACTGGAACGCTTCCAGTATGAGTGAGCATCTGTTTTTTCTTTGCCTCAGGGCACATCAACAGTATGTTACCAGTCATGAGTGTTGGTGGTTACAGGAAAGGCTCGACGTTTGACTGTTTCAAGCAGAGTAATGTTTTAGGAATGTTGATGAGGCCTCTTCTCGTGCAGGGCAAGCTGTCATTTTCATGGCTGTGACCTTTTACTGCTCTTACAGCATGAAACTTAACCCCCTGTCTGTGATGGTGGAGTACAGTTTCTTGTGAGAGTTGGGAATTAGTTTGTGCCACTAGGGGGCAGAATGTGAATAAGGATTGCAGCCTCATCTGAGGATAATTTAGTAACATGAAAACCATTAGAAGAAAGGCCTTTTGATGTTTTATTTATTATTATTTTTTTCTTGTGATTGAGTGTTGAAGCTGTACATAGGTTGTGAGTTTGTGAAGAACCACTTTGCCCATAGTCAGTGGGTCGTTCATTTATCAGTCTGCATAGTCATGATCCATAGTTTGTGTAGCTACAATTACAAGCAGTGCTTGTATGAACAAACTTGTTTGCGTTTTGTAGGATGTAACAGTGGAACTGTAACATTAGGTCAATAAAATGATCAGTTTTGTTGACTGCTACTGTGTTTTGTGTCTTCTCTCTCTCAAGAATGTTTTTGCTGAAATTCTCACAGTTCAAACTACACAGTCTTGCCACGTAAAGGCTTTGTGACTGCATAACAAAACCCTGTGCTCACTTTATATAAACTACTCTGATGTTAAACAGACCCATGTCAAAGTATGGTACATAAACAGTAAATCACTGGTTATTGGGTTCATTCTTTCTGATGGCTCCCAAATGGAAGCAATGTGGAGATGCACATTGGCCACATGCGATCAGACAGGCAAACATCCAGTCACGAAAGGGTCAGTGTGTTCATCAGATACACAAACTGGACAGCAGCCGACTGAAAGAGGCTTTGATGATATCTATGTGTTGATAACGAATTACAATAAGTTATTCTGGTAATAAAACTGTCAGTCAGTGTATTGGCCAATATCACCACAGTATCTTGCTTTACAAACCAGGTCTACTGCTATTAACCAGCAGGCAAAAAATAAAAAACAGATGTGATTATCTGCCGTATCCTTCCATCTCCTCTGAGATGCACTCCCATCAAATAAGATGAAATCTTTTGGACAGCAGTTTAGAGATTTTCACCCCCTTTTCCTCCCTGTAAATAGCCATGTGAAACAGAATATCATCTTCCAGAGTGTGGCAAATTTGTTTTCTTGGCATTGCCGACAACCTGTTTATTCTATGCCCAGGGTTATACTTTTTAAGCAGTAGATTTGCCTGTAATTATTGAAATCGAAAACTGGAGAAAAATAGCCTGTGGGCCAGCGATCACAACAGATGGACCGTGGCAGCTGAGGGTGGAGTCTGACTGCACTTCAACTGTCACTTCTGTGTGCAGAAAAGTGAGAATGTTGCTGTAAGGTCATCGAAAAATCAATTATTTTTCTTTGAAGCATGGCAGCTGGTGTCTCCTGTGTGCTGGTGTTTTTCAGCTATCAAAGATAGATCAAATTAGGTAAAAATGTACAATAGCATATGTTGTCTCATAGATATGTGTGAGGTAGCTTAAAAATTGTGCACAATTTGTAGGCAATTTCAGCAGACTGTTCACCTTATGATAACATATAAACACATTAATGCAGCAGGAAATACATGGAGAAAACGATGATTGAAGACAAACTTGTAGCGGATGCTTGTAAGGCTCAGACCGCTTGTTGTGAAATATGATAACCTTAATAGTTTTCTAAAATGTTTTGATGTCTCTATGACCTCATTTGACTTCAAAAGACTCCTGGCTAAGGCTTTTCAGTATAGCAACCTGTGTATCTTAAATTAACATAAAACAGATGGTCAGACTTTTGGCTCAGTGTCCTGAAGAAGGGAAAAGCCAAAGCATCACTGCCTCAGCATCTGTGTTGCATTTTATCCACAATCACCTATTGCATAGAGGACTGAACATTGTTTGCAGTGGAGGAGAGATCTGAGGGTGAGTTCGATTTAACGACACCAGTAAAGGTACCGGGTCATCAGTGCGCAGTGGGTTTATTTGTCAGCAGCGCTGAGATGTGGATTATTTGACTCCTTGCTGGCTGCAGGTGATTATTCGCTTGCTGGAGTGTGTTATGCTCTTTAACCCCAACTGGTGTGGCACTGAGACAGGGAAGGCCACCCAGTCAGCGGGGGGATGAGAGGCCTTCTGTACTGCTGGTTTTCAAAATGAGAGGATGTACTCTAATGGAACCAAGGTGGCTTTATTTGACTTGAGGAACAAGGTTAGATCAGAAGATGATGAATAAGGGCTTGGCTTTGCTGGTTCTACAGATATGAGGTCATTATACATAATCAGTCAGGACAAACCTCATTGTCTAATGTGACAATTTCACTTGGCCAATTCCTTCTTTTTTCTCGGAACACATGAGGAACATGCAGTAACCGAACGGCAGGGAAAGCCACCTCTTTCACTTAAAACGAATAAATTCCAGCTCTTCAGAGAAATAGCCCACTACCAATTTACCCCTGGCTGTCATCCACTCTGTGATTCATCATGCTCGTTCCTCTTCAGCGAGCCACTTTTGGCTCTTCTGTCATGTGTGCAGCAGTGTGTCACTCTCTCACAAGTCTTTTCCTCATCGCTCGCTGGTCTGACTGGAGCTAAAGTGAAGTACCTCTGAACAAAACAGGTGACTCACAGTCAGGGCTGCTGTGAGCATCACTGCAGTGATTTAGAGAACTAAAAGTGTGTTTCTATGTGCTGGGCAGTGAAGCTGGATATAATTAACCCTGTGCTGAGCAGAATGAACCAGCTGCCAGGGGGCTGCAGCTGCCAGCAGGCATAGTTTGTTGCCTCTGCCAGTGAAACATGAAACAACTAAATCCTGTGGGTAGCCTGCACATGGTGGTTAAAATTTCTGAATCCTGAATGTTGAAAGTGTAACGCAACCAAATAGCCTACAGTTTTTACATACTTGTGCTTTCCCCAAAAAGTGGATACATGAAGTAAAAAGTGTTAGACGTCCTAACAAACGGGGTAAAAGCGGAGCAAAATCTGGCAACTTGTGCATCTTAGCTGACACTAAATGCAATAAAGATAAAGCTTTCCTCATAGAACGTCCATGGCAACCTGTTGAGTGTGTCTGTGTGTTTGTGGAGTTTGGTCAGTACTTAACCATATGTTTGTGTACTGCTTTTCTTGGAATTTCTCTGGGTGTAACAAGGGTGGATTTGATTAAGTGTGTGTTTGGGCATGGTGGCGTGTGCTAAAGCCAAAAGCCTTTTACTACACAGAGCTCATGATAGATCAGTTCAGTGCTATTTCTTTTGGTTGGTTTCTGTATTAAATTTGTTGACCAATGCAATTTGGTGAGTGCAGGGTTACAGATCTTACCGTATAGCTTCCTATGAACAGGTTGTTTTACGTTGTGATGGTCAGTGAAGTCATTGCACACTATTGTTATTCAATTATTGCATTTTTCATTGTATCTCAGCAGCAGCTGTTACTGTTGAAACACCAGATCTTGATATACAGGCCTTGATTATGACCCCCCCATTCTCATATCTTCGTCATAAAAATAATTTCCACTTTGCCAAGATACCATATCTGCTAAACTGTAACATTTAGTATTTGCTTTTTTTTTTTTTTTTTAAGAGTGCAGGTTAGATAAGTGAATAAGTAAAAAGACGTGACATACGCACCGTTCTGGCAGTGGAAAAACGTTGGCTGTGCGTGGTGAAGTGGAAAGACCGCCCCATGGAAACCTGAATATGTGCCATTGCACTGGATTAATGTACCAAGGTACCACAGGGTCAGACCTTATCACAGAGAGACTGTTTGATATGGTGATATCAATCCACTGAAAATGCTTAGGTTGCCGACAGATCATTTATTGTATTATTAAGGCTCACCTGCCAGCAGATAACACGTCACTGTTTCTTTCTTCAGGTTGCACCGTTTTGAAACCTGACTAATTTTTAAAAATAACTACTCTGTTAATGGATTTGGTGTCTACATGTTACCTTCACTGTATCACATTAAAAGAAACATTTGCTGACTTCTGAACAACATCAATCAAAAGGCATTTAAAGGTTCTATATTGAACATTCAGAAAACACTACTCATTAATGACAGCGGTGGCCATTAAGTGAACTGCAGTCACCATCCTGTTGTTCGTGCTCCCGTGCATGCTCGCACTCTGCACGAGTAACTGTCCTGGGCATTGGCCCAGAAAGTGATGGTCAGACGGGGAAAGAAATTTAACCATGAATGGCGTTTGGATAGTGCCAATTTATGCATAATCTGGAGAAGAAGAAAGACCAATCTACTACGCTGCCAAAGTTTTGAATGAGATTAATTGGATCTACAGACAAGAGACCACCAGTGATTTTACAGCAACTGCACGAAAGGAACATGTGATGCCCTGGACTTATCCCTGGAACACATGCGTGGCATGCTCTCATGTGCACCGCAAATAGCAGACATGAAGAGAGGGCCAGTAAAGACATTGACAAGGGTGATAAAAACTGGAATTACGGACAGTCCACCAGCCCACCAATACAGTGGCCCACTCAGATTTGTCCTGGCATCCCCAAAGGCCAGTCCGATGACACAAGACTGAACGTGATTGACTGGCATCATGTTGATTGATGACTTAACTAAAGTTACACTTTTATCAGTTTGACTCTTCAGCATTAGCACAGCACTAAAATGAAGTACGGAGGTCTGGCTATGCAAGACTAATGTTATTTTTTATTTTAAATAGGATTTATAAAGCGTAATATGGTTATTAGCTGATGTTGACCCGACGTTGGTCTAGTTCCAGTTTGGCAGGTCGAGCTTTACCAGATAAAACCTTTTTTTTTTTTTTTTTTTTTTTTTTTCGTTTTTTTTGTTTTTACCTGAAGTTTGTGTTGGAGTCTGTGTTGTGCCTGGGGCACAGTTTCAAAGCTAACATTAGCTGGTGTTGCGCACTGTTGTAGGTGAGTGGAAGGGAGACCCTGAGGAAGGCATTCAGGAGTGAGCAGGAGCATCCTTTGGATTTATCAAGATAATTCGTCCTGATCCTTTACAAAGAAATCAGTCCACAGATTCTCATAGTCAACTCAGAAAGTCATGGAAAGTCACATTTTTTTCGAGGAGCTATTTGTAAGTTGGGCTATCGTTACATAGCAGCTAGCAGCCGTTACTGCTAAAGCTGGCTATGTAGTGATAGCATTACGTACAAATAGCTTTTTTTAAATAACTTTTTTTCTGTAGGGTCTTTAAGTAAGGTGGCATGCATTTTAAACAGTTTTCAGGTAAGAGGTCAAGAGTACTGTCTGTCTTCTTTTCTTATTCTATCTATCTATCTATCTATCTATCTATCTATCTATCTATCTATCTATCTAGGTAAATAGATAGATAGATAGATAAGTATCTGGTTATGTACAGAAGATGGTTGTGCAATTACCAATCAATAAAAGCCACTGAACTTCACACTCTTTGTCATGTCCCAAGTTTATGTATCTCCTACAATAAAGTTAGGGACAGATAGATAGTGCATGCTGAGTCACTGACAGGGCATGACCAGGCATATTCCTAGCATGTTTGACTTTTAGCTAAGACCACAGTACAGTTTTATGTGGCAAGCACGGGTGAAGTGCTCCATATTACTTATCATGTTTACCCATGTTACTTAAAACTAAGTTATGCAAAAGGTAGCAAAGGTACCAAGAGACACAGAGAGAGAGAGAGATAAGGAGATGTTCTATTGTCAGACCCAGGCCGCCTGTCTTTTAATTGTGCAGGGAAATGTTTCAGACTGTGAGGTGAATGTTGAGTGGTTTGTTGATCTAAAACATGGAGCGCAAATGTGCACCGCAGCCGCTGCTCATAGCGCTACAATCTACAATATGAATATCAGAGCGGCTCTTGGCCATGTCTGCAACATGCCTGCCTCTTGCCTGCTTCCAGTTACAGCACTGCATAAATCTCAGCCTGTCACCCGGCATGAATCTTCCAAACTACAGTGAACAAGCCAAGTTTGTTTTTGTTCAAAAGTATGTTTTGTTGTCAATATTCACACACCTGGCATGAATTTGGAAATGCCTGCAAATCAGTGGTCATAAACATATTTATATAATAAATGTACTTTGTTCTTTTCATATGAGAATCGTTTTGCAGCTCTTGGAACATCCAGCTGGCCCTCTCTGATCCGTGGTATGATGAGACACACTTTTGCCCGATCCCATAATCATTCCAGGGGGAGGATTTAAGAAATCTGGATGATCATGAACCTATTTTTATTGGTCTCTCTTCAGGACAGAGATTTTAACCTGGCTGAGAACTGCTGTTTTCAGACCAACAGTGTTAGTTACATAAGTCAATATTCATGACCTTTATAGACATGGTCTCGGAGGGGGGTACTCCATAACTCTGCTGTGCTCAACCCCAAAGGTTTCCAATACACAAGTGCTATCCAACGTGTTACACTCTTCATCGCCCCTCAGGCTGAGTTATTCTCTGGGCAACTGGATGGGGGTGAGGAGCAGGATTTCTGGGAATGAAATCAGAGCTCGCTGCCAAATAGGGGTTCCCTCTCACTTCTGGTAAATGCTCCAGAAAGTGGTAGCAGCCGGTTCTCTTTGTGGTAGCTTTTAATATGCAGTGTCCACACCAGGGACATGTGTTGAGAAAATTACAGAACAAGTTTATTTTATAAGGTTTTATTATGGTTACATGTGTTGACTCAGCAGTATCTGCATATTGTAGGCAGCTGTCATCTTGCTTCTATGTCCCTGCAGTGCAGTGAGTAGTGTTCGGTTGTTGGAGAATAATACAAGAATCAGAATCCATTCATCTACCAACACCAAAGCTTGGAGGTGAAGCAAACTGGGGGGTTTATTTTCTATTTGCACAGTATTTGACGAGGCAATTTGCAGCAGGGACCCTAAATGTGCTATTGGGGTGTGTGTGGGGTCATTGCTTAACATGATTTAAGCTCCAGTTAAGGTAACTGTCCAATTTAGGACGTCCCAGGCATACAGAAGAAGTGAGGGTGTTTTATTACCAGGGCCTCTCTCCTACACAGGCTCTTCTATAAGCAGGAATAAGTGACATGTGTTGAGATATCCATGTGCTTTACTGAAAGTGTGGATTTAAGCAAAAGAAAAAAAAAACAGATAAAGGAGAAAATGTGTGCATGAATCCCTCAGCTCCTATATCACATAAGCTGGGAAACTGATTTATTGGGAAACTAGAGATTTCATCATACTCTCCAAAGGAATTCCTTATCTCGCCTTGCCATATACATTTGTGTATAGATCCGTGTTTCCAAGCACTCACCCACTGTTTGATTAGCTTTTTTCTCTTTCAATAATGCAATCCACATTCTGCACAACTTCAGCATGAGTCAAAGTTTTTTCTCCTTTAGTCTTTCCACCAGTTCAGAGGGTAAAGTGAGCCAAGCCTTACATAATACATAGTTTAACACTATATTTGACCCTTGAGGTTCATAGCACTTTAGCTATGCAGTAAGCTCTCTTCTTGAAAGATATTGCCAGGGATACGGTATCACTGTGGTCCTGCAGACTGTGTGATCTATAGACACTGGTGGTTTGTGACTTAAAAAAGAGATAAGAAATCATCATAAAATCATTAAAAACAAGGTTAAAAAACAGAATTGATTCTGTGACATAAAACCATTCACAAATCTGTCTTTTATTATTGAATCCAGTATCGACATACTAATCCTGAGAAATACTGTATCATGACTAATTATACCCTTAAAATCAGATTTAGTTTACAAAACACAGCAACCGAAGTCATGATTTCATTTCAGTCTAACAATAGTAACAAAGCTTACATCATATCAACAGCACATAGTGTGGGTTTGCTTTTTCACATTTTAGTATTTTTCCATTTCACAAGAGATGTGGACAGAGCGGAGAGCCGATGCCACGTGAATCTATAGTGTTTTGGTGTGTTTTTTTTTCCCAGCAGCACACTGGTCAGCTCCTCCAAGCACTACTGTAATCAATCAAGCAGGCAGCGGAGGTGGTCTGACGTCAGCAGCACGGCTGCTTGCGTAACCCTGTTCCACTGTCCCATAGATTTGTCATCTGAAGCAATCCGGAAAAGTAAACTTACTCCTCTTATCACACATGCCCTCTACACAGCTAGGCCCTACGGTGTCCAGGCTGACTGGTCACTTCAACCTGGCTGCATAGACAGGTTATCAGCTTCCATGGCAGACAGAAACTGGTTTAATTCATCCACAAAATCATTGTAAAAGTAGATTCTGCTTCAAAATTAAACTTACAATGTTGAGTGAGACATGCAATGTAATAGCAGCAGCTGCATCACTATTTTAGCTATGGCAGCACTGTCCAAAGTTACACATGATGCACACTCTAATAATAACAAACACTTGGTCTTCTAGTATAACGAGTCTGGATGTGCTCAGTGTTGAATGAAGAAAGTCTTTTTGGGGAAATATTTCACTTAGATCGTAGGAGCACTGACAGACGAATAAAAACACGAGCGTCACAACTCATTCAGTGTGGCAGAAGGAGTGTTATCTGTCTTCGCACAATTTATCAATGTGACAATTCACGGCTTGTTGTTTGGCAACACCGACTTTCAGCCAGGCTTTTACAACACGCTCTGACGTCCGATCATGTCCCTTGTCACTGCCCATAAAGATGTTTGACAACAAAAAAGAAACTGTGTGATGTGCTTTATCAGCCTCTGAGCACTAATACAAAGGAAAAAAAAAAGATTCTTTAACAAACTTTCATTGACAGACTTTAATATTCTGTCCTGAAGACAACCAGATTGTTTCATAATGTTTGACCATGATCAAGGACCGGAACATATGCCCGCATAATGCATCATTTGTTTAAGGTGTGTTTAAATACTGGCTCTCACCACGCCTACAAGACTCACAGTCTCAGTTGTCATGGCTCCAGCAGGATGTCGACTCAGGGATAAACAGAGGATACACTCACACTGACATAACTGAACAAAAGTTGAAATAGGGGATTATACACAAGGCAGTGTGCACATTTCATGAGTTTTTTTTCTTTGTTGTTGTCTAAATTGTATTAATGGTTTTTGTTCCATTGTATGAATGTCCTCACTTCATATCCGATTGACTTCCTATGACATGGGGCTGTGATGGAACCTGAGAATGTCAAGTAGATTGACATTTATCTGCCGTCATTGTTCTCTCGTCCCCAAGTGTTTCACATTCAGGTAAATGCTGGCTCTGCTCCCAGGATGCACAGCTGCCACATGGTGGGTTATTTATAGTTGGATGACGCAGATGTCTCACATCAGCCCCTGGCAGGGCCCTCGGCTGGAGACGCCTCTGCCTGGCTTCCTGACAACCGCGGATGCTGTTGCCACAGAAACAGGATTATGTTGACATCACAAGGATTTGAAATGATCTTCTGTGGAGACCAAATCCATAGTACACCCACGTCCACGGAGCCTGGGAAACACTGTCAGCCTCCAGCTGTGTGTTGGGCAAGAGGTGTGTGAACCAAACACACACACACACACACACACACACACGGTTGGTGAGGACATTATGATGTGCGTGCCTGAGTGCGTAAGAGTGTATGTTTCCGTCTGTCTGTGTTTTATTGCCGCATCACTAAAAACCCACAACAGGTCAATCATGACATGAATTTCCCTCTCTTGTAAACATTTTACAGGTGCACTTACACGCTGTGTCAAAAGGCATGAGAAGCTGGGGATTTTATACTTGATGACATATTTGGGTCATTTTAAAATTACTGATGTTTTCACCTGTATTGTTCACTGGCAAATTACATACTGGAAGGATCTTAAGGTCTTTTCACCACTGAAAGAGTAACATCTGCCATTATGAGTAATGTCTACCATTGTGTGAGGTCATTCCTTAAGGGATATTTAGTGCATTTTAACACACAATAGGCTACATAGAGGACAGGATAAGACATAAAGACAATGATCATGTTACTGCAAACCATTCCTGTAAGAATGGGAAGATTTTAGAAGTTCAGAATTGAAACAGAGCGCATTGACTGCATCTGACAGATCATAGCTTCATCAGTTTAAAGTATCCATGTGAACTCAGCCCTCTGCAGGTGGACAAATACACAAAGTATTAAGCATAAAAAGCCAACAGATGTTCTGTTCAGACAAGAGGAATGTCTCTGCATCTGCACCAAAACAAATGAAAAAAGACCCACTGCAGATAAGGAGGCAGGCTGGAAAGAAGTGTTAGCTGGGTATCTGAAAACGTAAATGGAAAGCAATGAAAAGGGCATCGTGGGTTATCGGAGCCTTTTCATAAACCCCTGCACAATCATGAACAAATATATGTAAATGATTGTTAGTGTGGCTTGTAGGCTTTAATTTTCCATTGGCTGAATGAACAAACAATTCAAAGGTAATGGCACTCCACTTTAAACACAGCCAGCTACTAAAAATGATAAAAACCTATGAAAATTGTGTAATTTGCAAGCAAAATTTTATAGTTTTAATAGCCTGCTATCAAAGTTTAAATACTTAGCAGCTGACAAGCAGCTTCTGGATTTCAGTGAGAGAGATGATGGATTTCCAGAACACTTTATGGAGTCTGTTTTATGCATTAGAGGCTGTGACTATACATATTGTACAGTCTTTTAAATTATTAACATAGTGGTGGTACTAAAGGCTCATATACATTTGTATTATCTTGTTCTTTTCACAGTATTATTCTTGAGCCTAATACACCTGAGTTAAAATCTGCAAGAACTAAAATACCCAAAATGCATTGACTGCACTCTTGCTAGTTAAATATAGATTAATTTATGAAAGTAGTTTGTGAGTTGAAATTGACAAGAAAGCTGAACTACAACAGATTCTGTTTGAAGATACTGTTTCCCTGTGCCCTTATCGTCAGTACCTTCATATCTTTTTATGTTAAGTCTGTGACAATGATGGATCAGCCTAAAAATGCATTAGGTTTTAAAATGTAGAGACAGGAAAAAAAAAAAAAAGAAAAAAAATTTTTTTTGCCACTGTTCTCTTGATGTTCCTCTAGTATTTGTCAGTATTTGGTAATTTTACTTGTCCAGGTCTCTGTAAATGATTCAAATGAAAGAGAAAAGCAGAATAAAAATCTTTGGTTCAACTGATCGCAACCAGAAGACAGAGCTACAACTCGTTGTGTATTAAGTATTGCTTTAGTTCAAGTGCTCACAAGCTGAAGGTTGTGAAAGACTGGCCTAAGGTTAGTAAACTTAATTTGTGACCATAAAGTTGCCAGGATGAATTTTATGGGTAATCTTGATTGGACAAAGAACATATATAGCTCCTGTTGAAGTTCCCTTGAGCAGGGCCTTTAACTTATCTTGCCTGCTTAAGTGTTTACAGTCCTCTCTGGGTTGTGTATAATCGTGAAGGAGGGCGTTACTGCAAAAACATCCTGCATGCTCTGCAAACAGTCCCTGGGTAAATAAAGAAATACATTATGAGAGTAAAAGAGCAGGTTGTGTTTGCACAGCTGCAATCAATCATTTTTACTTATCTGCTTGCAATCTTATATATAAATAATAAATAATAATAATAAATATATACTCATGTCTAATACTGCTGCAACTGAGGCCATGCAGATTTTAAGATCATCATATCATGAGGCTTGTTTCGGGGAAAACCCTGTCAGTGTGCAGGATGCACCATGGGTCGAGCAGAGGGGAGGAGGCTGTCATCTGCGTCACATGAGGGTGTTCCCTGGGCGTCCATAATCAATGTCCAAACACAGCAGCCAATCACAGGGCTCATGCTAATGAGCCTGCTTTAAACCCCCCGGACCTTCCTTATGGATCGGTTCCTCGCAGACTGACCGGATTTTAGCGGCACACTCCGGAGGAAGCGGCCGATCCCAGCTCCAACCTCCACCACTTGAGACTTAGCGAACTTTTTCCACTCCTCACTTCAAGATTAACAACCGGACCTGCTCACTCAGAGGAATATCTGGCTTGTACTTTCAGACAGAACATTTTAAGATACACACAGAGCTGGGCTGAGAGAAAACGCTGATTAACATCCTGCCGATTTTTTTTTTTTTTTCCTTCTAATTTTTTTGTTTAAATTTTGGCTTGGGGTCTGACAGTTGATATCGCCATGTCTTGCGGTGATGCGTCGGATCAGAGCCGGCGGTTCTGTGTCTTGTCTTGGGATCAGGTGCAGCGCTTGGACTCGATCCTGGCGGAGGCTGTGCCCATCCACGGCCGAGGCAACTTCCCCACTCTATCCGTGCAACCCCGCCAGATTGTCCAGGTAAAAAAAAAAACAACAAAAAAAAAACCCCACATGAATACTTGAACATACTTACATATTTAGTTGCAGATATTAGTTTGAAATACAGAGTTATAACCCTACTTATTTATTCAAATGCATACAAATGATAGAAATTATTACACCTACACGCCATATGAGCAGGTAATGAAGAGGCTACTGTGAAACCTGTGGATTGAATATTCTCTCACTGCTACATTTGGGGAATTAAATATTAAAAATAAACTTCACTTGTCTGGAACTCACCGGGAACCTGTCCAGGACTCCTGGTTGTCTCTCTAAATAGCACTTTGAATGTCACTGATCAACCCCATATTTTTTCCCCTAGCTTCATTGTAATTATTTCTAGCACATATTACATCATAAGTTTGTTTGCCTTGCTTCCACTTTTTTTTTTCTTCCCAATATTTCCATCTTCTTCAAAGATTGTTCTAACAAAATATCCACAGGCAAACTATGACCCCTGGTTATCTTTTATAGCACTTGCATTCAGCATCCAGCATCCCCTGGCCTGAACTAAAATGTATGGAACAGACATGTGCCAAAGTCCCTCAACATTTCCAGTGTCTTATGTATTGTGGCCGGATCACATTTCACTTCCCTTAGTGTTGTCTCTAGATAGCTGGCTGTGCATTTAAGTGGTAAATGCTCTGGTAGAATTTCGCATTGCTCGCATATAGCTGATGCCTAACAAAATCATGCCAGATAATCTGGTAGAGAATCTTTTTTCCGTTTCATTTACACATTGACATATTTAAGATGAGCTCAATAAGCCTGTGAAGCCCAGAGATTCATGCTTGTGGTTGTGGAAAGATAAATGCTCCATTGAGTGTGCAGAAGGCTTAAATGCAGGTTTGAGTCCCAAATGTGGGGACTCTTAGTTTCCCCTGGATTTGTGGAAACCCACCATCTGCCAGATAGATTCATTTAGTGGTTGGCTGGACAGTGAACAAGAGTAAATCTCCTGTCATGACAAACTGTCGTGAGACTATTTACTGTAGCTTCAATGTATATTTGATACGTTTTTATGGTGTAATTGATGTTATACATCAAAAGAGGTATGACTGAGAGTGGACCTTTGTCCTGCTGCAGGGCTTTAGGGATAAACATCCACTGCAGCATCATGAGGTGCAAATGTCCAAAGGGAACTGTAGGTCTAAGATAAAAACACCCTCTTTTCTTAACTGCTTCACAGCTCAGACCTGTGGCTCACAGTTTATGAGTGAACCAGACATAACCCCTTGCACCTTTTTTTTCCCCGCTTATTATTTTTTTTTTTCTGAAGAAGTGAGACAGACTTGATTAGACAGGAGTCGTGTTTCTGGCAGAATTTGATGTAAAGCCAGCAGAGGCATACCTGTACTTCCAGAGGAGGGGTTTAACCACTCATCTGTATCCAAGCATATATTATTTGACTACCTGTGCTCAGCGGGCAGGGGGAGAAAAGGTGCGGAGAGCAGGCCTGAGGCTGAATTTCACTCTGACTGCTCTGACATAATGGGACAACCACAGAAGCACACAAATCCCACGTTATAATTGCTTCTGATTGGAATTTGAACCCAATCAACGTCTCTTTATGGCTGAATGATGACAATGCTATCACTGCCAAATGTGGTGTTGTTCCTCCTCTCTTCCTCCTTTTTGAGTGAGGGGCTGATTTGCCTTCAAATGTTTGTTTGTCTCTGGCCTGACCCAGTATGTATAAATAGAGCCAGCTTGTTATCTGATCACCATGGGAGAGAGAGCTAACAGGGACTAATCTGACAGGTCACTGCCAGTAGGGAGATTTAGGATTGTGTGTGAGTGTGTAACAGCTAATTTGGACTGCAGGTTTAACTGTTTGAGTTGTCTGCAATTATGATGTGTTCAGAAGAAATGTTTGTGGAGCGTTACCTCATGTATATCGTCAGTCAGTCATTCCTTTGTTTTTGTTACACTCTGCTTACATGTGTGAAGTCCGCCTGCTGTGTATACACTGAATATGACAAACTTCTCAAAGAGCTTGCCTGTCTTGTAACACGGAAGCTGCCGTTATCTGTTGATATGTCATATCACTAAGGTCCTAGTTTCCATGGAGCACTTTAATCACCTCCAAATATTATGACATTTCCCTTCAGGCAGGTAGGCTGAAGCTACCTTTGATATCTAACTTCAGGACTCAGACTATGTCCCTTTGTGTGAAGTGATGTTGGAACGCCTTGTCCAGCTGCAGCTCCTCAAAAGTGGCTGCACTGAGGCGGGACACCTTCGTTCAAACGTCCCACAGGTCACTGGGACAGAGGAAAGGAAACGCTGTTGATCTTCAATGACCTGAAGTGGTGACATTTAGCCTAAAGCAGGGGTTTTGTTTGTTTTTGTTTTTTTGTTGGACACTGCTGCTCTAGCCCAGTGGTGGTCATTGTCTCTTGGTTACAGTTGAGGATTATAAATCTTATCCCTGTTTCTGTGATAAAGTAAGACAATCTGACCCAGACGGAGGTGGAGCTGGAGCACAGACTCATCAGCTCTGCCTCTGCTTTTTGTTTGGGCTCTTTAGATTTCATTCAGAGTGAGGCTGATGGTGATGAAATGGACTTTTGAGAGCAGCTGTATTGATCTCGCCTTCACAAAATATTGATTTCCACTAAGCCCATGTGGAGCCCATTTGGACATATTTCAAGAGTTTAACTTGAGTCTTCTCAGTGTGTATTTCTTTCATCATTTCTGAAACTACAAGGGCATTTTTTTTTTTTCATCTTTCCCTTTAAATTTCTTACTAATAACACGCTTCATTTCTGTCTCATTCCTGTCTAGGTTGTGCGGGCGAGGCTGGAGGAGAGAGGCGTGTGTGTTAAAGATGTGAGGCTGAACGGATCTGCTGCCAGCCACGTGCTCCATCAGGACACTGGACTGGGCTACAAAGACCTCGACCTGATCTTTGGCGTGTCGCTGAAAGACGACCAGGCTTTCCGTCTGGTGAAGGACGTCGTGCTGGACTGCCTGTTGGACTTCTTGCCAGTCGGGGTCTCTAAGGAGCGCATCTCAGCATTGACCCTCAAAGAGGCCTATGTACAGAAACTGGTGAAAGTCTGTAATGACACGGACCGCTGGAGCCTGATCTCGCTGTCCAACAACACGGGCAAGAATGTGGAGCTTAAATTTGTGGACTCTTTGCGGCGGCAGTTTGAATTCAGCGTGGACTCCTTCCAGATTTGCCTCGACTCCCTGCTCTTATTTGACCGCTGCTCAGAGACGCCCATGTCTGAGAGCTTTCACCCCACTGTGATCGGGGAGAGTGTGTACGGGGACTTCAAGGAGGCCATGGATCACCTGTGTCAGAGGACCATAGCTACACGCAGCCCTGAAGAAATCAGAGGGGGCGGTTTATTGAAGTACTGCCACCTCCTGGTGCGAGGGTTCAGAGCCTCTTCAGAGGCGGACATGAAGCAGATGCAGCGCTACATGTGCTCCCGCTTCTTCATTGACTTCCCCGACATAGGTGAGCAGCAGAGGAAGCTGGAGGCCTACCTGCAAAACCACTTTGCTGGGATGGAGCACAAGCGTTATGAGTGCCTGATGACTCTGCACCAGGTAGTGAACGAGAGCACCGTGTGTCTGATGGGCCACGAGCGGCGACAGACGCTCAGCCTCATCTCCATGCTGGCGCTGAAGGTGCTGGCTGAGCAGAACGCCATCCCCACTGTGACGAATGTCACCTGTTACTACCAGCCGGCTCCGTACGTGCAGGACATCAACTTCAGTAATTACTACATTGCACATGTGCAGCCGCCACAGATCTCACCGTGCAGTCATTCATATCAGACGTGGCTACCCTGTAGCTGAACTGGCTACGAGAGGGACAGAGGTGGACGTGTCTCCATTTATCTTTCAAAGCAAGCGAACTGAAAATACACAAAAAACAGAAACTCATTTTTTGCCAAATGTGACAATCCTGTACTGCTGTACATCTGATTGAGCCGACACATTAATGTTTCTCACTTTGGTCTTGCAAAACATCTGTAAGATTGCTGGTCATGTCTGAGATGTAGCGATAAAACTTATTTAAGTATTAATTATACTTTATATATGTCAGAAATACATTTTTGAGGAAACATTAAAGCTGGTGTAATTTTCATACTCTGGCTTTATTTTTTTTTAAATTACATACAGGACCAAAGATGTATTTGTTCTTCAGAAAGGGAATGTTGTTATGATTCCAAGTGCCTAAAATGAACCATGAAATGTTCTAAAAACATCTGTAAAGTGAGAACTGTGCATTCAGTGTTTTCTAGATGACTCTTTAATCTTTTCAGGAACAGAAGCATTCATTTTTGTGAGATTAAAAAAAAGGGAAAAACTCAAGTGTTTTTGTGTTTGTGGTTATTTTATTTTAACCTCGGGCTATAATGATTGTTGACATTTTAATCTTAGGTTCTGGGGGCTGCAGTTCGGTCATTATCTAAACTGCTTCACCATTCACACAGTCAAGTTGTAGCCTATATTCTCACATGGCCGTCATAAACAGCATGTTTTCATTTCACACAAAGAAACTTTGGATGAAAACTGTAGAAAGACTCAGACTTTTATCCTCTTTTCTTTGGGATGGATGGATGAGGGATTGTTTGTTTCATACTTCATAAGCTGATGACAACAAGGCCGTTCATTTTCAGTAACCAGGCCCATTGAAATGCATATACTGTCAACTGGAGTGAGTTGCGTTTGCTAAACTGGGGCTGAGGATCCATTACAATCTGAGGACATGAACTATAAGGAGGCTTTTCTAAAGCACAATGGCCTCTCTCTCCTCTGTGATACTAAAGCTTTTTAACAAAGGCTGGCCTGTTCTCCCGCCCATGTTACCACTGGAACCCAAGCCCTGTTCGTTTGGCTGATACCATATCCATGTCATTTTGTCTGAGTCAAAATCAAAAATCTTTACTGGCATAGGCAAAGCCTGTAAAACTTGTTAGAAGACAGAGATGTTAGAAACAATGCAGTTCATAGAGATTATTAGCAGACCGGATTTTCACAAGCCATGCCAGTCATATTTGGGCCAATATTTAGAACCACTAACTAAAACAAAAATAGCTTATTTTGCCAAATTTGAGTCACACCCATTAATTCCTTCCCCACACTGAACTCTAACTAGATTGAAAAAAAAGTCAGATGTTGAAATATGACCATCAGAAATGTGGTAGCACTGAAGACTACACATATACACTGCCTTATCTTTTCAGAAATCTGTTAAATAGAGGGTTATTGGTGGTGGCCACAGAGTCAGTTTACTGGGAACAGTCAGAGAACTGGAGCCAATACAAAGAAATCTAGACCTTGTGTTGTTTCTAATGGGAAATTCTTTCGCTTTTTTTCCCTTACACTCTTTCACTCATGGCCAGATTAACCCTGTTATAGAGCTCTTGGGCAAAAGTATTGGGCCCCTACTGACCCCGAGTACAGCTCTCTGTGCAGTGTGTATGAACCCTTTCACAAAGTTACCTTTAACTCTGCACCTGTACTGGAATAATGTTTGTGGCAATGTGGTTAAACACAACTTTATTGTGAATATTCATGATGTGAGAAACAATACAAAAAAGCAATACTACATTTTTTTTTAACACAGGGTCCATTTAAAAGACAGGGAGCTTTCTAAAGGTAAACTTATAAACTTTATCTCAGTTCTTTGGCTTGAAGACCTAACACAATGTGTGTGTTACAAGACATGAGCCGGCCAGGAGGGTCCAATAAATGTTGCTATCAATTTGGATTATAGGAATAGTAGGATTGGGTGCTTTGGAGACATACTATGGAAAATATCACAGCCCTCGCTACATTGATTTCCTCCTCTTGCACTCCTGCCACCGCAGTACAAAATTAGCGGAGTACCCCTTTAATCAAAATACCACAGGCGAGTGACACGCAGTGAACCTGGGGCTTTTGGAACACCTCGGGGTCTGGGGCCCCAGGGCAGCTTGTTTATTGTTACAAGTTGTAGCAACTTTTTCATCTACAGGAACATTAGCCAGTGCTTGAAGATGATTTATTTTGACTAATGCAAAACTCAGAAGTATACGTTCTCTGATGGCTCAGCAGTCTTTGCAACATGGTAACTGCTGAAATACAGATGCTGTGGTCTTATCTATCTTACTGTATTCTCACCCCTGTAAGTGTAAACGAGAACAGATCTGAAGGATTACTGTGGGTGTAAACTTGCAGTAAACACACTGGAAGTGATTTCTGGCTGGTTTGAAGTGTTTTTTTTTTTTAATCTAACACTCTGGTAATCTGTCATGATCATTTTATTTAAAGTTTACACATTAGTTTAGCTGAAACACAACATCTTTATGGTTTTTAGGTTTAATATTAATTCTTGCAAATAAGACATGTAAGAATCAGCTTCTAGCTTCTAGCAGCAACCCTGATCTCTTTATGATACAAAAAACATTTAAATACAGTAAAAAAAAAGTTACTCTGTACTACTGATAGATTTAATAGAAAATCAAGTAGTAGCTTGAACTGATACAGTTGATTTAAATGATTTAAATTTTTATTTTATTTTTTTAATCAACTACCACGTCTAGATAAGGCGGTAGAAATTGTATCCCTCAGATAATAGTGTGAGATTTCTTAGACTTTAAATTTAGGCTCTAATTTGCAGAGTATGTGTGTGGGCTGAGGTTCTGTGCACATGTCTGTGTGAAAGGAGGGTGATGACAGGACAGACACACAGTAATGACAGAGATTTCACAATTTCTTGCCACAACACAAATCAAATTCACCCTAGCCCGGTGTCTGTGCTATTACCTCTCCTGAAAAAAGGTTTATTCACCCAAGGGAGCGATTATAATGTCCCACTTACCCATTATCCACAGGGAGTTTCTCACTCTGTGCCTCTGTTTGGTGCATACTTTCTCTCTGTGTTGTCTCCCCAGATGCAAGGCGAACTTTTAAGACTCAATTCACACAGACCAGAGAGGATACTGAGATGTTTTAAATTAAACTGTACTTTGTAAGCACATGACTCTGTGGATATGACATCATCCTAAGGGTGCAAAGGGGAAACACATGTCTTACTTGAACTGCATGATTGGAGCAAGCTGACAGTGCAGCTTCAGCTGGAGGAGATGTGTGGGTCGTTGTCTGTGTGTTGCTGTGTTGCTGGGGTGCAGTTCTGAGAAAGAGCCACAAGTTCATCACAAGCTCTTCATGAGCGGAAAGACTCCAAACAACTGTGGCACAGCTACCTCTTTAGTGTATTATAAAAAGAAAACCAATACTTTACAAGAAGCCATCATGCTTGCAATAATTAGGGCCTTAAATCATTAGCTGCTGTTGCTGAGTGAAAACCTTGTATCTCCAAAATTTGAAAGCTCTCAAAGGGTTTTATGAACATATGAGTTAACTTATTGAAGAGGCTCAAATTAAGCTAAAGGTTAATCCTTTAATTTACCTAAAAACGTGAAAATCCCCAAACTGGATTTCACTGGAGAGAAAATCTGGAGAGCAACAGAGGAATAAATGTGTTTTGGTCTGGATACACTAAAGCTTTCTTCCATTAAGTAAGAGGTCCTACAGTCCATGCAATGGCTCTTGGTTGTTTGGATGGTGAAAACCCCCCCAAAAACCCCGAAAACAACACAGCTTACATGCATGTACATTAACCACAGTTGGAATATAACTAAGTGGATATTTTCAGGGGAAATGTACTTTAGTTTGTACTGTACTTTATTGATTTCCATATTGTACTTCACTTCATTTCAAAGGGAAATATTGTACTTTTTATTCAACTACATTTGTTTGACAGCTATAATTAACACTTACTTTGCAAATTAAATGCACTGCGCACTCACACAGGCAGATTAGATCAAGTCAGTGTTTACCTAATGTCAGCGAACTCATGAGGGAGATTTCAATTAAGCACAATGTGCACATGCTCGCACTGTCCTGAGAGGAAGTTTCATCAGGCAACAAAAGGCGAGTAAAAACACCGGTGTTCGAGGGCTTTAAGATTTTACATGGAAAACATATTATCACTTTATAAAATATGATGCATTGTTACCAGTGGTGGACAGTAACGGAGTAAATTTACTTGAGTACTGTACTTAAGTACATATCCAGAGGATTTGTACTTTACTTGAGTATTAGATTTCTTTGGTACTTATTACTCTTACTTGAATACATTTCTAAGACAAATATTTTTACTTTTACTCGAGTAAATTTCTAGGAAGGCTGAAAAGTACTCGTTACTTTCAGGTCTGCTCTTTTTTTTTTTTTTTTTTTTTTTCTAAAATACTATTGGACACAAGCTGTGTTTGTCAAAGAATGAAACCTATCACAGTGCACGCTCTCCACTGGGATCTACGTAAAAGCGGATAATAGAGACAAGAGACAAGACAAGACAGACATGGGGAGACAAGACAGACATGGGGTGACGGACATTGGGAGACAGGCACGGAGACAGACAAGACAGACATGGGGAGACAGAGTTTGTTGTGCTCCTATATTGTACTGGTACATGTCCTTCCTGGAAAGTCAAGTGACTTCAACATTGAGTTATTGAAAGCAGAGATGTAGTTTTTTGTAAAGCAGTGGTTCTCAACCAGTGGTCTGGGGACAACATTGGTCTTTGAGGGGGTTCCAGTTCCCAACTTAGCTAAATGATAGAGAGTTAGTTGGACGGTGCAGGTCCATTTGGTTACAATTTTAATGATTGTTAATAAACACTGCATCTGCAACATCTGCTGTCCTCTTATGATCCCATTCATTTTATTTGTTTTTATAGGTGTTTCTGCAGGCTTTATATGACATTGTGGTTCTAAAAGCAAGCACATCAGTGCAGGTGGTTTCAAAGAGTTAATTCTCAGAAACAAGAGTTAAAAGGTCCTTAAATTCATTTAGAAAAAATTATAGTAATTCATTGATGTGAAAAATAAGAAGTTTACTCTTACTCTTACTTTTACTTAAAGTAAATTTAAAAGCAAGTACTTTTGGATACTTAAGTACCTTTAAAAGCAAGTACTTTTTTACTCTTACTCGAGTAACATTTAGACTGAGCTACTTTTACTTGTAACGGAGTAAATTTTGACCGGTAGTATTTGTACTCTTACTCAAGTACTGGGGTCGAGTACTCTGTCCATCTCTGATTGTTACTGATTAAACTATGAAAGAATAAGTTTCTTTGCCTTGACCAGCTACAGCATAAAAGTGTTGCATATACTTTAATGAATCAGAAATACCAAATCTGTAATCTATGGAAATGTAACAGTGAGTATTTTTACCGTTGATAATTAATGTAGGCCTACATTTTTCTGATAACACTTTCTTAGGTAGTCTTTTGGAGGATTTTTACTTTAACAGAGAATATTTCTACAGTGCTATTGCTATATTTACAAGTAAAGTATGTGAAAACTTTTTGCAGCACGTATCTCCAGAAGACACAACTTATCCATAGCTTTATATTTAGCTCGTAGTAAACAATGGTAAACAAACAGTGGTAAACAAACTACCCAAACTGTTCAACTATTCTTTTAAATTTCTGGTCATGGTAACCAACAAAAGTTTGTTTGTTTATACTTTAGGACTGCTGACTTATAAAGCTTTATTAGGCCATTTTTTAACCAGTAAGAAGCCATTAATGTAAGTATGTGCTTAATTGCATAATAAATTATTTCTTTTTTTTCTGTTTCAGTTAAGATCAAATATCATTAATCTCTCGTCAAACCCGCAAAAGCAGAGTTTTAGAGGAGCTCAGCAGGACTCTGGCAGCTGGACACTGGTTAGACTCAAACTCACACTGAGAGTGTGTGTGTGTGTGTGTGTGTGTGTGTGTGTGTGTGTGTGTGTGTGTGTGTTTTCTCATTTAGACAGTGATGTCATGATGGCCGGATGGAACATGCTAGAAAAACCAGTGCAGTGTATATACAGGACAGTCTCTGCTGGGACGGTGGGAGGCAGAAGGTGGGGTAATTTGAGGTGGTGGATGTATGTGTGTGTGTGCAGTGGTACCAAAATAGCTTGCAGGAGAGAAATAGAATCTGTTATTTCACTTCAGAGTTCAGGGAGCGTGGGGGTGTCACTACACATCCAAACTGCTGCTGGAGAGGCAAAATAACGTGAGAGAGACACTCACACGCACACGGGGGGAGCCAGCACTGAGCATTCCTGGCATTACAGCCCGCTGACAAACAATCCTAACTTTATCCAGTGAGCCGGGCCAACTGAATGGCTGCAGTGTGTGGAGTTTACCCACCGAGGGGGGCAGTGCCCAGACCGATCCTCCACTCTGTCCCATCCAAACACTTAATGTCTGAGGTGGAACTGTCACATTTCATGCATCACTACTGTGCAGTCAGTATGCCCTTGTGTTTGAGGCTATTTACTACAATCACAAAGTAAATCCTTATCGGAAATCTTGTAATCTTTAGTGTTTGGATGCAAACAAGTAATTACTTTGGTATTTTCATTTGTTTGTTATTCTCATTGTATCAATGCCAGATGGCCTTTCCTTCATCTTAAGTTTTATACATCAACACATGTTCATAAATTCTGCCAGATATATAAGCACGTCTACTTTTATAAATCAAAAAAGTTCAGTCAGCTGGGACCAAAAAGATTTGAAAGCACAAAATAACATCCGCCTTGGTTGACTATAAAAGATTTTTTATGATAACATAACATCTCAACAGCCTCCTCTCTGTGGTGAAGATCAAACTATTGCCTGTTATTTTAGCATCATACGCCCACATGTATAAACTCCACACTCCAACACTGCCATATAACTCATATTGTTTTCTAATACTGGGACAAAGGTAAAATGGAGATTGAAAGTTCATTTCTGCAATTAGAAGCTGGGGCTCAACAAACCATTAACACCACCGGGTCCACAAAGTAATAGTGGCTCTAAAGCTTTCGATCATCTTACATGATCTTCCTTGCAGATGGAATTACCCAGGTGTCATGGACCTGACTGTTTGCTAAACCTTGCCCCGATCAGTGATTGCTCAGTCACATCTTAGTAACCGTAATGCACGGCAGGTCTGTCAAGCTTTGGATTTCTACACATGCATGCAGGGTAGTGTCTCTTTTTTAGTCTTCTCAAAACCAAAAAGCAAGAATAAAAGTGTAAGGAGTGCATTTCACTGCGAGTTTTTCTGCTTCAATGTAAACTGCAATAGTTACCACACGAGTTAACCTTTCTAGATTTTTTTGTGGGATTACAGGTTATGTTAAGCACTGGGACAACAATCCTGTGGAAGTCAAGGTGCTAGTATTTTGGATTTCAGGGTAACAACAGTGGCTCCGTCAGCTCTATAGGGAAGTTCAGGCTCCGGCAGCTCCAGCTAAACTTGCATCATATTGTGTAACATTTGGAAAACTTGTCAGTTATTCCTCAACCTCAAATGCCTTTTACTTGTAAAAGTGAAGCATACTGTTTGGAAAGATTAAAGATTAACATTAAAATATAAATCTAATCACTGTGTTGCTTTAGCTTAGGCTAGCTAGCACTGATAAAATCTGTTAAAGACAAAATCCCTAATCAACAACGGCTACAAATGATTTCTCTTGTTGACTTAATTGAAACCCCATTGGTTCTAAAACTGTTATGACTATGAACTGCATATGTGCCGTGTCAGGACAAAAAGCTTGACACATGCAGCAACAGTAACTAATGGGTGCAAGATTTAGTTAACAATTGGAGATGTATAAATTTCTTGAGGGCTTCTGGCTCATGTGGACTTAAAAGCTGAGATTGAAAGTTTATTCTTGACCCTGTTTCCAACATCAACAATGAACTTTTAATCTTTCTTCAGTGGCCTTAAAAAAGGAAATTTGAACACCTACAATTTCATGACAACTGGGAAAACTCCATCTGCCGTGGAAGATCAAAAGCTCCAGAAGAGCCACTCAAGGGACCTTGTGGTGACATTGTTTTTGTCAAGAGTAACTTTGTACTTCTCTTCCAGGATATATCCTGAAATTGGATCTAAAGCACTTTTTTAAAGATCAATGTGCTCCAATGATGGTTGCCATGTGAAATCCTCCTTCTGGGCTCCTTCTCACCAGCTGGACGTCCTGTGGAGCCTATCACCAAAGCCCCTTTCACTGGTATCCCCCTTCCTGCATTCCTGAAACAAGACAGGAAGTGTAATGCTGAGAGAAGGGCTTGGTTGTGCTCTTCATCAACACTGGTGGACAGAGGACTGTTGAAGATCTACATGTGAGCTTTTCAAGAGACGGATGACTCATGTGGGAGGATCTGGGCCCAACCTGATGGGGGTTTGTTTACTCAGCACCCAGTAAAAGTCACTGTTCCACATTTCAAGTTTTCCACATGTCTCAGAGCTGCTCCTCACCCCCACTGCTGCCGCCGTCTAACTGCTCAACCCCCTCAATCTGCCTCCTGCTGCGAGTGACTGGGGTTATTGGCTACCAGTTCACTGAGCACATCAGCTCGATCTGGTTTTAATAATTCCATGGCTTTGTGCTGATATTAATCTGAGCGAAATCATTAAATGCTCCATGTCTTGATGTTGCTCCAAGGTCATTGTGGAACTTTGGGGGATGGCAATTTCCACAGTCAAAACCAACATCTCTGTCAAACTGCATTTCTTCTCTGTCTGAAACTGAGATCTAATAGAAAATGCGGCCACGTCAAAACACATAAATCCATCATTTGTTTTGCCAGTGTAAGTTTCACTTCTTAAACATATGCTTTTTGCTCCAAGCCACGTCCCTCTGCAACAGGTATCAACATCAGCTGTCAGGGAACTGTCCAACAGACCATACAATTTATTATTATTTTTTTTCACATTTAAACTATAAACAGGGCCCTGTTGTGAAATTCAAAATTACACAACCTCAGTGCTAACATATTTTGAAACTTTATTGTGTACATTGATGACATACTGTCTTTTGTGTGAGAATTTAGTAGCATCTTTTATTGAAATATAAAAAGACATCCATGTTCACCACGGGCAATAAATTTCATAACTGGCAGTGAATGTCAATTGATTCCAGGTGCGTTTCGAGAGTCACATAATTCATTTCAATGAAATTTAAAAATAAATAATACGATAATGGATTCAAACCAAATGTTTGACCTTGGGAAATTTATTTCTGATGCCATTGAACAATATTTCCCAGGATAAAAAACTTCTCCTGGTTCCTAGCACGAAGAGAATGGATTTTCTGATTAATTAGTGAAATGCATTTCCAACCATGCTTGTCAAACAGTTGGAGGGACTGAAATATGAGCACGTAATTACCATTTTGTGCTGTGGCTGTTTTGTTGATAATTTTAACTTTTGTACTGTCAGTCCTTTTTTATAGTGAGGTATAAAACTGAACAGCTCCTTTTCTCATGAAAACATTTTGTCTGTCTACCAAAAGGTTTGCTGTTAAAAGCCGTGGCATCGACAGGACGACCCCAGGAAAAGTAATTTTCCTTCTTGTGATATCCTCAGTAACTTATCATTAAATACCCAGCTGAGGCGGCATTTTCTTATTAATAACATATATTATATATTTGAGTTCTTCAGAATGGTGTGTTGACTTTGGTCAGTCTATGGTGTTCTTTGGCCAGTACATTTTCCAGTCACTGGTTTTATCCTGACCGACTGGAAGCGTAGAACCATAACGTGCGGATTTGGAAAAACCTGCTCCTTCCACTTGTGTCAACCCACATCGGATAGAAGCCTCTACTTTTCCCGAGGACAAAATTGTCAAATTTGGACATCTTACAGTGAGGACACAGAACACATGAGGCTTTAGTTTGCTCCAGTCTGCTAGTCTTAGTCAGCCTGTTTACTCTGAGCTCCCTAGATTTTTTCCTGCAATATTTTCACTAAGAGCAGTCTTGGTTTAAATAAGAAAATGACAAAATAAACAGAAAAAGTTGTTTTTGTCTGTCAGTTGCTGTCAATGAAATGTGACCTCTACCTGCTGCTGTCTCCTGCGGTGCACCCCAAGGCTCCATTTTCGGCCTCATTTTATTTGTATCATACATGCTTCTATGGGCTCAGTTTTGCCACGCTGACAACATGAAGCCAGATTTTCCCTTAAAACCAGGTGGTGTAGCCAGTTTTCTTGGGCCTCTGGTTTGAAATCTGACAAATGAATTCTGAAATTAGATGTAGCTTTTTCCGCATTAGGTCAATAGATTAAATTAAACCTTTCTCTGTTTTCAGAGACCTGGAGCCTGTCATACACACTTTTATTACTTCATGTCTTAAGTATTGTAAATCGATTTATGTGGGAATCAGTCAGTCATCCATATCTACCCAGAAGAAACCAAATTTAGCCTTTTCTGGCATCCCTTACATAACTTTAACAGTGATTTTATTTGATTTTAAAGCACAGCATTGAGTAGACTGCCACCAGCTTACATCTCTGATATCCTCACACCAGATACTGTCATTCCTTTGATCAGATGCTCATTGCTGGATTCCAAAGGTAGCTGAGTCTATCACCACTATTAAATCACAGCTGAGTTTTCAATTATATTTCAAATTTCTCTGTTAAGCACATTTTAAAAAATGTGCAGTATAATGAATTTGACATGATTTGATGTCTTCTAAGTGTGACTAAAAACTACAAAGTGGATTTACTTGTCTTCTACATTTACACCAAAAGGCTGCAACACCTGCTGCCTTCAGACAGAGCTACAGAGCCAACAGTTTCAGGCATTCATCCAAGTGATGTAACACAATAACCTGATTTCTACTACTCTGTGGACACAGATACATTAAAGATTTGATTGGATAACACTGCTTTCCCTCATCTTCATAATCCTTTTGTTTTCCCTCTGTTTGTCTGTCTCCTCCTGAGGATAGACAGATGTCCTGGATGTCCGTTGTGTGTGTGTATTTTTTTTCAGTAACTCTGCATAAAACAAGCTGCATATCAGCAGTCAAAAATAAAAAGTTTTAAAATGAACAAAACAAAATGACCTTGCTGTTATAACAGTAATAATGGAAATGCATTGTCATGTAGTCTACTTGCGGGAAGTCTGAGCAGATGAAGACATGGACATCCTGTCCTCAGTGGAGACACCTCCTCTGCTTTGAGACTTTTTAACTTCCTGGACAAAGACAGAGAGTGTCTGTGTGCTGTCAGTGAACCGAAACAGAAACAAATATACACATCATCCTTTTCCCACCTGCCCAAAAAGACACAGAAACACACCCACACCTACACCTTACTAACATATTCATATTCATCCTGACATCATCACTGGGGACCTCAGCACCCACGCATTAACAAGTCTGCTTATGTGACCTTGGGGTGACCCCAAGACCATCAGGAGGGTTTTTTCATTGGAGCTCTTGGACAGGATTCCCCGTTTCCTTTGGGCTGTTGCAGTCTCATGTGGTAGTAATAAATCCACCACAAACCTGAAACAAACACAGCTGAAAGATGTTTGGATAGCCCCTCATACTTAATTTTTTTTCTTCCCATAAGTGGATTTTCTCTCTTTTGGATGTGTATTTTTGTTTTGTGCCTAGTTCCACTGTTTCAATCCCTCCCACATAGATCCAGCTGAGGGAAGAAATGTACAGTAAATGACCAACTTGAATACAACGTATAGTGATCTGCCTTAATTTTGGCCAAAGCCCATAGCCATCATGACAAAAAGTAGAATCAGCGCTCTATGTGTGGTTCCCACAATAAACTCATCCACTGTTGCTGTCAAATGTTCTTCTCAAGCAGATCTTTATGAGGCATAAAAAAGCAAAAGCAAACATCAAATTAAATGTTGCCACAGGTGACAAGACTTTGGCTACAGTCTAAAGAAGAAAAACAGAAGAGACAGAGAGAGAGAGACATTAAAAGCCTTACACAGGTAGTCTAGCCCTTTGCATATTGTACATAGCAAAGCTAAAGTCCAAAACTAAATATGTGTCAATATGTATAAAGCTTAGAGTGGAAAAAGCTTCCTCCTAAGTTTTTTTTCATCATCCTAGTCTAGCAAAGCTCACATAAGTTGCCCGTCAAACCAACTTTTAACATCTCCATGTTCAACTAAAGAAGAAAAATATGTTAATAGGCCTTAATAATCTAATTAATCAATAACATAGTTTTTAACACTTGCTCTAATTAATTTCAACTAGTCTTAGACAACAGCAGTTGGTTGTTATGGTTGTTTAGCTGATTAAAAAACATGTATGCTGGTCTTCTGTTGTGCAAGAGGTTTCAAATCACCTCAGGTCAGTGTGAGAGAGGTCAAAGGTCAAAATTTAGGCAGCAGAGGCTAAGATACCCCAATTTGCCGAAGTTACCTACAATTCCCTTAATGCAACTTTTAATAGTCCCTAAATTTTAAAGGCCCATGTCTTTCAAAGTACATGCCGCTTGGTTTATTGTGCAGTTTCCTTGTTAAAAACATGTATGTTTTTTTTTTGTGACAGCTCCTGATGGGAGCATTAGGGTTATTTACTCAGACTTGACAAAGCTCCTCCAGAGCTACAGGAGATTTTATACAGCTGTTTTGACAGGCCAGTGAACTCATACTGAGCAAAATTGATGGAGTTCTGTTTTCAAAAGGCACATATGCTTTAAATGAAAATACCTGCTACATCATGAAGCCATATGGTAGTGCAAACTATAGCTAACTTTTGAGATAATGAAGACCAGGCCAGTTAACTGAAGACTGAAGGCCAACATGAGAGGTCGGAAAAAGTGTTATGGTAACTATTGCAGTTGTATCTAATTGCATGTATCAGTTTGTAAAGTTGTATCCCTTTACAAGACATGTGAATAAGTTGCTTTATAGATGCCTCTAAATGCAGTTCAATCAATGGCAGGAAGAGGTGCTGTAAATCTTTTCACTCTTGTTACCCTGAGGTCTGGTCTCCATTTGGTTCTAAGTACTTTGCTGTTTTTGTCTGTGTTGTGTTTAAATTTCAAGAACCATATTGGTGACTGATGTTCCAGAGCTCTCGGGCCTTCATAGACACAAATTTCAAACAAACAGAGACCAAACTTAATATTAAATTAAGCTAAAAATAATCTTACAAATGTATGGCATTTGTGGATTTAAATGTTTTTGGTATGCTGTCTATAACTAACTGGATCATTTAACACTGAGCCCACTGCAGTTACTGTGTTACTGTACACAAACATTTAACCTGTACAGAAACCAATTCCGACAGAAAGCACTGCAAAAGCTGCTAATACAGGGAGGAAAGGTACATGTCGCAGGTTTTGAACTATGGCGCTCTAATTGGATTAGTGGGCAGTTGAAAAGGAAATGAGAGTAAGAGGGGATTTACACACTAACACAATTTGGCCTGTTAGCATAGGAACTCTGCTTTGTCAGTTATCACAGCTTGATGTGAAGGGTTTGTGCCATGGGATGTTTGGAAACAGCTAGATGTTTGAGCGATGAGAGGAATTACTGAATCCTATTTACAGTTTTTGAATGAAGAGACAAACACAGAGGAGTTGCCTGGCTTGACGGTGTCAAAGTACAAAATTGCAGCATTTTATTCAAGCTTCTCTTCCATTCATGACAGACTCATTTGTTCTTCATTTCAAAGGATTTTTTTCCCCACTTCAGTCTCAAGCCAAAGGGGTTATGCACTTGTTTGTCAGCATAAAGCCGAAGCTCAAGCACAAATGAACAAAGCTCAGAGATCAAATCGCAGCCTTGGGAAGAACCACAAGATTTTTTTGCATACCAACTATACAGATGAGTCAGTGACTGTCCAGTGTGCCAGTGTGTAATTGACGGTTGTGGATAAGTTATAGTACATATTTTACATTTCCCTTTCCAACTTTTTTTTGCCTTTAAAGGCATCTTTTGGGTATTCACTGAGCAGCTAAAGGGTGAATCTTTTTCTCTGTCTCATTTACATTTACATTGACTCATTTGGCAAAGCGACTTACAAGTGAGGGACATCACTAAAGCTTCAAAGTCTCAGTTCTTCATCGTCTACAGTTCGGATGACATACAGCACAATTACGGTATATTCTGTAGTCAGGAATGGAGTTAAATATCTCCTGCTCAGTGCATAATTCAAATTTAGTGTGGTTAGTCATTTAGTTATTTTGGTTGGACTGTATCTAACGGTGGCACCACCAGTTATTTTGGTCAAGGGTAGCCTAAAACAGTGGCACCACCAAAACAGTTTTGGATATGGCAGATTTGGTGTGTGTGTCAGTAAATAGAGACTTAGAGACAGCTGAAGGTACAAGGATGTGCTTAAAGTCTTTGGGTGGTCCAACCTCTCCGGGAGATTCAGCCTATTTTTTGCGTGCGCCGGTGCTGAATAGTGGTCATTATTAACAGACAAACCAACCCCACCAGGCTGGGATTACCTTCCAGCCAAATGCAGATGTTAACGCCTAAACAATTCTCCCACTCTGTTTTGACATGCTCTATTACAGGTTCTGCAGCCTACACCAGATCCAGAAAAAAATTGACAGCTAAATGAAATCATTCATTTTCTGGTCTGATGTCATCCAAAAATTGCCATAATTACCCAGGCCTGGCGTCTCTGGTCTGTAACTGGCAAGGACACCAGCGCCGGGCGAGGTGCACGGAGAGGAAAGAATACTTATGGATGTTTCCTGCTGGATCTGTGTTAACTGTTTGTCTGTTAAAACACGAGGGATGTATAGTACAGTAAGTGGTGTGGACCACTTTCCTCCGTCTGCTCGACCAGCTGTCTGCTGCACTGACAAGCCGAGGCAAGATCGGACTTGATGTGGTCAGACCCGAGAGGCTAATGATAGACTGTCAACCCCAGCAGCATAGGGTTTGGGTACTTCAATGCAGTGTATGGGAATGCACTCAGATGCTGTTATGTAACCATGTGGAGCCACCATGCATTTAGAGTGAGGGGAGATTAACCGACTGCACAGAAAAACAAGGACCTACTCCTGCTCCCTTGTGGAAAATTCACATCTCAGCTGTATCAAGGAATGAAAATCTCTCATATATGTTTGGTTTTCTGTACATACATCTCCTCTGCGGCTGTGGAGTAGTAGAGTAGCAATACTAAAAACAGACTAAAAATAATCTGTTGCAAGTCAAAGTCTTGCATTCACAAATTGCACTGTTCACAACAGTTCAGTTGGACATGTTAAATGACAAGATCAACCCCACTGTCAGATCTGTCTGTTAAATATGACACATTTAGCCGCGGCCTGTGTTGACGCTTTTTTAATAGCGACTCACTGCAGTCTCCTATGAACCCTGAAGTCATAGCTGCTCAGAGGGCATATTATAACCTTTTGTAATTAGAACATTGAAGGCTGAAGCTCTTGTTAAGCGACAATCACCACCGTTTTTCAAATATTTTGCACTGACACACCTTAAAAACATTGAAATGAAAGTCATTTTCTTCTAGACTGTAAGATAAATAGCTGTCATTAAATATTTGTATTCAGTTTTATTATCATTTTGGAGGATGCAGTTTGTGGTTCTGTTGAATTGTATTGCATTAAACAAAGATATGTTTCAGTTATTTAGCTTGACCTCATCAACAAAAGAAATGAAATCAATATACATTTTTTTTTCATTAGTATAGGTATAGGTATGTAGGTATAGACTGAGGGGAAATCACTAATTCTCAATATTCAGTGCATTAGCCTAATTTAAGGTTTGAACAGAACTCCAGCTCTTTTTAAAAGATGAGACAGTTTATTTAGTCGGAGCGTCTGGGAAAGAGGTCAGAGGTTGCAAGAGGGCAGCAGCTCTTTTTCTTCATCCTCTGCTTTTCCTTTCCACAGCCCCAAGCCGAAGGGTTTAGTACACAGAGTTCAGGGATGTTGCAGGTTGATCTTGATCACTGGTTCTTCCTCTTGGCCTGCTTCCTCTCTTACCTCATGGCAAACCGTTCCACTTTTGAAGCTGGTTGGCAATATCTCTACCTGCCAGACACACTGCTGTCTTCAGACGTAGGCAGGGATGGGTTATACACTCAGCCTGTTGTGTAAGAGCGGTGTAAAGAGATAATACTCTTTGCTCAAGACAAGCTCTTAGCCTGTACTTTCACCTGCTCTCATTAACACAGTTATCTCCAAATCCCTGCACCACAAACAAGACAGCCACAGTTTACTCTTAGATTAATGGGTCATGCTTTAAATTTTAGGGTTATAGATTTGAACACAGTATTGTATGAAAAATCCCAAACACTTACACTTCACCTTCAAGGCAGACATTTAACTTTTCCAGCCAATACTGTTCTGTAATGATATACAATTATGTTAGAGAGCATTCTGTCTACATAAACTGTGTCCGTATAAAATGTTGGGTATGAGTACATTTCTAGACAGAGAAATTAAAGTCCCACTGACATTTAATCTAACTTCAAAACCAGACTGTTGCAACTTGCATCTCACGTGTCTCTGCTTCCCACAACTGTCGAGACATCCAGCAGCAGGGATGCCTCTAAGATCTGAACTGTAACAGGGCTCAGTTCCTGGTGGACTGTGGGAGTAAACCTTCATGCCTTTAACTTCTGGGAGCCTGTTCTCCCAGGAATAGATTTGATATGAAAACAGTCTGTAAGTGATTGCTTCCAAGAAGTTGTCAGAGTTGAGATATAAACACATTTAAAAAAAAAAAAAAAAAAAGATACAAAAGACCTTGTAGGAAACACTTGCTTGAGGATTCGCAAGTAATTTAATTCTGTGAATGTTTGTTTAACTGACCTCAGCTAACTCACTGTATACCACAGGACTCAAAGGAGGACTGTGAACGGCATAGACCGGTGTAATTACTCATTTTCAATAATATCATTCCAGTTCAATATTAGGATATTTTCACTTCATTTGCTGGGTGTCTCTGTAATTCTTGGAAACAGCCCGTACACTGTCAACATTCATACTTCAACATTAAATGTATCCTCAAGCAAGCTGCTGAAAAAGAACACAAAATATTATTTCAAAGGCCCAATGTTTTAAAATCTCAATCTGGGCTCAAAAGGAGGGTAAAGATTTCAGAGACTGCCCTGCATCTGTTTCTATTTGAAATGTGTAGGGCATATGTGGCAAATAAGAGACAATAAAACATGATGGCAGCTGTAAGATCAGTATTTTCAGTGTAAGGGCAAAGTTAATTCTCTGGTAAGGATCTAAGGAGTTTTCTGGAACTACAGACTTACACCACAGCCCCCTCTGTTGGCAAAGACGTGTGAATAAATCCAGGAAGAGATTTTTTTTTTTTTTTACCACTTGAACTTGATTTTGTAAACTAAGGTGAAAATCTAGTCAGCAAACACCCCACACTCAAATTCCTCAAATAACTTAAAAATATCTATGGCAGTGTGCTGAAGTTGCGGGTGAGGTAATAAACATGTAGTAAAACTGTGATCCAGTGCCAGGCTCCTGTGCGGCTGAGCAGCAGCTGGTGCTGGTGCACAGATAGCTGCAGTGCCTTCACTTTGGAAAGATTAATCATT
The DNA here is from genome assembly GCF_046630095.1 of Trachinotus anak. NCBI lineage: Eukaryota > Metazoa > Chordata > Actinopteri > Carangiformes > Carangidae > Trachinotus > Trachinotus anak. Next base: position 16,604,372 of record NW_027273883.1, on the reverse strand, counting down.
AGACAGTGACCTCGTTTGTGCTGAGAACCAACATCAGCTCTCAGCTGCTGGTACAATTCAGCCAAAATACATCAAATCTACGACAGAATATGGAGCCATGATCTTAGAGACAAAAGACAAAAAAATAAAAAAATAAAATAAAGGTGATTTCCAGCTTGAATGGGGGAAATGAAGAAGCATTTTAAAGTTGAACATTTAAGTATATTTCGCACGAATCGCCCTGAGGTGCAGCTGTAGTGCCGTCCCACGCTCGTACTACGGGGTCTATATTTAGTTGTTGTCATGTGTCGCTCCGGTCAGCTGGGCTCCTGCGGCAGGACACGCCTCTGGGCTGAATGGAGGGCGCCGTGCGCACAGCCCGGACCGCAGCGGACCCCAACTTTTTACTTGTTTTAAATCGCATTTGAAAAAAAAAAAAAAGAAAAAAGCATCCAATCAGCATTATTCATACGGTCAAAGTCGATTAAATGCAGCGATGACGCGAGAAGAAGATCTCATCCGGATTGCAAAGAAACTGGACAAGATGGTGTCTAGAAATAACACGGTGAGATATTTTGACGCCCGCAGGTGGCGCGACGTCCTGCCACCGCGTGTTGCGCGGGAGGCCCGTGAACGTCTCCTCTGAAAATGAAGCGTTTTCCTCCGACCGGACGGAGAGCTCGATTTCGTCCGATTTCGTGTGTTTGGGGAAGTTTGCACAACTGTAATATGAGCCTGACTGCGCTGTAAGAAATGATCAACAGGTGTTTGGCGCGGGTTTGCAGACATTTCGCCTGCAGGACGTCTCGGTCTGCGTGTGTGCAGCGCAGCGTCTTATGGGCCCAACTCCTGTCCTCTTTGTCTGATGTTTGCTGGTTGACATGTGAAACAGTGGCTAAAGTGTGCGACAGAAAGTAAACAACGCGGCCTGTGGGCAAGGTCGTGTGTGCGTGTGTGTTGTGACTGAGTCTGCAACCAGGACGTTGTTTCATGGCGCCCTTTCACAGTTAGAGGACTGTAACTGCATGTGATCAATAAAAACTGACTTGTAGCTTTTAATCAGTGTGATTTAATGCCTGTTGTGATTGATGTATTCATGCCATCAATTTGTACTTGACCAAGAGGCCGGTGAAAACTTTAAAAATACAGAAGTGAAAGTGTTCGTGCTGACTTATCATTTTCTAATCTTTTTTTTTCTACTGTTCACGTTTGCACGTTGTCAATTCTGTATTTTACACTGTTCTCACATATTTAAAAAAATGAAGACGTTCAAGATTGAAGGTTAAAAGTTTAAATGGTAGCTGTGATTATGTTGTATGTGCAGGAGGGCGCTATGGACCTGCTGAAGGAACTGAAAGGTTTCAATATGACACTCAAACTTCTCCAGGTAAGGTACAATTTTAACTTTTTAAAAAAAATATCTATATTAGATTAGAGTAAAGTTTCATTCATTTATTAATTGTTGTTCAGCCAGTTAATTAGAAGCAATAACTTCCATGACAAATGAAATAACTGCATGATTATTAAAGCTGTACATTTATGTGTGTATGTTTGTTTTAGGAAACGAGGATTGGCATGTCTGTGAACGGCATCAGGAAGCACTGCACAGATGAGGAAGTCATTGCTTTGGCAAAGGTTCTCATTAAAGACTGGAAAAGACTTCTGGGTACGCTTGACTTTGTCAATACATGATTTACATACTGTTCATACATGATTTTTTTTTTTTTAAGAAGTGAAATCGTTTCTGATATGATTCCCCCTCACATACACCTCACACAGACTCGGGCCATTCTCACGCTGAGAAACCGGCTGAGATGAAGAACGGATTGGATTCCAGCAAAACAGCACTGTCTCCAAACAGCTCACCCTCACTGAGTAGGTCAGTACTTTCACAGCTGCTGCACAGAAACCACACAGGTAACATTACATTTAACACAGAAGGACAGGTATTAAATTTCTGGTCATAACCAGAACACCTGCAACGCCTGCCCCACAGTGACTAAACTGCTGTAGGCTCAACCAAACGTGACACGCAGTTATGCACCTCAAGCGATAGTTCAAGTCCACATGCAACAATTGTGCAGCAATTTGTGCACGAATACTCAACCATGGATGAAAGAAAATGTCATAACTAACAGTTTACTGCCAGGAGAGTATTCTGCAGCAGCTGATCAAGCGGGAAGGTTGTAATTATTTAAGGATAATGTAAAATGTCATTCAAGTATCACTGCATCATAATTTTGAAGAGGTACAGTTTTTCTACCCTCTGACAGCTGCAGATGGACTGATGTCATCATGCTTTTAGTGTTGAACTACAAGGGAAGTTATATTACTCAGAAAAAATAACCTGTGACTCATAGCAAATATAAACAGACAATACTCAGAACCAAGGACAGTGCTCTATGAGTAGAAGAAAAGAAAGTGATAAGAGATGCCTCATTTCATATCAGATCTTCCAGCAACAGCTCTTCAAATGTAAAAATCTGTTATAACAGCAAAGTGAATTAAAACCAGTGGTTCTGTACTGTGTATGCACTTGCTTTGGTATGACTGCGATCAAATGAGGACATCTGAGATTTACTTTAAAGTCTTGGCACACATGATGATGAGTTGTAATTTTTTTTGTTTTTGTTTTTTTTTTTTCTGTTTAAAGGAATGTGTTTCTAAAAGGGTCAGGGAAGCAATGAAAGTGTTCAATGTTTTTGTTTTTTTTTTTGCATGAATTTTTCAACTGAAGCACTGAATTCTCCTCTAAAGTTCCACTTGCACAGGATTTGTTTCTCTTTATTTATGTCTGTGATTGTTTACCCCCTCCCACAATAATAACTGCAGTCCTAATAACATGCTGTTCTACAGTGAACTCGCCGTAATTCAAGTCCAGTCTGAAGAGACGCTTTGTGTTTAAATAAGTATTTCTGTGTTTTCTTTTGCATAGACTTGTATTCACTGTTTCATCAGCTTTGTGCACAACGTGACAGCGTAAGAAGCAGAGAGGATCTTTATCTTATAAATCACTCGTTAATGTCAGTCAACTCGTAGAATGAGGGAAAAAGTAAAGAGGAACTTTATGAGAGCCAAACAAAGACCCAAATGAACTGTTGTAATGTCATAGTACAAGTGACTGTGTCTTTACTGGTTTACGCTTGTGATGTGTAATCAGCTTCATGTGAACCTGTTGCAGATGCCAGTTTTCTTATTGGAAAAGCTTCATTAAGACAGACATGTAAGCAGTTTGTAGCTGCCTATGTTAACAATTAAATTACAGCTAAATAATTACTGGTAACTGATACCACTGTTAAAAATAATATCCAGCCCGTAGGCGATGAAGATCACTTGCTCGGCCTGCATCACATCGTGCATTATGAAACCAAGTGGTGTAATTAGCTAGTGAGTAAAATGCCATCTGGAGTGACTTTTATTAGAATGGAAAAGGGAAGAGATTTTATTACCCACCTCCCACTTAAATATTTAATCCCATTCGGATATGGCTGAAATTGAATTGCGACGATAAACCTGATGTAAGTGAAGCTGGTAAATGTTTGCTGGCTCTTGAACAGTGGTAAAAACGATACTTCCTTTGTTTCTGTTAGTCACAGGACACTGGACATCAAGGCGAAACATGACTCAGATCCTGACAAAAAACACCCAGATAAAAACAGAAAAGAGAAACATGATGACGACCATAAAAACAAAAAGAGGCATGCAGATGACCTCAGGGATGAAAAGCACCTGGACGAGCCCCAAATTGAGAAACATCCACAAGAAATCAGAAAAGAAAAGCATTTAGAAGACTCCAAAAAACAAAAATCTGTGGAGGATCCCCACCTGCAGGTAGATAACAAGAAACAGAAGCATGTGCAAGACCTGCAGAGTGAAAGACCCAAGCCAGAACTAAGGAAAGAAAAACCGTTAGAGGAGCAAAAAAAGATGAGACATGTGGAGGAGCTCAGAAAGGAAAAACACCCCGAGGAGCCCAAGAAGCAAAGCAAAGCAGATGACACGAAGAAGGACAAGCACAGAGAGGACGGCAGACATGAGAGGCCGATAAACACACCGCAACGAGACAGACCGCCGAGTGAACCCCAGAGAGAGAAACCTGCTGAGGTTCACAAGTCCATATTTGAAAGGTGAGATGAAGGTGGCTCAAACACTGATTATCACACATGAAAAAGATCCAGCAGAGCTTCAGCCTGACTTATTCATTTCAGGAGAGGAGTCTTGGACAGCAGTGTTCTGTATCCCAGCCGGTTCCCCTCCCCTCCCCGACCCGCTCGGCCTCCTCTCCCGATCAAACGCCCCTCTTTGGACATGAAAAAAGACAGGTCAGGACTTTAACATCGCCTGGGCTGAAGAGCATGAAGGACTCAAATGCTCCTGCTGGTGCTGCATGACATAATGGTTTCTGAGTTACTCACATGCATGTTGACATTTGTTCCTGCAGTTTTATAACCAGGCTCATGGGCAAACAGGACCCCCGCTGTGCATGGTGCATGCTCTCAGGTGTGTCTTTTTACTAAAAGGATTTTATATTTAGCTCGAACAGCGGGATGCATTTTTGTGGAGTCCTGAGGTGCAGCGCTCTGATCTGTACTGTTGTGACATTCATTCAGGAAGGATGGTAAAGACTCTGCCTCCCGACACCCTCGCCCTCACGCCCCTGGACCCGCCTCTCCTCCGGCTAAGCCGCCTTCACTGGAAGTAAAGAAAGAGAGGTCAGGCATGATTTGTAGTTTGAGATTGAGATTTTGAGATTTTAGTGGGATTCTCAAACCAATGTCGATTGTCACATCAGGAAAGTTCCCCCGGACCCAAATGCTCCAATACCTCCTCTTCCTCTTCACCTTCATCCCCCTCCACCAAGGTCAGGGTCTGCATGCCCACTTGCATTACATCACATTGAGTTTTTCTGCTGTTACTCACTCAGCTCTTCAGCTCCGCTCAAACATGTCTCTTAAACTAGAAAAGAGCCTCCTGACCCCAACGCTCCTCTTCCGCCGCTCCCTCTTCACCTCCACCCTCCACCGCCTCCTCCGAAGCGTCCCTCACTGGACGGGAAAAAGGAGAGAGAGAGGTCTGACTGCATGTCTGCGATCACTGCCTTGAAGTGTCTGGAAGGATTGTTTTGGAAAAATAACCTGTAATTTCATTTAGAAAATGTGCCCCTTCATTGAATCCTTGTGTTATTTGCAACAGCAGGAAGGAGTCGCTGGACTCGAAACCTCCTTCACAGAAGAAGACATCAGATCACATGAAGAAAGACAGGTCGGGGATCTGGAAATGATTCTGTGCCTCAGTCATCCTTGAAAAATACGTTTTCTGTTGTTTCCGGAGCTGATCTCACGCTGTAATCTCAATATTGTATATTACAGTGATGTAGCGTGTGGTGCTGTTATGGGTTTGGAACTGTTTTGTTGTTTCAGTTAAATCTTATTAAAGAGGAGGCTTGACCGGATTTAAAGAATAATCTTTTACCGGTTTCTAATACAGTTTGTAAGTTTGTAGTGTTTCATCATCCCACATCACATTTATATTGTAACATGTGTCTGGGGGTCCCCTGGACAGTTCAAGCTGGTGTAGAAGGACTGACTGTAAAAAGACCACAGCTATTGTTGGTTTTTCTTCTGGTACAAAGACTGTTTTCTTTTTGCAGGAAAGACTCCTCAGATAACAAAGTGTCTATCAAACAGTCCGAAGAAGCCAAGAGAGAAAGGTTGGCGCGTCACGAGTGTCAAAATGTTTGTTAGGCTGTGGGTGTGACATGTGGTGGTTGTGCAGTTCGACTTTATCTTCTTGAAACATGTCTTTGTCGGTTGTGCATGAGGAGCTTTCCTTATTTCACTTCTTCTGTCCTTTCCCTTTGTCAGGAAAGATTCCTCTGACTCTAAACCACCACCTCCCAAAAAGCCCAGTTTGGATATCAAAAAAGAAAAACACAGGTGTGCGGGAGCAGGAAAATAAGTTCTACTTTTTGCTGCTTCGTGTCAAAAATAATCCCCAAGCGTGTATTTAACATTTTTACTCTTAATGAGAACAAAAATGGTGTCAGTGTCACAACTCTTTTTCTCTTTTGTTGCAGGAAGGAGTCCAGTGACTCGAAGCCTGGCCAACCTGTGAAACGTCATTCAACTGACTCCAAACCTGACAGGTAGGACTCATATGCACTAGCTGAAAGGAAATAGAAGCACTGACATTGTAAATAAAGGCAGGTTTACTGAAAGAGTCTCCTTACATAGACGGGAATCCACTGAGTCAAAGAAAAGCAGCTCACAACCAGCAAAGAAGCTCACAGGTGAAAGGTAAATGACTTCATTTCACCAAACTACTGTTTCATTGGTTTCTACATGTGGAAAACAAACTTTGACTTTGTATTACAGGAGAGAGTCTCAGGGCTCGAAGACTCCTCAGCCTGGACCTCCACAGAGGAAGCCCTCAATTGATAGCAGTGAAAGGTATTTCAATAGGAATTTTTTATTTTTATTTTTATTTACAATAATCAAGTCATTTTAGGTTCATTACAATTTATGTGAATGACCCTAATGATTATTTTATTTTCAGTCTAGCTGAAGAATCATACAACTGCAGTTTTCTTTCAGCTCATCTGAGAATTGTAGCATTTTTCAGTTATTTATTTATTTATTTTTTTGGGTTGTACAAAATTTAACTTTACGGTTCAGTCTCTCCTCTCTCATGATTCGCGTTTCCAGCAGCAGCCTGATGGGTTTGGTGAAAAAGCTCTGATAAACCCACCGTACACTACTGTACCTGCCCAATATATGGATATATTGGAGTATTTAGCAGCTAATGAGTCAGATAATTTTCTCAGGAGTTGGTGGAAACCAAAAGCAGAGCTAAATGAGAGTGAAGTTTGGACTTATTTTCAGTGTGGCCAAAAATCCAAATCAAAATGAATACTTACGTTATGTCCAGGCAATGATTTGATAACATGTTAGCCATATCAACAAGGTGATAATATTTTATATTACAGTTACATTCAGATGTCCCTGAGTGGATAAAGTGGCTGCTTTAACAGTGATGAATGGGGCAAATTTGGATTACAACTGAGTTTTATTTTATACATCCATTTATTATCATTTAATATAAAATGTTCTCGATATGGTCTAAAAAGATAAATTCTGCTCTTGGAAAAAAAGATCATCAGTTCAAATACCAAACTCAGTTTGGAAAACATTCCTGTGGTGCCAATCAGACCAAAGACCCCAGGTGTGAGACTTTGATTCTTTAAATGCCTCCGTCTTTACAGAAAGGGAAAGATCGATGCCCCTAAAACTCCCACCACCCCGACCAGCCCCATGTCACCCGGCTTCAGTTCTGCTGGGGGTCCACTGTCCCCTCACCTGGCCACTGGAGACTCCGTCAGGGACAAGTGCATTGAGATGCTGGCAGCTGCCCTGCGCACAGACAGTGAGGCTAACATTACACTTTATCACCGACAGTAAACACACAACAGCGGCAGAGGTCTTGATATGCTGACAAAGTAACTCTTACAAACACAGACTTCATCCATCAGCAGCAATAAACTACATGAGGAGTGTGTCAGTGTTGTGTGCAGATTAACATGAATGACTTTCTTCTGGTCTTCACAGACGACTACAAAGATTTTGGAGCTAACTGTGACAGCATGGCAGCAGAGATTGAAGATCATATCCTTCAATTTAGTTCATTGTTTCCTGTTATATTTGGTTTGACTTATCTGTACTCTATTCAGTGATGAGACGAGTGGAAAAGATCCTGTTAGACATGATTACTGTGATCAGATACAGCCCATGGCAGATCTAATTCTCCCTTGACTACATGGGTGCACATATCTACCAGGAGATAAAGGCCACTGACATGAAGTATAAGAACAGAGTCCGCAGCCGCATCAGCAACCTGAAGGACCCCAAGAACCCCGGGCTTCGCAGAAACGTGCTGGCAGGGAGCATTGAGTTGAGCCGCATTGCCAGCATGTCTGCTGAGGTATAGACCGCCGCAGCTTCATCATTACTCACTAATGGACTCCTTTCACGATGCTCAGATTTGTGTCTGTGGCTGGAAACACTTTGTCAAGTATCACACTAAGTGTCCTCTAGCTTGTCAGTCTCTATGTGACACAGAAATGTTTCGTGTCATATCCACTTCACTTCACATTATCCCCTCTGCTCCCTTGACATGTTGTCATTATGTAGGAAATGGCCAGCGACGAGCTGAAACAGCTGAGGAACGTTCTCACCCAGGAGGCCATCAGGGAGCATCAGATGGCCAAAACTGGCGGCACCACCACCGACCTGCTGCAGTGCGGCAAATGCAAGAAGAAGAACTGCACCTATAACCAGGTAAACAGGCAGGCTTATTAGTACCAGCGCACGATACATGCAAACAAACCTTAACACATACACACACTGGACATACATTAAAAATAATACTGGGATTTTTTTTTCTCACATGCACTTGTTTAAATCTCACATCTTAGCAGTGGCGGATACTGAGATGGGCGATATGGTCAGCTGCCCAGGGCGCCATCTTGTGAGAGGGTGGCACGGGCACTTGCAAAAAAAACCCAAAAAGCAGAATATTTGTTAGCTTTCATTTGCACGAACCGGTTTTCTATCGCTCATTTGCAAGTCAGTCATATCATGTCACCGTTGGCCCAGGGTGTCATACAATCTAGATCCACCGCTGCATCTTAGGATTGCAAAGGAGAGCGATACTTCGTAAGCTGGCTGTCAAGTTAGGTTGTGAAATGTATGAAATAATATTTATAATGTTCAGTATGATTTCTGCGCCTTTTCACAGATTGAAGGAGCTATAATAAAGAGTATTTCACAGCTGTTTTGTATAGATGTGCACTTATGAGAAGCCAGTGGAAAGAGACTTCATTATTGTTAGGGCCTTAGTGCTGCAGTATTAAATTTGCTATGACTATATTATCGCTTTCTGAAGACGTGGAAACCGGATAACACATCTGTAATGATGAGACCTTATTCCATTAAGACTGGAGTAAATACTCCTTAATTAAGCAATTAGGAGCAAATGATTGTGTTTCAAGTTTATTCGTGTTTTCTCTAAGTTGTGTCAAGTGCTTCTTTGCCCTGTAATGTACAGCTTATGTAACCTCCTGTGTGTGTGTGTTTTAGGTGCAGACACGCAGTGCTGATGAGCCAATGACCACATTTGTCCTGTGTAATGAATGTGGTAACCGTTGGAAGGTAAGTCCTTTCCTTGGCCCTGGTCTCAATAACTCATATCCTTTATACTTTTTTGAATAACATAATATTAATACTTTTTTTTCTTTGAAATTTTCTATATTTCAGTTCTGCTGATGCCTTCCAGGTGGAACCACATTTTTTTTTTTTTTGTTTTGTCTTGTTTCTCTTTTTTTTTTCTGAGCATATTGAACTGCATATTTTCTATAATGGGAGGGAAGGGAGTTTATAAATTATTGCAGCTAGTGATTTAATAACAGCAGTATTCTTACAATTTTTACTTGAAAATTTGAGATTTATAAGCATGTGCTAATAATAAGGGTTTGCTTTATGTGGATTTGAAGATTGAGCATGAATGTCCGTTTGATGACTGAGTCATTAAATAATCCAGTTGGAAGACATTAATAATGATCATGGTGCTATCATGATGGAAACACGATCATAATCCAGTTAATATGTTTGTCATATTGCAACTGTTCACTTTGTATATATCGAATAACCAATAAACGGCGTAAATCATCAGTATGATGGCTTTGTAAACTGTTTAATAAAAAAATTTGACAATCAGTCTCATTCAGTCACATTTTCAGGCTTATGCTATAATGTCTTTTGCCACACATAATGTTGTTTGTGTGGTTGAGATGCATTTTTTTTTTTTTTTTTTTTTTTTTGGTTTATTTAATTTTATTTGGGCACAACAGCTGGGATTCACTATAGTTATTTACATGATTTTAATAAACACATAAGGACCAAAACTCAACAAAAGAAAGAGTAACTGAGTATATTTTAAACATTTGCATTATATTTACGATGTGCTAACATACCGTGAGGGATAAGAGTAATATGTTAGTCATTATGGATAAATCAGGGTTATTAATCCATTGCACAGATACATTTCATTGAAAGAAAGATATTTTTAATGAAAATTGTGTAATGGGGGACAGACAATATGCAGTTTCTCTGTTGCACCACTGAACACAAACAGTAGAGGGCAACAAGTCTTCATACTTCACAGGCAACATCTGTTCCCACAAATGAAATTTTCTTTCCTCAGGTTACAGGCCACAAATTAGACTCTCACTTGTTAGTGCCAGTTCAACAGGCTGGTAAAGCCGAGGGACGCGTTGCTGAAGACTTATGTGACAATATTAATGCAGCATTCAACAGCATTCAACGATACAAACCAGTTTCCTGAACACAACTGATATTGACGTGAAAATATTTTTGTGCTTTGGACAAAGTCGGAATTCCTCTGCATCAGTTCACAGTTTCTAAAGAAATTACTATGTACACTTGATGTAAAATTCAGTGGTAATGTGAGAAATGTGGTCTTTATTTCAGAAGCAATAATAGAAAGAGAAAAGCTTCCCTTCAGCCCTCTGGCTGAGTATCCACCATCTGGTTTCCTGTGAGTTGAAACCAAATTCATTTACGTCTTCTGCATCATTTCCACCATTAAAAGTCCACTGCTGATGTGCAGACAGAGCTCAGAGAGCCTCAACACTGACTGTGTTATTCTACACTGGTGCATTGCTGTTATAATGATTGTCCCTCTTTCATCCTGAAATCTAAAAGCAGGCAGGAAACTGTCACCTGAAAGACAACTTAGACGCACCAGATTCTCATAAACAGAAATACAAACATGTATAAAATAAATAAAACCACGTTCCTGAGGTCGTAACATTAACTGGCTCTTTAGCTTGGGAATTTACACACAAACAAGTAAAATTAATAATCTCTGCAAAGATAAAAATTTCTCTCTGGAGTAATTTGTTAATGGATTCTGCAAGATAATTGCCCCTGTTTTCACATAGTGGCAGCTGCTCCGTTCTGTGACCTCTGTGTACCCTACAGTTGCTGAATTATGATGTGAGAAAATGAAAGCTGTTACATCAGTAATGCTCTATTCAATTCCAAATGAATTATCTTTTTATAAACCATTTACAACGTCACTGCAAATTGTATTTTTTATTTAGTAGTAGTAGTAGTTTATATAGTAGCCCTAATATTTTTTTTCCACTATTATTATCCTGTCTAGCATTATTATTAGCCTTATCAGCTTTTCCAACTGTGTCGTACATGTAAGCACTTTTATGCCAGTGTTGGACTTTGTAGCTTGGAGGCAATCAACATGATGGAGTCACTGCAATGAGAAGTGACATTTAAAAGACTGCAAGCTTTACTTTACAACCAATTATAGAAAAAACAAGTTTGAATATCTGTGAAGCCTACATTAAAAGTGACTATAGATGGTGAAGATGGTCTGTCAGTTTGGTTTCTTTGCTAAATATTTAATGCCATCTTTACAGCTGTCTTCAAAAAGCTGTCTGCAAAACTTTGACATGTTCAAAAAATCAAGATCAAAAAATCCCCTCATTCTCCAGATCAAAAGACAACTATTATGGTAACGTATACTGAAAATCACTATGAGGTTTTGCAGTGATTTTGAAGTGTACAGAATGACACGATTGTCTGCAGTACAGCCAAACTGTAATTCTGCAATACATACTCATGTGCCCTGCCACATCCAGTAAATCAAAGACACACTGTGATGTAAACACAGTATACATGTCCCAGTGTCTCTCTTGAGAACATTTGTGCCAGTCCATCAATATCAACTATGTACAGGAATCGTCCAATCAGAATTCTCCATCTGCTTGAAAACAACCAGATCTAAGAAGTTAAAGTGACTGTCAGTCAGGATGATTTTATTTCACTGCACAGCAGAACATTTGGGAATAATCACATCTCTGTCAGAGGAAAACAGATGTTTACACTCACACTTTTTTTAGTTGTATCAATGAGAGGTTAAATGCTGCATAATACTGTGAACATATTGATATTTGTTGTTCTTACTGATTGTATTCCTTAAAGTTTATTGCTTTGTTTGCCTTCAAAGTCTTCTCTGTCTGGCAAGGTTTTTCTGCAGTCAGTGTTATGTAGAATCTGCACACTCTCAGCCTCCTGTTGTTTCTGCATGCAGCCTCCCTATAAATGGAAATAAATGAGACTTGGTAGGCATGCAGTGTACCCTGCATCCCATAATCGACCAGGACATTAGAAATATCCAACAGGTCACCCTACAACTATTGATGTGCTTTGAACAGTAAAGGTCTGGTTGGTCATATTCTGAAATGTCTTAAATATTTAAAGCAAAATCAATCAACCCCATGTTTTATACAGTAATTTGCAAGACTAAGAGTCATTAGCCATGCCAGTGGCTCTGTAAATGTCTGTACATGTGAAATGTCCCAGGCACAGTTTTCCCCTGTGTCCCTAAACAATGTTTGTGTTTGTATGTGCAAATTGGACATGCAGCCCAAACTGAGTTATGACTACAGAAATAAAGTTTCTAAATTTATTTCATATATACAAAAGGGCAGTGGGTAGAAGAAGTACTCAGAGGCTTAAGTAGAAATAGCAAAAGATAAACAATAGCAGTATCACCTCGTAAAAATTTTACAATCACTACTTCTTGGAAACGTTCTGTAGAAAATGTAATTAGCAAGTAAACCAGTGAGCAAAAATAAGGGTTGTTTGAAAAATGTACTTCATGTACCACAGAAGAAGTGATGCACTTCCTCATGCAAAAGAATCCCCTCATTGAGTGTTATCCTTCTGTTAGATTATTATAACTGAATGTGTTAATATGTAGGTTGAGCTAATAGTGGAGCCATTATTATTTTCTTTATATACTGTTACTGGTAGTTAATCAATAAAAATACATTATCTGTCATAAGATGATCATGTGCTCTGTGTGTGGAATCTTAATTTGCAATATAACCAGCACTGACAGTATAGCTTTAGTGGAGTGAAAAACACAATATTTCCCTAGTAGAAGTATAAAGTAACACAAAATAGAAATACTCACATAAAGTATCTCAGTCTTGTTCTTAAGTACAGTACTTAAGTATATTTTGTTACCTTCCACCACTGCAAAATAGGGAGCTAAAGAACCAAGTTTACTGTGGACCGATGTTACTGACACAGTAACTAACAATGTAAAATATTTTCCACAGGTATTGTTTAAACACTGAGAGAAGCTGCACCAACTTAGAACAAAGTCTGCTGCATACTTATATTATAACTTTTATGATTTTCTTCCAGCTCATAGAAATGACTGAACAGGACATGAGCTCATGAAGGCAAAGGCCTCAGGCTTGAGCTCTGTAACCTAATTTTATGCCTCCTCACCAGAGACCGCCGTGGCCCGAGGCAGTTATCTGTCTGTCCCATTCTCATGAACACAATATCTCGGGAATGCTTTGAGGGAATTTCTTCAAATTTGTGACAAATTTCAACCTGGACTCAAGGATGAACTGATTAGAATTTGGTGGTCAAACTTTCACTCAAATTTCTAATAGGATAAAATGATGAAATGATGGCATTTTACAGCCAAAAGGTCAAAGGTCAACTTCACAGAGCAATCATAATGTTCTGCAAAAATACTTTTCTGGTCATTATTCAAAGCCATCAGGAACAGAAGGAGAGACTGTGACCATATTTCACATTTGGTCTGATACCTTTTTGGTGACACTAATCTTGAAACTGTGGTGATTGTATAGATCCTCTGTGCTACTGGGCTGAAGATGTGTGAGTTTGTACCTTGCAGCAACATCCATATTTCAAGCTATTGTCTGCTCTCATGGCTACAACTTTGTGTTATGTCAGAATCGGTTTTAATGGCCGAACATGTGAACACATTAAAGGAATTTGACTGTTTTTTTCTGTCTCTCAATAAAACAATAAACATACAGCAGAACAATAACAAAGCTTAACAAAGTCAAGTCAAGGCGAGTTTTATTTACAAAGCTTTCGGAAAGTATTCAGAGCCCTTGAATTTTTTTCCCATTTTCTTATGTTGCAGCCTAATGCTAAATAGGCTTAAATTTGTTTTTCCCAATCAATCAAACTACACTCAGTACCCTATAATGACAAAGCAAAAACAGAATTTCAGATTTTTTGCAATTCTATTTAAAAGAAAAAAAAATAGATATCACTCTGACATAATTTGCAGTGCTTAATTGAAGCACATTTGGCAGTGATTACAACCTTGAGTGTTCTTGGCATCAAGTCACAAGCTCTGAAAACATGGATTTGGGGATGTTCTGCCACTCCTCTCTGCAGATCCTTTCAAGTCAGGGCTCTGGCTGGGCCACTCCAAGACATTTAGAATAAATTATATTCTAAATAATCTGTTTTTGCTGTGTGATTATGGGATATTGAGTGTAGACTGATGAGGAAAAAGATGCTACAACATAAAAAAGGGAAGGGGCATGAATACTTTCTGAATTCACTGTAGAAATCACAAATAAAAAAATACACTTAATACCCTTTATTATATTCCTCAAAAGTCTTCACTACATATATGAGTGGACAGACAGATGTACACTGCAACTTGACTGGCTGCTTGGAGGCATACAACCACAAGGTGGTAATTCTACTTTTTTCTGCCTCTGTAATATAATTTTAAAAGCGGTGGTGTCATGCTGACCTGCTGCAAAGAAACATTATCTCCCTGTGAAACTTTTCAGTTTAGAAGCAGCCGCTAAAGCATTCAGACTTTCTTACTCCGATGAAACTGTGCCATCCCAGCAACCTGCTGGAGTCTTTCAGCCTCTGCCACGGTCTCATCCTTGTAATGCTCTAAAATTAAACTTTCAAAAACTCCATTAAAGTTATATATAGATATAATGGCATATTCAAACTAAATCTGCTAATGTCTTGGAATTGATTTAATCAGTCTCTCAAACAATATACTATTGTAGCTATAGAAGCAGGAGAATTCAAATCATTTTGATGCTTAATGTTTTGAGCTTTCTTTTATAACTCTGCATGGGAGTGGGTGTAAAATGTTAAATGTTCACCTTTACTGCTGCTGTGGCTGATGAAAGCGTCATGGTTCTTAAATTGCAAAGAACATGCACTGAGGAAGAGAGGGAAGGGAAGATATATAACTATAACTCATGAATGCCTCATTCTCAGTCCCCTTCCTTCTGCTCTCAAATGAGAGGTGTGATGAAATGCATTTGATGTTGATAGCTGTCAGACTGTGGAGGAATATTTCCATCCTGGCTACGCACACGTCTCCTTCATTTAGAAGTTATTTATTTAGGAAAAGCAAAGTCCCAAAGCCAAGCAACTGTCTGATCTGCAGCTATAACGGGTGAATAATCTTACACCCTGTAGAGGTAAAACTTTGATGGTAATTACCCAGAGGCTGTGACTGATCTTAAATCTGCGGAGAAGCTCCTCTCAGGAGGTTGGTGTCAGGGCGATTTTGAATGTGGTGGTACGACAGCTGTTTGTTTGGTCTGTCCTCACACTCATAGTCCTTCTTGTCCAGTGTCTCTGTGTTCACTCATGACTACAAATGAACAGCTGGTGGACTGAAGATGTCTGAGCAGCAGGAGACTTGCTGACATTTTTAAACAAGCGTTGAGGACCTGCAGCTTGTCAGATGTTTGGAGCAAGTCATGTTTGTCAGGACAGGGAGCCAGGGGAGTGGCGTTCAAATACTACCAGATATAATATGCATGGCTGCATAATGCTGAGTGAAATGACCTGGACCGGACACGGGCATGGTGCTCTGCTAGAGAGCACTTGAGGACAAGCTGCAGGGCTCCATTTGGCTTCTACAAAGTGAGGGCAGGACTTCACCTGACCTGGCTTTTATTTCAGGGCTGCCTTCAGGCTTGTATTAAGACTCACTTCTAAGTACTGTAAAAAATATTTTTTTTTAACCATGTGATTATTGGTGGTTTTACACACTGAACCCACAGAGACACATAACTGCAAATGAGTTATCTTTGCAGCTTACAGAACACACTTATCTGTCTTCTTTCTCTACAACTGTGCAGGCAGGATTTGGGGAAAACTAATTTCCACCTCATCAAAAAGATCCAAGCCTTTAGGCAAGCTGTCTGTAGTCGTACCAAATACTCAATCTGCAGAGCTTAACGTTGGTAATACAGAGATATCTGACGACTTAAGACTTAAAAAACAAGTCGAACAAGCCACTGTCTGAAAGGAACATGTAAAGAAGAAAAACATTCTGGAGACTTCCAGGAAAACAAGGAGACAGTGAGACAGACAAAACATATAATTTAAAAAGAAATCAATACAACCTGAGTTGTTACAGGATGCAATAAGCCTGACAACATAGTCTGTATGTCTGTAGACAGGGGGTTTAATTAAAGAAGTTATACAGCTGGACATCAAACGAGACAAGTGAGCTGATGTTGAGCAGGTACAATGTTTACCATGTTCACTGATGTCCTTTAACGTGTTATTTACTAATTAGCACTGAACAAAAAGTGTAGCTCTGTGTGTGTGTGTGTGTGTGTGTGCGTGTGCGTGTGTGTGCGTGTGCGTGTGCGTGTGCGTGTGCGTGTGTGTGTGTGAGTGTGAAAAATTCAAATTTTGGCATGATGATGGCTCTAAAAGAAAGGTTATTACAATTTATCCTGAAAGGATGATGAGTGTGTGTACCAAATATCATGGCAACCCAACCAAGAGATCTTGAGATCTGTCAGTCTGGACCAAAGTGATGGGTTGACAGACTCATGTTGCCATCCCTATAGCCACACAGCTAGCATGGCTAAAAATCTAATTTCAAAAAATCTAATTTAAGAGCATTAAATAAGAGATAACCTTAGTCGGCCTGTCAGAGTGAAGTCGTCTTTTCCAGGTGCAGCTGTTTGATTCGAAATTTAAATCAAACCAACAAAATAAACAACCTTTATGTGAATATGCAAATGTTCCTGCATGATGTTCAAAATGTCATGTCCATTTCAGATGGTTCTTCTCAACACCATTATCATGTGTAATGAAGCTGAAGCCATTCTCATGGAAATTTTACTCCCCTCTTCTCTTCTGCTGGAAATTATTCAATGAGCCTTGTAGAGCCTTGAGAGGCTGAAAAACGGAGACAGTGCAGCTGCTTTCTTAACTCGAGCAGGAGGAAGGATGAGGGTTGCGAGGCAAATGAAAAGCTTATGTTATTGTTATTTAAAAGTTTGTAAAAGTACAGAAGTGATGCACTCAGGAATGTCTTTGTACAATTTGCAACTGTTTATACAACCTTTGTCAACTGGAAATTCATGTTCACATTAAAAGAATAGCAGTACTTCCCTTCTGTGTGTCTCTCCTTTTATCTTGCTCTTGGAGAAACTAACTGCAACAGTTTGTGAATGTGAATTTACTGCCATGGTGGACTTAAAGGCCATGGGATACGCTGTCAGCAGTACAAATAACATGTTCACAATAACATCAATAAAATACGCCTGCAGCTATCTGTGGGTGGCATCATAATAATAACAGATTTCCCCAGAAGCTCAGAACATCAGTGAACAATCCTTCTTTTCTTTCTCTGTCCTCATAAGTCACATTCATCAGAAAGCTTCAGATGTCCTTCTCTCCTTTGCTTTTCACAGCTCACTGAGGCCAAGAGCAAACCAAATTCTCATTGTCAGCGTAGTTTCTAATGATACTGTACCGAGGACTGTTACAGTGTAGTCCATTTCAAACGATTTCCTCTTGGCAAAGCAGTGGTGGGACAACCTTGTGCACAGCTCCATTCCTACGTTCAGATGACGGACCTCGCCCCATATTGTGCCAACAAAACTGTGATTTGTTTGGAGGTCGATTAAAGCCTGGTGGAACCTGGGAAAACACAGTTCCTCGCTGTCTTCTGTTATTGTGGGGACCAGCAGGGAAAGCGGAGCCATGGTGAGGGGAGCCAGCTACAGCCTTCATCCTCACTTCAGCTTTCATGCCTAACTAATCTCACTGCAGTGTGATTTCTAGCTAACAACCCTCTGTCTCTCAACAAGGATCTAATGAGGGCTTTGGTTTGCAGTCGGCCTTCTTCCATTGAACGCTTCAACTCCAACATTAGCGTTTGAGGGAAAACAGGAAGCTTAGATTGCAATTAGCCGCTCTATTGCCTGCTTTTAAAGCTCGCTTTGGAGTCATTCAACAGTTTCCCCCACTGTGTTACTACAGTGTGGGCATTCTCTGGACTGGGATATAATACACATGTTTGCACATCCTCAAAAACATTCTCTATGTTGTAAATATTCATTGATTTTTGTTATATATATTTTGCTCTCAGGTATCTCCTTGTTTTATTTCATTCTACATATTTTGTTGTGGAAATATTTGAAATAAAACATAAATTTTCTGCCCCTCCTTTCTGTATTATGTCATTGTTTGATGCTGTAACAACTCAGTCTCTCCACATTCATCACCAAAGTTTCATCCTATCATCTTATATTTAGTGCCCTGGGAGGTTCTGTCAATCTCAGATGCTCAGAAACTTGATCATATAATCCCCCCTTCTCTCTCATTCTCCCCAGAGTTTCACCCAGCTATATGTCACTGCAGTCCTGGGAATTGCAATTCCAGCATCAGACGTTCATTAACTCTAATCCCCATTTTGCTTCGTAGAGCCTGAAGACCCTTTATAATCCTACAGGCTCTCTGACTGAGAGAGAGATGACTCTTGAACCAGACTTCTTTTTCTTCATAGTTCTGAGTGATCTTAAAAAGGGCTAAATTATTGAAGTTGGCACTGAGCGTTTAAGATGGAGACAGAATGGGACTGCTGCCCAACCTTTGCAGCACCTGTCAGCACTCTACCTGTTAGTGCATAGGCATTGAGCCAAGTGATACATCTTCAGGTTATTGTCTGGTCGGTCTTGAGAAGGAGACATTGTCAAGGCTGAATGGCGCCATGGCCTTTAGACAGCTGTAAATGTCACTAGCCATCAGAAGCTTCTAACTCAAATGCTATCATCCAGTGACAATCATAAACAGCAAGGAACTGAGCAGCATGAGCAGTGACGACCTGAATGGCATTTACTCTCTAAAATCCATTTTATTTGTAATATGTGGGCTTCAAACTCCTCCCTCCCCATTTTCTTCTCCTTCGATCGCCATCTTTTTCTACCACTCTGCTTTCTTTATGTCCTTCAAGTGCCCTCCTGGCTGGTTAAGGTCACTGCCTCCTTCAGCTCATTAGCTTGGTTTCAGTCAATCACCAGTTTGAGCGGTGACTCCATTTCAGCTCTGTCCTTGCTTTTACACCTGGGAAAAGTATCAACATATACACAGAGGAGCTGCTGTAACACCCTGTCGGACCAGCCTCCCGACATTAACATTCCTACAGTGACTCTCCATCATCTTTTATGTTCTTTTTATCGACATCCTCAGTCATCATTATCTTGAAAAACAGCAGGTTTTGAACAGACAAATTGTTGACATTTGTTAACCAACCATTCAATGTTAATCGACAAGATTAAAATGTACTGTTTAGAATAGATGAGCATCTGTAACTCATTAAAAAAATACCAATACACAGGGGTTAAATTGGACCACAGCAATCCAGAGTGTCTAAGCAGAGAGCGAGACATAAACACACACACACAGACACACACACACACACACACACACACACACACACACACACACACACACACACACAGAGGAAAGAAGAATTCATGAGGTCATTATAAGGATCGGAGCTCTACATGTGATTAAACAAGAGCAGAGGAGCAGAATCGCTTCTTGACTGGTACAAAGAAGTTTGCTTCTGGTGTGAACAGCCAGACTACTGGCTCACACAACACAGATCTGGACTGGCATTAAACCTCAGAATAAAATAAACAGTCCAGGCATACCTCAGTTTTCAGCACAGCGGACAGCTTGTGTACTGGTTTTTATTCAGAAATACAAACATTGTTACGGTAAACAGTTAAATGGTTTATTATGAACAATCCTAGTAACACAATTTCTCTAGAGACACCAATATTAAAATAATACTCTCATTTCAATGTTTTGGTTATAGTATCTCTTTACTGTAGACACTGCATGGGCCACCACTTTCTGGCATCCTTCAAAAAAAAAGGATTCAAAAGTTGTTACCAATCAAGAAATTGTTTGACTTTCTCTCATTTGTCAAGAGTTCAGCCAGAGTTGTACTATCAGAATCTGCAAGTTTGCAAATGTCTGACAGGGTCTGCATGATGTAAATTTTATCATTGCAGGGTGGATGTGAGGCTCACACTCAGACCTCTATGTAACCAATTTGCCACTGCAGTGCATGCACTGGAAAACAAACATGGACGCTGAGTTTGAATAGAGCCTGTGAGAGGAGGACCGCTGGTACCCCCACCTCTGCAGCTCGTCTTTAAAAGAATAAATACAGCTGACAAAAACTGTGACCCTTTATTAATTACGTTATGACCCAAAAGTTGTTCTTATTAATGACTTTAAAGCTAGTAAATTATTTATTCACCACTCATAGAGACTAAAACATCAGGTACAGCATATCAACACTTCAAGTGAGAGTGCTTAATTAAAAAGTTAAGATAACTTAATTCTTGCTCTCCTTTACGGCCACCAACAGTCGCAGTGTAAAACTGCTTTTGTGACACAAAAAAAATTTCATTTTCATTTGCAGGTGGAAACAAATCAGCAGAAAGTAATTTACTAAAAATATAGTTAATGCAATTATACTAAAAAAACACACTGACAAATTTCACGGAGAGCAGGTAATTACATAAAATTGCAGGGAATGTGAATAATAGTCCTCATCTTTAAAGCTAACATTTTATTTTGTAACCTCACTTTGCACAGAAAATGGAGAATCAAATTATGGGGCACAAGCATAACATAGTTCAATATTGATGTTTTACATAAAATTTTCAAAATGCTCTGCACCTCATCTCTCGCCACTAAAGGTATTAAAAAGTCTTTAATTGATTTTAAATTGACTCAAATTGAGCGTCAACAGTCTTGATAAAGAGCAGGCGAGAGGTAGATTCTGACAATCAACAACTTCTCTTATCAATACACTGATGCCATCATCAAAAAGCAGCCTTGCTCCTTTCACTTTATTAATCTGTTTTTTTACTGGCAAAGTGTCCTTCTGGCCTTTCTTTTTTATTTCGACGTTTTGTTGAGGAATCTCTCGGCTGACTTTCAGCGAATCTGCAGTTTCCATCCCTTCACATTCACCATGCAGTGTCCTTGTTGGCTGAAAGCTGATGTAAACATCTCAGCATGGGTCACCGTCCTCCAGGTGTTAGAGTGAGGGCAGCAGACCTCTCAGAGGAAAGCAAAAGGCAGAAGTAGAGAAACGGTCTGCTCTGCTCTTTCAGGGAGAATTCATATGGAGATTAGGGCTGCTGTTTCCTTGACAACCACATCCTACCAACTTAAAAAAAATTTTATTTGTCATGCTGAGGTCCTCTAACGCACACTTTTTCCCCCTCTCTTTTCCAGCAGCTGAACATGCACTTTTCACTCAGTCTTCTTCAAACATCTGCTTTCTGACTCATCTCTGCTGTTTTTCATCTCTTTCATCTCTTCTTGTTTCTTCTCTTCTCTTAGCCTTTTGTCATCCTGTAACTCATTCAGTCCAGCTTTCTGTTAGTCAGATGGCCCATGTTTTTCATTTTGCTGTCTTGACTCATCTCCATATTTCACTTCCCTCAGTTCAGTAGCACCATGTGGATTGTCACATTGATCTATTGGCTGTGCACCTACTCAAGTGGTGCGAGTACGAATCTAAACTTGACAAAACCTACTGACACAAAGAGATTAAAACCTAAGTTTGTCAGTTTATCTTTAACAATAAAAAATAAAACAGTATCCACTGTTCATTCTTTTTGTGTTGAAAATCCATGAAAACCTGATTTGGTTTTGGAGGACTGAAACCACTGCTCTCTACCTTGACCTCAGCTTGTACAGAGTCCTGGACACAAATAAAAAGGTTTTAAAAGTTGGTGCCGGTGCACTGGCATCAGGGTAGAAAGTCAAATCCATTTTCACTCTTTTAGCACGTTTCTTTTTAGCGAGTCACAGGCAACACTGATGATCATCTGCCACTCTAGCGGCCATGTGTATAATTAGATGTGATCTGTGCCTCTTTGCAGGGTTGCATAACCCGTTTCCCCCCTTGTTTTCTCATGAGAGTAGCATTTTTTTCATCTGTTTAGGTAATAACTGTGTTTGTACTCTCTCCCTCTCTCTCTCTCTCTCTCTGCATAGATGTGAGCGTGTGTTTGTGAATCAGCATCTAACGCTGCTGCTCTCTGGTATGTTTTACTCTTTTCCATCTCATTTCACACCTTTCTGACACCCACCCCCATATTGTACCTTCACTGTGAATTAGTGCGGTGACCCTGAAGAAGATTGTGCAGTGACAGTAACAATAATAAGGGCTGTTGCTGCGTCAGTGAAATTAAATGTGTGTGTGTATCGTCTTTCTGTGTTTGCATACCTGTAGCACAGGCCTAAATGTCTAGTGTTGTAGACTGATTGTGTGCCATTGCAGGAAAAAAAGTATATACCTATGATCAATACTAAAGTATTTGACTAGTAAGACAACCAGCTTTCACACCAGATTTCAAGCTGCTCCATTGATAGTCCAGACTTTGTGTATTTGCTTCAGTCAGTTTGGGTTTTGACTTTCTCTTGTGCAAAAACCTTAATTTTTCATCTAACACTGTGCATTCACTGGCACACACTTTTTCGTTCTTTCCTCCCCAAGCATGATTCAAACTAATATAAGAAGCAGATTGAATATGAATATTGGCTTCCTGCATCACCACTCGGCTCTGCTCTGTACTGCAGTTCTTTTCTTTTCTTTTTATAATTTATAACTAGCATCCTTGGCAGTAACAGAGAGCATACAGTCTGACAACACATGAATTGGCTTTGTGTGGGTCAAGGACAGAAGAGCTGATGACTAACACTTGTCTTTCAAAAGAAGAGATGCCTCAGACATTGACAAGGAGAAAAAACTTAAAAAAAACAACAAAAAAACAAAAAAAAAAAGTAGATGTCTTTACATACTGAAGGTTGTAACCTGTCTCCCCCCTCTGCTTTGTTCTGTTGCCATCATTCAGCCAGAATCTGTGTGACATCATTTCCCCTCAAACGGAGACAATGAATAAGGCACATTAGCCCTACCTCAGCCTCACTTCTCTAACCCACTCTGCTCTGCTGGGAATTGGTCTACAAAACTCGATGTTTATTTAATGACTGACACAATTTGTGTTACAGTTACAAACATTTTCAATTAGTGCATGCTGCCTCTGTCTTGTCATATCTAAACTGTGCTGACTGCCTCCGCTAGACGGAAATCAGAAAACTAATCAAGTCCCCGACCCAGACAAATCACTGTTGCATAACTAATTGTCAGCTGAGACTGCTGAACCTCTGCCTGTTATTCCTGGATACTGCTGTGAAAGAAAATAAAAATATAGAAACTGTGAGATGCAGAGATTCAAATTCAGCAGGTGAAGCTACAGTGTAAATATTGTATCTGTCAATCACAGCCATCATGTGGAGGTCTCCTGTTTAAAATGAGTAGCACTTCAATCAGGGAGAACTCTACACATTTTACATTAAGAATGATTTATTAGCGCTCAAATGATGATAAGAAAAAAGAAACACTAAATGGATTTGGTAAGCATCAGTAACTTTGCAATCAGAGGCACTGACGTAAAGAGCATGATTTGAAGTGATAAACTATAAGTGTGACTAATTATTTTCTCATAAACCAGCCAACCAATTCTAAATAAATTCTATATTTATAAGATATTATTTTTGATTTAATCATGAGATGTTTACATTTAAATGTATCAGTCGGGTTTTAGGTCTCTATTTATCTTGTATTTACCCAGCTGTAGAGAAAAAAACATGAAGCTCATGAAACTTAAATCTGTCTAAGGCACCGCACAAATAACAATGTTCCAATTCCCTCTGAGTAATTGCACAGTTGTGCTGACGACTCACTAGTTCACAGACTCATAAAAGACTAAGTACCTAATTTTCTTTCATGGTTGCTTCATGTAAAATTTCACACTCTCTATCCAATCCGTCCTCTAACCAAACACAAAATCCTGACACGGAGGCAAAAAGAAGAAAAAGACAAGAATGTATGTGTTAACTTCGTCCTCAACTAAGGGACTGTATGAAAATTATTGGGGTAGGAAGGGGAGGGAGAGGAGAGTGGGGGGCAGAAACTTATATTTTATTTAATAAAAAAAAGCAAGATTGTAATACCATGTAGGTCATTTGTACATACCCTCTCAATATAGTAGTGTCTCCTGAATTAACGCCCCTGCTGGTCTATACAGTATATCACAGATACACTGTTACAAATCATTGTTGAAAAATAAATAACTAACATTTATGTTGTGACAATGCTACGGTAAAAGTTAGGTTTAAGTAAAAAGACGACATGGTTAGGTTTAAGACAAGATTGTGGTTTGGGTTAAAATTAGTACCTAGAGGTTAGAGGACCTCCACCTCCTGCTGCAAAACCCAGAGCTTCAGTTGCTCAGGCTGGTCTCTATTCCCTGTCCGGCCTAGCTTCAATTTTATAAACTCCCACTTGAGGCCAACATTCAGCTACATCATATTTAATATGATTCCTAACATTTTTCACAGCTAAATGAGGAAACAGAGATTCTTTTAGTAAGTCCCAAGGTGATGAAGGACCAGATTCACTCTAATATATATACATACATATCTAATGTAACATCACATATCAAATATAACATATCACAAATCTAATATCTCCAAGGACTTCCATTCAGAAATATATCTCAAGTTAGATGCTTCCTGCCTCAGTGAGATTCTGAAAAGCTAGTTCATGTATCTGTTTCTAGCAGAGTGAATTAATGTAATGCTCTTTTTCTGAACTTTAAAAGCAGGTGTTAAATAAACTAAACCAATGGATCTGAACACATCGCTCCTGTTTTAACTTCTCTTCACTGGCTCCCGGGAAAACAAATAATTGATTTTCAAATGCTTGTTATTGTTTTTATATCTCTGAATGAGTTCGCTCCTCTCTACATTGTTGACATGCTCACTGAGTACACACCAGAGGACAGTCTCTCTCTGTACCAACATCTCAAAACACAACTCTGTCTCCTAGAACTCATGTTTATATGAAACTAATTTGCACCAACAAATAACTTGTGAAGGAAATGTAATGCTGACTGGATTACATTTGCTATCAGCATAATGAGGAATGCCAAATCCTAAAGAGGTCGTTAGTCAGTCAGTATCAGTAAAATTTTCGCCAACAACATTTCTCATTTGCTTTCCACCAATATAAATGATCCTGCAACAAAACTGTAGTTCCTGCAGCATCATTAACCTTTTTATGGTTATATCTAGGTACTCACAACATTCAGTTAAGGTTAGAGGAAGATTGTGATCGGGTTTAATACAGAGAAAGTCAACAGTGACGTGAAACACAAAGTGTGTTTGACCAGAGCCACAAAAAAACTGTGAAAAAAAACTGCCCGAGTCAACTCAGGCCCAGGCACCAGCTCTATTGGTGCTGATGGACATGAGCACCTTAAAAAGACAGAAGAAAAAAAATCTGGGATAAAAAAAAAATGAAAAGGCTGAAATCTCAAATATTGACTAACCTTCCCTCAGCAAATATTTAAAAAATAGATAACTCCCCCCTTCTGACCCTCCACCCCCCATGAATTATTTTCGTACAGCCCCTATGTGTGTAGATGTAACCTTCATTACCACCATCATACCGACAGTGTATTTATTATCAATACTCATGACTTGAAAAGCACTCTCACATGATGGAAACATGCTTATCATCCACATGTTTCCCAAACTTTAAGATACTTAAAAATATTCTGCTTAAATGTGTAAATATCAGGATGTGACACAGATTTGCAGGTCACATCATGCTCCGTCTTGTTCTGCACTGGGACTGCATAAACGCACAGCAGGGCATCTGTGACGTCTCCACACATAAACGTACACTGTGCACCATCGCATTTTATACAAGCTGACAGATGATTAAAAAAACAAAACCTACACCAACATGATGTTTCAAAGCCTGTGTTCTTGTTTATCTCTGTGAGCCTCTGTCACTAGGGTACAGTTAATGGCTGCGCTCTATTGATACTGCCCACACACACACACACACACACACACACACACACACACACACACACACTAAATTGCCACAAAAAGACAGCCTATTAGGCTTAACAAAATTTTAACTGTACACAAACACTGACTGAAAATGAATGAGATTGGTGGCTGTGCAATCCCTCAGCGCTGTTTTATTCTGCTCTGGTCTTTTCCCTGTAATGACTCTTTTGTCTCCGTTTTAATTTTTGCTGCTGTTTCATTCCAAAAGATACAGGAAATATTGACAATACAAAGATATGTGTTGTGCATTCATGAAGAATCCCGATCGACCACTTCAGGTTTTCACATCTAATCTTACGGTTGCTTGGTGTCACAGTGACACTTCCTTTGTCTGTTTTTCAGTGTGTACAAATGAAGTAGTAAAGGTCACCTTCACACAGCTATGGACCCTACAAGATGTCATTGTTGAGATGAAATGTAACATCTTGAACGTGTGATGGCACAATTATATGACCACATCTCATGGAATTCACACTATTTTTTAAAATTTATTTACAGAAACTGCTGATAGCCCTCGTCTGTCCACGAGCCAGAATGTCACATGAGTTCACGCTAGATGGTTGAAAAGGTGATGTGTGATTGTTAGATAATGATGCAATCTGACAGCAAGCAGAAACTCAGCTCTCCTCTGTGCTTCCGCTCTGACAGCTGCAGAACAAACAAACTTAATATATTACAAAACCTCAGCAAATGTATTTTCCTGTAGTTTCTCTCCCATCTAATACTGTCTAAACTGTCAGATACTGGCAACGTGGAGAAATAAAATGTCGGGATATCATATGCTATGTATTCCTTTTCTCTCTGACCTTTCAGAAGTTAAGAAGTTTACCAGCTTATATCAGAACTGCAGTTGTGCATGAGATATTGCAAAATGATAGTAGATATAAAACATAGCCAGTGCAACAAGTATGATTATTCAATTGATGGAAGATATGTCAGTGTATCAAAAGTGATTCATTAAGAATGAATGAATTATCTGCAGAGTCTTTTTGTCTCATGTGGCAATTAGTAAATCGAACACGCATCATCATCATCATCATCATCATTACTCCATCGTTGTGCAAAAAACGAATATCAAGTGTGTGCACTCTTTATTCCCTGCCAAGAACGTGATGGGTTCCGAGAGGGAGCGTAATGCTTCCCAAGGTTTCCATTGGGCTGATGAGTGATGCGAGTAATCATGCTGCCTGTACAGACTAATCATGAGTGATTCTCCCTGAGGGGAGAGCAGAAAACATAAGCACCACAACAGCAACAGCAACATTTTGTCCGTGTCAGCTACTGTACGTCCAGACCCATTTCGCTGCCTTTTATGACACATTTCCTCTTGATCTCAAAACTGTGTGCAGAGAAAGATATGGCTCATCATATACACTCAGCTTGCTGCCATTAGCGAGTGTACCTCTCCTGCACTCAAACGATACAGTATTTTTAGTCCTCTTCATTGTAACTCCTGCCGCAGAAGCAGGTGTCATAAACAGCTGTAACAGAAATTAAACTTAGTGAATGTACTTTCTGAACTGCATCACTTGGACCGTTCTTGTGGAGGTCGAGTGCTTTGATCAGAGTTGTGTAGTTATACAGGAAAGGATCTACCGTGGAGGTGATGTGGGCTGAACTCAATGAAATATATGTGAATGGAGGCATCTGTCCAATAATGACCGTGACTTCTCTGCCTCCTCTGCATCCCTCCGCTCAACTTACACTCACTGAACATTCACCCTTACATTTCACTGGAGACTGCCTCCATAACCACACTTTACAAATGTTAGTCACTGCTCTGCTTCTCTTTCTCTGTCATGGTATGATGTCATCTTTAGAAAAACTGAGGGAGCTCAGTCTAAAATGACACTCTTTCTTTTTTATTTTCTCAAACGCTCGTCCTTCGCTCCCACACATCTATGTGGTGTTTTGTATTTGGTCATAAACCAGAGAACTGTGCAAAGTGAGATTTTTGCCTGATGATGGCCCTACATAAAAAGTATGAGGAAGTCATTAGGATACATAGTCTGGGAACCAAGAATGTCTGTGCAGAATTTAGAGCTGATCCATCTTGACATTGTGACATTGCTAGTGGTACTACAGGAACAGTCAGATGATTCATCCCCTAGGGAACACGGATATCTGACAGAGTTTCATGGGAATCCTTCCAACAGCTGTCAAGACATTTCACTAACAATAAAAAATGTCAGCCTCATGGTGGCTCTAGAGGAAAAGGAAAGGATCACCAGGGTCATTTGGATCCATCATCTGGGGACCATGAATATTTGTATAAAAATCGATCACACGGTTGTTTCGAAATTTCAGTTTGGATCAAAATGGTAGACCAGCCGAGGAATGGACGGACCAACATTGTTATTCATAGAACCATAACCTGCTAGTGAGGCTGAAAATTCAGCACTGAACATCATTTTGAGAATCATGCTCACCTGTGAATGGCCAGAAATCTAAACAGAAGCTTGTAACAAATATTCCCCAGCAGTGAAAGAGAATGAGCTCACTGATCTCCCACAGCATGAGCCGGATCATTTTAATTACTGCTCTTCATCTTAGGAAGACGCGCATGGTCTATCTTTAGAAGGAACAGTAAAGAGGGAGGCTTCAGAGCTTTTGTTCAGCGAGCTGGCCCCATTCTTCTGACTGTCCCCTGCTTTGTGCGCCGCTGACGGTGGTTGCTTAAAGGCGGATTTTGTAAAGGTCACTTTGCAGAGTGCAAGAAGACTGCTGAAGTTACGAACACTACAGATGCGGCCACAGGAGGATTTTAATCTGTGTTCAAATAAACAGTCACCCCTGAGAAATGCTCTCAAACTGTCCTCAAACTTGCACGCGCCAATTTCAGCAGACACACGCGATCACATGCAGCTGTGTGATCCTAATGGTTTCTGATGTTCGCAGTAATGGGCTGAGGACAAAAGGCAGCCACAGATAAATGAGTGCTTTGATGAAAACTGTAAAAAAGGCACACCTGCTTGGCATTAAAGTCAAACATTTGTGTAATCAAGGATTTAAGTGGTGTGAGCTGACCTGGTCTAAAATATTGGAAATAAAGACTGAATGCTCAAACATGTTTAATACCCAAAAGAGCACACTCAACATGACGACATGATTTATCCCGGGATGAGAAATGTTCCAAATGTATCAAGAATCATCAGAGACAGGAAAATAAATATCTTAAATATTTCATCAGCCTTGCCACTGGCAGGTAATTGCATCCTGTGGTTTAGTCAGGTAATTTCATGGAGGTGAGAACAGTCAGTCCGCTAATGGAGCTCTGCTAACAAGGGCCACAGGCCATGGAGAGTGGGAGATGAAGTACCTCAAGGGTGAAGGCTGGCAGGCAATGAGAGGAATGGCTCAATAAAAACATGTCTAATTGAGCTGTAAAGCCACAACTATGAGAAATGTTTACACAAGGTTTGGTTGACATTGTTTGAGGAGCTGTTGGATGGCAGGTGGAGCAAGGGGCTGTTGACTTTGGATAACAGCCAGTAATGAGGGACACAAAAAGGATGTGATTATTCTATGCTCCAATTAAAGCACTTTGACAAATGGCAGCGCCTTTAGGGTAAGAATTGGGCAGGAAAACAGTCCTCATATCTTGCTTTGCTTTGTGCGCCAGTGCGCTTTGGCAAAGGGAGCCCGCGGAGAGGCACACACAGCACAGAGAGAGTGAGAGAGAGAGACAGAGAGACAGAGAGAGAAAGAAAGAGAGAGAGAGAGAGGGAGCACAAACATCGTCAGAGCGCCTCGTCACTAATTTGCCGTCCAGTTTTCGTGCGCTCCTGTGCACCTGCCTGACTTCTCTCTTTAAAAAAAATCACACCTGAATTTTAGAGCATGGAGTTCCCTACTCTTCCTCCCGACGCTCTTGGGGATTTTAAGGAGCGCTACTCGGTCTCCGTAACTCCGTTCAACGCTTCATTCCCCGAGAATCTGCTGCTCCCGTCTCCAACAAGCAACGTGACCAGCAGGGCTGCAACAAGGGACACCGCAGGTCTCATCATCAATGTGTGTATCACGGCTCTCTACTCTCTCATCTGCGTGGTGGGACTGCTGGGAAACGTGCTCGTAATGTACGGGGTGGTCAGGTAAGAGACATGTGATACATGATGTGGTATGCGTGAGCAAACAGCCATAAACCAATTAGAAAGAAAGAAATATTTTAAAGGAAGTTATTTGTGACTAGGTTGATATTCACAACTAGTATAATTTGCTATTGGCTACATGCTGAACAGTGAAAAACGACACACACACACACACACACACACACACACACACACACACACACACACAGAAACAATTATGTGAAATTATGAATAGCCTACATCTTTCAAGAATTGTTTTAATTGCATGTTTTAAGTGCCCTGCAAACTCACTTGTGGCAGTATTTCTTTTCTATGACTATAATAATACATTTTAAGGATGGGATATGTCTAAAAATATATATTTTTTAATTGCCCACAGTTCCAGTGCGTCTGAGAGCCACTTTCTAGCACACCCACACCAGCACACACACCTCCTACACACATGAGGAGGGAGGGGATGGAGGGCTGTGATCCACAGCTTAGCCTTTAAATCACTTCATTGCACCTGTCAGGAATGATGTTGTAAACTCAGCTGATTCATTTGCATTGGGAAGGAGCAGCATGTTGAATTCACCTGTAAACCAAAAGCAATGACTCTGCTACTGTGTGTTGATTTGATGCTGAAATAATGCAGCCTCAATGAGAGAGCACTGATGTGATGGTTGAACCTGCACTGCCAATCACTCCTCTCAAATGTGTGAAAGATGAAATATGAGGGTTTTTAAAAAAAAAAAATCTATTTCACACTAATCAAAGTGAATATAAAAGACATTGTGCTCACTCTCTCCCTGACAAAGCAATTACATTCAGAGGGAGATCAGAACATGGTGTGTAATGCAATAAATCTCTTCATGTGGTGGATTAAGAGAAAGAGTAAGGCATCCCTTTCTCTTCCTTCATCCTTTCACAGCCTGTTGCTGCAATTTAATTAAATGTGACCAACTACAGTCACACTGTGGACTCATGTGGAGGAATCCATCTTTAAACAGCCAGACAACTGTGCAGCTGGCGTTCAGACAAAGCTGGCCACTAGCAAAAGAAAAAAAATGTGTGAATCGAAAATTAAGGAGGAAAGTTTTGAGGGAGTTCTCAGCTGGAATCGACTCATTACGTAGAAGTGCAGTTTAATGGAGGCTTACAGTCACTTTGGCAGGGCATAGAAGCTCTCATGCATTTAGTGTAGTGCCATAAAAACATTATGCATCTGAAAAGCTCTTTTATTTTTCAAGGGGAAATAGCAGATAATTGGTTTGAAAGTAGAAACAGATTAGATGCAAGAACAAATTGGTTTCTAACCTTGAAACGTGTTAATGGAAATCATGAGACAACCACACAAAGCATCTTCTTTGCCACACGGCAGCACTGTAGGCAGACCTTGAAAAAAATTCAATCCTCCTCCGACCACCAACATTTGTTGTCGACTGTGAGAGAGAATCAGTTCAGAAAGCTCAGTGCTTTTTCTTCCAAACAACCAGGTACACCAAGATGAAGACCGCCACCAACATCTACATCTTCAACCTCGCTCTCGCTGACGCTCTCGCCACCAGCACCCTGCCCTTCCAGAGCGCCAAGTGCCTGATGAGCACATGGCCCTTTGGGGAGCTGCTGTGTAAAGTGGTCATTGCCATCGACTACTACAACATGTTCACCAGCATCTTCACGCTCACCATGATGAGCGTGGACCGCTACATCGCTGTTTGTCATCCGGTGAGGGCCCTGGACTTCCGCACGCCTGCCAAAGCCAAACTCATCAACATCTGCATCTGGGTCTTTTCCTCTGCTGTTGGAGTACCTGTGATGATCATAGCCGTTACCAAGGTGACGAATGAAGGTGAGGGACTTTTATAGTAGCAAGAAAGAGAAATGCTGGAAATTGCCATCATTTTGTACAAAGCTTAATTTCTTCACACAGGGTTATTTAGCATCTTCAGTGGCAGGTGTTGATTTCAGGGGGCTTTAAAAGAGAACACATTTGAAATGGGTTATTAACTTAAATTAGCTTCTCCACGTAGCCCTCTGTTAAACTGCTAATTCTTTTAACTCCTCAGGAAAAACTTACTGCACACTCAGATTTCCCGAACCTGAGTTGTACTGGGACACGTTGATGAAGATCTGCGTGTTCATCTTTGCCTTCGTGGTGCCCGTCCTGGTCATCACGATCTGCTATGGCCTGATGATCCTGCGACTCAAGAGCGTCCGTCTGCTCTCTGGCTCTAAAGAGAAAGACAGGAACCTGCGGCGCATCACCCGCATGGTTCTGGTGGTCGTGGCGGCCTTCATCATCTGCTGGACTCCCATCCACATCTACATCATTGTCAGGACCATGGTGAAAATTGACGGCGACAACCTGCTGGTCATGGCCAGCTGGCATCTGTGCATCGCATTGGGCTACGCCAACAGCAGTCTCAACCCTGTGCTGTACGCCTTCTTGGATGAGAACTTCAAGAGGTGCTTCAGGGATTTCTGCCTGCCCTATCGCTCCCGGCTGGAGCAGAGCAGCTTCTCCAGAGCGCGCAACAGCACACGGGAGCCTGCGTCTGTTTGTGCTCCTGCGACAACAGAGAGACAGCCGGCCTGACTAGGCATGGATCAGTGGGGCGGGGGGACGGTTCAAGATGACCTCCAGAGTGAGGTGACACAGTTGTCCACCACAGGGGTCTGAGTCTGCAGATACACAGCAGGCTTTTGACTTCCAATCAAAACAAATGATCAATATTGTTTTTAATTCATGGAATGAATGATGTGGATGGATACAATGCACATACAATCTTGGAGTGTGTATAACACACACACACACACACACACAGTACAGTCAGAGAATTAAAGGATTTTTACTGTTTTGGCTCTACTTCAGCAGAATAAAAGATAAATACAAGGTTAAAGCGCTGACTCTAGGCTTTAACAATGTTTGCAGGTCTTCGCATCCATATTAGGTGAACAAAGGAGGAATCACTGCCATGTGTATGCATAGTCTCACAAAAAGTTTGCCAGGCAGGACATTGATCCTAAACACACAGTCAAGGCCACCAAAGAGTCTTTTTATGGCCACACATTAGCCAGTGTATGATTGGACGTGTCAGGTCACCTGACCTCACTCTCACAGATGATGTGTTGCACTTGATGGAGACCAGACTGACTGAGAAAATTCTCTGTAGCAGCCAGAAGTGAAGACGGCTACAGTCCAGGCTTGGCAGAGCATCAGCCATGAAGACATTTCTGGGAATCAGACACTTCAGCCTGTCATTGATTTACAGCTAAATGTTACACATGAGGACTTTATTTAAATTTAGACTAGCTGGTGAAATTACTTTCTATTCCCTAACTGGGGGATTGCTATGGCTGAAAACAATGCTATGCGAGTAGTGAGTGAACCACAAACCAAAACAATGAGCTGAAAGACATTGTAATTCTACATAGAGCTCAGGGGAACTGCAGAATCAAGTGATAATTATCTGTGGGTTTATCACTTCAAGCAGCTCCTTTCACATTATACACAGTCACCGAATCCATTGTTACTATAAAATATTTTAGAGCAGCTTTAAAGCTAAATTTGTTTTAAGTATTTCACCTCAGTGCTGGAGTAAAGAGCCAACACAGTTAAATATGCATCTCTGCTCTAATTTATTCTGATTCTGTATCTTGACTGGTAATAGTATTGTTACTCAACCTCACAGGGGAGGTAATGAGAATCCAATAACGTGAATGTTAAGCTGAGACTGTTTTTATTGTCTCTCTGTGAGACATATTTAGAATAGAGGATGTATCCAATTTCATGCACTTTCTAGTGATAGTAGGAGAAGAAATATTCCAAACGAAGGCCACACACATAATTAAGAACAATTTTAATGGAGGTGAAATTCTATATGACCACAGCGCCATGATTCAGTGTCATTTTTCCACTTTTATTAAATCAATACATTATGAAAAAAGATGCTTGTAAAAGATACCTGAAATAAAATGAAAACAAAAATAGGGGCCTTCATGATAAACAGGGATGATGGGCGCTTCTAGCATATACTCATGATTCACATCAGTGTTCAGTTGACTCACTGTTTCCACTCCTCTAGCAGTTGTGCTGCTCTGTTTTTTTTTTTTTTTTTTTTTTGCACAACCAAAATATTTAGCTTACAGTAATACTGAGGAGCTGAGGAGGGAGACACTGCCACTGTAGTTTCAACTCATAGTGAGGTGACTGAATGACCCCAAATGCGCATGAAGGCAGTCTGAATCGGATGAAATGCATTAACATGTAACAAGAACCTTCTTATACATTTTACAGCTAATGGACAATTTGATGCTGAGGATCGTTGGACACTTGCAGCAGATGATGTGGAAATTTTTTTTTGCACATTTTGAGAGAACAGTCAAACCGATGGCAGTCATCTTGCCACTGCAGCAGTGCAATTTTGTTAAAAAGGCAGGCATCTACAGTATATACTGTATCAAGTGTAAAGATAATATCGTTATGTAACAGCATATTAAGAGATAATGTGATTTTTTTGTTTTGTTTTAATGTGCCGTCAAGCTGTTGTACCATTAGGCTTCACTTGCAACCAATTAGTCAAGTCAAATGTTATACAACTATGTATTTACACTAAGTGCTAAGTGCTATTAAGTGAAGCATTCAAAATATATATATATATAAAAAAAACACTACAAAAAACCAAAAGCAAACAAAAAAAAAACAAAATAACATGTTCCTGTCTCCAGTCTGGACTGTCTCTAACTTTTTTATAGCCACTTCAGCATTTATAAATGTTTTTTTTCTGCAGTGTGGTAGACAGCATGTTCAGCTGATTGAAAATATGTACCATAATGCCTTATTCAGTGTTATGTTTAGTTCTTGTTGCAAAAAGTGAATTGTTCTGTAGAGAAAAGTGCTTGATCTTTATAAATTTCTCATATTTTTTTGTTTCAGCAAATATGACATATAAAGCAAGTTATTGTATAGATGTAATAACTGCTTTTGTCTCTTGAAAACATTTTTACAATTGTCATATGTAATAAGTTGTATCTTGTAAGTGCTTTTATTTTTGAAATATTGTTGTTAAACTTTCAGTTTAAATCCAATAATTTGTTTTCTGTGGTTGTTATTACAGATGTTGTTTACACTTGTATTCTGTAAATGCCAGTAAGGCCTCATGGGAGTGACACATGTAATTAGTTGGTACAATGATGTATGGATTACTGATTGGGTTGTGTGGACAGGGGCCCAGGGGCCTCTGACCTGGGAGCCCCTCATGGTCACAGGTCACGGGGGTGAATAAGATGCATCTAAAATGTGTGTGTAAATGTGACTGAACAAATGAAAGCACAATGTGAAATAAGTCAGGGGTGTCTGGACCCTGGAGAAATAACTCATTTTACAGTGTATTAATAAAAGAATAAGGCTGGTGATAGTTCATATTTTTGTTTTGTCAACAAATCTTCCCCAACCTGTCTGTGGCCCTCATCCCAAACACACTGACATCTACTGAAGATGTAAATCTTTCAATGTAGGACACAAACATATACCTAAAAAGCTAACCAGTGTATTTCTTGGGAACTATTTACAGCTGTGTTTACAGCAGCGGGACAGATCGACTCAAAATGAAATACAGTTTCCATGTTCTTGACAGTGACGGATCATGTCATGCCCAGTAAACGGTGAGGCTCACTGATGTGCTTTGAATATTTTTTTGGACTGTAATGGAGCTCTGTGGCACAGAGGAGTATGTTATATCACACTTTGGCTACATAGACAGATATCAATTTATAATTATTTTTTGTCCTTCCACACAATTTGTTGGCACTAAGGCAGATGTAGAATATCACCAGCCTTATCCTTTAAATTACACAGCCCCTGACTGACACAGTCAGACTACCACTTTATTCACAGTTTTGTATACTCATCATGGAAAAGGAAATAATAAAATAAACCACTGTATTATCTTTTTAAAAGAATTCATTTTCATTGAACGATGACTATGCTCATTTAAAATGCATGGGTCACACTGGAGTGCAAGTCGCATACAAACAGCCATTGTGACATTTTTACAGATACAGTTTACACTTAAATGAGACATTCTTACTGTAAATGCCAGTGAGGCTCACAGAAGACCTGTTGAAAATCACAGATCCTTGTCTATTTCTGTATAATGGTCCACAGATGACATGTGCAAGTGGTATTTCCTTGAATTTCTTGCACACATTAAAGGGCTGAAATCATTCACTGCTGAAAGACTGATGACGTCTCGGAGAATAGAAACTGTGTTTAGATGGTATCACCTTCCCGCGCTCCACTCTCAGGGTCTTGTGAATGTTTAAATATATCACTGAAATGAAGGGATATTCAGTGGAAGAATCTCAGAAGCTCCTTTATAGAGCTGGTATCAGACAGAGCAGACACAGAGTGACATTTGTGATGACGGCGTAGGGTGTTGGGCGTAGGGTGTTGGGCGTAGGGTGTTGGGCGTAGGGTGGGGGGGTTGGGGGGCTCTGGGACCTGCTGAAGATTTCCTCTCTGCTACAGAGCAGAACATACAGCATGTTCCCTATGAAATATACATGCCTATACTGTAAGTTCACTGTGCAAAAGACAAATGGAAAAGCAACAAAATGAATATTTTAGTCAAACACCATGAGCTGGCTCCCGACTCCTGGACTTTTAAAAATGTGAATACTGAAGTGTTTTAATCAACAGTGCAGTCAGATCTACAGTGCAGCCGTGATCTTTGTCCCAATAGGAACAGTTTGCTTTGGATTTTGAACTCTATCAGGGTTTTACACTCATTCTCTTTCATCATTTGCTATCAGACATGTACAGTCACACACAGACATACTGTAGACTAGTTCCAGAGTGACAGGAAGAAATTAAAAGCTTTCATCTGCGGACCCTAACTAATGGTTGCACATGCACTTAAAGAGATTAATAGAGCGAAAGGAGAACAGAGACTGGATCTTACTTGAATAACAGCTCTCATCACTCCCTCGCTAACAGCAAAAGCTTCCGACATCCAATAGTTTTGAAGTAAGATTTTATTTTCTGTTTCATCTGAATAGCATTTGTTATGTGACTTCCCCTGCTCATTTGTCTGTGAGGGAGATCTAAGTGAGTGCTGCTCACTAACACTGTGAAGGCAGATTTGTTGCTTGGCCTGATGGAACACAATTATCATGTTTGGCAGCTTGAACAGAAGCACGGCTTGAGCTCCATTACACCACAGTATTGCAGCCGTGTAATTCTTTCATCAGAACGGCAGACTTTCACTACACTTTCACTACAAAGTGAAAGAGAGGCTTTTCACACGACGCAGCATCTTGGCTGACACTACACAACCTGCTAGCGCTGAGTCAAAACCACATAATCCAAAATTAAAGATGCACCCAAAAGGAATTAGTTAATGAGCTGATGATTATGCAGAGATTTGGATAAAGCATTTGATGAGCTGGCCTGCTGTTTTGTGTGATTGTCTGTCATAAGACAGATCATCAAACTTTCACGTTCCCTTAGGTGTTTACAAAATGCCAGAAGTACAAAACGCTCTGGACCAAGTTTTTCTTAATGTTTTACATGGCGCCAAATACTTGGGTAATTCCTGCTGAGGAGCTGTGACAGGGATTCAAACTGGGTGCCATCTGCCAGCTGAGAGCTGTAAGGGACTGGATGAGAATTACTGGAGTGGTGGGAGGCCGAAGATCTCACTTTTAAAAAAAACAAGTCTCTCCCCATGCTTAGAAATGTCGTCTTTTAACCCTCCTCTTGATTTGTCAAAATGATATAATGATGTTAAATCAGTACATTTTTTAAAATCACGTAACCCAGTTTAAATCTTAGTACCTTAATGGAACTTCTAATGCGTGTGACTAATGGACACTAATTTCACACATCAAATGCTGTTTACAGGTGTTGGAGAGTACAAATGCATATGTGAACAAAGTTATGAACTCTTTTGCGGCCTTTTGGTTGGGGCTGAGGAACTACATGACTGACAGGCTGATGTGGAGTGAGAAAGATGAAAGCACGCCAGACCTCTGAAACCTGCTCCTCATCTTCGCTTGAGGCTCACAGCACCCACCAGGATTTGTTCCGGTGATCCCGACGGTCAGTTGAACTCTGGTGCCTGGAACACAATGGATAATGCCTGGGTGCTACATCTGTTAAAACCAAACCAAACAAACAAAACTGTCATCACAAACAAAGCATTATCTATTTACATTTAATAAGCTGAGTATTCATAAAATCAGCAGGGGGATGCGTCCAGAAGCAGTTTATTGTTTGCAGCTCTCTCTCTTTTATTGACTGGCCCTTCACTTCCCTGTTGTTTCTTCAGGCTGTGTATTGCTAATGGGGGGAAATGAAATTAGAGCTGATAGCTCTATTTACAACCACAAGAATCAAGCAGGCTAACTGAACTGACGGACGTTTACATCTGTAGCTATCAATCTCCTCTGCTCCAGATGCAGTCAAATATGTGTTAGTCCCACTATGGGAGATCCCGGATCATGTTTTGATCTGGCACAAATTAAGCCCTGTATTTATTTATGTAACTGGTTTCTACATTGCAAAGGAAGCCTGAAATAAAGTATAAATTTAAATTCTTCTCTGCCTAGACAATCCTGCTTTCAGACAAAATAAAAATCTCAATACCATCCTGCTTTCCCTCTCCATCCCTATTAATTTTCATACCGTCCCTAAGAGTCTGGGCAGGCAAACCCAACTTCTTCACTGTCCATGTTGTTCACTGTGGCGTCCATAAAGGTGATTAATAAGATCATAGCTTACGTGGACTTCTCTGAGTAATTAGACACAATCAATATCACACAGGCGTCAAGTAAATAACAAGAAACGTCCATTAAAGGGATGAGTCACACTCCATGGTGCTTCATTAACAGGGTTTAATGCCCAGTGGCATCCGGTGAACATAACAGATCTGTAAATATGCATCACAACAAGCGATGGTCCCTTCTTACCAGCTCCTGCGCAGCTGTTGGTCCTCCGCTGTGGGGCTCAAGAGAAGCCCTCAACACACCGGACGAGGAGTCCAATCTATCAAAGCAATCTCCAGTAATTACAAGTATGGTCCACAGGCAATGGAGTACCAGCAGCTTAACAGCAAGAGAGATATTCATTTGCTAATAATACCCTATTTAGTTCCCTGTGCACACAGTCACAGAAATGCATGTTTTCTCAGAATAGACTGTTCTCTTATTAGAGCTTTCAAGAAAAAAAAAAACATCTCCTCTACAATGGCAACATTTGACTGTTTCATACTTTTAGTATTTCATACATCACTTAAGGCATCAGTAACAGCCAGGGGTATTTGTTGTTGTTGTTGTTGTTGGGAAGGGTGACAAAATTGGAAAGAATTGTGTACTTGTCTGAAGACAACATTTACAAAGATTCTTGAGGAGTTTGAAAAATTCCCTCAAGATACAGAGCAGTATTTCTCAGATGTGTTTATCTCCAGCTGCAATCTATTTTTTTCTAAATGTTAAACTTTCCACATACACACATACATTTCAACTTTATATTTTGTTCAGAATAAGGATTTTTTCTGTATGTGTTTGTGTGTGAGAGAGAGACAGAGAGAGAAAATATGAAGGAAATTATTAGGACAATAGCTTCCTGCTGCATCCTATTCAATAGGTTTCCTCTATGATGAGCCACTTGATGAAAACAGCACTGAGTAAAGCCTCTCCAGTGCTCAAATCATCCTAGAACTTTGGATGTCTTGATTAAGACATACTTGAGAAACAGCACTCAATACCATCTGAAATTACAAGTTAATTAAAAAAAACAGCAGGGTGACTCAAGGGCTGCCACATCCCAATCAAGGCAGAGCTAAATGATGCAAGATGCGTTTCATTGTAAAGGCTATAATTTTAATAGCACGGCGCTATCGTTCACGGATGCCCCGTGCAGCCTGTCACAAGCCTGTTTCAGATGTGTACTGTAAAAAAATAGTGTTACCATAGCAATAGCTTATAAAAGCCTTCTGCAAAGTTCTGAATGGAGCAGCCAATAGCTGTGATTAATTTGGCTCCCTTCATTATTAGAGTGAATGTGTGGCA
Organism: Trachinotus anak; assembly: GCF_046630095.1. NCBI lineage: Eukaryota > Metazoa > Chordata > Actinopteri > Carangiformes > Carangidae > Trachinotus > Trachinotus anak. The sequence continues at coordinate 16,564,060 of NW_027273883.1, read as the reverse complement.
GTGCAGGTGCCTGAGTCTCCTTCAGTTTCCTCTGTGATTAGTTCAACAAGAAGAAGATTAGAGCCCACATGCATTATGAAAAATCCTGTGAGTGTAAGGAATTAATCACAGGGTGTCACTGCTGAATTCCTGTATGAATGTCTCTCGTTCTGTTGGGAATGTATGAGGTGTCTGAGCATTATAAGACTTTTGAACGCTCCACCTTTGACATCTGTTAAGCTGTTAAAAGATGTCAAAGACAAACATCCCCACCTCATTTCTTAAATCAATCCCATTTATTTTCCGCAAGTTTGCACAGGGGATGCTTTTGTTCGGAGGTCTGAAAGGTCTTGAAGGTGCAGAAACAAAGAGCAACAATGCAACAGCTACATTTCATAACAGATTTAAGACATTTAATGTGGTATGGAGGTTTCAGAAAACTATCCAAAAACAAAATGTTGGACTTAAAATTCACAGTGAGTAAAACAAGACAAAAACTGATGCATGTCTAAAGGTCATTTAAACAGTTTCAGTGCTCCCAAGTAATAGCGTGCATCATAATGACTGAATGTTTTCCTCAGCTTGGTGTTTGGCACTGGAACAGCTCATTACTGAACTAAGGCAAAAATTCAAACAAGAAAATGTTGTATCTGAATAATATTAAGGGGTTGACTCATCAGTGGAAGTGTCCAAAACTGCAGTCACAGTACACAGGATGAAATGTCAAATGATCTTTTGTCATTGCCAAAACAGACTATATGGCTTTTTTTGAGTTAAAAAAGTGCAAGATAACATTTTTTAACTGTTAATACAATAGACAGAGAAAAAAAAGAAGTTCTTTTCATAAGTGTGCTATGATAACCTCCAACAACTATATAAACATTTGTAGAATATTTTCCAGCTGTGATATAGAAAGCTTATTTTCTTTGAATACCCACAATAGTTTCAGACTGAAGTGTTTAGACCCAAGTAGCAAAACAGAAGCCTTGGAAACAGTTCAGCCCAATCATCGATCTTGTTTTTAAAACACTCTTATAGCCACTGTACAACCATTATGACCAAGCAGTGACACTGTGCTTCCAAATCTATCCCTGACATGTCTTCTTTGTCGCAGAGCAGATATGCAAAACAAACAAGGGAAGAGCTTCACTCTGATCAATTAACTGCTTATGAAAGACACTTTAGCATTTCAAAGCTTTTTGACAAGGTTTTTGCCAGAAGGGCTTTTCACAGGATTCAGCCCTAATACTTCATCATCTGCCCTTTTGGTCAGATGAAAGCAAGATGAGACAAGCAAGGACCCCCGTACATTTCACCCCAGATACAACACAAAGGCATGTAGCTTTGATGTATGTACTTGTGCCATCATTTGCATACTTAAGTGTTTCTGATTTACATTCATGACTTCACGTGTATGGAATGCAGTGTTTGCATCCATAACAGACATAAAGCAAACTAGGGTGCAACTTCTGGGCAGCTGTGCCCATAAGCTAGCAAAGCTGACCTTTTTCCAGTGGCTTAGAATGACATGTCTGTAGAGTTGATGATAATGCCCTATACTAATGTATATATAACTGTCTAAATTAAATTAGCTCTATTGCAAAGGTGAAGGGCACTGATAATCAGATCGGACTAAAACTATGCGATGTTTCGCTCCTTCCCGGCAGCGGTGGTTTCAGCAATAAGGGCAGATCCTACTTTACAGTTTGTTTGTTTTTTTTCTTTAAAGGTATGTAGCTACTACTACATAACCTACATTAGCTTTGATGGTTGTTCACTTAACGGTCCTGCCAAGAGCTTCAGCCCTCGTTGCATTCATAAGATAGGGTTATAATACACCCTCCGAGAAGCGATACTTCTTCAGGGCACACTTGAAGCTACAGTGACTCGGTATTGGAAAGTGACATTTACTGACTGGGCTGGGGATAGCTGGTTAGCATACAAACTTCAGAAGAAAATAATAGATAGAAACAGAAGCAAAACAAGAGGATTGGTTTCCACCACTGCAGACAGCTCTTGGCGAGTTAAGGAATGAAATTTGATGCTGAACGTTTCTTCTAGACTGGCAACTGAACAGCTGTTAATGCTAATGTTGGCTATACAGCAATAGCAAAACTTACACATAGCTCCACTAAGGTAGTAAAGATGTGAACAACAAATGTGCCCATATACTCTAAACTGGAAATATTAACAACAAACAAACATCTTTCAGATTGACTGAAATGTCAAATTTCATTAACATAATGTGCGTTTTGTGTTGTGTTGGATTTTCCACTTTCCAATCAGTGTTAGATGCAGCACCCTGCCAACATGGCTGTGGTTAGTTCATGAAAGGGTTACAAATTTTAATCACTGCTCTGACTGAAGACTACTTTGCTGATTAGTCAACTGACTGTTTTGTTTTGACATGTCAGAAAATAGTTTAAACTCTCCATCGATGAGTTTCCTACAGTTTTTTGAAAATGACATCTTTTGTCCAACCGTCGTTCTAAACCAAAAACTATCTTGTTTATAGTCATAAAGGACAAGGCAGCAAATCCTCACATCTGTGAAGCTGGAACCAGTGAATGTTTGGTATTTTAGACTGGAAAATAATGATCACTAACAATACTACTACTGCTGCTACTAATGATAATGACAAATATTTTCCAAACAAAAAAAAAAAAAGATATTTGATAATGAAAACAGTTGCAACATAGTTGATGTCTATGCTAAGAAAAGGCTTAAAAACTTAAAATGTCATCTTTATTTTCAGACAGGGAAACCAACAAAATGCAGGATACACGTTATCAAATGTTCAAATAGCCACAACCATTTCGTGTGCCCTAGGTAAAATGAACAGTAGTCTCGCATATTAAACTCACTGAGTACAAATGTCCTGTCTGAACCAAGGTCAATGAAATTATTGCTTTAAAGAAAAGAAAAAAAAAAACACATTAAAAAGACTATTGTTTGGGGAAGTCATTAAAAGGCTTGCACTCTCATTTCCTTTACGTACATGCAGTCACATTCACAAACACATCACAAATGCCATCTTACAGTCATACTAATGAATTTTAATGAAATGAATTCAACGGGAACATCAAAAACTAGATTTAAAAAAATAGTCTCTCATTTGTCATGATCTACCGAACATCCACAAAAATTTTCCCCACACTAGGAAGAACAGAGTTCTCATAAAAGGGGCTGAACCTCTCCCCTCCCCTCGCCCTGCACCTCTCACACTCCCTCGGCTCAGCACAGGAAGTCACATACAGATTAACCCATTCCCTACGTTTAGGCAAGGCCCCACCTTGACAAAGATCGAAACATCTCCCTCACTCTCTGCCAGAGATGGTCATCAGCTCTCCTGCTTGTCTTTAACCAAAAGGACCGTGTGCTGCCCTCCACTGGATGCCATCAGTACTGCACGGTTCTCCAGCTGTTTGCCTGTCATCTTCACGGGGCTCCACTCATCGTCCTCCTCTCCTGTGCCGAGCTGCAGGTTGGTGCCCATGCCCCAGGCATACACAGATCCTGGAAGCACAGCCAACAGTAAGTGGAGTGATCATCCTTTTCTGTTTATCCACTTAGCTCATTGCAAACATTGCACAAATACAGCTGACACACAGCTGGAAAAATACAATTCATACCAGCAAGCAGTACAGAGAAACTGCAGTGATAAGGGATATCTACTTTACATCCAACTATACTTAAAACCAATGTTTGTTTTCCTGACAAAGAACAGCTTGCAATCGAGTGATTAATGATGGTCCTCTGTAAACAGCAAAGGCAGAAGACGCAAGCTGCTCTTTTACTGTTGTAAAACCTGTTAGAGAGAAGTTCACTCAGGATGGTTGTGTGTAGAAAAGGTGTGACTGACACAGGTGACTGTTTATGTCTGTGCTGTAGTTTGCTGTAAACACAGAATGGTGACCCATCCTTACTTCAACTGCAGAAATGACCAATCAGAAAACAAGCAAGTCTAATTGACTGTTGATTGTTCAAGTATCAGGGCTTGTTGTGGTTCATAATCTTAAAAGCAAACAGACTCAGAAGTCGGTCACTTAACGCTCTGCCTCATTTGCTTTGTTTCTTACCTTCTCTGGTGACAGCGAAGCTGACTGATGCCCCACAGGTCACACCACTAGCCAGCTCCATCCCCATCACAGGTGTGGGCTCACTCTTTTCTTCAGCCCCTTGGCCCAGACCAAGACGACCATACTCTGCTCTGCCCAGGCTATATACCTGTCCTAAGAGAGGAAAAGAGGGACACATTTTAACAAAGTTCATTTTTACTTCTTGCGTTTTAATATAATTTTGACATTTTAAAAATTACTTATTACATTCCCTTGTATTGCCTGATGTTTTGTTTTGCACTTTGCCTCTCTTTTCATCAGTTTTATTTGGATTACATTGTTAAATCACAAACTAGAATTATTGCCTCACAACCAGCCAAGTTGCAGGAAATTATTGTCACAATCTCCCCTTCCTGAGTATTAATTAACAGCCAGAAGTGTTTTTGCAGAACACACTGTGAAGTTGACCTGTAAACACTTCAACACAATGTCATCACTTCATCATTTTATCCTTTTAGACTTTTGTGTTAAATTGTATCATAATCATCTTAGGAATTCATAAATTATAGCTAAAAATGAGTTGTGTAAGGTCACAGTGACCTCGACCCTTGACCGCCAAATTCTAATTAGTTCATCCTTGAGTCCAAGCAAATGTTTCTGCCAAATTTGATGAAATTCCCTCAGGGCGTTACTGAGATGTTACATTCATGAGACTGGAGCAGATGGATGGACAGCCAACCCCAAAACATAATAAAAATGTAGAAGCTGTTCGATCAAAAACTGGCGATATATGGCCTTTAGGACAGAGTTAGGACTTGTGTTTGTGCTAGAACATGACTCTTAACACCATTCTTAACATATTACTTGTGTACTTACAACTAATAAGTTATAAGTTATATAAGATCCTTATCAGACTTTGTAGTTCCTTCCAGACAGATTTTAACTGCCATTCAATAAAGTTCAAGTCAGATATGGTCAGTTAGCTGCAGTTTACCTTCAGCATCAAGGCAAAGAGTGTGATGTTGTCCTCCAGAGAAGTCAACCCATGAAGTGGTAGAGTTCTTGAAGCACGTCAGTTTTACTGGGACAAAACACATCTTGGTGCTTTTAGTGCCTAGTGGGATAAATAAAAAGGTGTAAGGACACACTCAACAACCTCATAATGCAGGAGCAACTGACTTCTAGCAATTCACATTATCAAATGACAACACACTGATGTGCCACACTGACCCAGCTGGTGATAGTTGGAGAGGCCAAATCCATACACGTGTCCCTCTTTTGATACAGCAAAAGTGAAGTATGCTCCACAGAAGGCATCGATGAAGTGAACTTTCCCTTTGACTTTAACCATCTGCGGTACCAGCAGCCGGCCTGAAATTGCAGGACACACAGTAAGCAAGAACGCCACAGTAATAACACAAGGAATGAACACATCTATGGTCACTGTAATCACAAATCATAGAGTAAGGTCAATGTAAAAATCTTTCTCTCACTCACTTTTATTCTATCAAAATGTAAGAGGCTTTTGTTACTTACCAAGGCCTTTCCTGCCTCCTCTGTTTGAAAAATGCTCAGGCACTCTTCCCAGCTGCCCCTGTTCTGCTGTGCCTGATGTGTAAAGATTTCCCTCCAGTGTTACCAGGACCAGGTGATCATTACCTATCAACACATTCATGAAAATTGACCAAATATATTGTTAGAACTTAATACGCCGCAAACAATAATTTAAAAAAAAATCTAAATTAAAATATGTGACTGAAGTGGCCTATTTTTTACCTGATGCAATTTTCACAACAGGTTCTGTCATGGGGACTTTGACTGGAACAGGAGATGGTTTCATGGGCTCCAGAAGACCTATGACACCATTGTTATCCTGGAAAGAAAAGGTCCAGAATAGTATTGGTTTAACTCAGAGATATGCATTACTCATACTAAGTTACCAAAAAAAATTAAAATAAAATAAAAAATACAGCATGGCTGTAAATGTGACCAAATTGTTGTTTGCTGTAATGATATGATAACAGATAGTGGGAACATAGTTTCATCTACAGTGGACATTTGCAGTGTGACTGTATGCTTTTACTGAAAACAGTAATTGAATGAATGATTTCACGTTTAGGCACATTTTGATGCCCATTGAACATATGCTATTCAAAATACCTTTAATAGTGAGTAGTGCCTTGATGCCTTGAAAAGTATTCTATTTTTTAAGCATAAGGCTGCAACATATGAAAATACTGAAAAATTGAAGGGTTCTGAATACTACCTGAACACACTATACCCATTAATACAATTCAATTCTGTGACAGTATTGGTTGGTTTGTCTGCTTTACCCACCAAGAAAACTGCACTGCACTAGGCATTTTAGCTAATTTATCAATTTCTAATTGATAATGTACTTGATTTTTCTTGGATGACCAAAAAAAAAGGACCATTCACTGCAGAGTTGAGCATTAGAGGCCATGCAATTGGAGACATTTGTTTTGCTAAATTTCTTTTCATGTAATCCCCACCTAAAAATAAAAGCATTGTTTGAAGAAATTTTCAAAGCAGAGGTTGAAGAGTCTTTAACACAGAGTTAATTTTATCACCATCAGAAACCAAGTGGGAATGTCGAAGGTAGGCAGAGGTAATAGAGATGTAATTGCCAGTGTGCCACTGAGTATAATAATAAAACACTGATGAGTATTCTCACGGGAGGCCTGATAAGTGCTGAGAGAGGAAAACAGCAAGGACTGGCTTTACGAAAGGTCATCAAACTGTGGTTGAATTTCTCCACTTCTGTCTTTCATGAATGAAATGTGAAGCCCTATTTCTCCCCAAGTCTATGACATACTGCAAGTGGGGAGCCCTGAGCTATGGGGTATAAACAGGTCTGTAGGGTTATGAAAAGAAACTGATGAGCAAAGTGTAATAGACAAGAAGATATATTACATATATACACAACCACATACATTATGTGTATGTATGTGTGTGTGTATATGTGTACTTGTAAATGCTACATAGTGAGGACATTTTGGCTGGTCCTCACTTTCTGACATACCTTCAAATTACATTTTCAGGGTCTAGGGGTTTTAGGGTTAGAATTAGGTTACAGTTAGGGTCAGGCATTCAGTTGTGATGGTTAGGGTGTAGGGAATGTATTATGTCAACGAGTGTCCTCACACAAGACAACCTGTTGAAATTCAAACCGAGCATCAGAATGGGGAGGAAAGGCAATTTAAGTGACTTTGAATGTGGCGTGGTTGTTGGTGCCAGATAGGCTGGTCTGAGTATTTCAAAAACTGCTGATCTGTTGGGATTTTCCCACACAACCATCTCTAGGGTTTACAGAGAATGGTCCGAAAAAGAGAAAATATCCAGTTCTTTGGGCGAAAATGCCTTGTTGATGTCAGAGGTCAGAGGAGAATGGCCAGACTGCTTCGAGCTGAGAGGAAGGCAACAGTAACTCAAATAACCATTTCTCACACCCAGGGTATGCAGAAAAGCATCTGTGAATGCACAACACATTGACCCTTGAAGCAGATGGGCTACAGCAGAGAAGACCACACCAGGTGCTACAATTCACACAGGCTCACCACAATTGGACGATTGGAGAGAGAGATATATAGACACACACAAGCTCAGATTAATTGGAGAGATTAATCCGACAGGTTTGACAGCCTGGAGTACTTGAATGATGGCGACATGACTAGAAGAGATGTTCTTACAGGAAATGAATCTGCTCTTGAACTCACATTAAGAAAAGGAGTGAAAGTTAATTGGAATCAAAGTGATACAAGTAATTTACTGTTCAGCATAATGATCAAGGATATTTTTCCTTTCATGAAAATAAAAGAAATGATGAAGTGAAAATGTGGATAATATGTGGGGATTCAAGTTGTCCGTAATAAAAGCTTGATGTTAGAAAATATATTAAATTGAGGATAAAATAATTGAGCTGGAAAGAGCTGATATATTTAGTTTTACTATTTTGTAAGATTGTTTAAGGCTTCCTAGCTTCTGCTGTGCAGGCTGAGGAGGGAGGGCTGGAATTAAAAACTTTGATTGAGTTATTGCAAACAGTAATAATGATAATGGGGAGGAGGAGGAGAAAGAGTTCCTGGTTAATTATTCATCCAAATGCAATATTGTATTGTACAGAATACTGAATAGAAATGGACTGCTGATGCCACTGAGACATCACAAGCATTAATATAGAGGAAGATAAGAGAGAAAAGACAGGAACATTTGAACAGTGAAGTGTAGATATTTAATTGAAGGTGGACAGGAAAAAAGGGATGAAGTCAGAAAATGTACCTGAAGAATAGTCTGAAGATTATAAATCCTCATTTACTCAGTCAGTTGAGTATATCTGACATTGGACGCTTGACTCCATCAAAAGTGAAGAAGACAATATTGGAGACTGCTGTATTTCGGTCATGCATAATATATAATAGTATGGTCCTGGGCTTTTGAACATTGTCAGTTCACTACTTTTTAAACATACAATATGAGACAATTTAAATACATTATATAGAGTATGTGAGTTGTCACGATTCAGAAAATGCTGCAAAATGGTGACATGCTTCAATGAATAGTGAATTATTCTGACCAGCTTTTTGCCAGCTGAAGTGTATCTAACCTGAAGGAAAATGTCTTTTAAAAAGACAGAGGTCTCAAACTGCACATACTGTGTGTCTGTGATGCTCAAGTGTATGCGCAAGGTGAACATGAGTACTTAACATTTCTCCTGGGGTTATAATATAATACAATACAATACAATACAATACAATACAATACAATATAATATAATATAATATAATATAATATAATATAATATAATATAATATAATATAATATAATATAATATAATGTGCATATTTTAATTATATATTTATATTTTTTATAATTTCATTGTAATAAAAATAGTAGTTGAGTGGTTGTTGGGAAAATCTCTCACACACAAACACACACTTCCAAGCACAGGTGTCAGTGGCTGAAAACAGCAGGTAACTAACCCTGAAGGACCCCCAGATGTAAACAGTTCCGTCCTCTGTGAGTGCAGCTGTGTGACTGTCCCCTGCTGACACCTGGACCACCTTCTCCTCCAGTGTCACCTTTCCTGGAACCATCTCAGACCCCTCCTCTGTTGTGTCCCGACCAAGGGCCCCTTCATCATTACAGCCAAATGTATAGACCTGGGGGGAAAAAACCATATCAGTTAATCTAGGAAACTAAAGACCCTTGGTTAAAATGTTAGAAGGAAATCTGCCATGCAATTTTAAAAAGAAATAAGACAGATATTCACTTACATGGCCAGTGTCGCTGAGGCACACAGTATGCATGCCTCCTGCTCTCACTTGCACAGTCTTCTCTGGTAGGGAAACAAGGGCTGGCTTCTTCCTCTCAATGATGTCCTCACCTAAACCCAACTGTCCAACATCACCCTGGCCCAGAACCAGAACCTGACCTGCCTCCTTGCCATGACTCCTGTGGGAAACTGGTACACACACGCACACACATGTTATTAGATTTACAAATTGTAATGTGACATAAATCTAAAAAATGAAAAACAAAGAACTGTTGTGGTGCACGAGGCAACTTGTTAAAACTGTGGTTGTTTATTGTGACATTCTTATAGCCACATGTTTTCCTTCCATAAACTGGGTGTGTATTGATATCTTAACAGCAATTTGATTTTATTCTTCAAGTTAGAAATACATCTGTAGTGTATTTTCAAATGGAGTCTCAGTTGGGCTAGCAAGTTAACAAAACACAAATAAAACACTGTTTTATTATCCATGAGCAGAGACATTGGTCCAGTCAAGCCTTTTTCAATGCCTTTTTAAAAAAAACAAAAAAAAAAACAAAAAAAAACAGCCATTAACTTACCTTTCACTTTCTTTGAGTCTTTATCATCCTCCACAATAGCCTCGGACTTCCTCTTGATGGCGGTCTTTTTAGCAGGCATGACGGAAACTCTTTAGGAAAAACTTTGGGAAAAACATATGAGGAGATTTCAAAAAACTACCATGGGTTAAAGTCACTGAATTGTATATCTGGTGGTGCAAAATGCAACAAAAATCTAAAAAAACAAAACACAATTCTATCAGACCTTCTATGGCCCAGTCTAAGCAAACACTATGCATGGGGAGCTTTGTCTTTTCTTCCAGGGCCAGTGGACAAAGACACATGGTGGACTGGCTGGATATTGAATAAATATCAAATACTTAATATGGTCTACTTTTCGCATGCTGTAAGGTTTACATTTGGAGAAAACCATAAGATGCTTTCAACCCTGTCTGTTGCCAGCTGAACAATAGTACTGATGATCTGTAATGGTATGGGCAGCTGCTAAGGCCTGAGCTGCATGGCAACATGACAACTAGGGCATTTGAGGGCAAATCATAGATTTGCCTCAAGTGCAAAGTGGAACAGCACTGATGCACCTTCTTGATATGCCCAGTAAGCATTTTTCATAGCCAAGATTTAGCAAGTTTGAGAGGAACAGAGAATCATCATTTGTTTTAATTATACCTGTGCTTTTCCTGATGTGAAATGTCAAAATGTCTGCGCAAACAAAATGATCAATCATCGTGAGAACAATTAGTTGACAAAGAGCAAATAATCTGCTCTTCAACATCTTGAAAATAGATTCAGTAAGTTATCAAGCATAAATACCCTTTACTGGTTCTAGCCTCTGACACATAAGGGACATTAATGTTATGTCCTAAGGTTTTAGACTGCTGGTCAGAAAAAACAAGCTCATGTTAACATAAAAATTGCCACATTCCTGCATAATGCCTGCATACAACACTGAATATCCATAACAATGTTGTGGGGCTTTGAGTACAAGGCATAACCATATTGAATAATATAGACATTCTCATAAACCCACAAGCTTATAACAAACCTAGAGGACCGACAGGCACAATCAGTCTTTATTTGGGTCATAACATTGACCAGAAGCTGTTAGGGTTCAACAGCTGCCAGAGGCTCATTTCAATGGCTGGCAGTGTCAGGTTCCTTCACCCCACAGACAACTGTGCCTCCTCCGCCTCTGCCTCCATGCTGGTATGAACATGACCACTTGTTCAACAATTTAAGCTGGAACCACACTCAGCGTTCAAGGCAGACACCAACTTATCTTGTAGACATGTTTAGAGAGGGCTGACAGTGCGTTAACATTTAACTTAAACCCACAGTTTAAAATAGGCAACGTGATCTAACGTTGGCAGTTGTCCATGTGTCCTTGCTAACATTTACCATTTTACCTTACGTTAGCCGCACACGGCTGCTCTTCAGTCTAATTCTTGATTGTAAATAAAGGTGACACAGCCGGCTGCTAAGACATTAAAAATGTAACTTACAAAAGTCACGTTTTTACCCCATAAGCATGTTAGTAGACTCACAATAAAGTAAAGCTAGTCTACATGACACTGGCTAACTGTCTGCGAGCCAGCTAACTAGCTAGCGGCGTTAGCATGACATTCGGACATGAATGAACCACAATAACATTATTTATTGAATGAACTGCATACACCTCGATTAAGTAGTGCTTATTATTGCATGTCTTTCCCAGTTGGACAGTTAAGGAGCTGATAATTTACTAACCTGTGATATATAGAAGTCTGTAGTTTGCCTAGAAGTGAACATGCGCAACTTGTTCCCGGTCTTGAGGCACGCAACACACGCACGACGTTACGTTTTTTGTAAAATTAAAGAGACAGAAACACTCAAACCCAGCGGCGGTGTCCTGGTAGTGGTACCCATTTACCAAGTTTTCATTCATTTACTGAAGTAAAAGTACTGATAACCAATGGTGGAAGAAGTACTACTCAGATCACGAGGCGAGAGAGGGTGAAAGTAAAGACATTTGTGGGAATGTCTGCAACGGTGTTGGGATCAATTCTCCAAATAATATTTGATCTCCTTTTTCAGAAAGATTGTCACAAATGTGTCTGGGTGTTGCATAAGTAAAATGAATTAGATTAAATCTGGTAAAACAGAAAGAATTACTCACTTAAAAAAATCTCCAATTGTTAATTGGTCTATGCTTTAATTGCGACTACATGCATTAATAGTACATTGAGACATTAAACTGCAAATTTGAATAAAGACTGGAAAAATGTAGGCGTCCTAAAACTTGACCTGTAATGTATAAGATCATGATTTGAAAAGTAAGCTGGAACTTCAGCTGTGAAATATGTGTAGTGAAGTCAAAAGGACAATAATTACCAAATCTCTGAAATGTTGTGGCACTAAAGTATAGCCTACAGTATTGTAAAATTGAGGTAAAATACATAAAATTGCACAAGTGCAATAAAAATGTAAAAGGGGTCCATAAAAAGTAAAAGTTCTGCATTCATGATTTTGCTTAACTAGAAGGTAAGTAGTCTACTGTCGACAAAATGTACAAAAGTAAAAGTACTAATTATGCAATAATATTAATACTTTCTAAACTACTGTAGTGTAAGCTATAATCTTTATCACTTATAATGAATTTCTCTATCACTGATAATTATTCATAAAAATTAAACTACAACTTTTTTTTGTATTTTAGAAGTCGATATATGCTATATTAAAACCTTAATCTGCAGAGTAATTAATAACTATAGTTGTCAAATAGATGTGGTTGAGTAAAAGTAAAATAAGAAGAAAACAGAAACACTCAAGTCACGTACAATCACCAAAGACTTGCAAATTACAAACACAAGTTTATATGACATGATGAATTGTGGCCAGCATAAACCTGGGTGTAATCCACTTGCAATATATTAGTTGCAAAGTATGGTACTAGTTTAGTTCACCCTCTATTTTGAGACTGTTTATTTTATTCCTCATATGTTGTGCATGAATATTTTCCTATGCTTGGGCATTTATTTTTTGTATCATCACCAAGTGTGAGCCTTCATTTGAGTGTTTTGCAAATGCACATATATGTTGTCGTAATTTATCAATTTACTCTGCTGCTGCAAAGATTTGTCACCTTTACAGCCTCATCATAAAAATTACAGAATATACTGCTTGAAACCTCAGGGGTGCATATTTAGAACACCACATGTATTCCAAGGTTCAGATAGACCTTATCTTTATACATAATGCATCTAAAGCCATCCCCAGGCCAGGTTTAGCTCCTCATGATAACAGAGAAAAAAAAAACAAAACACTCACCTGCCACCAGGTGTCACTGCAGCCTCATATTTTCACTTTTTGCTCCCAATTTACACTGTCCCCACAAAATCAGTAGGCACATGGATCTATTGATTTGAGCCAGGGACAGAGTAACTGCACAGAAGGTTCGAGGAATTGTAAGATTTTTAATTAGATCCAGATGTGACTATTTACAATTAAAAAGAAAACGGTCAGTCCATACAATTCCACATTCAATTAAAAATGAACTTAGTTTTACAGAAAAGGTACACTTTGATATTCCCATTCTTGTAGCATTTAATCATAAACTAATATTCTGTGCTTAAAAAAATAGCAACCTATAATACTTTTATATTTAAAATTTCTTTTCAAATGAAAGGAAGACAAGATATACACAAGCATCAGTTAAACCTATATCAACCTGTACACAGCATAGAGAACCCTGTAAGCTACTGGCCAGACAACAATACAAGATAAATCACTTCTGCATTGTCAGAAGGTTCCAGCCAAAATGACTCCCTGTTTGCCGTTTATACATTTTCTGATTTTTTGATAAATCCCTGATCTATACTCACAGCAACTTACATTTAACTCTTAGTATAGACACTATTAGCATGATCTTATTCAAAATGGCTACAGAATGCATTGCATGGTTGATCTTTAAAGGGAAGTACAAAAACTCATAAAAAAGTATAAATGAAGAGAGATTATCCAGATCCAGTGGCACTGGATTCTGTGTTGGCTCATGCAGTGGATTGCAGAAATCATTGATATGAAAGCCAGTCTCCTATAGTCCTTTAGGCATTGGGTACGTTGGCACACATAAACACACCAACTGCCTCCTGACCTGCCCCTTTTTTATATCTAGATTGACGCTTAAATGGCCACCTCACATCACAACCATAAATACAGGCAAGCCAAATAATAAAACAAAAGGCTCAAATAAAAGCTGTCACTACTCATGTGATCAAAATTACAATATAAAATATCTTGTGCATTACAGATTGTTTTGTAATTAGATCTCTCCAAGTTTCATTCTCTAAGGTATCACAATAGCAGTCTGTACACAATTAATATAAAACACATACAATATCCCAGAGATGTCCAGTCCTAAAACAGAATATCCCAGTCTTCAGTTTCCAGCCTGCTCTCCCTGCTGCCGTTTGTCTCTGTTATCTATTATTACTGTGTGGAGTATTATAAGTCATCATCATTATTATTACTATTATTATTGTATGTTATTAGATTAACAAGATGAATTAGCTTTTCCATATACAGTAAAGAAGAAAAAAGGCAACACAGAATGAGGCCGCATTAAAGGTTGTAACTAGATCCAAGTCCCTGAGGGGTACCACATAACAGCAGAGTGAGAGTAAGCCCTGTAGGTCCCCTGCCACTTCTCCACTTCATTGGCACGTGGTTCCCCCTGTTGTCCGGGAGAAATACTGCATGTGGGCCTCACCCACCACCGCCTCAGTTTAGTGAAAGCAATGTAGTGAGAGGGCGATGGAGGGCAAGCGAGAAGCGTTCTTGTTTTGAGTAAGTTCCAGGCTTTTCCTGATGATCTGTACAGTACATTCAAGAAACATAAAGGGCCATAAGTCTGCATAGGGAGCAGCCTCTTGCCACAAAGATCTTAAGTGCTTCGTTATCCACGAAGGGGGGACGGGGACGGGGACGCTAAGGCCGATGAAACCTAAATGAAACATAACAAAGAGATCTCATTAGTCATAAACAGATGTTTGTGTTCTGTTTAAAGTTACAATCCTTTACATTTTCAATGGAACCTATTTGTGGTCAGCATTTTTTCAGAAATTCAATTCCATTCAATTCCATTCAATATCTGTACATTCTGCAATTACGTCTCTATCTAGTTTTCATTGTTAGTGCTGGAGACTGTGATCCCCATGCTGGATTTAAATTGCCTTAACATGCATAATGGAATTGTTCACAGGAAACGATGCATGTGTATAATCCAGTGTTATGGTTTTACCTCATTATCAGCCTCACTGTTTACTATACCAGACCAGTATTAAATTACTGCTAATGAAACTGCTCCCGGTGATAATTTACATTAAAAGTGAAACACAGAGTGGATTATAATGTGAAACAGTCACAGAAAAAAAAATTATTTGTCATCAAGGTTAGGCCTATAAACAGATATACCAGCTGTTCTTCTGTCATATTTCTGATAAAGTAGTTAGTGGTAACAAGGAGTATTTCCTGTAGTATTAAACTGCATGCGAACTGCAGGGGTCACCAAATCAACCAGGACTGAAATCTGAAGGATATAAAGTCACAATCCAACTGATACCTTGTGTAAATTCTGCTCTCTTCATGAACCTCCATTTCAGTGCTCTTATAATCGTTGAGCTCCTTCCGGATAGCCGCCTTGACCAAACAACAGGAAAGAGATTGTCAGTTAAAAGTGAATTTAAAAAAGGAGACATGTCCTAACCATCACATTGATGCTAAAATGATGTTAGAAACAATCGTTCACAGGGAAATTAGTTAGGTGCATTTACTGGGGTTGTTTAGTACTCGCTTGAGATGACACACTGAGTGCATACCTTGTCAGCAGGAGTCAGCTTGGTCCACGGCTTGTCTGCTCTCCGATCGTAGTCTTGGGCGTCTGTGACTTCCACATACTCGTGGAACCGCAGGATTTTTCTCGCCTGTAGTTCTGCGACTGTGGGTCTTTGACTCAGCTACAGTAAACAGAGTTTTTATGTCAGTTTAATATCAAGCAAATACATGACTTGACACCTGAGGTCTGTTGCGGATGTGTTGCCTCACCTTCCTGGTCAGCCGCCGCTTGATCTCTCTAACCTCAGCTTGTCTGTCAGCCTGATTTTTGGCTGAGGAAAGAACGAGGGAGGAGAAAAAAAACATCAGAGCTTAATTTAGACTCAGGTATGAAAGCCCTGTTTGATGTGCAGGAACAGTGGAGTAAAAGCTGTTTCCAAAATTAGACATCTAAACTGTGATCCATGTTTTCAAACATCTTTTCAAGTGTAAATTCTTGTCACCATTGTGCATAAAAATCTGATTTTGTTATACACTGCAAAGAATTGGTTCAGGAATGTTAAGAGGTGGCTTTACTTACAAAAACAAGAGTAATTCATAGACAAAACAATCAACCTGAGCTGAACTGTGATTTTTGTTTAAATCTACGTCAAGAAAAATAATCTTTTTCACTGGTGGCATTATTAGGTGCAGTAATGTAATAAAAAAACTGGTGAAAAAGAAAGGAAGAGTTGATACTGACGCTGAAGGATGTTTCTTTGCTCGAGCTCCTCAGCTGTGGGTCTCTGACTAAGTCGTCTGAAGAAAAAAGAAAATAAGAGCAGCTCTATTTTTACACAGTTTCATCACTTTGTCATTCAGGCAATAAGTAGGACAAAGATCTAAGAGACGATCGCCTGAGTTCTTCAGGAAATGCACATTCACTCTCCTCAGTTTAAAGGATACAAAGGCAATAGAATATGCACATAAGTACGACAACGCCTGTCTTCACCTTGTGAGTGCGGTTCCGATCTGTGTGCGGATGGCCTCCCACTGCTCCCTGCTCTGCCAGGTGAGGCCGGTCTGTCCTGGGGGCTGGTCGTCTCTGCTGCTCCTCTCCTGAGTAAACCTGTCCCTGTTCGGAGCAGAGGGACGGCTGCTCAGCTTCAGAGCCAGAGTGTCCTTCCTCTTGACCCTGTTGGCCAGGGCGCCTGGATAAAAGCCAAGCAGGGAGATGTGGTCAGGTGCACAGGAGCACAAATCACTGCAAGCCGCTTTACAGAAAACTTGAAATTCTAAACAATCTTTAAATATTTTCTCAAACTTTAGTTATGCTTACTAGGTGGGGGTTCATCCTCCTCGTCCTCATCTGAGTCTTCATCTTTATGAGGCACAGGACCGTCTGAGTCGCTGTCCTCCCCGTGCATGTCATGCTCCTCTTCCTCATCCTCTTCCTCCTCTTCTTCCTCCTCCTCCTCCTCACTGCTATTTCCCCCTGGGATGACACAGACGCCAGCATCACCGACCAAGCAACGGCGACTCCGTGGCTCCAGCTCTGGCTGGGGGATCTCCCCATCGTACTCCTCCTCTTCTTCGTCATCTTCCTCCTCTTCCTCCTCCTCCTCCTCCTCCTCTGAGTAGTCATCTTCAGATCTAATGGAAAGAGAAAAATAAATGTATACATAATCATTATGGATACAGACAAAGCATCCGTTTGTGTGTATTAAAATAATTTAGAAGTAGCTTTTGCACTTAAACAAGACTGACACATTTTTACCAAATGAAAAGTTATGGATCCAACCCTCAAGATTTCACACTTCAGCCTAACCAGGAGACAACCTCACCCTTCTGGCTACACCTGACTTTGCAATGATTAAGGAAAAATTTTCTCCAGCTCTAAATAGCTTAAAAATGGCCGTGGAGGCTACTGACGGTCTGATGCAGAGCTGGCTCTCATGTAGGTAGCAACACTGAAGACAGAAGAACTATTTCTGTCCTCTGTGTCTGATAACCTTGTTTTTGCTTGCACTGACTTGTGATTTTGTTTTGACAGACTAGCTTTGTTTAACTAAAGTTCTCCTGTCATTATGTGCAGAGAGACTCACAGTTTCAGTGGTTGGATGCTGACAGGCAGGGGGCGACTGCGATCTCCTTGGTACTCCGGAGGGGTTTCAAAAAGCAGAGTGTGTGCACGCTGTAACCCGTCTGGATGCGGCTGAGCGGGGCCAGGACTGGACAGGGCTCGCTGGATCATGATATGCAGCGGAACAGGAGCCGGGCGCTGGGGGGACTCATTGGTCGGGCTTGGCGGGTCAAACAGCATGGGTATGGGTTGAGGCAGGGGGTGGGGGTAGGAATGCTGATGGTGGAGGTGGTGGGTGTGTATGTGTTGCCGGGGCGGAGAAGGCGGTATGTGAGTTGGTAGGGGAGGGGAGGGAGGAGGGGGAGGCAGCTGGAAGCCCACAGAGAGGCTGCTGTGGTCCTCCAGAGAGAGCGGTGAGGGCGTGATGGGATGACTCGAAGCAGAGGAGTCCTCCGTGTTGCGTTTGGTGACGGGGGTGGTCCTCTTCGGGGGCATCGGTGGAGAGGGCTTGGCTGGCACAAGACTGGCACCCCCAGTGGCTTGGTTGAAGTCACCTGCAAATGAAAACCAATTAATTCATCCAATCGTGAAGCAAAATAGCTGAAGCTTAGGCCTTTGAGTGAGCTGCTACCAAGTGCTCTAGTTTGCCACTGTGACATGAGTGCACACACATCAGCCATGTGTATGATGCACCCAGCATGCCAGAATACACATGAACAAATATAAATACTGGGATTACATGTGTGACTGAGCATTATTGCGTACATACAGTGGGTCACATCACATGACCATGTCAACATGAATGCACACACGGCCCTAACAAACCAGTGTGCAGCATGTGCCCCAGGTCACAGAGACAAAAGAGATACATTCAGCCTACATGCTCAACACAGCTAGATTATTAACCTGCTGCCAAATCTTCTTTATTAGCATATTTTAAGTGCAAAAAGCTCAAATGCAAACCCTCTAGTTATTTGCATGCACATTTGTATATTTGCAATAAGATTCTTAAAACTCTGCAGAATGGTTAAAAGCCATAGCCGTGCTCCTGAGGCATAATAAGAGGTCAGTGTTGCCAGACTTGAAACATGCAGTAGACTAGACTGAACTGGATCACGTCTTCCTCTCTAAATGAAGTCAAGCCCTTATGTTAGAACCCTTTTGCTCCTTCCACTCATCCATCCACACATAGCCACCCAGCTGAGCAGGAGCTGAGTGGATTAGCGCTATGAAATTCACTTGATGCATTGCAGGCCACAGCTGGAACCCGCGGAAGCCTCTTCCACATTCACATGCCAAGTAACAGAGTAGAGCATTGAAAACACTCAACCGCGCTCTCACACACAAGTCTTCTCTCATATTCATGAAGCACCCAGCACACTCATTATCAGCTCATTATGTGCATGCGGCTCTTATATACCACACCCAAAGAGAAGCAATCAAGCCCAGTCAACAAGGTAAAGGCATTGGGGGAGGGGGGATATGTTGGCAGCTAAAAAGGACGCGACATGATGAAGAACGCAGACGCTGAAGGAGGACATTCCAGACATGGGCACCCTGGCCACAGAGATACCACAGGGCATCTTTTTACCTGAGCGCAGGCCTCCGGCCCGTCGGCACAGGTAGACGGGCAGGGACAGGTAGACATCATAGTCGCACTCTCGCTTCCAGCAGGACCAGTAGAGCGGAAGCTGAGCGTTCTCTCCCCCCTGCAGGGCGGAGACTAACAGGGAGGAGACGGAGGCCTTCAGCTGGTGTGTTGAATGATGGTAGGTACATGGTGTAGTGTGTATGTTGGTGGGGTATAGTTACGTTAAATGATCTTTATTCTGTCATTCATTTACGGAACTTTCAACCACACTCTTAATTACTATTGTTCTCCTCTCAACACCACCCTCACATCTGTCTGTTAAATATGAAGATACAACAAGGTTATCTTAACCCTAACCCCAGCCTGGCATACAGTGTGTACAACACCAAAGTCTAAAACCATCAGGCTGTGGTTTCAAATTTAACAGACAGATCAATTTTCTCTTTTAACCTTCAGCAAGGAAGCAAACATGAATTTTCCAAGTTGCCGGAATATTTCCTTAAAATATTTAGTATCCCTGACTTTATGGGACAGCTCTCCACAACTGCATCAACAGGTTTTTGTTCTCCAAATTAGATTTCCAGTTGGCCTACTCTTAGTCCAAATTTTGAGAAGCTTAAAATGCTGTTTCCAGGTGAGTTGCACTTCATTCCATTTCTATCCTCAAGAGACAACAAACGGGACATTTCCTAATGTTTTTCTCCTCACTTGACTAGTCACATGACTATCTGATGATATGACTGATAATCATCTGAAAAATAGAAAAAGACCTCACAGCAAATCATACCTAAAATGAACCCTGCATAATGCAACCACACTGAGTTGCACACACTTGGAAGATACCAAAGTCATCAGATCTGTTGTTAAAATAAAAATGAATCAAAGTAGACAGCCTTGCCCGAGTGGGAATTAAGGCAAGATGAGACAAACCCCCCAGTAAACAACAACAACCACCACTACCCTGTAACTGTGTGAGCAGCGGCCCACAGCCACAAGAGTCCCTGTTATCTTCAGAGTGTAAAATGCTGGAAAAGTAGCAGCTAAAATAGTCCAGGCGTAATAAGTAATTAGCTGGGGAAAAGCTGCTCAAGCTGTTCAGATAACATCATTACCAGGATGTGTGCGCTAGTGTGTGTTCGTGTGTGTTGCTAGCTGTGTTGAAGGCTTCTCTTCGCCATCAGACTCATACATGTACATACTGAATTCACCTGTGGGAAGACTAAACGCTAACTGAGCACAGTGGAGTGTTCATTGCGACTGTTGATGTAGGCTGCAAGTCCACTCCCTCCATCACCTGTTAACAGAAGCAGCCACTACTCAGCAGAACTTACCCAGCATGGCGGCGTTGTTCCTGTTCACTGGCTTGGGTGGAGGCAGCGGGGGCTGCTTGGCGGCCTGAGAGGTGGGGGTCGGGGCTGCAGACGAAGACTGCTGAGTGGATGCACCCGCAGAGGAGATGGACCGACCAGGTTTGGATGCCGCAGCCAAAGGGGCGGAGGGAGAGGAGTACTGGGTCGTGGGGTGGTTGGATGGGGTGCGTGGCGGACCCTCGCTGTCAGATTCAGGGGCGGAGGTCACCAGCCATTTTGGAGGCATGACAGGATGTTTGGGTGGCAGAGGTTCACGCAGGGTGTTCCGCAGAGCTTCCGGGTCAGGGACAAAATGGCTATCTGGCTCTATGAAGACACAGTATTATGAGGATATGTTATAAAATAAAGTTCATTCCACTGAAATAACTTGAAAACAGCCTCTCCATTCAACTGAGGCTGAGAAACACTTTAAAATCAGTGTCCAGCTGTGGCACACGCACAATATTCTACATAGCAGGCATTTACAAAGTGTACTTCTATCTTTTCCATTATTGAATTAGCAACATCTCATTATAAAATACTTCTGTACATGGCTATAAATGTTTCAGCTCAGGGACTGAGCAGTGAGCCATTTTCTGCTGCTTCACCACTCCAAGCGCTCTCTGTGATAGCTCTTGTTTGAGAATTGCATTATCTAGGGATCAGCTGTGAAGATAAACAGAGTAGGCGGCTGCAATTACCACCACAAACCCACCTCCCTCTGCCCACCCCACCGCACCCCCGAGCTGCCGCTGCTGCCGCTGCTCCCACGCCATTCCTCAAAGCTGCAGCTCTGAAGTTGAGGGTTATTTATTTACAGACGAACCTTTATTACTCTGATGTCATACAACCAAAGAGGAAATAATCCAGAGGAAAGGAGGAAGTGAGCATGAAGAACAGAGAAGAGAGGGAGAGAGAGAGTCAGAAAAGGAGGACAGAAAGCAGGAGATGTGATAAAGATAGAAAGAGAGTGGGAGAGGGAGAGAAAAACAGCATCAGAGAGAGGAAAAAAAAAAAGGAAAAGCAAGGTGAGACAGAGAAAAGAGCTGAGCAGTGACACATGAAGGAAAGTGGGGAGAAAATCTGTTCACCTTAAAATCTGTCAATAGACAGAACTTTCTCTTTTCCTATAGTAGTTTTCAATATGACTGTGGTTCGTGTGTCAGACACATGACGACTGGACAACTTAAGTCTAAAAACAGCACAAAACACCTTACTTTCTCAAAGTGTAACGCCTCAGTGAAATCAATTAGCTGTGGCTCTTCACCACTTCTCACTGAACTGACAGTGTTAAAGCATTAAAGTTCAATAATGGGTGTAGTGATTGTGCCACATTAATTAGGAGAGGAGAAGAGAGGACGAGTTATTCCCTCATGTTCCTGAATAAGAAGCGTAGCTGGAGCAGGGCCCTTGGGAACCGACAGAAGCCTGTCTATATCTGGGAGGACAGCGCATAAGCAGGAAAGTGACAGCAAGAGGGAGGAAGAAAGAAAAAAAAACATAGACTGAAGAATAGCCTATCACCTTCAAACACGTATGAAGGAGGTCAAGTTGTAAAACATACACCTTATCTCTTTGTAACAGGAAGGAAGAGTCAACAGGGATCTTATGATTACAGCTCTTCAGAATTGGTGGAAGATCTAAGGTGGCATATTGGAAATGACTCACCTCTGTGAGCCCTTCCCTCCTCAGCTGATGCATATCGAGGGAGTGTGGGCTTCCAGTCTGCTTCCACAGGCCGGCTCCTCCTGCCGTCCTCCGATGGCGCCTTCTGCAACCCGGGCCTCTTCTGCCCGTCTTCAGGGTGAAGCCGGCCTCGTCTGCCCTCCTCCATTTGGGTGTGAATCTGGCCCTGCCAGATCACATTCGGCTTCCACTCGCCCTCCCCGTGCACACGTGTCCCCATCCCTCCCCCTCTCCGCCCGTCTTCATGCAGTCCTGTACCCCTGGAGCATGGAGCTCCCCGGCGGTTGCCGTCCGAAGGAGGGCGGCCCCTGCGATCGTCTGGCTGGGTGAGCCAGGCCGGGTTCATCCTAAAGTCTGACTCAGAGGGGAGTTTACTCTGGTTGCATGGGCTCCTGGCACTGCTGACCACTCCTCCGACCCCAGCGCTCACAGGCAGAGTGTGACCATTCTTCACGTAGGACTGCTTCACGTTCTGTGCCTCTGCATCTGCATCTTGAAAGGTTAGACAAAAGAACACGAGCCCTTGAGAAGATCCAACGTTATTGTGAGTCATTAACAAAGAGATGAAAATGAGACGCTGTCCACTCCACTGAATAACTGTCCAAATTATTCATGTGTAATACTGGATTAGACTGGACTGGTTTAGTACTGGAAGTCGTGTTTGATACTGTATAGTATCCATGCGATTTACTGCTCCCTCCCTTGTCGACCCTGGACATGATCCACATAAAGTTGAAGTTAGTTGATTTATCTGTTATTTCATTGACAGAACATTACAAGGCCACAATTTTGATTCAGAATGGCTCATCTTTTTGGTGTTTTATTAAGCAAAAATTCCAAACAATTCATTCTGGCTTCACAAATATGAGGATTTGCTGCTCTCTGGTTTATATGATTATAAACTGAATACTTTTTAATTTCCAACTGTTGGCTGGACAGATCTAGCGATTTCAAGCTGATTCACTGGGCTTTGAAATATTCTCACTATTTCCTGACATTTTATAGAAAAAATAATTACCTGATCAATCAAGAGTGAAAATAATCATTAGTTTTAGGCAGGTCTCCAAGTAAAATAGAAAGGTGCCCTTAACCCAAGCCCTGTAGACCAAGACTGTGTTTGTTGGTGTGATGAAGGAGCAGCTGTAGGTTTAATAAATGGGCTTCTGCAACAGTGGGGCCGGCAGAACGCTTGCACACACCCCTCTCAAAGCTGTTTTGCTGCAGGGCACAATTCGCTCCACTTTTCCTCAGCTCTGGAGAGTGGCATAACATTTTAAACAGACATTACATTACTTTGGAACAACAGCAAGGTGAGAGGAAATTTACTATTTTTTTTAAATGTCTCAGACACCTGCTGGAGAGGAGGACGGTGTTCCTGCCATAATGTACTAGTGACTTAACTGTACTGTCTGTGTGGGTGTGAAAACCTCAGGGCGGCTACTGTCAGATGCAGACACCACTGCGCAGAGAGATCAGACAGATCACAGAAGTACTCTTACCATTGTCCGGGACCTCCTTCAGCACTCCCTGTTCTATAAGCTCCTGTCTCGTACGCCTCGTCGACATCTTTCTCTCCAGCTCTGCCGTCAATAAACAGAACTCACGTTACACACTGTGTTTTCTTTTTTCAAGATCTCCATGAGGGAAAACATACTGCAGTAAAATTGGTCACATTTTAGTTTATGATCTCATGCTCCAGAATTCAAAGATGCAAGTTCAGAGATCCTCACTCAACAGGATATTTTGTTAGCAGCTCATTGTCTTATTGTAGGCGGACTGAAAACACAAGGAGAGCAGAGGGGACTGTAGCGTTCAGGCAGGAACACATGTGTTGAGGAATTCTGATGAAAGCCGAATGTAACTGATATGACCAGTGAGGGGGGGGTTACTCACAATACAAACACAATGAGTTCACAACACAAACCTTCTGAAGTTTCCTTGAACTTCTCGCTGCTTTTCTTCTTCCGCCACTTCCACGGCTTGAAGATCTTGCCAAGAGTAGAGAACTTGCCCTTACGCTTTGGGGGAGGGGTGCTGTCCCCCGTGCTGCCCCCCTCTCCCACCATTGTGCTGTGGTGCTGCTCAGCTTCATCATCTACAAACAGCAAGAGCAGCATTAACAAGATTTGTGCAACTTAAAACGAGACGTGGAAAATACGGATCCGTCAGCAGTGGCAATGTTCTGACAGAGGGCTTTTTTTTCTAACCAAGCTCATCTGCTGCCTTTGTAAAGAAGGCCATGCTCATTACGGCTGTTATTATCTTTAGCTGTTAGTTCACGGGCACCAAGTGTGCTTTGGCAGGGTGATGCTGAGAGCTCATGGACTCCTCCACACATCCACAGTTAACGGGAGAAGTCTGACGCTGGCGTTCGGCCAGGATTTCGTTCTGTCAAGTGCTCACATTCCTTGGCTGGATGGAGACTAGTCCCTTATCAGCCTTTCAGCCCTCCCTGCCTCTATAGGGAAGAGAGGCACAAACATGGACGCAATCACACAGTAGCAGGAAAAAACTGTCAGTTGCGATACGTACGTGCAGCTAACATTTGAGGTGCAAAAGCTTTTAAAGAACGGCGATCATTATGAGATGCCATTAAGACCTGAAGTACTCCATTAAATGGCATTCTGCAGTCATGGTTACATATTCTGGGTTACGCAATTGACAGGCCAACTGACAGGGTGCTGAGCTCAGACAGAGTTTCAAACATTAGCTTTCTCAAGGCTGCAGCTGCTGTATTCTGCAGACATAATATTTACCAGTGGAGAGAGAATAGGGTCCGATTTAAAACATCCAGTCTCAGGCACACACAGGATGTCTTGGCGACAATAATGCCTTGCAGTCTGATTCCCATAACAATATACTCCTAACACAATACATACAATTCGGATGTGGCTTACTTAGCAGTCCAGTAAAGAAATCAGGAACATAATAACAACAATAGCCATTCCTTGGTGGACACTGACTATTCGTTTGACACACGCAGCAGGGGAAGTCAGGGTTAGCTACGGACCAGCACCCCTGCAGCTGGCAGGGATTCAGGATCTTTGCTAAGGGACATTTTAGCACGGTGGATGGTTGCTGACACAGGATTCAAACCCATTTTGCAGCTGAAGGACAGAGTCTTAAACCGCTGCTCCACACTGCTACCTCAATGCTGCTGGCAGGGTACAATCGGAACTAAATGCTTACAAAGTGTTTAGAAGCCTCACTGGGATCAAAACAGATCCAATCAAAACTGTCTAAGTCCCTGCATTTCTGAACATTTTAAAATATTTTTTCTCTGTATGTTCTGAAAAGTTTCATTCGACAAGCCTGTCAAAAAACAGACACTAGTCTACCTGGAGGAGGGGTGTTAAGCGTCCAGCTTCCATGGTGGTGGGACTTGAAACAGCATGCCATGGGGAAGCACGGAGCATTCGGCAACCCCAAAATCAACTCTCCTGTATATATCCCAACAGTCAAATCAGCAAGGAAGGAAATGCCAGAAGGACAAGTTGCAGGAAACTGTTCGAAACTACAACAGAGAGGGTCCTGGTTCAAGAAACATGTCCGCACCATGGAAATCCAGCTTATCTTGGCGAGGTAGAAATCTGAGGACTCAGACCAGCTGCCATAACATCCAGATTAAGCATTGCTTAAGGCAGCCTCCCTGTGATCCAGAACTGAGGTTCTCACACAGCAGACTGCTCTGACACAGTGGCTCAGCTGAAGCCAGTGAAGCAGGATAAGAGCTGGCTGTGCCAGGCCTGCACACTCCAAAGCACTGCAGAGATGACGATCGCAGACGACTCAGCCCATGCAGCAGGCATCTGTTTGAAAAAGAGGACTGACCATATCCTTAGAAGATTTGTACATTAGCCAGTGATGCCTGATTATAAAATGTGTCAATCCACTGACAAAAAAAAAAAAAAAAAAAAAAAATCTAGAAAATGTCAAAAAGAACAGCACATCCAACTCAGTTATCACATTCACTAGAGCTGTGGAGCCACTCAAAATGATTCTTCACAGACTCAGAGAAAAAGCTCTCCCACATTGTTTCAGCTGTAGAGAGAAGAGGTCTGAGAATGAGAGTAAAGGGTAAAAAGCTACAAAAGACAGAAAAAGAACAGGACTTATAGAGGGGGGGACCAGGCTGGAAACACAGGGAGGAAACAGCACTCCACCCTGATTCTGTGACCGAGAACAAAGACAACCTCTTCCCCTCTCACTCAATAACACAGTCCACTGTACAGCTCATGGAAACTCAGTGCTGGAGGGTACAATACAGTGACACCAGTGAAACTAATTAACATTCTGATTGTAAAACATCCAGATAATATAAAACAAGTTTCTATTCAGAACTAATCCAGAACCAGAACTCTAGCTGTCATGCTCTGTAATCAGTAGGTCTGCCAAGATAAGGCATACCAGTCAGGAAACATGGGGGGGTGTGACACTGTGTGTGTGTGTGTTCCTCTGATACTCTGGTACCCCTATCGTGAAGCCACACCTACCCCTCTCTCACATTTGTCCCAGAGAGGCCAGATTTGCCTCTAACCTCATGATTCAATGAGTCATGGCAGCCTGGTCAGGTGAGCATGTGGTTAAAGGAGACTGTTGTTTTAAAGGGCCCCCAGCCTTTAGCCAATCTGCCAGCCAAGCCAACCCGATCACTTACATAAGAAACCTGCTTCCACGCCATGCAGCAGTTGGGAAACACTTCCGACCTTATTATAACCCTAACCCTTGCCTGGGCAGATTATGAAATGTAATCTATTTAACTGACGGCAGAAAGAGGTTATAACCAGTGACACTGCTTCTTGTGGAATCTCATGTGCCCCAAAATCAGTACAGCATTTAAAACCCCAATAGCACAGTAGCATTAAGTCAAATAAATACAATTAGAGAATGCTATTTATGGTAAGTAATGTTTTAATCTGTCATATGAATTCATCACTTTGTCAAACTCAACTCAACTCACGATCTCTGATTAAAGATTAATTAGGTCTGTTTACAGTCTGTAATAGGAAAAACTGCAACAATTAAAAGGGAAAATGTTGGAATGGTTCCAAAATTATGTAAAATCTCGTCCAGTCAGACACATTTCCTATTTCCAAAAGTCCCTAAGGAAGAAAACATCATTCCAATATCTAAGGTCATCTTCTTGTGCATTATAAGATAAGAAAATAAGTGCGCAACACACACGAGAGTGTAAAAACACAGCTGAGATTCATCCACGTGATCCCAGTGATTTAACATTCCTTGTGGTGGTGAAAGTGAAGGGGGTAGAGAGAGAGAGAGGAGACTGTGCAGAGTTGATTATACAATCTCCAAACCCTGTTTCTCCTCTATGCTTTAAGGCAATGAATAACTACTAAACAGTAAGATTGGAATGCATAAATGCACACAGTACACAAAGAGTGCATGAGTGAGTCCAGAAACTCACCGCCATTGTTGTGTTTTTGTGGGTCCTGAGCTGGGGTCTCCACACGAAGGCTCTGTCCCATGATCCAGCCCCTGAGGGGCCTCTACCTGTCCTGCACCCAGAAACGTGCACACCACACTGGGACAGATCAGCAGCTGCACCTGCCTTCCTCCTCCTTCAACAAAAGCCCCCTGATCTCCTCTACCTCAGGTCTTTTCCTCTTCTTTGTCTTTCTCTCTTCTGCCAGTCTTCTACGCCTTTCAGTTCAGACCTTGCTCTGTCCCTCCCTCTCGCAATCTCCTTAAGACCTTCCCTCCCTCCAGGAGCTGGACTCCCTCGCCCCCTCTCTCACTGACCCTCCCTCCTTGGCTCATAGCACAGGTCAGCATTCAATGAAAGATGCCTACCATTCCAGGGAGAAAGACGGGTTATGTTTTCAATTTCATGTGTGTGCTGTGGTATGTGGTGCAATGTAGTGTGCCCAACAATGTATGTACAATGTGATGCATGCTATGTGGTGCAGTGGGCCTCAAGAGAACAAGGACTTGCATGACCATAACTCTGATCCAGGCTAAATGTTGCAATAAAAGGATTTAACCACCACAGAAAAACTAGACTTAAAACCACAGAGCTCACATTGTTTGCCCTGAAAACAATTACGTGCCGGACACACTGGTGTCAGTGTTTTTGTCTTCCTAGAACTGACAAGAAGCTCAGAAGATAGACATACAGACAATATCTATAGAAGCCATTCCTAAATCCGTAAACCACCTCAACTGACAAGCAAAGACCTTATTTATGTCTGTGCATGAAGGATGGATGAGAAACAATTGGAAGAGAGAAAGAAGGTAGAAAAGATCAGAGATTTTTTTGTGGGAGCAGCATGAAGGTGTGCCTGAGATGCTGCTCCAGCCCAACATTTGATCGTGAATCCCAGCAGCAGTGCAGCTGCTACTATGACACTGAACTTGTTTAAGGAGGAATGAAGGATCACGAGCCAATCTGGCAAATAGAAGATGTGTTGATCACACATATGCTACCATTTCTGTATCCAGTATGTATGCTAATATTAGGCCACTACTGTTGTTCAGAAGTAGCTGAGGGTGTTTATCATGCTGCTCACCTCTCTTAATGCCTCCAGACACCATTTTATGCACATCTCCAAGTCTCTTATCACAATATGAACACTCTCTGAGGCATTAGCATGACTTTGAAACATGTTTGCCAAGGAGAGCTGCCCTGTTTGGGGCCTGAATATAGAGAGGCAGAGCAAGAAAGAAAAAAGAGAGACCACTTTCTCTAAACTAGAAGAAAAGAAGGAGTGCGGACTGGACCCCCTGAATTAGTGCTTTGATTCCTTTTGAGGTTCGAGTGTCTTCAGAAAACCTTGTCCGACTGCGTCTCAGAGGAATCCAGAGCATCGAGCTGTGTCATTATGCCTGGATAGATCAGAGTTTTCTGAGCGTTTGGCTGCATCTCGGGCTGTTTCTAAAGATGGAGAGCTAGTGTGTTCGGCAGCGTTCCTTTTCTCTCCCTGTGCCCCACATACAGCCTCCACATCGGGCCGGCTTCCAGAGAGAGCTGAGCCAATCCGCATGAGCCCAGAACCTGTTGGCCTGACCTGGATAACAGACTGGGCCAGGCCACTTTAACAGGCAGAAAGACTGAGCCAGGTACACATAGACGTGCACATACACAGTCCCGTCCAGCACGGGGAGTGTATGGAACGTGCCCTTTGGATCGAGCTATAAAGCTCTGTGTCACTGCTGCCACTCTCATTCATGACAGGAAATTAGCTAAAAATGTCTTAACATATACTTTTGTATAAGGGCAGACTTTTAAATCCAAGCACGAAAAAAAAAAAAGAAAAAAAAAAAGCCAAATTAAGCACTGGCAACAGGGAGAAACAGCTTGAGTAGCTCTGTCCACAGGTAACAAAAAATACACCAGAAAGTAAATTAATCCCATAACCTCCTGTAAAACAACAAATTGTTATTATTACTTGTTTTTCAATGGATTAAATAAATCAGGTACAGTGTGTTAGTGAGCTGTACAGGGTTGGAGTCAATCTTCTCATCTCATCTCTTGGCAGGAAAGCGAATAAGTATTTCCCAAAATGTTCCTTCAATTTAAATCCCACACATTTGCAACAAACCTGTATGAGGAGATTAGATTATGATGAGAATTGTGCATGGCTTTTATTGTGAAATAGCCGCAGGAAGTTTTAAGTGGTAGCTTGTTTTTTTTACCTGATTTTTTTTTTCAGAGACATTTTACAAAAGGGAACTGGTTAACTAACCAGTAACCAAAACAACAGAAAAACGGTTCCTTTTCCTGCACAGCTGTTATGAGAGAGGGAGGGTCAGTGTTGCCTGTGAAGGTGGTTAACACCGGGAGACTAAATCTGCTCATCTTAATATACAGCAACATATATTCTCAATATTCACATTAATTCACAAAAATAATGACACAAAACATACTGACTACACGTCTTCTGCAGCACACCACACACACAACACACTGACCAATGCCGTTCAGGGAAAACCCTGAAAAGCCAAGATTTGACAGGAGAAACTGATCCTCAGTCAGGCCCTGAGGTTGAGGAGATGTATGGCTGTAGTCCTGATTGGCTCATAAAAACGTGCATGGCTAGACAGACCCCCATAAACACAGTGAATGTACAGCAAGATGAGTGGATCTACAGCTCTCTCCACAGCGTTAACACTGCACTTAACAAACCACAACGAGCAACTTGGTACTCACCACGATTTTCCATTACAGAGTTTGAGGCACACCAGTCAACGGTTCCTGAAAAACAACAATTTGATCATCAAGATGTGAGCTGAGACACTTTCAGTTAAACCAGTCTAGTAGCAGCGGTAATTTGTTTTTTCCTGCTCCAGAAAAACATCCACACTGTGGTCTTGAGTTCACAAGTCTTAAATGTTTTCATTAAAATTAAATTTAAATGTAATTAAAAAATTTAAATTCATTTAAAAAGCATCTGAAGCATCTAAAGATGAACCCAATAATTCTTAGGCACTATCAAGCCAAATTAAAAGTCACATCTATTTAGCTGAAGAAATCACATTTTAAAAACAGTATATTAATCATTACGTATAAATTAACATTTACCAGATTAACTGCTCCACTGGTCTGGTTCACAGTGTTTGTCAATAGCTGGTCATTTTGGATACAATTATTATAATATTTTTACCATCTACAATGCATTCATTACTATTGCAGCTGATGTCCGTGTGTGTTTTTATTTTATTATCATATTAAAAAAATCTCTGAGCCTTTTCTTTCATTCTAGGGCTTAATAGCCGAGCAATGCATCTTTTAAAACATTTTTAATACACATTTTTGTATAGAATTTTAGGATGTGCGACATTGTCCTCGTTATAAATGACCATTATTAGTTGTGGATTTGTGGAAATATAAAAAAAGGTGTCGACATACACTGTAGAAAGTCATGGGTGGGGTGGGGGTGGTGGCAGTACAGCAGTATTTATTCAGGTCTCCTGACGATGATAGCAGCTCCACCCATCTTAACCCCTCTGAAGATGAATAACAAAGAAGATTAGATCATAGTTAGTCATAAACTGAGAACGCTGCCAAGAAGGAGTGAAGATTAAAGATTAGTGGGAACCCATGGATTCTCAGAAACTTGGATATATCACTACAAAAAAACACAAACACCCAACATATTTAAACCAGAATGTCTGGGGTTGAACAGTGAGACGCCATTTACACCTAGCATTAGGTGTGATCTGCATCTTGATATCTTCTGTGTCACTACAGTAAAGTACAAGGTGTAAATGGGCTCTAAAGGCTGACAGCATCAAGGTGACATCAAGCTTCATTTAAAAGATGCAACAAAAACATCCACATTCCCTGCCTATCATGTAGCAAAGCTGCCATGTTAGAGTTGTGCTTAAGGGCCAACACCAGAAACATTTTTAGTCTGGTCAGAGTCGAGCTTACACACCACCTGAAGCTGCAGCACTGTGTAGGCGTGTTAGGTGTCACAGCCAGAAGGACAATATTAAACTTTAGGAATGAATGTGAACACGTTTGCTAAGCTTGTTATGTTTGCTATTTATTTTTTAGTGTCACCACCTTGAGCTGTAACCGTAACCCCCCCCCCCCCCAGGACAATAAAAGACGTATGAGATTTTGTAAAGCTATACACATTGTGCAGCAGGACATGGTGAGGAGAAACACAGTTTGATGAAATGTGAAGTAGATGGACTGTAGCACAACACTATCCTGCTCAACTAAAAAAAGACAATGATGCTACTGCGATCCTCAAAACTGGATGAATGAAGTGTGAATCGATTTCTGTTACATCATGCTGCTGGTGGTGTTAAAATCTGGTGGGAGAGTGGTTTCCAGGCACGCACACAGACTTTCCGTTCCATCTGGGCATTGTTCAAAACTACTCACTGGTAAAAAGACAAAGCACTCTCGTCGAAACACTTCAATAATGTAATTATACACTTATGATGGCCAAGTGCATCACTTTATAATCACAGTCTAACCCTTTCAGTACCTTAAGTGGATCATTTATGTTGGTGACTTTAGTTACTGGCTATTCTGACAAAGCAAATGTCTGAGAAATATTGTTAATTCATTTCAGAAATATAAAACTAATTCATAGGAAAAGATGCTAATTTGATCTTGACATGCAGCTATGATCCAGTCTCCTTCAAAATAAATTAGGAAATGATGTGATTACTTCACTGGTCCCAGAAGGAGGTGATGCTGCATACCCAGCTAAGCTTTGCAGGACTACAGTTTACCGTCTGTGTGTTTCTCTGCATCTTTTTGTTCATCCTCTTTTTGGTTTGGCTCAAGTTCCACCCTTGAAACTGTGACCCAGAACAAATTTAACTCAGAACAGTGCAGACTCTACCAACAGAGCGGTTTCCAGTTTTCAACAACTGAGAATAAAAGACATATAAAGTTTTTTATTTGCAAAGGATCTTTCGTTTGGGATTCAAGATACCCAGTATTAGTAGTATAGACTGCATGGTCCTCACAGATATGTCATTTTATTGACCATAGGTTAAATAGGAAGAACGGGATGTTCCTCTTTTTGGGTAGTAGTGTCAAAAGACAGGGCAGACTGGGGAAGCAGAATCAGCTGTGATTTGACTGACTTTGAAAAGAGAGTGAGTTTGGCACCACCCGACAGAGGCTGTTTCCAGTAGATCTCCTGGAGCACAAAAGGCTCTCATAAAAGAAACTGAGAAACTGAGAAACTGAGCAGACTTTAGTTTGCTGCACCTACTGGACCTGTTGCATATGCCCACTTGTTGAGAATGGAAATATCAACATCTGCTCTTCTCATTTTAAAGAGAAAAAGGGAATAATGGGGTATGAATTCTAGAGAGAACGGATGGAAAGACAACAGAAAGCAGTGAATGATCCATTTCTTGTGGCGCTGAAACTACAAGAATCGCGCAGATGAGTCGACTGACAGAAGATTAATCTGCAGCTACTCTGATAATCGGAGAATCGTTTTCTAAATACCTTTGTGATTTAGACTGTTGGTTAGACAAAACGAGACATGTGTGGACATTCCCTTGAGCTATGGGGAATAATAATAAGGCATTTTTCATTATTTTCTGACATTTTATAAACAGTGAAAGAATAATCAGCAGATAAACCAACAATGAAAATGATCATTAGTTCCACTTAGTCAATTAATTGATAAGTTGGCAACAGTAAAAATCCCAAACATTTGCTTGTTCCAGCTCTGCTGCCTTTGTGTGTTTACACTGCTGGCAATTTTCAGACATCACCTCAGGCTCTCGGGAATTTAGGTGTGCATTTTACACAGGTTACAGGAATTTTACTGAATATAATAATTGCCTGATAAAAAAAAAAATTAAAAAAAATTAGTTGCAGCCCTAATTTCTAGACTTAACAACATCATTACACACTCGACTGAAAATGGCCCACTCTTTGCAGGAGAACAGCTGCAATACTATGAAAGCCAAATCTTTTAGGGCAGTGGAGAAAAACAAGCAAAGAGATTTGCTTTGCATGAGAAACCAAAAAGCATAAATAACGTGCGAGAAAAACAAAACAAAACAATGCTGGTTATAAGTAGCAGTGAAGACAGTAGCCCAAACACCAAACCTAAACGGGACCACAAAATTCCTTCAGTTCCTCTCTTAACATTACTAATGAATTTCATTGCAAAGTGACCCTGCTGGTGGTCTAATGGAGCTCCATCATCTTACATTACAGTGAATCACTGATCTAACCAAACTGCATCATCCAGGTCTTCAGGGCTAATGTTATTTTCAACAACGGGGAGATAAGAGCAAAAGCCCCTTCAGACTCCGTGGTGGTGTCCAGGCTGATGCCAAGAAAGGCCCTGTGACAAAACTCTTGATGTGATCAATGATAATCAATATCCTGCCATGAAGGAAAGCTCTGTGCACATGCGCGGCTGTACGGCATTGTGATACACAAGTCAGTCGTGTAAACTCAGAAACTGTTTCCTACCCATATAATTACATTCTGCATTTTGGTATTCTTCTGTGTTCCTCTTCCAGGACAATTCACTGGCAGGATCAGAGGTGAACTTCCCTATTAAAAAAAGAGGCCCGAATAATGTCACTCAGGCCAATCATCCTGCCTAAATCCACATAAAATGGGCTGTAAAGTGTTGTAGTTTTTGTAGTACAGCCATACAAACAGGCTGGAGGAAAACCCTGACACCGCTGAGAGGAGTCAGATGTATCCGTGGTGGGAGATGAAATTTTTTGCACTCCCGCCCAGTGCCACAGCCTTGGCTGGATGACTCAAAATAATCGAGCCGAGTGGTGAGTGTTTCTCTCTATCCAGAGAAAGAGAAAATATCTTTGGTGTTTGAAAGTAAGAGCGGATTTGAGGCAGTGAGGGGGTAGAACTACAAATGCAGAGTCTTCCACCATTTCGGCCACAGCCTCATATGTTATGTATGCATGACACTTGCTTGCCTTGCCACATGTCAACTACAACATACACTATCCAAAGGGAGAAAAAAAAAAGAAAAAAAAAGAAAAGAACTGGCTTGAACAGATGCATTCCACAATCAAATATTGCTCGGTTTCACTTGCTGTTTGTGTCACGCTGACAGTCATTCTCAGAATGTGCCCATGAAAAAGGGATGTTGATGGCCTAGTTCCCTTTTGAGTTGTTAACCCTCTCCCTGCTCTGTGCCGAACAGAACAGATCAATATGGAAGTGATGAGTCTGTCCAAACTGCGCAGGACGTCTGTCCCTCAGCGTCTTCACCGTCATGAAACATATGTTCTCTGAAGCCTTAGACAGGCATCACAAGTCACTTCACAGTACTGGCCGAACAGATCTAAGTGGACATGACACACACAACCAATTAATGACACAAACACCCAATTAGAGCTTAAATAACGAGACAGACCTCGGTTCCCAGGCTCATCAATCACCACCTAAACTATGACCTTGTCAAAACTCTGTACAATCAGGACAAACTACCTTGTTTGAAAACTCACATTAAGAATCCACATCCTTGTTCGTGGACGATAGTTTTAGGACAGATGATACCAGCTGGGATTTTGTTCTTTTCCCAGCGTCCGTCCCACAAACACAACTCACCAGGAATAGGAGCCACCAATCAGGTATGCGAAAGTAGCCGTTACAGCCCGCCTAGAGGTCCCGACCGTATAATCTTCTGTGGAGCGCACACACCCTCACTGGCGCACATTACTAGCGCTGATTCAATTACGATGGGAGCGGAAACAGCAGCAGCTGGCTGGGTTATGCCATCTTTAAATAGAAGTTCAGCTCTTGGGTTTTGGGCACAAAAATCTGCCAAGTCAGTGGAGAAAAATCATTAACTCTACACGTTAGGCCTCTGTCTGCAACAGACTTCTGAACAATTCACATTCTTACTGACAAGAATGGTGGTCAACTGATTTAATACCGGTTAATACCTGAGACAGGTGGACTGAGCTGCAGTATACTTACAGGCCTGCTCCAGGGAGGTATCAGTGACAGATTTGTAGATGGCAAAAAGTGGCCACCAAGTCAGACGAGCGGTCTCTCTACTTGGACCTTTCTGCAGTGTGTATCCGAGCTGCACGGCGTCCGCACCCCTCTCTCCGAAATGGATGGACGAGGGTGTGTGTTCCCAATCCGGGCCGGGAGAGCGTCATCACCGAGCCTGCCCCAGAAAAGCATCATTCACCACAGGGACCAGTGGCCCACTTTTGCAAGGAGCCCAAAATGCTCCTCGCCTTTGCTAAACTTTTCTTCCTCAGTGTCCCTCCACCTGTGTGAAGAAGACTGCACTGCAGGGGGATGGAGCAGAACTCGTCATCATGCAACACAATGCACTACACTGACACTACAATGAAGGCAATTGATCGTACACAACACGCGTTACCATAGTACGCTTGTACGCTCACTTTACATTCAGCGCCTTCAGCTTGAAGCAAGGCTATCCACCTCTGCTCCCTGCCTGGAGAAGGGTGGGGGTGGAGGAAAGACATTTAGCTGAGCGCTCCGAAGGAATCTCAGTCTCATCTGTGGTCTAACCGAATCAATCAGGCCCAGCTGACAGCTTAACCATCCTGGTTGCCTCTTAATGGACCATTAAAGAGGATGGTGGGGGCTTCCAGTGGGAAGTGGAAAGAGCTAAGATACAACACAAGCCATGAGGCAGCATTTCTTTTCTCAGAAGAGCAAATTAACTTGAGCAGCTGTTGCGCCATGGGCAGATGAAACCAGAGGAAATGCATGTTACTGTATAGGAGAGCAGACGCAGGTTCAAGATGGAGAAGAGGCAGCTGACCGCACTGAAAGCCAGGCTTCAAGGCGACTCACATGTATTAATGTGACTGGAATAAATACAATATAAAGAGATACAGACAATAATTATGAACACACACACACAAACACACACTTTTTATGCCTGTTGAAAACCCACTGCTTAACATAACGAGCTTCCATCACTAGGTTTTCTGACAGGAAGTGTCTTAGCCTGCCCTGTAATTGTCACCTGTAATTTGAATAAATTACTGTAGGTTCCTTATGGCATCCAATATCTTGTAATGTCCTTGGGGGGGAGAAGAAAAAAACATCTCTGCTTCGCCTGTAATAAATAAAAAAATGTATGTATGTGGGAGAAAAAAAAACTATGCTCGGCTACAATCTCTCGAAATACACTTAAAAAAAAAATCAGAGCCATGCAAGCGCGATCTCCGCCGTGAAGATGTAGAGGCGAGTGTATCACGTCTTCCATCTTTGCCCCAACAATCCACGTCCTAATTAGATCTAAACGGAGCGCTGTTTTGTAATTGCGTCGCCGAGATTAGACTGACTGTTACTTCACCGCTTTTTTCCCCCCTTTCTTTCTTTTCTTGTTTTTTTTTTTTTTTTTTTTTTTTTATCCCGAGGCAAAACACAAATTACCTGAGAGGTTGACTCGGTCTATCGTGTGAAAGGCATCAAATGAAACAGCTGTTACTCCCGGTACAGGAGGAGAGCACGGAGCCGTCCGTGTGTGAGGGCTTCACCAGCGACCTGCCTCCCTCTCTCTCTCTCTCTCTCTCTCTCCCTCTCTCTCTCTCTCTCTCTCTCTCTCTCTCTCCGGATCCCGCGCCAGTGGACTCAAGATGCTGATGAGTGAATGGGAGACCAGGGTCAAGTCAGCTTCAGCGAGTACGGTGCCTTCCGGTCACACGTTTCAAAATAAAAGTAATATCAATAAATACATAATGTGACGTTTTGTACAAAACACCACCATTAAAGTAGCCTATAATGTAAATAAAGTGGTATTTGTTATGCATGGACATCTCACTGTTGCTGACATTTTAGTCAAATTTGGGTTTTCACTTGCAGATTAGACCATGAACCAAATATCCATTTGGTAATTTGCTAATTATTACTTTGCAGCAGATGTTTTATTTTATGTTTTTATGCAGCTATGTGCACAATGTGCATAAGTACACTTACATTTCTATATGAGACATATCCATAAACGGATCATTTTTCAGGTGTAACCAGCATCCTTGTCTGACGCCTGGAGACAAGATAACATGCAGGGAAACGCGTTGCTAGAGGCCTGTAAGTGTTTGTCCCCCCCACCATCTAACGCCGCCGTAATAAGGAAAGAAAACGACATACGGACCCTTAAGGTGCATCCCACTAAAGTTATCCGACTACAAACATCGACGCACACCATCTACATCCCGGAGACCACACGCATCCTTTGTTGTGCGTGGACGCCTCTGCAGAGCATCAGTGGAAAATGGAGTTTCAGGTGGTGAAGCAGCAGCTGTGATTTCAGCGAAAAGCCAGCACATAAAAACATGCACAGGGTGGCACCCAGGATCTGCGGGGAAACCAAGATATTCAAGCGCAGCATCGCGTTGGAAACGCGCAGTTTAATAGTGATGCCGGCTTGTTTTGTGTCGGCCAAGTTGGAGCGCAACTTCGGTCATTGTCTGCGGAGAGATCTTCCCTCCCAACTCTGTGGCCCACAGGACATCAGCACTCGCGTTACCTCTCCCCTGACTTGACCTCCTCATCCGCCTCATCCTGTGAAATTAGTTACAGTCGATTTAAAAATAGCAGCCCGGTTATTTCCTCACCTCAGTTTCCCCACTCTCGCAGCGCCCGGTCCAAACATTTTACGCACTTTACCGGAAGCCATCCCGTGCCGGGCATCTCGGTACCGGTAGTTCTCGGTCGAAGCTGCATCTCCACGGTGGGCGTTGCAATCACGGCTCCTCTTTGTGTTGTAAAGACTTCAGTACCCACTAGGCATTGCAGTGCATTGATCCGTGGTGGTGGTGGTGGTGGTATTGGTGGTGGTGGGGGGGCAGCACACCGTTATATTGTAGGAGGTGGTGTTCGCTTACACCACTTCATTTATGAAAACAAAAAATAATAGAAAGATAGCTCCCGCACGGACATAGAGCTTGTTGTCATAATTTATCCCCACATTACACCTTATTAACCTCACACCATAAGTTATGATACTGTTTTAATGGGTCAGGTTTAAAAATAGCATCTAACATGGTTAGGTCATTCTTAAGTGTTTGCTAAACATCATTTCTTTGTCTCCAATAACGCAACAGAAGCCTCACTTTGGCACAAAGAAAAAAATAATTACATTAAATGGATAGCTTCTCAATTTTATGAATGGATTCTGTTCTGTTACAGTTTCAGTTTGGTTCTCAGTTTTCTAACCAAATGCGTTGAGATGAAACAAGCCTACAAACCCAAACAAATCAACTGAAATTAATCCTGAAGAGGGATCGCTGATGTTTCAGTGGTGCACATCTCATTTTAGAGACGAAAACATTTCAAATAATCATGGCTGTAAATGAGCCTACAGATCACACGTAAGAGGAAAGATTAGGGCTCTGTGTTGTCTTTCTACATCCATTTGTAGTATTGTTATTGACACCACCAGGATTTCTTGTGAAAATAGATTTGCACAAGTGGTTCTGAGGGCCCAGCAGCCGTCAGTGGGACCCCTTCACAAACTGCTTAGTGTTAGGTCATAATTTATGTTTTCAGAAGAAGTAAATGAAGAAAAATTTGTTTTTTCTTCTTTTTTTTTTATTGGTGGTTGTTTCTGAAATGTCATGGTGCAGGTTATTTTTTTAGTAGGCTATATTTTCAAGGTGCAAAGTTAAGCTTGTAAAAGTAGTGTTTGATAAGCTTGGTGTGACATAACACAGTTTTTGTGACTTACAGATCAGCAAGTTTTGAATTGATGGTGTCATCAGATGACGCGGTTCTTCTAGTTTGAGTCAATGGTAGCCAGAGGCCATCTACTGGTCAACTGCAGGTATAGCATGTTTTTACATTAGTTTCAGTGGAAGGATTCACCCCCACACAGTGACGATGGTTGATGAGTTTTCCTTTATCTTAAAAAAGCTGTACATCTTTCAGCATAAATGGAAAATCTGATGGTTATTTTTTTAGGACTACATCATAAATGTGCACTAAGACTTTATTACACTAATAAGTGAACAATTTAAAGCTTTTATGCATATCACAGCTCAACAGAAGGAAGCATTTTGACCCACTGGGGAAAAACCTAAACCAATAAATTTACCCTTTTTTTTTTTTCTTTTTTTATTGTTGTGGGAGTTAAATTAAAAAAAAAAAAAAAAATCAACTGAGGAAGCATTTATAGGCTACTACACTGCAGCATACCTGAAATCTTCCTGGTTCAATAGTTTATCTGATACCTATAATCCAAAACTTCCTCAAGGTACACAATGATTCCATTTATCTGGGATGGTACTTGGATGGTAGACTTTTAAAGCTTGCTTTATTATGCGATTTCAGTTGTCCTTTAAGAAAAAACACACAAACAAAAAACTTTGTGATATAACAATTTATCATCTGCAATGAAACTGCTTAAGTTTTTGTTCTACAACATTCAATTCAACTCATTACATTTCATTTTTATTTCAGATAACTTGCAATAGCAACAAAATAATTTCGATGTAACTGAATATGCAGCACTGTTCAAAAGCTTAAGCCAGTGTAGACACTCTGATTCTTATCTAAACAATAACATCAGGGAGATGTCTGATTGCTCTCTAATTCATTCTAACAACAAAGCCCAAACTTTCAGCCAGAGTCATAAAGAACTGTCTTCAGAGACGATAAGAACAAGGTGTCCTGCAACAGATGGTCTGACCCCCACAGAGCCCTGATCTCAACATCATGGAGTCAGTCTGTGATAACATGAAGAGACAGAAGACACTGAGACTCTGAGACAGACTAAATCCATAGAAGATGGATAGCAAATTCTCCAAGATGCTTGGATGCCTGAAAACTGCATCTGTACCAAGGAGAACAGCTACTGTTTTAAAGCCAAAGGGTGGTCCGAGCAAATACTGATTTGATTTAGGTATTTTTCTTTCTGCTGTACCTTGTATGGAGTTAATTATTAAACAAAAAGGGAAAAAAAATCATGATATTATTTTTTAAAGCATCTTCCCTTTACTTTTAGTTTCTAAAAGTTTTGCCCAGTACTGTGCTGTATATCTACAATAAAACTTATCTGAAGAAATGCCAAAGGAAGGTAATAATGAGGGTAATGTTTACACAGTGACGTATCCTTTGATATTGTCTTAGGGCCATATCAATTGATATTGCGAAAACCTCACCAGTATCTCTGACAGAAATTGATTATAATTGATAAAGACCATAAAATGAAAAAGCTAAGCCCTTTCCATGGAACTGCTCCACACCGTTTCAAAACAACCCCTAAAGCGACTGACAATCTATTTTGAATAAATATTTTGATTGCAGGGATCGTTCCTTTGCTGTCAAGGGTTATATTATCCCTCCCTCATAGTGAGCCTTTGCACTTTGTCCCATACTTTTATATTCATCCCTCTTTTACTCAGCGATGACAAACAGCAAGTTCCCACACAGCGTTGCACAGTATGGATTGTTCCTGCATGGATGAAGCGGTTTGGATGTTGACATGAATGGGACAAACAGACAGCTGTCTCAGCCTCCATAAAGAAACATGATCTTGTGCCTTGGTGGTAAAGAATCATTGCAATGCACAGCAGAGGGTAAAACACACACTTGTTCTGCTGTAAGGGTTCGTTTATGTTTTTGACTGTAAGATCCGCTTGTCTTTGCATGATACTGCAGGGCCTTTTTGGAAATCACCCCCCATAGCAACAGTTGTGTGCATGTATTTATGTGTAAACAGTATGTGTGCGCATGCAAGTGTGTGTGTGCGTGCGTGCGTGTGTGGGCGGCTGACACACTGGGCTATTGCTGCACTGCACATTCTTGGGGAACAGCTGTGGAATAATTGACCACTGGCTGGATCA
Organism: Trachinotus anak; assembly: GCF_046630095.1. Taxonomy (NCBI): domain Eukaryota; kingdom Metazoa; phylum Chordata; class Actinopteri; order Carangiformes; family Carangidae; genus Trachinotus; species Trachinotus anak. The sequence goes on along the minus strand of NW_027273883.1, from coordinate 16,522,408 downwards.
GGGTTGTTTAACAGCAGATCCCAGTCTCTGCTTTGAGACGTTTCTCATTCACAGAGTTACTGTTGAATCGGCTCTTATGAAGTGTATTGGATTTCTACTCCCTTATTAAAACAAACACAAGGCGGGCAACCTCTGACTCTTGATGACCGGGTGGAGTGCAAAGTGCTTCTTACGGCCAAAACATTTTTTATATTTGTGATTCTAAAGCAGCCATTTTACAGATTCAACACATGAGATGATTTTCTTGATTTATTGCTGAGGTTTTTCACTCAGCAAAGAAATGAAATGTATGAAATGATGTATGATACAGAGGGCTATTTTAAGAGTGGGAACATGCTGTTACCAATAATGATCAATGCCAGTTGGCTGTGACCCGAAAAACCTGAGTAAACGAGCACTAAAGCATTTAAAGAATGTTTACTGAGTGTGTTGAAGCACGATGGGTTGTATCTAATGTAATGTGACCATTTGAAGCTAAATATACCACAGGGGTCAGCGCGGGTATTGCATATGAGTCATTTAGAGGATTCAGTGCAATTCAGCTGTATTATGCTCACAATGTGAATAAATGAGATTATGCATACCGTAGCATAAGAGCATTACTCAGTCACACTCCACTGGGGTTTTGGGGAACAGATGCCAATTAGGGCATGGTGACTTCCCCTCAATGAAAAATATACAAACAGACATGAGATATGTGACAACAGCACCAGATGTTGCTGATCTTACGCCTGCATCTTCTGAGACAATTTGAGGCAAGTGCTTCTTAGGTTCATTAAAAAACTGCATCTCTCATAATTTACATGCATGAACTCCAGTTACATAACATTATATCTGGAGTGCTGACAGGTGAAATCTCTAGGTGGAAGTAGTAGAACTTAAAGAGTGCATATTTTCACCTGGTGCATGTTTTGCCTGCACTTGAGGGCTTGCCCAGTATCCCAATTACAATTTAGATAGGTGGTAATCATGATACTGTTACAGTCTTAAAATCAATAGATAACATAAAGGGATTATTTTTTATCAGCCTGCATTATTCACATATTATTCATGATTCACTCAAATCTGAAAGTAGTTGTAGTGTAGCTGAACCTTGCTTCACTATGTACCCTCCCCTTTTTGCTGATTGCTAGCTGACTGGCATCAGCAGATTAACCTGTTAGCATTGTTGGCATAGTATCTAGCTTGCTAAGCATGACTAGCTAATAAACAAACCACCAAGTGGACATCAGCCACTTTACAACATTTATCACGTGTACTACATATTTTTTTGCCAATAATTTCTATCCAATAATGTATACACCTAAATCTATGGTTTTTTAAAAACACATTTACTTTATTGTTATTGTTATTTATATCTTTTTCACCCATTTCATCCTGTGGGAAAAAAGAGAAGGTAAAAACTGCATTTGTGGTACCATTTGCAAAAAGTGGGAAAAAAAAGTTCTATGGAGGTTAAATTCACATAGTTTTATTATCATCTTGTTTACCAGTTTTCACTCTAACATAATGCTGTGGAGGATAAAAGATCAAGGAAAAACTGGGTCTTCTTCCTTTTTGCCAGACGAAACATCCTCATCATCAGGGTGACTCCTAGTTTCAGTCTACTTTAGGTAGCAGTATTGTGTGACTCACTGAAGTGACAGAGAGAGAAAGGGAAGGGAACGGCATGCAAGTGTGTAATAATAATAAAAATTTTATTGGTTTTCATCCTGAGCAACTAGTAGCTTGAGAAACTATAGATGTACAAAGGAAATTTCATATTTTGATTGTATAAATGTTCACATCCTCTCGAGTGTGTAATATTTCCTGCTTCAGAAATGCATCATATTATGTTATAGTGTACAATAAACATTTTTATGTTAGATAATTTCATAGTAATTCAAACATTAAAATGAGCAAAACTGGACTAACAAGGTGTTCATTTGAAAACACTAACATCGTGGTGTTTGTAATCTATTTCCTCTACAGTAACAGTTTTTTCTTATCAGATCTTTTCTTTTTCCTTTATTAGCAACTGCAACAATAACTTTTAACTGTCAGTCCCCACAGATCAAGTCTAGAGTCACGTAAAGCCACTAAAGGAGCCAAACAACACACTGCCAGACACAACACAACAAGCCCCAAGAGACTTAAGGGGTTTGTTGGACAATAGCAGAGAGGGGGACTTACTGAGGAGAAAAGAGCAGGAGAAAAGGTGAGAGTTTGTTTATTTGTTTTCTGGAAGAGGAACTTCCTGTTTTGGAGCTGGAGCTGGCTGAAGTGGATACAATAGCTCAGTTGGAAGGCCTGTGAAACCTACTGTATAACTTGGGACTCCATCGTTTTTATTAAAGAATAGAGAGAACATAAAAAGAAAACAAACAAAAAAACAGTCATGCTCACCATTGTTCCACAGTTAATAAGTTTATTTACTTTAACAAGAAAGAACTGTGAACTCTGTAGCCTCTGGAAAGAGAGAAGCAAGTATGAAACCAGCTCAGTAAACCTTTAATTATAGGACCTATCACATATTTAGTCCTCAGTTACATGTAGAAGTCATTTTTCTCACTACTGCCTAAAATAAAGACAATTTGCCTTTTTATGCAGCAGAAAATTTAACTTGTCAAAGAAGGAAGAGAACAGCTCCAACTAAGAAAATAATGTATTTTTTCAGACTTGTGCCCAGTGTTATGTGATATTTGGAAGAAATTAGGCTAAGTTCTCACGTGTATCATCATTTCACGTATTTATTCATCTGTGTTTACTACCATTTTATTTTTGACAGTGATCAATGAGTTTGGCATTTAGTCATTGGGATCATTCTGTGTGATGACTTGATATATCATTCATTCAGTTTCCCCCCTTTTTTCTGTAATATTTATCATTAAAGTCAGTTTGTTGGTCATGTAATGCTGAGTATTTGCCCATATGTGATTTACTGTGTTTGTTAAAACAACTACAGTATATCTTCAGTTGACAACAAAAGGTTACACTCAATGTTTTGCTGGAAATCAGTGATTTTCATGTGTGTGTGGTGGCAACAGTGAAGTGGTTCACTAGGGTCTGTCCTTTTCCAGCACCATGGACAGAGTTCTGCCACTGAAGCTGCCTGCAGTTTCCCAAAGCCCTGCTGAGTCATATTTCCTCATTACCTTATATTAGTTAATTATTAATAAGAATTTATATGTTTTCCATATCATCTTTATCTTTTAAGATGTTTTACAGTATAGTCAGTGCTGTTGTTTATTGCTGCTGTTGGTGCAACTTGGTAACTAGGTTGTAGAATTGAAGGCTAAAATGAATCCCCACATCACAGACCCCCAGTGGCTGCATATAAATTTGAGTGAATGAGGTGAGACAGACCTGCAGCTCGCTGTCATTTCTCCTTCTCCTTCTTTGGACTGGCGTGAATGTTGAGAATGTTTCCTGTTTAGTTGTGTAGGATACAGATGACCATTTAAACCCAGAGAGTTCAATAGTAAAGAAGAGTAAAGTGTAGAAAAGTTTGCAGAAGGAAGAATGAAAAAGATGGCATGCAAGTGATTTTGAGTATGATGTTTGTGAATGTTCTAAAATACTGTATGTTAACATTAGAACAATAATACCCAAACATGACTTTTCAGAACCCCTAAACCTTTTAAAATGATAAAGTATGCTACATTATACAAGATAATGAACGAAAGGGACAGGCAAAGACAAAAATGCTGAAAACTCTTTTCTTGAGTCTTAACTCTTAAGTGCAGATAAAGAAGCCCGTAAAGGGATAGTTCAACAGTTTGAGAAGTCTCATGTCTGTACAGTACATATGAAGCTTCAGCCAGCATCTGGTTAGCTTAGCTGACCGTAAAGACTGGAAACAAGGGGAAACAGCTAGCTTGGTCAACAAAATCTGACAACCACTAGTTTACATGTTGTATCTCATTTCTTTAATCCAGACAAAAACATAAGGGTAAATATAACACCTTCAGAACTATTTCTTTGCCACAATGTGTGAGTCCAAGTGAATGTTTGTGCCAAATTTTAAGAAGTTCCATTATGGCATTGCTGAGATATCGTGTTAGACATATGTATGGACAACCTGAAAACTGTATGCACGCAGAGGCATAAAAAACAAAGCTCTGTGGTGCAGCCATGTAAAAGTCCATAGTGCCAGTTGTGCTGTTCATTCATGGCTTCTACTGTCATCTTACAGTCTTGGGAAATATTTACAATTTATTTAGTTTTTTGCCTGTGCTGAACACATTCTCTTCTCAAAATCATTGTAAAAAACATTTATCAAAAATCAGATGTGGGTGTGTAAGCAGAGAACACGAAGGAAGGTCTGAATTAGATGCAAACAAACATATACACTCATTGAGCGGGCCTCCCTTTGCTCTCAAAACATCCTCCATTCTTTGTGACTTGGATTCCTCAAGATGTTGGAAACTGGTTCTGGCTCATGTTGACATATTGCATCACATCATTTCTGCATATTTGTCAGACAAACATTAATTCTGGCAATCTCCTGTTCCACCACATCCCAAGGGTGATCTGTTTGATTCAGATCTGGTGACTTAGAAGGCGACTGAAGTACACTGATGTCATTGTTATGTTCATGAAACAGTTTGAAACAACTTTTGCTTTGTGACATTGTGCATTATCATGCTGGAAGTAGCCATTAGAAGAAGGTAAATTGAAACCATAAAGAGATGCACAAGGTCAGCAACAATGCTCAGACTGTGGCAATCAAATCATGATTGATTGGTATTAAAGTCTGCCAAGAAAACATTCCCCACACCATCACACCACCACCACCAGCCTGGACTGTTGACACAGGGCAGGTCGGGTCCATTGATCCATGCTGTTGCTACCATCTGGATACCTCAGCAGAAATCCACATTCATCAGACCAGGCTACACTTTTCAAGTCTTCATCTGTCCAGTTTTGAGCCTGAGCTCACTGCAGCCTCAAATTTCTGTTCTTGGCTGACAGGAGAGGAACTTGATGTGGTCTCCTGCAGTTGTAGCCCATCCACCTGAAGGTTCAGCATGTTGTTCATTCTGAGATGCTTTCCCACTCACCACAGCTGTAAAGAGTGGTTTTCCGAGTTACCTCAGCCTTACTGTCTCTAACCTCTCTCCTGAACAAGCCGTTTGCATCAGCAGAACTGCTGCTCACTGGATGTTTTTTGTTTTTTGCACCATTCAGAATAAACTCTAGAGGCTGTTGTGTGTGAAAATCACAGTTAGTAATAGTTCTTTCATTTTTTTTCTCTATTGTTAGAATTTATCCTGACCCAAAAATTAAGTCTCAGTCAATTTTTTTTAAGTTGTGCTCCCAAGAGCAACTCTTCCAACAGTAAGAGTTGATTTACGTGTATCTGCCAGTTTCTGCACAATCTCGGCATCTGACTATGCTCAGGCGTGTTTGGAAAAAATGGCTGCAGGGGGTATCTCCAGAAAAAAAATGTTGAGGGAGAAGTATGACAGGAATGAAATGCAATGAAGCAGGAAAACCTACTGTTGAAATTAGAGCCACATTAACACTTGAGTGTTATCATTGATCAGAGTTCTTTGATTAGAGCAGAGCAGCAGGTCAGTTCACTGCCACTTTATTCATTAGATGACAACGAATCATCTGTTGCGATTGTTTCCTTCGGCTCCAGCCCTCGTCTGCCTCCTTGCATATTCAGGTGTGTGTGGACGGTATGTACAGTACAAGCAATCAGAGAGGAACACAGGGTGATAGGGCATTTTGTACCTCTCTCTCACCCCCTGAGCAAAGTTACAAAACGCTGCATTCTTTCCACAGATCCTTATGATAACACAGGCTGTGCTGCCTTTGAATACCAGGTAAACTTATTATTATTGTGAGCCTTGAATTCCTGGACCATTCATCCATCTCAGGCCTCCTTTTGAACTCAGATATGTGTTTGCTTGTCACACAACTGAATCACACATGCCGCCTAAGAGAATTTATTTTCCCTGAAATTTATCTTCATGTATGGTTTCTTTACAGTAATCACTTTATTTAAACAGTGCACTTAAAGTTAACTAAGAGGGCCATACATTTGAGTATTAGACAAAAATAAGATATAGTGTTTTTTTAATCATTAAAAAAATCTTTACAACCAAAAATGTTTGACAAAGAATGTAACAAGTAGATATTGTCATGATTCAGATTTAATTTATGGATTTTTGCACACATAAAATGCTTGATACAGAGGTGTTGTGATTCATATTTGCCAGTCTTGATCAGATGTCTAACATAATTTCCACAAGTCTGCAAAACTTCTTCAGTAAATATAAACAGTCCTGTAACAAAGGTATTGTCTAAATTGTAAAATAGTAAATCTGCACATCCATAAAACAAAGAATACAAATGCATCTTAAAGAATGAGTAAAAACATGCCATGTATATGAGAAATTCCTATACATTTATGTATGCTATACAAGTCCCTTTCTCTCTGTTACATCCCTCTGTGTCAGCGCCGCCCTGGCCAGTCTGTACATCTCTTACTGACCTGATAGTCCTGAGTCAAACATGACCACCAGCGCAGCTTTCTCATGTCCTGATACAGTAGTAGCTCCTCTCTATGTTGAGCCACCATCTGGTTTCCATGATGCATGTGTTGTGTTTTCCACCCTCTATTTCCAGGTACAAACAGACATCTTTGCGGCGCTTTGGCCTTCCTGCATCGGACACATCTCTCAGCAGCCCTTTCTTTCCCTCCTCTCTGTTAAAGGAGTGTCATTTGTTCAGGTGCTCGCTGCTCTCTCTCTCTCTCTCACTCTCGCTGCTTCAACACCCACGTTGTTTAGCGAGTGTTCTTCCTCTGAGCCTCAGAAAATCCGTCTCTGTGTGGATCAACTGCATCCTGGACTTTCACGGGTCTCCTGGCAAAAGCTCTGTGGGGCAAAAAATTACATCATTTAAAATATGATCAGAATGTAGGTGAAGTCGTGAGAGTTGTTTTGCTAGTAATTCAAAGCTCACCTGAGGATGCTGAGCATGTTGAGCTGATGTGTCTTCTCAGATGTGATGTCAGGCCTGCACACACAGAAACAGCATAGTTATCAAACATGACATGTGTCTTTGAAATGAAGAGTCAGCCTGACACTGCAGTCACTTTAAAAGTTTTATTATGTCTCCGTAGTTAAAGATCACCCCGTAATTACTTCTTTACACTAAGTAACCTAAAAAAAAATCTTATCTTTACAGGCTCACTAAATGTTTTATGCTAAGAAAGTGCATCCAATCAGCACTTAATATTTTAATCAAGACTATAAATGTCACTCTTTAAACATGTGGCGTTGTCAACCATACATTATGCCTGCTGTCACTGTCTCCACTGTTTCTGGGTGTTGACATTATTTGTTTATCATTTCAAGGAAACGTGAGAGCTTGAGTTGGCCTTTCATTGCCTCCAGACTCCAATAAACTTCACTCCTTCGCCCTCGCAGCCAATCAGACACAAGCTTTGTGAACTTTGCGCGCCAGGATTAGATTGCTTTACTCCCTCGGTCATCAGCTCTGTTGTTTTGATGATCACACCCTCGGACAAGCAGGACTTATCAAATACAGTAACAACACATTTAGGCTAAGAATAGCTGCAGTGAAATGAGATGTTCCCTCAGACTACACCAGTCCTCATCCTCCTCAAAGGGAAAACATTATCTCGTAGCTCACAAGGGCCTTTAACTGGGTGCTTGACAGTGTGGCTTTGCTTTTCTATGGGATGCTCCAGCCCCCGACTCACCTCTGAAGGCAGAAGTTGGTACAGGATTGATCGTCAGGTTTGGCACAGATGCAGCGGCCAGTGGACCTTCTGCGTCGCGACAGAATGCTGCCTAGACCATAAAGTGTTGTCTTACTGCAGAGAGAAAGAGAGACTCAGTGCCTTGTTCGTGATATAAACACAAGGCAGACTTTGCTCTTTGGTACTTTACACAATAATACATACCGATAGCACATGTTTATTTTGCAGATACTGGGCTCAGAGTTATAATGCACTGACTGTCTTTCTGCGATTTATATTATTCTGTGCCAGATTCTCCATGTGGTGTGTTTTCTCATGCTCACCTGGGTGTATTGATCCAGATGATATCCAGGTGGCAGAAGTAGTGGCACTCAGAGTCCAGAGGGCTGCTGCAGGCACAGCGCTTGGTCCTTATTCTCTGTGCCGGGACACCATCGCCAGCTTCCACTTTCAGCTCTTTCATCATCGGAAGACCGAAACCTAGTCCAAGACAAAGAGCCGCTCATTCAATGAACATCAACTGCTGCCAAGTTAAACCAACCACTTTTTTTATGAGAACATGAAGAAACTCATCATCTATTCTTCACAAATTTCTCTTTCTTTCTTCTAAAACTCATCACTCTTTATCTTTCACAGTGGGCAAACACACACGTTCACGGGAAGGGGATGTATGAGTTCTTCGTCATGCTGTAGTCATGAACAGTAAAAAATCTCAAAGACTCACAAACAAACACTCTATTTCACATAAATAAAAGAAAACACTGTACCATGCTCCTACTACTTGTACTCGACTTATCACAGGAATCAATTGCAAACTGTGTGTCAACATTTAGCAACAGTAAAAATTACACTGAGATAAAAGAAGCCGAAGCTATTATGTTTCCTGCGCTGCTGGGCTTGCCAAAACATGCATGCGCGCCAACTTACAGTGATGGACACATTGCTTTGTGCAGGGCGACTGAGATTAATGCCACTGTACATACAATATGTGAGCTGCAGTCTACAATTTGCCGACAAACACCAAAAGTGTTTCTTGATATTCTCTTTCAGCATAACTAAGAAATTTCTGAGGTTGATGTAAGGATGATGAGCTTAAACTTTAAGTCATGCACATCCCTCTAAAACAAGAATTAAACTTTTTTTTTTTTTTTTTTTAAGATATCATAAAAATAGACTTACCATCCTGCACAGAAGCCCAAAGAGTGATGAGAAGAAGAACATTGGTGTGAGTCGACATGGCTGATAACAGATGGATGGAGCTCTGCAGAGAGACTGTTATCTGTACAGTTACAGCTGTGTTTTTAATGTGCTGCTGCTGCTGCTGCTGCTGCTGCTGCTGCTGTTTGTCTGCAGGTGTCTGAGCTCTGTCACTCTTATACTTCTCCTCTCCTCTCTCTCCCATGATGTCATGGTAAAAGCCCCACCCACGGCTGCTTGCCATGGAGCCACATTGTACAACCCCAGGGTGTTTGAACCTGTGACACATTCCAGGAATATCTGTAGCCTCTCCGTGACACTGCTGTCACCTGCTGAGTGACATTTATGTCTGTGGTTTGCCTTTGCATAAGGAATTGTCTTTTTCCTCTGGCAATATGAGGTTTGAGGAAGGGTTGGAGGGATTACCTAATATCCTAGAGGAGTGAGATGGAGGCTGATGAATCCTGATATGAATATAAAAAGTGATGGAGGAAGACAGAGACAATGGATCCCAATGATGATCACTGGGAACACATGTGGGACAAGATAAGAGGAGAGATGCACTGATATGCTGCTGTACAATGGTGATATTTGAACAGGGTTTCCCAAGGACAGTTTCTCCATTGGAACAAAATAAATATATTAAACAAAATAAAGGTTAATCGCTGGTATCCAGACCCAGATATGCAAATCACAGTGCCAGAGGCTTTTCAATTTCATTGTTAGATTAACTTGTTAAGCTCCTGATACAAAGACTGACACTATGACACTATGCCAGAGATGATTGTGACCCTTTAATGGATGGACAAAAAAAATCAGACGGCGTTCACTCACTGTTTTGTACAATTAGGTGCAGATTCAGATAATAATATGGATTGTATAATGCTGAGATCATAATTCCACTGAATAGGTAATAAAACCATACAGCTGTGTTGCATAAGAATTCAAGACGATAAATGAATAAAATCTATACTTGAGAACAAATGATGTGTAGGATTGTTTAGCTGTGGTGGAGGTATGAGTTCTACTGAGTGCGATTCTAGTTTAATAGATGAAAAAGCTTTTCTTCTGAGCAATAATAGTTGAATAACCCTAGCCATAACTTTCATGAATGAACTGCAATGATAAAATGTTACTTTACTTTGGTTGTGAGTAAGATGTACATGCAATAAAAAGTTTGGACTTTTTCATTTAAAGGGGCAGTTTTATAATAATCAAATGATAATATGTAAATACAGGTGTGAAAATGTCCCCTCTAGTGATGAACCTACAGAGACATTAACAGCTGAATCTTTCCTCAGCTTTACTGAGCTTTACAATGGGTTTCAACTCATAGTTTTGGTTTTACAGCTTGTTTGGTTCACCCTCACAGCTCTCACAGCTCTGGACACTATCTGCTCAGCCCCAAACATGCCCCAAATGTTGGTAGAGACCAGATACAGAGTTAAAACAGAGTTTTGTCAAGTGGCTAGAAACACAACTCCAAGCGAAGCTAATGTTCCTCCATAACTGCTCTATGTGTAAATAAGCAGCTGCTAGCTAACAAGTTTTCCATTTCAACTTAAAAGGTGATATTAGTGTGACTTCCTGTTGTCACGTACGAATCTCCAGAGCTGACTGAATTGATACCTCCATGATGGCTGGTGAAGGCCCACACACAGACAAGCAGACTGCTCTTCCCTATCCACTGGCAGTCATGTTTCTATAGTCATATCCCACCCACATGATGCCGTGTGTGCAGGTCAGCCATGCCAGAGTCATGCAGATAGCCAAATGGCAGCCCTTGCTCATGTAAATACAGTACCTTCAAATTAGCAGCGTACATGTCATCTTCACTGCCATCATCATTTCCTACGAACTGATAGTCACTGTTATCTGGGGGTGAAAATGTGGAGCACATCATGTCATTTGTAATTAATTGCAATGTGTAATGTTTCTGGGAAGTACGGTTTGAAAGATGGATGTGTCATCCACACAGTCAGTTTTGTTTGCTCAGTAGCTATTACTAGGAGGGCAAATAACGATACATTTTTCTACCTTCATTTGTTATAAACCCTTCAATGGACAGTGTTGACTTAAAGGAGCTTCTATTGCATTTTGCATGAAACCCAACACCTGAACATGTGCAGTAGAAAATATGAGAGAGCAGAGAGAGACAGTGTTTTACCTCTGTGCTAACAAAAGCACATTTGCCAGATAAAATACTGATGTGTATAATCAAATTAAATCACTTGAGTGCTTAAACTTTAATTTTGGGACATTTAACCCACAAGTCATTCCAATGTGGCTCTGGATCTTTTGACTCAAAGAAGAAGAGTTAGTTATCATTCAGTCTCTCAGGACTTTCCAGTGTCCAACTCACCATCTGCCAGACTTCCAGTGGTGTGGGTGCAACATTTTCCTCTCACATAAAGATGTGTGGAATGTGTGTGACATGGTGACAAGATGCCACACACGCTGCCATCATGATTGCGCAGATTTTTCAAAACATTCTTGCACCAGAGGTTAGAAGTTCAGTTCCCTCAGGAGCACAGATGTACCCCTCTCCACAGGCGTTGCATCACATTTGTCAGCCCCCTTCTCTGAAAAGATTGATGGAAAGTAAGAGAGGACGCCACACTTCTATGTCTTTGCTGACTTCTGTCCAAGAAACAGGCGCTTATTTTTAATCAGCAATGTTACCTCCTTAGTTGACTCCTTAAAAAATATAATCTCCTAATAACCCTTCTGGATCTGTTGTTGTTAGCATGTTCTGGGCTTTGGAGGAGGAAGAATTCTTCACCTTAAACTATTTTTGATATACAGAAGGTGTCTAAAAAATACAAGTGCCTTCCTGCCTCCTTTTGTAACATTTACTATGGAAGGTCGAGTCACAGCAACTATCAAGCTTTTGCCCCTTGTCAACACACTTGCCGGCTGTGCCTGAGTAGGTTTTACATAATCCCTGTCTTGCTGCGCTGGTAAACACTTTTGTGCAAAGGAGCAGTAAGAGTGAATCAACACTGGGAGTGATTGTTGCGATTATTGTTTTATGTGTTGATATTGTTTTATACTCCATGATATAGACCAAGAGTTGCATGTGCCAGCATTACTTGAGCCTTTAAATGGCCAAGAAAATGACACTTCAGAGTCATCATCCTGTGAGATATGACAGGGATTGCGGTTATGATCCTTGTAGAATCAGACTGAGTCCTAAATGCCTGTCTAAGCAATAAAAATAGGTGTTTTCAGGAAGCTGAGTTACAAAATTAATCCACACTTGACCCACATAAGCTGGAATTTATAGGCATGAAATTTTAGTTCCTGTTAGTTCAGAGAGGCTAAGGTGAACTGGTGACTGTGATTGAAACTTAAACCCAGGGAACCTGTGTAGTCCTATTTAAGAGCATCTCCTATATCTAACACCTCAGCTGTGTAGATGAGAGAACTTTTGATCAATACCCGAGGGTTGGTGACTTAGTAAGGACATCTAGTGGCAGTAATAAAGGCATACAGCTGGATGCTCGCACAACAAAGTGTCCTGAAGTTTAGTAGAGTATGATTTGGACTACTGTGGGTTTATATATATGCTTCCAGACAGGTGACAAATTAAAGGAAAAAAATGAATAAGTGAGGAATGCAGGTGATACCACACAGGGAATGATGGGTCAGATGATAATTTGGTGAGATTTGAATCATGTTATGGCTGTAATACTCACCGCATCTCAACCCAACTCAAAACCCATGGGAGATTTTGTACCTACATGTTCAATATTGCTCTCCACCACCAAAATCAAAAGACAAATTGGGGGAATATCTATAGGTCTGGCAACTTGCGGTGGCCCGCCACCTTGTCAAAAAACCTGAAGCACAAAGGATTCTGTATAACGTCTGTATAACTTTCACATGTGCAGTTCTACTCTCCTTTAAGTCTAATGATGACGATCCCAGCAGAGATGGTCTTAACTGTGTTTTCAGTGCTTTATGTTTATTAAGGACTTATTTTTGAAACAAACAAAATGAAACAACGCAACTTTCCCAAAGAAGGAACACACATGTAAAAGGGCCAGTAGCCACTAATAACCTCATATTAGCACATGGGGCTCCACTGCACAACCAAACATATCACAGACTGCTGCCAAAGTATAAGCTCAGACCATAAAGTACCACAAAGAACCACAAATTGTAATACAAAACAGTACAAAATATCACACCTACCTCATAGGACACCGCAAACAACACACTGAGTGGGAATGTTTGAAAAAATGATTTTCAGATTTTTTGTCTGTAACTTCGGTAACACTCCTATCAACAACTGTAGCTCTTCTAAAATGAGGTAAACACTTTCAATCAGGCAATACAATCAGTTGGACACCATCTTAGATGTTTATGATGTAGTTTTGATGTTGTCTTTGTCCGCCCTCCAACTTCACAAGTTCAATGTCGTTGATAACACAAGGAAGTAATTAAATGTGTATGGAACAAATTGCCCTAAACCTCCCCCACATTTAAAGAGGATTGTCTATCAAACCGGTGCGATGGGTCAATGAAAGAAAGGCACAACCCGAAGGGAGTCAGGTGCATTTTTTTATTTCTTCAGTGACTAGAAATTTTGCTGTGTGTGAAATCTGCAGGGCACTTGATCCTCCGGTACCAGCCAAACTCAATCCCTCATCTTTGTCACCAATTCAAGTCACAAGAACATCATGAAAAAGACACGGATGTAACAAAAAAGGAATTTTCCAATAACAAAAAGTAAAAAAAAAACCTTGAAACAATGATCATTGTCATCAAATAACAATAAATAAGGAGCGCTCTTCCCTGTACAGAGATATACTCTAATCTAAAATCTTTCATAATAAAAAATAGATCTTCAGTGCATTTCCTCTGACACGTTTCTGCTGCTCCTTCAATATGTCTGCGATGCGACTCTTGGTTACCCTGGCATTAAAGCAATGGCCTTTAGAACAGAAACAATCAAAACATCAAATATTAACCCTCTTGAACAACACAAAAAAGCAGATATAAAATTTCACAGCCTTCTCTTTGACTGTCTGTACTGTACATCTCAAAAAGCAAACCTGGACAGAAAAGGCACAAGTAACTATAGTTTGAGTAATACTGGACAAAATCTGGACAAACAAAAATGGAATTATTTTTCAATAAAGATTTTGGTCATTTACAAATTTATTCATATTCCTTTTTCATATATTTAAACAGACATTAAGATTACCGGTATCAATAGAGATACAGGAGGGTAATATCACTTTCCCATTCAAGTAAATGGGATATTATATAAGGTTTTGTGTATGTGTGTGTGTGTGTGTGTACACACACACACACACACACACACATATGTATATATATATATATATATATATATACACACACACACACATACATATATGTATATATACATAAATATATACATACATATATGCACATGTACAATTCATATATTTATAGATTTACAGAAACATTATTTTCACAAAGAAAAAAGTGCATTTTTATAACAAACCTGAATGTTGCCAAGGAACAAACATTTAAGTTAACAATAGTATTGAAAACTGTATAAAAACAAAGCAATAAAAAACAAGACTAGTGTAGCAACCAATAAAGCAAAATGGGATGCATGATGCATCAAGGTGTAGACACTGCTAAGTGCTCTGGTCTGTTCTGGCTGAGTCTCCTTTAGCTCCTTCCTCCACCAGATCATTACCAGATGGTGGCTCCTCCTCCTCTGGCTGCTGTCCAATGACATGCGAGGCTACAGGGGCTGCTTGACTGAGGGCTGCTCTCCAACGACTGTCTCTGACGGAGCGCTCGGTGGTCTCAGTAGCAGACCTGTGGGTGTGTGTGGAGCTAAGTGAGCTGCCATATTGCTTTAAGTCTGTGGTCTCCAACTCCGGTTTGGAACATGTTAGTGCTGTGCTAAGACCGCACCGCCCTGACTGGCTGGTTCCTGCTGTCTGGTGCTCTGACCAGTGGTTTCCAGGAGTCCTAAGCCCTTGAGTTCTGGGGGTCCCGCCCCAGTATGATTCAAACCTGGCCAGTGACGGCCCCTCCGTGGGGGGAGATGTTGGCGATGAAGGGGTGGTAGGGTGGGACCTGGGTCTGGCCTGTACCATTTGGATTCCTCCGATGGGGATCATCAGATAGGGGACCTTGGCTTGTTGGGAGTGCATGGGAAGATGGCTGAAGATGTTGTCTGCTGCTTGGTGGCCAGGATAACCCTCACAGGTAGAAAGACGAAAAGCAGGTGGAAACAAGCTGGCCTCTGGCAATGTTGGCCCTTTGCCTGCTGTACCACTTTTCTCCTGTAGGGGGAGCAAAGACTTCATCATTACATTTTAGGCACTTGCTCTGCCTTTAAACAAGGTCCTGTACACTGAGATCTTCCTAGGAGGAAAGTGCCAAGTGGTTCCTCTCTGTTTCTAGGTACAGATCCACGCAGACCTATAATCAAAAAAAGACTTACCAGTTTGACAGGACTTCCCTTTGTACCGGGACTCTCCCAAGGCAGGTATCCAGCGGTTCTGTGCTGTAACCCAAGTGGCGAGGGGGGGGTCCGGGCTTGTGATGACCGGTAGCAGCTGGGTGAAATGGGACGAAGAGGAGAAAGGGGTCTGATCGGAGATGGTCCTCTTTCAGGGGAGGGTGAGACATGTCGACTGGGTGACGACAGCTCAGTCCTGGAGGAAAGACTGTGGATGGGAGAGGACAGCTCCAGACGAGGGGAGAGGCTGCGACTGGGGGAACAGCTTTCACTGCTGGGTGAGAAGGCTCTTGGTGATGCCTTCCAGCCCCGTTGGGAGAACAGAGCTCTCCTGCTGCCTGGAGAGGCAGCTCGCCTGCTTGGCCAAACTCCCCTCGGGGAGCGCTCCTGACTGGGGCTAGGACTGGGGCCCGGCAGGGGCTCAGGGTCAGGGGTGCCCTGCTGAGAGTGCTTACTGCAGCTGGAACGTCCTCCTGTTGATAGGTGGGTGTCTGATGAACAGGAGGATGGTGGGTCGTCATGGGATGCGGACTCCTCTTCTTCGTCATCATCATCATCATTGTCATCGTCGTCCTCAGACTCCTCCACGTCAGAAAATTGATGTTCCTCCTGTTCCTCTGAGCCACACACACGTTCATCACTTCCTGCTGTTTGTGCAGACACAAACACACAAATCCTTTAGGTTATATCTGTCTACATCCATATAATGAACTTCAAAACTCAAACTAATGTGACAAAAATTCTCACATTAAGAGAGACGAAAACACATTGACAGATTGACAGAACAATTTTCAGGACCAAGCAGAAAGGGTTAGGACAGCATACTGTATCTTTCTGACAAACCTCACCCACTACCCATCAAACCAATGTTATAAATAGATAGAGGATGAAAAGACCGGAATTTAATTGAATAGCACCAAGCCTCTATTCACAAACTCTCAACAGCCTTGTGAATGGAAAGATGGTTTAAAAGGCGCGTCCTTGGCTGTGATGAGTATAGTCTGTCAGCAAGAAAGAGACGGCAAGAGGAGGGGCAGTAGAGGAAGGTTAGGAAGGAGATCGTGAAGTGGCTGACTTTGACAGTGGAGGGGGCAGACATAAGTGTTGGAATGGGCTTTGTCATATGCCAGCATTGTATCCTTGTGGACAAGGTAAACTTGGCAAAATACTGCAACTACAGTGGCATCCTCTGTATTCTTCATTTATTTATCTTAACATTTTTTATACTCTTTCTTATGCAAGGCCAAAGGGAGGAGAATAGAACATGGTGTTGCATAAGCTGTCAGTGCTGAGCAACTACAATTCTTCATAGGCAGAAGTTCATCCTGCTGTGTACCAATATTTCTCTGCAGTGGTAGGGAAATATGTAAGATTTCCTCCCCATCGCCTCGTAAGTACCTGTTTCCTCACTCTCTGGCTCGTCCAATGATGACTCTGATATTCCCATTGCCTGGCATTTTTTCCCATGAGCCTTTGACTTCATGTGTTTAGTAAGGTTTCCTGTGAAGGAACAAAAAAAGCACATTAAAATGGCCCTTGACTTACACAGGGCAAGGAAAATGAGGATATTTCAACAACAGAGGTAAAATGTGATCACTGGGCATAATGTAGATGGCTAAATGTTTTAAATAACTTAATCTATTTAACTAAATCATCCCTTTACCTTTGGTTTTGAAGGCAAAGTTGCAGTGTTTGCAAATGTATGGACGGACATCGGTGTGTGTTCGGATGTGCTTTTTTAGCATGCTGGGCTTCTTACAGCGGATGCCACATTCTCCACATATGTACTTTCCCCTGCCGCGGCCTCGCACGTAAACATACTCTTCATTGGACTTATACCTAAGAGAGAGCAGAAGGAAACAGAAAGATAAGAGGTTTGGCTGCCACAAAATCACAATTTAAGGTTACTTCCATATAGACCACTGATTTCATTGCATGGTAGAATTTAGCAGCTGAATGCACAAAAGCCTAGTTTCTTGGTCTCCTCAACCAAAAATATCAGCCTCTTTAGCTGCTAAATGCTCGACAGCTAGTTACTGTCTGCTGTTTGGTGCAGGGTGGGTAACATACAGAGGTTTTACAGAGCTTTTTCCCTGAAAACAACTGTATGCAGCTAGAGCGATGCAAAGAACCAAAACCATGTACCAAGACACGTTAAACGCTCTGAGGAGCTGAGGGGAACTGCAGGGTTGTGTGATAATCTCTGTGGCTTCAACACTTTAAGAGCCTGCTTATATGTTACACATTCATTCAGCCTATAGTTCTTATAAAAAATATTGATTAGTGTAGCTTTAACACACACACACACACACACACACACACACACACAATAACACAAACACACACAAGAAGCTGGGAAACAAGGCTTTCTTTATGGAGGCGGGTTGGGGAAGCCCCACCAAAACCCCAGCAGCACTGAGTTCCTGGGCTGTTCCCTCCACTACACCCTGGGCACACAGAGAATACCAGCTATTCTGCTGTGATCGGTCAGCCCTGCCTACAACAGCAGCAGCTAAAGAGGGGGAAGGGAAGCCTGGCTATGGCCAACAACCTAAAATAGATACTATATATAAAAATCAAGCAACACATTTAGTCCTAGTCTATAAAAACATTGTTTATACTCAATCTTGATGTTTACCAAAAAGGCTATTTGTGGACACAGTGGACCACAGACACAGTTTTATATCTGAATGAATTGTCCTCTATGAAAAACTCCATCTACTCTCAATACGCATGAAGAGACGTACAATCCATTCTGACTTGTAAATATCCAATGTGTGCTGACTGAGTTTAATTACAGGATATGCACCACATCTACAAGAACCCAGGCTCTGAATGCTCCCTGTTGTATAACAGAACCAGCAACAGCAAATCATAACTGCTACACAACTGTAAAACAGTCTCAACAGCGGCATTATGTTTGTATTCATTCAGGGGGGCTGGCTACTGTTTACAAGCATGTATTTCATGCTTCTAAAAATACTCATCCACGTCTCAGGAAAAACAAGGCAGAAGTTGCACTTTACACACCGAGCATTAAATCAGCAGCGGTTCTCGTGGTAAACTCAACCGTCTCTCATCTCATCTGTCCCGCTTGTACTGTAGCTTTACAGCCACCATGGCAGATTGGTGGAGAGAATACCACTTCCAACCAGGCTGTGATGGATTCATAAAACCACTGAATTTCAAAGAAGTAAAAGACAACACTTCTAGTACTTTAACTTTAGTCAGAATTTAGACAGACAGGAATACTTTCATCTTTTTAACACCTGCTGTAAACTCACAGGAATGACAATGCCCTTTTCACCAGTGTGGTTTAAGTGTTATGACAAATTGGTAATGATGACCACTTCCACCATGGAAATCAATCTGTATCAACAGAATACAGCAGACACAGTTCAGCTCACTTACAGGGATTATAGCTCCTTTTCCACAGACTTTTGGAACAGCTATGCTTGCTTGATTGCTGAGATGTGTTAATGAGAAAAAAAGTATCTGTTTCTTAACTGTATGATAGCAATAAACTCCCTGCTCCCTGAGATCCCTGCTCCCCTTGTTCTTAAAGGAAACTGGATCAGGATGAAATTGTGCAAGTCATTGGAACAAAAACAAAGCTACATGATGCATATTCATGAAAAAATGTGTTGCTTGTTCTCCAGGATAAAATGAGTGGCACAGAGTCGTGGTTTCAAAGTGTTGAACAAAAGAGAGATAGTGATAATGAGTCCTAACAGAGTCAGGGTACAAAACATTCAGCTGTGTTGTAGAGTGAGACACTGTGCTTATTTGCATGCATAGAGAAAATACAGCAGGACATCAAGGTGCACAGGTACACTAGGGAGGCTGAAAGGGAATGAAGAGAAAGAATACATGGGTAAGTAAAACTGGAAGAAGAGCTGCCAGAGTGAAAGAGGCAGAGCGAATAGAGGGAGAATGGTGGTATGATGGTAACGGACGAGGGGTAGAGGGGAGAAAGCTGAAGGCTGAAAGCACTTCCTGAATCTGTGTGTCTGCAAATGATAAAGACTGGTAATTAGTGCCTTATCTACTGTTAAGCAGACAACTCATTCACTCTCAATCTGTGTGCACATAAACACAAAACACAGGCCTTAATGTGGAAGGGTTGACACGCGCGCGCACACACACATACACACATACCAGCAATTTCTTTTCCATTTCCATGTTCATCAAAAGGAAAACCAGTGTGTTTCCATATTTTTTACCTCTGTTCTTTATTCTTATCTGTTTCTACTATTTCTTCAGTATGAACAGTTCTATACAGAATCAGATGCTGGGGAATCTTTCAGCTCTAAACACAGTAAACCTGGGAAAAAAGACAGGCTGCTCTGAAAAAAAAAATCACTTAGACATTCATGGAAAGCACAAATATGTGAACATAGTCATGTGTACAAACATGTAGAGGTTTGAAGACAAACACACAAACATGACCGTCATGACTATGGTTCTGATTACTTGCACAGTGCTTCACACTGTGCCTCTGTGTCTTCTCAGTAACTCATGTAACTGTAAAAACAGGTATTAATGAGTCTCACAAAGTGAAAGTCGAGACAACCTTTTCCCCTTCTCTCTCTCTCTCTCTCTCTTTCGTACACACACACACACACACACACACACACACACAAAAACACACACACACTTCTATCTCTCCAAATTAGCACTTCTAAAACAGAGATATTCCTGCCAACACTAAGAGGAAAAAGCTTGGCTGCAGGTACAAATGAAGTCCCTGCAGGCTCCACTGCCTCCCATCTGTTACTGTAATTCTCTGTGCAGCTCTCTTGTCAGCTCTCCATAGTTTCTGTTTTTGATGTCATCAGGCATTGGTTTGTGACAGAAAAGCAGATTACTTGTGTAATGAGCCACTGCCATCATTCCCAAATATTGAATTTTGAATTAAAGGATGTGCATTTTAACAGCGTCACTCTCGTAGTTCTCACCCGCCTTCAAAGATGCGAACACGAGAGGGCTCGCCCTGTTTGGAGGTGGAGGGTCCTTCCTCTTCTCTCATCTCTTTATTCTCCTCTTTCTCATGCTGTTGCTGATCCTTTACTTCAGTGAGGGTGCTGGGTGGGGTGGCATGTACCTACACTCATGACACACACAGAAAAATTCAAAAACAACTTAAAATAAAATCTTCATTGCCGTCATTGTTACCCACAATGCAACTGCCTCTGACAGTTTGGTCAGAGATTTGGGTGTCTTATGTATATAATAGCCTGGAGCTTCAAGCAGAGATGAGGAGCTGTTCTACAGAGGTCTAGTAAGCACACTCCAAACCCCACAGATCAGATTTTTTTTCATTTTCAAACTTGTAGGTGTGAGCCCCAGCCACCGCTGTCTCAAGTGATATCGCCTCAAGATGTTAATTGAGGCAGTTGATCAGATTTTGAACTGATTTCTTTGGAACGTTTTCCACATATCCAGTAGCACTCCCTAACTCCTAAAAAACTGTACAGTGTAAAATAGGTAGAGTTCCCCTTTAAGCACATTGAAGTGGTTATATGTAAAACCCATGTATTAGTTAAAAAATGTAACAGAACAACATTCTACAGAAGTTAGTGCGTTACTGAGGGTGTATTGTGCTTATGTTTACCTCTGACACACGTGGGGTCCTGCTAGTTGCAGGGGCCAGTTTGCTTTTGGCTGGGGTTTGGGCCGTGGCCATGGTGTATGTCTCTGTGCTGTGCTTTTGTTTGGAGCACAGTAGAGACAAGACCACCTTAGTGCTGAGCCCCGGCAAGTTGGGGTTGTGAGCACTGACGCTCCAGGTAGAATAAACTGAGGTGCGGGGGTCCCTCTGGACCGATGGGTTGGGTTTGACATAGTTCAGGTAGCACCAGTTGACTGAGGTGGAGGTGTGGAGGCTTGGGTATGAAGGGGTGCTTAGTCTCTCTACCCCCTCTGCCACAACAGGCACCTCTTCCTTTTTTTGACTTGTTTTCTCAGTCGACTCCTTCTCCTCCTCCTCCTTTTCCTCTCGGTTATGTTTCCTTGGTACTTGCTCCTGCTCCCCCTCCACTTTCACAGTTGTCACCTCTACCCTCTCTGACTGTTTCCTCTCTCCTTCTTCCAGTTTTCTCCCAGTGTCTTTACTTTCTTCCTCCTCTCTTACCTTCTCTTCTACATCCTCCTCCTCCTCTCCTGCCTTATGTGGCTCCCCCTCCTCTTCCTCTTTTACCCTTTTCTGTTGACGTTGAGCCTCTGTGCTGAGTTCCAGACTGGCTGCGGGAGAAAGCATCCGTTTACTTCCTCCGGCCCCCAGTGGACCATATCCTTCTCCAGATCCTGAGGCCATCTCGGCAGGCAGGGACAGGGGAAGAATAATATCTGGAGAAGGGACCTTCAAGTAGGACCTTTGCAGCTTTTCCCGCTCCACCTGGCCCATGATGACCATAGCTGTGCAAGAAATGGGTTCCTGTGAGCGGGTGGAGGCCAGGATCTGGGACAAGGTGGTATACATGGCACTGGCATAGGTAGGTATATGTGTCTGTAGGCGCACTGGCACCACAAGGGACACTACTGGTGTAAGCTGTGCCAGGCATGTGGCAATGACTGGCCGTGGGTGGTGGTACGAGATTGTTACAAGGGATTGGTGGGTAAGGTCAGAGGATATGGAAGAGATGGAGGACCTGCTCTCTGTAGTGGGAGGGGAAGGGAGTTGTGTGGTAAATCTTGAAGGAACAGGTAAATATAGAGCCTGGCCTGCTCTAGTCCTGGAAGAAAACTGGAGAGGGACTAAAGCCGGAAGTTGATGGAGTGGTAAGCCCAATTGTTCTGCCATGTGGATCTGCGCTGGGTGTATTTGTATATGGGGAGGTCCTGGCTGTGAATGTAAGAAGGCTCTGTGGACGATCTGGGTGGACAGTACTTCAGAGATGGCTGTGGTGACAGGGAGTAGCTGGGATTGTGAACCTGGGGTGAATGCTTGCTGGCCTCTGGGCTGCAAAGGGAGCACATCCTGACGGGGAGGGAGGATTTGT
Organism: Trachinotus anak; assembly: GCF_046630095.1. NCBI lineage: Eukaryota > Metazoa > Chordata > Actinopteri > Carangiformes > Carangidae > Trachinotus > Trachinotus anak. The sequence goes on along the minus strand of NW_027273883.1, from coordinate 16,500,015 downwards.
GGCTGTAACAGCTGCAAGGCTTTCCCTGTGGCTTCCAGGCTGAACCGGGGGGTTGCCTCGGTTGAATAGAGAGGAGGAAGGATGGCACGGGAAGGCCCAGGCTTTGGACTCTCTGCTCTGGACAACTGACTCATGCTGGCCCCCTCCTCCTGCTCGGGCTCCCCTAAGGTGGCATGCTTCACAAGGAGACACTTTCTCCTTTCTTTCCAGGAGGATGTAGACTGCTGGGGCGACAGGGACCCATAGTCGAAGGACTTACTTCTGGTCTCTGAGATCTGTTCTGTTTGCTGGGGGCTGGCTGGGGCCTGCTCTGAGGCTGAACGCCTCATCTCCTTGTGGCTTTGGTGTTGTTGGTGGGAAACGGGTGGCACCATCAGCATCTGGGAGCTTTGGCTACTGATGGCCCAGATGGCAGGCTCTGATCTTGCTGGGTCCTCAAATGAAGCAGAAAGGCTTGAAGTGTGGGAGATGTTGCTCTCTTGACTGGGGCTGCGAGACAGAGACACAGACTCAAAGCTAGACTCCCCAGAGGACTGGGCTGCTTCTGCCAGGCGGAGTCTCTTCTTCTTTGGTGGCAGCTTCTCTGCAGGAAGCTGGGCCAGAGTCTGGCTACGCTGAGGCCACTGGAACTCCTCCACTCTGTCTGCCTCCTAGGATAGATAAATAGTTTACTCATTCAATCCTGTATAAATTTATAAATGACATCCTGTGTAAGATTTCAACTGTTTCTTAGGATACTGAAGTTCAAATATCAATGCATGTTGAACAGTAGTCAAGCAAGGCAGTCAATTGTACAGAAAATTGGCAAAAATATATAGCCAAATAGTACTGAATGCTTAAAATAATCATGTACCTTGGAAGAGGATGCTGTCACTGGCGGTGACACAGATGGCATGTCAGCATCAGGCTCCACAGTAACAAGGATCTCTGGCACTTGGATGTTTGGCTGGCGGATGAGGCGAGATGTAGAGGGTGATGGTTTTGGCTCGGGTTGTTGTGTTTGCTGACTCTCTCTGAGGTCTGGTTCCTGACTTTCCATGGATATACTCTCCTGCTTCTCAAAAGAGCTTGTGTGTTGGATGACAGACACACCCTTCCTGTCCTGTTGCTGTTGTTTTGGCTCAGTCTGTAAAGAAACACCTAGAAACATACAGCACAAACAACAAATCTATCATTATATTATATTGGTATGCTGCTTTTGGATGATGACATGTAGTTGTTAATGGATTTCATTACTTGATCTGTTGTGTAGTGTTATTTAACAGAATCTTTTTCTTTTGTTTTCCTTGCTTTACATCAATAATGTAAATGTAGATATTGCCTAATTATGTATATGTGTATATATGTTTCTCAGATATTAAAGGAGGAAAAAAAGTTATATTACACAAGAAACGTATTGCTCACTCAGGATAAGGTTATAATTTTATCCGCTATTGCAGGGATACATAAACAAACCTGAGAGGGCCTTGCTCTGCTCTGGTCTGCTTGGCACTGGAATGAGGCCTGCAGAGCTGCCTGACATAGCTACAGACCCAGGGCTGGGGGGGTCCTCCTCCAGGCTCTCTTCTTTCCTCCTCTTCCTCACGGCCATGGCCAGAGCCCGGAACTTGTAGTGCATCATCATCTGTGGGCGATCCTCCCTGCACGTTTTTCTCACATCCCTGCTCTCTTGTTCCAGTTTTTGCTGTCCTGGGCAGATGCCTCTGTGGGCCTCGTAGCCTTCACTATGTTGGAAGCGAGCCCTACATGTTTCACATTCAAACAGGCTAGGAGTCTTTTGCTGCTGCTGTTGCTGCGGCTGCCTGGCTTGTTCAGTGCCTCTGGCTGAGGAGGAGGAGGTGGGACCAGCCTCCTCCAGCATTACCTCAGCTCCCAGTGGGACTTCTATGGCAGGTTGGCGCCTCAGCATACGCTGGGCATGGCCAACTCTCATCTCGGCTACCACTGCTTGCTGCTCATCAAATGACTGGCAGAGACGGTAACCTCTGGGGGACATGGTGCCAGAGGTGGAGGGCTCTCCTTGGCTGGTAGATGATGGCATTGAGTGGCTTCTGAGCAGAGGCACTGATGACAGCTCCTGGGCACCTGGTGGATCTGCCTCAGGATTGTGGGGGTGCCTCAAACCACTGGGTCCAGGGGTTTCTCCCTTGGGATCAAATGTGTAGGCATCTTTAGGGGAGCTAAATTTAGGTGACTCCATGCTACTCTTCCTGGACAGAGAAGAGCGTCGGGGCTTTACACTGTCAATCTCACTGGTGTCTACTACTGCCTCATTGATAGTGATGAGCTTCGTAATATGTTCTATTACTTGGGTTTTGGGCACAGCGAAAGGAATGCTCTTTTCCTCCGTTCCTGAGGATGAGGAAAGTGAAGAATGAGGTTGCTGCTGATGAGGATTACGCTGCTGCCCTCCCAGTCTTCCATATTTCCCTAAAATAATTTCTGCGTAGGTTTTGGCACTGGCACTGGGAGGGCTAACTTGGGACAAGTCAGTGCTGCCTGATCCCGAGAAGTAGCCAGACTCTGTGCTGCCTTTACTGCCAGGGCCTAGAGAAGAAGATGAGGTGGAGAGGGAGGAAGGAGGATCATCTGGAGAAGCCAAGGGTCCACGTTTCCTTTCACTAAGCCTAAGTGCCAGCCTTTGCTTGACAGCCTGGGAGTCTTCAGGCCTCTGGGTCTCCTCTGAACCTCCCAGCGCTTCCTTACCACCTTTCCTTGGCTGGCCCAACATCTCCTTTGAGGAGGACTTTCTGTGTCGTCCCGTCTCCTCCTCAGACTCAGTGCTCTCTCCCTCTGTGTGTTCCTCAGGGTCTTCTCCAACACCACTGCCCTCTGGTCCACTCAAACTAGGTTCATCACGACTGGATGCCAGGCCTGCTTTAATGCGATGGGCATGGGACTTGCGGTGCTTGTAGAGGTTGCTTTTGGTCTTGAAAGAAAAGCCACAAGGGGCGCAAGGGTAGGGTCTTTCTCCTGTATGAGAGCGAATGTGTTTCTGAAGAACGCTTGGCTTGGCACATGGACGGCCACAGTAAGTGCACACATATTTTCCTGGTTTTTGGGGTTTCTTCTCCCCTTTTCGGGGTGAGCTGACCCCTTCTACGCCCTCTTGGCTGGACTGTGACGGGACCCCATGACCATGCTCACCCCGGGTGGAGGAAGTGGAGCGGAGGGATGAGGACGCTGTAGAGTAGAAGCTGCCTCCCGAGGGACCTGGGTTGTCTGAATGCTGCCATGCTACTGCTTGCTGCTGCTGTAATCGAAGCAGAAGGTCAGTGCGTTTGGGTTGGCGATTTTGCAGGCGGCCCAAGGCTCTGTGTACAGGACGAGGATTAGGAGGCTGCTGGGGCTGCTGAGGTGGACAAGATCCTAGTGAGGATTCAGCTGTCACATGCTGCTGCTCTTGCCTTCCAGAGCGCTCCTCATCAGCCGGATGGCTGGGCTCAGCCTCCATAGAGTGGGGAGGAGGCCTCACAGACACGCAAGTAAGGGCTCTTGGAGCCTCATGGGGCTAACCGCATGACAGCAGAGAGGTCAGAGTCAGGGGAACAGACTGAGTTGTAAATCAAAACGGAGGGCCTTTTGCAGTGTGGGCCAAAAGTTATTCAAGAGGACCACGTGAGGCATCATTAAAAGGTGCCCTGGAGCTGCATGGATGCAGGTAAACATGGATCATATCTCTGTACAAAGCAGCTCTGCTTCTGCCCAGACTCAGCCATTCTAACATCCCTCCCAAGGTCTTCTCGGCATCTCCTTTGTTGGTTGTCAAGAGTGTTAGCTGCTCAGCTTCTGAATGGGTCTAAAGGAACACAGACAAAAACAAGGAAGCACTGAGTCATTAAAGTGGAAACATAATAATACATTAGATAGAGTCTCTAGAAAAAGTTTTGTCACAAAGTGCAATTGCAAAGGGCTGTAAAAATATCTACAAGTTCTCATTTTTTCCTCATTTCCTCACTTTGCACTAATAAAAACAGAAATACAAAGTTTTTTTCTCAATAAAAGCAACAAAACAATAAGAGGTAATAAAGAAAGGTCCTGCTCTGCTGACTTCAGCCAACCTCAGGGCTTATTACTGCAGAACTCAGAAACAGCAAATACGCAGGACCTCATGAACATGACCAAGACTTCTTGATATTCTAAGGGTTTTCAAAAAAATAAAAATAAAGGCCTGCCATACAGTCTGAGAAAGAGTTACATTGGTAGAGTAGAAGGCCAAAATTGTTAGTGTCCTTTTATCAAACTATCAAAAACTGCTCCCACATATCTTACTATCACAAACAGGGTTACATTTCTTGGTGTAGTGTTGAATGGCATCAGTATTGCCATGAAAACATTAGCAGGGTCACTGCATCAGCAACATGTTAGTGCTCTCATCTGTCCTGGCTTCAACTCATTACAAGTCTATTATGAAATGTTAGGTACAGATGATCTTGTTATTGTAACACTTTGAAAAGACACGATGATCATCTACTGCATGTCAACATACTGTAGAAATACTTGTGGATCTCCACAGAATTGAGATAAAATTAAAAAGCTTTTGATTTCCATTCAAAACAAAGATATATGAGTCAATTCTGACCCATGACTGGCCAACTCTGCAGGAGTCAGAGCAGCTCAGGGCCAGCCAGGCAACATCCACAGCACAGGCACCAACAGAGGAGACCGCAGTGTCAGGGCAAGGAGTCATAACAAATGCTGGAAATATAGCCTATGCTTATCTGATCTGGCACAAAAGCTAAAGGGGGTAAATGGAGGGGGGCTGTTTTCTAGTGGATAAGAGGACTTGACAGCAACTTGGTTACACCAGCCTACACCCCCCACACTCTGCTGTTATACAGCCACCAGGGTGCAGTATTTATGAGGGGCCAAGATAAGAGTGGTCGCTTGCCTGGTGAGAACGGGTACTGTGAAACCCTTTATCAAAATTGATCAATTACAATATTGGCCACTCACACACTGCTAGAAAGCTGTGTTTATGAGTATAGCTGATCATCATGAACACTTAGAGAAGTAGCTACAATGAAATCTCTTCTTTTGTCAAGATGTATGGTCCGCAATATTTCCCACTTACTACAAATCCTGCACTCTGTCTCAACTCGAGAAACGGGATTCTTGTACCGCAGCCAATCAAAACACATTCTGGGAATGGATGGGGCCAATCATAACATTTTCACTGAGCAGCCATGCCCAACCGCTGACAGTCCCAGCACAGGCTCATCCAGAGTATCAATCATCATCTGCTTGCCACCCCCTGACTCTGTCAGACTCTGGAGATCAGTGCTCACTGAGGGAGGACACTCTGTATGTTCACCTCACAGTTGTACATTTCTGTGATGGCGTAGACAGCTTGCACCACCTTTGCCAGCTCTGGGAACATACCAGGAGAGAAGACAACAGGAGAGGGGGGCTTCTAATGCTTTGCACTGATGCAGAAACTGACTTTAAGGAGTTGAATACGTAGAAATGCATAGATGATCTATGAGATTAGATATATGCATTTGAAATAGGAGTAAGAAAAAGTGCGAGATGAAGTTAGAAGAGGTGGGGAAGAGAGAAAAGACTGAAGCAGTGATCCAGTGGCTGAATAAACAGGCCCAGCAGAAGACTGCAGCACGAGGTGCCTGTGGTGGCAGTGGTGACAGTTTTTTTTTTTTTTTTTTTTAACGAGCCACATTTGCTCTCTCCATATGTCTAAAAAAACACTGCACAGTCAGCCTTCATTAGAGCCAGTTTACAGTGGAAAAATGGAAGAAAATCACTCTTCCTCTCGGAAACAACCTGACATATTCTCGGCTCCATCTCCACGTTCCCCCGCATCTGTTAAGGGCCGATCATCTGTTTAGTGTGTGTTTCCCTGAGCAGACCAGTGCTTTGATTACAACAGACTTATACCATCACCACTCAGCAATTAGGCAGGATAACAAACCGAATCAACACCATTAAAATTCACTTCTCTGTTTTCAGCTGTCTGTCTTCCACCTGCTCAGCTGTACAAGAAGACTTCTGTATGTGCTGGCAACTAAAGATTCTTCTGTCTCGAGCTGTCGAGCCAGGGAGACATGCATTACTTGTGGAGTTTAATGCAGAGAAGTTAGATCAGGAGCGAATGGAGTTTACAGAGGAGAAGAGTGTTGTTCCTAACTTCCTTGACCTTTGGAGAGAAAAGTGACATGACAATAAAAACTGTAAATAAAAGAAAAGCAGGTGTGGGCAAAGATGGGTAAAAAGAAAGTGGGGTCTGGCTGTTGAAGAAGGATGATGCTGGATTGAGCAGCAAGGAAAGCACAAAGAGCAGGACAAATTGTCTTCCTCAGCCCCCCTGTAATAAATGTCTTTGTTCATGTAGTCGGTTATCAGAGTGTAAGTTTAATGATCTCTGGCATAGCTGCTGATGCAGCCCTTAAACAGGGCGATTAGAAGGTTTTAAGGTTGAGGGAGAGCACTGCTTACATTATTCATGGCAGTCTAGACTGCCAGCTCTGAGCGGGGAAACACACAGTCAGGGCCTTGCCAGGAAGATGAGGGAAAGGAATGCCAGAGTCTAGCCTACATTAAGCCAAAACACACACACGCACACCCTACAGCACACATACAGTGTACAGTACTACTCTCCCAGGAGCAATACCCACCAACACACAGCAGCCAAATCCACCCTGACAGCCCTGACCAGCCAATCAGCTGCAGTGCCCTGAGGTGACCTACCCCGGTTCCACTCAGCCGATCCTCCTGCTGTTTGGCGAGAGGTTTTCCTTTCTCATCATCTGCATTCCACGGGGATGACTTGTTATCAGCAGTGCTTATCACATACTGCACTTCAATGCACATTGGGCTTATATACACACCTCCAGGAAATCACTTGCTTACAAGTGAAAAAGACCACCGATGAAACACACAGGTCATGTAAATTTGTCTAACCTTATTGAAGAGGGTGGGGCGAGGGCGTTCTTTGCCCTGCTCTATTTTTAGGCTGAGGTGCGAGCAGGAAGCCACTGATGCAGCTGTTATACGGTGTTATGTTCTTTTTGGCGGGAGGTGTCAGATTAAAACCACAAAGCTAGGAGGTGTCAGATCAGACACACCCCTGGCCCTCCCCCCTCTCCTACAATCCCCAGTTGTCCACCTCCAGTCGGCCTTGAACCAGTGTATGATAATTCACACAACAGTCTCAAGACGTATGCAGTGATTTGTTGTGTGAACTACTTTCTGGTGTCTGTGCCTAAAATGTGATTAACAACTGGTCCACAGAGAGAAGAAGACAGGATGAGCAAGGAATGTGTGCAGAGATATGAGTTAATGTGTGTGTGTGTGTGTGTGTGTGTGTGTGTATGTGTGAACATGCAAAGGGGCTTTGTCAGCAGAAACAGGCACTGATGCAAGTACCCAAGGGAGCCCTGACACGTTACAGCTCACGCTCTCTCTCCTTCACACACACACACACACACACACACACACACACTGTCACACACTGTCTCCCGCCATCATCTTGGCTGTGTCTATTTAGCCCAGCAGTTATACTTCTGTAAGTGTAAATCCCATAAAACAAACATTTAGCTCAGCTCCTGCTCAATAAGCAGCACAGGAGCTTTGCAGCAGTTTTACAGTTAAAACTTCATTATCATACACGGGAGAGTGTGGCTGGCAGAGTTAGTGTTCATTTCCTCATCAATACCCAGACGTATTCATGCAGCTGGTAATGACGGATAAAAATATGGGTTAAACATTAAATTGCCTTGTGCCCTGAGAACAGATAAACCCTCCTAAGTGCTTTTTAAAAAATCTGCTGTCATACTGTACCCCCCCCCCCCCCCCCCCCCCCACCTCAAACACACAGACATCTCTCTCTCCCCATTCCCTCTTACTGGCGGTAGCCTGGTGCAAGTTCCCATGGAAACCAGCCTACTCTGAGCAACGGCAGATGGAGAGGGAGCTGGAGGTCTAAATTTATCTCCCAGCATCCTCTCTGACTACAGACGCACACTGGCAGCAGGAAGTGAGGAGGGGAAATGCTTGGCCTCTGCATGCATGCATTGACAAGCTGGTATGACCCTTGACATCTAACCCTCTTTGACTGACAACGGGTTGATGTCACACCAGATGAAAACATACAGTGCTGCCCTCAAGAGCTTGAACCGCAAAAGCAATTCAACATTTCATACTGTAGAAGAGGCTCTGCAGCATTTGGTATACGGAAAGTTAATAGTCCTTCCCGTGCCAGCATCACCAAAAAAAGGTACAGAGCTGCCAATCAAACTCAGAGTCCAAACCCTAGACAGCAACATTAACCAATCGCAGAACCATGGGGAGAATCAGTTTTGGTTTGGTAAATGCCTGAAAAAAGAAACCCAGACGGCAGTAAACACTAGATGGAGCATAAAACCTCAGAGGCCAAGACTCGCACTCACCCAGGAATATCACTGCTGTCAGTAGGAGCCGCGCGCCAAGGAGGACGCCGTCTGAAAAAACACCACATACCAGAGCTCTCACTCACTCTCCCCCAGCTCTGTGCGGGATGCATCGGGATCGCTGTACCTCTGAGGCGAGACGGTGTAGAGAGGGATTTCACAGGGCTTTGATAAGATTGGCAGTTCACAACCGTCGCAGTGTTCACTTTGATTAAACACAAGCCAGTGCACTGCAGGTCAATAACCGGCCTTTAAATCAAACACGAGTGGCATGACAGAAACCGGTAATGCACACCTCGGCAGCAGGAGGAGCTTGCACTCAGAGATTTTAATAATACCCCTGGCAGAGGAGAATCTGCTCTTTTGGTGACATAATCAACTGAAAAAACAAAGTGACCACAACCTGGACGGAATTGCAGGTTGCTGGGTTTCCACGTCCAGAAACCTCACAGATGGAAATGATCGTTTGATCATTGTGGTCACTTAGTTTGACAGTTTTAATTATATAGCCCAAAACCTGTGATTGGAGAGGAACTCCGTAGACCCTCTACTCTGATGAAAGATTCCACTAAATTTTCATAAACTCTTAGGGATCCAACTTCCAGGACAGCTATGCAATAGGTGTCATATACACAGTCTTAGACTGCAACAGACTTTCCAACTTTAAACATATCTGTGATTTAATGTCCATACAGTTCAGTGATACCCTGTGAGATGCTAAAAAATCTCAGGTATGTTGTCCTAAACCAGTGAAAAAGAGACTTTGACACTGACATAACAGACAAACTTAGAGCCTTCAACTAACTAAATACTCCTCTGGTTGCTAAGGTGCTAGATTACAATGTACCAAATGGCAAACTTTGCAATAAGAAACTATCAAATGTGTACACAATTCCCGACAACTAGGACACAGTTGCAATAACTAAATGACTAATTTGCTTTACCTGACAAGTAAAGTAATAATAAGGAGGGAACAAGAAGGGGGAGAAGACTGAGGGGAGAGATGAAGACAGAGAGGAAAAGAAAGTGAGGGGAGGGAGGTGCAGAGGGAGAGAGAGAAACAGACAGTTTAGATTACCTGACAGAGCAGTCTGGTCTTCCCCCTCAGAGACGCTTCACAGGCACTGTGAGACAAGTAGGGAGAGCCAGAGAGTGAGAGCGGATATGACTGTTTGAGTGGGTGTGTTGCAGAGAGAGAGAGAGAGAGAGAGAGAGAGAGAGAGACTGGGGGTGAGGCAAAAAAAAGGAATGATGGAGAGAGAGGGAGAGAGGAAGACACTAAATGAATGTTTCCACTGTACAAATGCAAGGGGAGGAGGAGGAAGATGTGGTAACAGAAAGAAACTAAAAGCGACTCATAATCTTGTGCCATGAGTAATATTTCAAAAAAATAAAAAATAAAAAATAAAAAATCACATCATCGTCTCTAAAACCACAGTAACAACATCAGCTGCCATGTGTCTTATTGCAAATGCAAACAAAGTGCATGACAAACCAGGGCAGTGACACCAAAGATGTGCACCTACACACTCAGGACAGGAATGTCTGTTACTGCTTCTTTAACTCACAAACATGCAGTGGCGGTGGCACACTGCCGATAGATAGGATTACAGACAGGTCTTACGCGGGGTTTTCCCCCTGCGACACAGAACCCTTGAGGCGATACCTTGCAATTATCACCTCCTCATCAGCAAAGTTATCTCATTGTAGTGGTGCGTGACGGAGAAAAAAAAAAAACCCAGCACCCTTCTCCCTAAGAGACAAACCCTCTGCCAAGATGAACATGTCTCTTTATGTACACCCTCCAGTTCCAGCCAGAGTGCCACTGTGCTGCATCTGTAAATGAATTCCAGAGTGGCATCCATTCAAGCAAGCCCCCGCATTACGCAGGACTCAGGCTAGGCCTATCAGCAGTGCAACACGAGAGAGAGAGGGAGAGAAACAGAAAGAGAAAGAGAGAATTGAGAATGAACGGAGGTCCTGCTGTTCCATAGAGCTTTGCCTCACTAGCAGAGCACAGGAAGTGTGAGTCACACACTCTAAAATAAACACACTCGCACAGTGACGAGCCGGCACATAGAACGAGCGGATGGCTGGGCTACTGATCAGAAGGCAGGCAGAGGGAACATGGATCCTCACAGGCCAGCGACACGTGGTGGCCTGGTGGGACTCACAGCCAGATGACAGGATGCAAAGGAAAAGATGGTTCTCTGCTTCTCGAACTGCTCTTTCTTTTTTAACCTCCTCTATTATACACCTGCTTATTTGCTCTCTATCAAATCTCTCATTTTTGTTTTCCTCTCCTCTTCCCGTGTGCTCTTCCTATATTATCCAGATGTTCCCCTATTCCTTCGCCTCTGCTCTGTGTTTCCTCTCTTATTTTATTTGGTTCCAGTCAATAGGAGTGTTGTTCGCGACTTGGTGATTACCCCTGGCTCCGTGCGCCTGCTGGCTGACTGCTGCAGGGGACTGTGCTGCCCTGATGCTGGGCTACTCTCACAGGCTGCTGGCTTCACTGGCCGAGGCACTGTATTGTGTCTGCCTGAATGTGCTCATTGTCACCCTTTACAGCACACACCTTCTATACTGTACTTCCCTGTGAGGGACCTTCACCCATCCGTCATCCCTTTGTCCTCTGTTCCTCAGACTGAGGGGTTCTGACGGGAAGGTGGTGGGGGGAGCAGAGGCCTGGGAACAAAACTGCCACTGTGGTGATGATTGACAGGAAAGTTGCTCTACACAGACGTAACGATTAGCAAGGCCGGGGACCAGGCTGCAGACACACAGTCTGGTTAGAAGCTAGAGGGAGATAGGAGGTGTTAAGTTGAACAGCCTTGCAACCAGTAACAGAGAGGACAATGTTTTTTGAAGACTTTGATCAAAATAGGAAATGCAACAATTGTGAGGGTGTGAAAGTAAGCATTTATGGTGCTATAATAAATGGTAACCATATGCTACTCACTGGCCCAAATCATGTCAGGCTCACATTATGCAAAGCTGTTTTCATTTACAGTAAATGGGAACAAGAGCTCCCCTGTGGTATGGTCACATGAGGCAATTTCATGTATACGACACACCTACATACAAAATATAATGGAGAGGCAAGCAACACCTAAAATGCAAACATCATGCTTTATAAGAAACTTCATGTTGTTTTGGAGCAGCCACAGACTATAATTTCGACCAAATGAGTGGTTTGCACATTTACAGACAACCATACAGATGACATATTTTTGGACTTTCATCCCATAAACTGCAGACAGAGGCAGTAAAATGGGCAAATTTGGGAGTATTCAGAGAGGGTTCTCTCTGTTCTGAGGGCAGATTATTTCAGACGCGTGGTCTTGTAAACTGACCCCCCTCTGTCCACATGACTGTGGTATTATGATAGAAACAAGATCCATTTAAAATGGGGAGCCACCTTAGTGTATAAAAGCCACTGTGGCTCAGTGTTGCTCTACCCATTTGCATTTATTTGGAAAAAGAAAAAACCTGGGTGCAAAGAAGACATCCATCGAACAAAGTGGGCTGAGTCATCTGGGACCAGCATGTCAACGCACTAAATCTATTCATTACTCGAGTAAATGTAACTGGATCATCACTTCTTTTTCACAATCCACCTCAAAATAAAACTTACATAAAACTTAAACACGTCTTATCCTGTAACATAATGTTTAACCTCTCCCATGCTACAACTACATCACTGGTTTGATAAAAGACCCTGAGAAGTGAAACATCTGTTGATAGTCTTGACTGGCCGGCACCAGTTAAGTGTCCACACAGTAATGAGCGTGTGCTATTGAGCAGGCAAGTGATACCGTATTCTGCAGAGCCGAGGAATGACAAAATATTTTTCATACTCGTGCCAGTATGATACCTGTTCTCCAATACTGATCTAAAAACAGTTTTTGAAGACTGCTGACTGTAAACTTTTGTACAAAAACCTTGGTTTGAGTCATGGTATTAGTGTGGCTCAAGCAGATCCCTTTAGCCTAGCCCTGGTGGCGTGGGCTTCAAAATAACAAAATATTCCAACTTTCAGTTTAATGCCTTTAACTGAACTGAACACAAAGGAACTTTGGCTGGATAAAATTAAGAACAGAGTGATGGATTAAATCAGTAAAGATCTAATAATTCAGTCGGTCATAAAAAATATTGAAGTTCAACAACCAAGTCGAGCAGTATTACTCTATACGCTATACTCAGTGTCAGCGCAAAATAAGCTAAAAACTTGGTTTAGGAATTCAAGTACACGTATGTACATCTATTTTCACACAAACAGATATAATACAGCTGATGGAGCGTGGTCTAAGACATGCAACCAACCACCCAGCTAATGGAGTCGAGCATGCTAGTCTTTTGTTAATGCCAATCGATATGTATCCTCAGCAGATGTGATATCTGATCCTGTAAAACACTGAAAGACTGACCACCCTCTCTTTCACTCAGCATCTTTTTTTTTTTTACTTGAGGGGTTTTTCTGCCTCTCCTTTTTCTATTTCTCTGTATTTCTCACACAGAGACACACAGAAAAGCACTATTCCTTCTTTGCAGCCACTCTCTCCCCATTTAGCTCTCAATTTCAGCCTTGCAACACACTCTCATTATCTTTTCCTTTTCCATGGTGCTGAAGCATTAATAAGCGCCACTGTCTTTATATGCAGCAAAGTAAACGTCATGTATATTATGAGGAAGGCTACCAGGAAATCATGTCTCCAGGGTTGCTCTGGGTAGTGATTATGGAAAGTAACTCAGGCCTGAGTAAAGTCCCAGATTGTTAAGCAATACCATATATAGAGCTGATATATCATTAGCAATTTGCAATGGTAGTGTAAACCCAGCTATTATAGTTATACAGTATTAGTATTTTCTGAGTTTTAAAAATTGGGTTTGATTGTGTGACTGTGTCAAAGTCAAAATGTTCTAGTGACATGAGACAAATAAATGAGAGACAGCAGCAGTGAACAAAGCCTCTGAGGCCTTGTGCAGAGTTAGTGTAACAGAAATGAAACAGATACTGAGTGTCCGTCAAAGAAATTTCATCTGCCTCTGGACAGCTCAACACCAAATATCAAAACACAGCACAAGTGGTGTGCAAATGAAATAAAAGAGTGACAAAGCATAGGGGATGCTTGGTGTGAGGGGGGGCTAAATATAGAAAGAGGAACTGACATTTTCAAAAGCTGTCCTCCCTGCACCCACAAGTTTCACTGATGCGTGGATGTCAAGATCACAGTGCAAATTCTCCCACGCAGCTTACTGTACCCGTCGTTCACACTCTGCAGCTTTATATTTGTTCTCTCAGTTGTGGTGCAACTGAAAAGAAAGGGCTTGAGGCAAACCTGTGATAAGATGAACGTCTTCAGTTAATTGACTGGAGACGGGACAAACACACAGCTCACCAGTAATACATTTATATGATGTGAAATCCTTTCATTAAGTAAATGAATGCTAGATGCTGGATAGAAAGATTTGTTACATCCAACAACGAACTCTTCAACTTTCTTTACCCCAGATTTAGAAATCAGTTTCTACAAGCTGGTCAAGGACAAATGTCATTTTACAACAGCAATCATTTTAGTGCAGTTATTTCTGTTTTTGCTGAAGTATCTGTTTTTCTATGAAGTCACCCATGTGGATTCCTCCCCAGTGATAGCAAAGCCTGTGATAGTTCCTCTTTCTGCAGCTGCTGTACTGCATCCTGTGTAAGGCTGCAGCAGGTACAATGAGTGCTGCTGTGGCACTATACACGACCTGGTGCCATGCCTTATCTGCACATCTCAGTAACTTGTGACTATGTTAATCTTGAGCTGTTAAGGTGGAGATGCTGGTGCTTTTAGTGCTGCCTGCACAAACACAGACACAGGGAAGAGTCAACAGGTGGAAGCTCAGCCTGAGTGTGTTTAAACATGAGGACCAGGCCGCAGAATGTATCAACACGGCCTCCGTCCCCCGCCTTCCTCTCCCGGCCTGGCAGAGGGGCACCCTTCTGATCAGGGAGTTTACTCAAAGCCAGGCCAGTCCAAGTAATTGCTACCCGCAGTGACAAACAACTCCATTCAGCCTAAGTGTCGGTTTACAGTTTACTCTCCCTCCTCTGCTGTGAGCCCCCGCTGCCTATTCTGCCCGGTGCCACGCTGCCTTTGTGGCCTGTCAGCGGAGACTTTCCTCTCCATCAATACCTCGTCAGCCGACCTTCAAACCCAACGCATGTATACAAATGCCATGTGCCGTAATCTGAAAGTGAAGGTGTGTGTGAGTGCATGCGATAGGGAGAGAGAGCGAGAGGGAGAATAACAAGATTGAGGAGAAAAACAGTGTGTGCAAATGCGTAGGAGAGAGACAGAGACATAGAGAGAGACAGCTCTTGTGTATAGTTATCCTCAGAGCACAGCTCTGACTTACAGGAGTGACTCTATCTGCCATCTCAGACAATCTTATAAAAGGCCATCAAATGTGTGTGCAACCCCTATATATCTTGAGACTGCAGCTCTGGGGCTGAATGAGACAGATCATCAATCACACACGACAATCAAGTGCAGCTAAAACAGTGCCTTAGTAAATATGTGTGCTTGTGAGCAACTATGAAATGCTGAATCTACAGAATGCATGAATATACTCTGTGTCAATGATAAATTGCACTGCATGCATATACTGTAGATATCTGTAAAGAGGGATCTGGTTCTTTATTTTTGTTGCTGTACTTCATGCCCAAACAAAATCCCTGAACCCCCTGAACCCCAATATTCCCAACTTTTCCTCTGAGTATACCCTCAGTGGGCTGCTTCAGTTAAAACACCATACATTTCATCACTGATATCTAGCAGTGTCTGGTCCTGCTGATAGTTTTGGGACATTCTTCTGAGATTTTTGCCTCTAAACCAAATTAATGAGGGTGAAAAACAATATCAAAATCTATTTCCAGAAACATCTAAGTTTTGTATGAGCCTTTTTCCAATGTTTGACAATGTCACACAAAGTATACATTCTTAGTCTCCTTATTTCTGCACCTCCACGGACCTGAAGACACAGAGTTAGGGAAACACTAAAATCAACGATGCCAGGTTTGAAATGGCTGAACCCTTACATTAAGTTCATCCTGAGTAGGTAGTATGTTGAGTTGGTAATGATGGATCCACCAAAGGTTTAACGAGAACATGTTAAATCATCATTCTGCTTTCAATGTGCAAATCTTATTTTTACAGTAACAGTAGTCAGCACCAGAGAGCTAAAGAAACAGAGCCTTACTGCCCTGTAAACACAAGATCGAGAAGGATTAAGATGTCAAAACGAGTGTCAATACCTGCATGCTGCTTAGTAACAAAGCACCAGGGACAAGCAAACATACGCTGGCATCCAGTTTCTTTACCACAACTCTTGCTGCAAAGAAAAAGGAGTTGTTGTAAGAAGAAGCTATTTGCTATGACAAGTCCTGTAAGTCAGACATGGCCCACTCTACTGCAAACCAACTGGCCCACTTCGCATTACAAGACAGACAGAAATGTGTCACTGGCTGCACTTGTTGTTGCTGGGAGGTAGAGACTACTCTGGCCACAAGGGAAGGCCACACACAGCCACACCGTCTGGTTTCAGGGTAAGGTAGCAAACCCATATTCCTGCAAACACACACTGCTTCTGAATGAGATCAAATCTTAGTGTGTATATACAGTATATAACACACACCCTGTAGATGCACATTTTCCTCTCCCCTGACCACCCAGGCTGTTCAAATTGCTCTGAAGGGTAACCGAGCCCCAAGGTCACGTGACCAGCGTTAGGGGAATTAGCTGTGCATTCCTCCAGCTGTCATCACCTCGTGAAGATCTGGTTAGGGAGAAACCTGACTCCAAAAGCCGGCTCGCCACCTCTCATCCCTCCCCTCCCACCATCCTACTTGTCTTCTGAGCCGCTTCCTCCTGCCTGTGAGCCTGATCATTTGAATACAAAGCAGAGAAACAAAAGAAGTCCTTAAAATAGAGATGCCGTGGTTTTCAAAGAAGCACACTGCAGAGACAGGAGAAAAGAGAGAGAGAGACAGAAAGAGGAGAAAGACAGTAAGATGAGCAGCCTTATGGCAAGAAAGTGAGACACTGTATTGATGTAGGCTAGGTGGCTTGATACATTGATTTCCTGTTAGTTCTTGCCTGGTTACGTACGGCTGACTTGTCATCCAATACAGGTTGAAGCACTGTTCCTGAACATGCCCTAGGCTGGGATTCACTGCCTCCTTGGATCATTATGTTACCTCAGAGAATGTTTCCCCACTGGGAATGGATACTGTAAGAGCTTTCTGTCCTGCCAGGTTACTAAATAACACTGCAATCTCAGTGTAACCTCAGGTGTCACCTCAGGACTGCAGAATGGGTATCAAGCAGTTGCATGATGAATTGGCCATTATAGAGGAGAAAGCTCCAATTATCAGGTTTGATTGGGTGATATCAGTCTGCTGTTAAATATCCAATAAAGTGCACACCTGAAACCACATGCTGATTAATTTAATATTACACTTACTACATCTCACCGCAATCTCAAAGAGGTGCTTAAGGCCTTCTTATCAATCAGGATTATTGGCTAAAGAACATAGCTTTCAATTATTATTTCAAGATGATGTTTTCTAACCAAATGAGCTGCCTCACATAGCACTCTTCCCTGGTTTTAAAAAAGCAAAATCATCAGGCATGACCCAAAGCCCAGCCTCTCACATCTAATTGTTTAAATGCAGGCAGTCACGGCAAGATGTGCAGCAAAAAGGCGAGAGACACCAACATGACTGACAGAGAGGCAGGTAGCTGAGTTTCTGTGGAGAATTGCACTGGAAAGAGAAACCAATGGCTTGACACAGTTTGGTTTCACACAAAAAGGTGATGTTAAACGATCAAATTCAAAGCAGAATGCAGAATTCAAAGTTGCACATAACCAGAATATATGTAACATCAATCTGGGTTTTATGTACTGACATGTTTTTTTTTTTTTACTTCTCTGCGGTTGAGCATTTGTACCACAGCAATATTCAGGGCAGGAACATCCTTTTATGCATCCCAGGGCAAGTTTTCTGACACAGTTTCGTGTTTTTTGATGTCATTTCAATAGTTTTCATGCTTTGAATTCACTGCCTCTGTGGTCAGCAGGGTCCAATTCACCCTGCACCAGCTGATTCAGCTGTGCCTGGAGAGTGCAACTCTTGTATGGATCTCGGTCAAAACACAATAGAAAATTCTCCAAATTGACAAAATATGAATTTGTCACAGTTTTGAATTGGAGCCGGCTTTCATATTACCATGTAGAATATGAAAAAGTATATTTTTTATTCACAAAATAGCCTGTAGAGCTGCACTGCTTACTGCACAGTGTGAGTAATTTCTCTTTTATTTAGTATTTACACATATTGCCTGATTGTTATGCTCTGCTAATGTAACAGTAAACTGAGGGGTACTGAAACCACACTTGTGTTTGCCCAAGTAGTAATATTGGGAGGTAGGAGAACATATAGGAGAGTGTCTATAGCCCCTTCACAATTGAATACAGGCTGTTCATTCTGACTGTACATTCACTGTAAGCAATACGATCAACATGTTATTAAAGTTAATTTCCTAGAGAGCTGAGCAATAAGAAAAACTGAAAGGCACTTGTGGTTAACAAGCTGACAGCTGACTTTTCGTGGTCAGCAGCCTCAGATTCAGACCACTTCAGTTATTCGAACTCTCCAAGCAATTACAACAGAATAAAGTTGATTACAGTGTATAAAAACTTTTCAGTTCTCGAAACATTTTTGAAAAAAATAACGTTCAGAGAACAGCAGCATTCTAAGTAGGGTGTTGATGGTATGATTGCAAATGACAGGTAAATGTTTAATTACTAAGGGCTAATTAGAGTGAGCTTTCGGTATAGCTATGTTAACCTTAATATGATTCACCATTATATTCATAAAGGTAAATCATATTATATAATGACAAAAAAAGAGCTGCACTCACAGTAGCTCATAGAGTACAAACAGATTAAATAATACAGCAAGTTCTTAAACAAAACCTGAAACAGGCTTCCTCACATTTCCAACAAATTTCTCTGGAAGAGTAGAAATGTGTTTATAGACCATTTAAGTAGCAGATGAGGAAGTCATAAGCCTGAACCCACAAAATTTAAACAAATGGCAAGACGTGCCCTCCAGTGAGCTGCTAAACTAAGATAGGAAATCTAATCTAAAAACCAATAAAATCTAATCTGGGGACTGGTGAGTAGGATAACTTTCATTGTTGAAGCAGTCTTGACTACAAATTGTAGAAAACTCAAACTGTACATACCATCAAAATTAAACAGCGTCTGAACAAGTGCAGCAAAGTGAAAGAGGTACTATAAAGAGCGAGCTCCACAGCTGAGGTTTGTGATTAAAAAGATA
The DNA here is from genome assembly GCF_046630095.1 of Trachinotus anak. Taxonomy (NCBI): domain Eukaryota; kingdom Metazoa; phylum Chordata; class Actinopteri; order Carangiformes; family Carangidae; genus Trachinotus; species Trachinotus anak. The sequence continues at coordinate 16,481,217 of NW_027273883.1, read as the reverse complement.
GAGAAGAGGACATGTGGATCAGGATTTATTGAGTGAAAACAATTTTGTGATTTTAGGGCACACATATGCATATATGCACGCACTGACACCTAGCAGAAAATCAAACTGTCACAAACACAAGTAAAATCACATTAGACAGTTCTTGGCAGACCCGGTCTTGCCAGCCCACAGTTTTCATTTTGCTCATTGTGGTCTGGCAAGACTCAAAAGGCGGTTGGTTGCAAGAGACGTCATTTCACGTAGGCTCTCCAAAGGATGATTGACAGGTCTCGCCTTCACTCAGACATCAACATAAACCCTCCCTCTGTTTGGCTGACTACATTCTCCGTTTGTTGAATTAGTTGGTCTGTATAAAATTGCACTGACATGAAAAAATGCTTTAAAGTCACTAGTGTTGGATAGCCGCAATAGAAGTATGTTACTAGATCATATAATAAATTTCAAGAGGAGAAAGTTCATAAAGTAAAACATGTTTCATGACATCAAAATAAAGTATTTTAACACTAAGAGTCTACTACAGCCATGCTAGCAGCTATGTGAGGCGTAGGGACAGCAGGTGTTTGAGCTAAATGCTAATGTCAGCATGGTAACATGGTCATGGTGAAAATGCTAACATGCTGATGTTTAGTAGGTATCATTTACCATGTTAACCACCACAGTTAAGCCTGTTAGCGTGGTAATACTTGCTAATGAGCACTTAGCACAAAGTGAAGCTGAGGATTCAACAAATTGAAAATTTTCATTTGATGATGACACTCAATGAAAAATCATGGGATCACTAGTCATCAGAGTCCACCCTCCAGGGACCACTTATCCAACTTGTTAAGATGTTTTACTCAAAATCAAACATGTTCAACCTCATGATGGCGCCAGACAAGAAGTTAGGGGGTCTTTTGGAAACCACAAATGTCTGTACAAAATTTCATGGCAATACATCCTATAGAGAGATTCCAGTCTGGAGCAAAGTGATGGCCGACAGAATCACATGGCCATGGCTAAATATGGCTGATATTAGATAGAGGATAAAATAAATATATAGATAAACATCACGATGAGACTAAAGGCCTAGTCTGGATTCAGAAGAATAACATTTTCATAAATCTTTATACAGGCTTGTTTGAAGACACAGACTAAAGTAGTAAAGACTTGGCTGATGACAGGCAGAATACAATATAACACACTGTTCACCATGAAAAAACTGCACTGACGATAATCTGATAACACTGTAGTTACACAGAAAAGCAATAAACAGCGCATTACATAGACTGATGGGATGAAACACTTATACTCTCGTGCAAAGCAAACTGCAGTTTTCGAGTTTTACGGCACTTGAGCAGAGAGAGAAATAAAGGTTCAAACAGAAAGTCGAGGGAAAGCATTTTACTGTATCTTCCCATCTCAGCAGGCTCTGGACCTGGTCAGTGACAAACAACAGCTCACCTATGACTTGTGTTTCCGACATGCCGATAACAACATGACCAATGATGCGAGTAATAAAACACAACTATGACCAATGAAAGACAGACTGTTGCTGGAGTAGCAACAGGGACAGCTCGCTCTCACAAGACCAGAGAGACCATCCATCTCACAAGCTGACAAAGAAACATTATTCTTTCATGCTGACAAAAAAATTCCCACGGAATCCAGCTCAGGGCGTTAATGCAAGCTTTACAATCTTGGTCGTTACAATGCTTTTCATGAAGACAATTTTAAAATCATGTAGTAACACACAGAGCATCTTTCTTTCTTTTTTACTGCTGGAAAAAACGCTGTGTCTCATGCTCTTTCGCTCAAAGACAAATTGATTTCTCCACGCTACACCCTCCACCCCCCTCCTCCCTCCTCCTCGTTTCTCCAAAACTCTCGCTAGGGTTTCTCCTGATCTCCCTCTTCTGTGTAATTTAGGCACTCCCACAGTAATGGACACCCTACTCAGGGGCAGTGAGTGGGAACCCAGCCCCACTGCTCCAGCTACTGTGCTCACAAAGAATCCCAATCATCCCTTTAGTTCGTTACCCACATACTACTACAGCTCGGAGGCTCTTTTCGGTAGTGAGGCAGAGAAAGAGAGAGGCAGAGAAAGCGAGAGAGAGAGAGAGAGGCTCCTGGAGACCAAGGAGAAGGGGCGCTTGTCTCCCTGGCTGGTCACATGCTACCAGCTGTGCAGCTCCTGGTCTCCCTATGGGAGTGGGTGTCAGAGTGAAATATTGCATCCAGCCTTGAGCCAGGGATGCACCATGTGCGCACCAACAACCCCCCACCCCCTCCCCACCCTCATCACTGTCCACTGCAACCTGCCATTCAGCTGACACCTGGGCAAGAGGGGGGTGTTTCCTCAGAGGATGAGCACAGTGCCATTAAGCATATTAGAGTTTCAGAGTGTTGATGAAAAATCAGAGTCTACAGTGACTTTGCTGGGGTTGCTCCCTAGTACTGTGCTGACAGTGCAAAGCTGGGAAAAAAAGGGAGGAGAGGGACTACCTGGGTGCAAACACTGGGACTGCTGACTGTCTGAGGTTGTTGAGGACAGCAGGATTACATAATAGAAAACACTGTAACACCTTCGACTGAGGAAGAGCTTCCTACAGCATTGTCCGTCCTTCTGCCCAAAACATATGCACCCATGCCTTTCTCAGTCTAACATATAGTTTTGCTAATAGCTGCAAATCAAATTCCAAAATACATTTACATGATCCAAATATCCATCCATACATCCAGTTCATTTTAACTGAACTGTTATGTGTGTCTAACCCAATATGTGCAGGGATATGGTGTTACTCACATGACCCTGCACAGGATAAAATGATTGATGTGATGTGACCTTGATGTGCTCGGACTTTTAACAAGCTAGCCTCAACTGTTGCCTCTTTTCTCAGCTTCGCCTGCCATCCATCCCACCCCATCCATACTCTCTCCCCAAAAGGTGATGACAACCTTGGTGTCAACATCCAGAGCAGCAGAGGATAAACACACAGCCCTATGACGAGCGGCACATGCTTTTTTTTTTTTTTTTTTCATCATCTGTTTATTTTCTCAATTACGCTGGGTGAGTCTGTGTCAGCAGCTTTGGGGTTTTGCTCTGGCAAGAGCAGAAAGGAAGGGAAGGAAGGGAGGAGGGGAGGATCCTTTCCCGGGGTGCAGAAGTTTCTAGAGGAAGCAATGCCACAGATGATTTCTGTGTGTATGCCAATGGAAAACCAGCCTGTTGTGATAAGTGTGGCAAGGCGAGAGGAGAGAGAAATGTTGACGCTACAGTGTGAGAGGACATCCACAACATCGAATTGTTCTCTCCTACTTCCATCCACAACTTCCCTAACAGAGCGATTCATGCTGAGCAGCACCGTCACCTGACCATTCATCTTCAGCCGTTAATCCACCATGACAGTGTGGCAAATGTGACATGAGATTACTTCACTAAAGCTGCAGTGCATTGTGGAGCTTGAGCTTGTCTAAGATGATTCACCTACTGTCATGCCTTTTGTTTGACTATGAGGCTGCTGGATGAACAGTCTCATCAAGGATTATTCGGGTTTTCAGACAGACACCCAAATAAGCATGTAGGGCTTTGTCCTTGAACCTAGAGTCAGCAAAAAAATAATCTTACACTAAGATCAGTAGTACAGGGGTGCAAACAGCTTTTGTTCTCAGCCCTCTTAAAAGGACTGTACCAGTATGTTTGCAGGTCTTAGTAGTTATGAGAACACTGAATCTACCAAAGTAACTGTTGAGATTTCACAGAAAGACATAAACCATCAGACAAAGCTTTGTCATCTTAGCTACTCTATTTTGAGATAAAAATAAATGTTTCACTTCATTAAATAAGACAACTCTGAGTGCACACAACTATGGAAGGTATAGTGGGTCAAAGTCAGATCAGGACGTTATCTATAAACTGTGATACATGTTTACAAAGGACAGTTTGGGTGATAATTTCACCGTTTGCTTTTGTTTTCTCTTTCAAAATAATCTGCAAAACCAGTGTTTTTTCTTTTTATTTCCATGAGTCTGATTGTTTGACTGCTCTTGTTTCTTGTCCATCCTGTCCAACTGCAGCAATTTTGCTGCAAGAGCTACAAAAATGAAACAAAGTGGTAATAACTTTTCCTTAACAAAAAGATCATACATTACATTTTGACTTGATTTGAAAAAAATTTAATTCATTTTGGTGAATTACACAATTTGTTTCAAGACTCAATGGATGCTTACAGCAACAGGCAAATTATAGTACATCTAAATGTTTCTAAACACGGTGGCACAGTTTGCAAAATGGTTATCTTTTATGTAGTCTAAGTGGTTTGCAGTAAACATGTAAAATCACTGGTATGACCCTTAAATTAGGTCTTGTATTCTTGTATCTGCTCTGACAGTACACCTGCAACATTAATTACCCACACTATGACTAGTCTGACTCAACAGATGTGGACCACTGGACCACATCCTCTTCTTTCTGTGTTCTGGTCACAGTTGCTGTGTCCTTGTCTTGGTATCAAAATTTTAAAGTTTACTGCCCAATAGGGAAATTTCCATGTTTGCTAAATTTAATCAGTCATGTGCAAAATGTTTTTCAGAACTGTACCCCTGCAGTATTTATCAAGAGAATATGTGAGCTTTTGGTTTAACAAACAAACTTTAACAAACAATCTCTTGCAGAATAATTGCAGACTATGAAAGGCCTTTCCACGGCTTCGACACAGTACAGAAGTAGCGTAGAGAGATAGGTCTGGCAGTGCTGGACTAGAATATGACAGGCACCACTCTGATCTTATTGAAGTACAGTGGTAGCCTGTGTTCTGTCAAGACCAAGTTAGGAAAGTTGTCTGTAGGAATGCTCATGCAAATATTGACCTTCAATTAGGTGAAACAGACGCCCTCGCTTAGGGGCCGCAATATGGAAGCATCAGCAAAAACATTGTACACATAAACAGCGACAGAATATACATAAACATGCAGAGACATACCTACATAGTGTACACAAACACAGCTTGTGTAAATACGCCTTCCTCTGCAGTGTGAACTGACATCAAATGGAAGACAACTGCAAAACCTGAAGCTTTTTAAAGGTAGTTTTGACCTCAAACAGGATGTCAGCACAGCATCAGTAGCATCACAAAACCACAACAAAAATGAACAGTTCTAGTAGAACATAACACACACACACACGAAAATCTGTGGAGTTCTGTGCCCTTTAATAGGGTGAAGAGCAAATGACCTTCCCAAGTGATGGCAGTCGACCACACTCCTGCATAATTAACAGCGTCTAAAATGAGGTGTTCTTTATATGACCTTACCTGACAATGTCAGGGCACAGCTTGCCTACAGGGACTCAGCAGTAAATAACAAATGCATATGAATGCATAAAACCACGAGCACACATACAGACCAACTTTTCATTTTATTTTTTACATATCAGATTATTCAATGGCACCTGTGGACAGGATGATAATGACCGGATAGACTGGATGATATTGCAGGGTATGACCTAAAAGACAAAAAAGAGCATGCCCCAGAGCTCTCCGCAAGCCAACACACTTCATAGCATGAAGGCTCGCCAGGTAAGAGAGCATTCCTCAAGGCTGAACGCGGCACACCGCAAACTGACTGCACTGGGAGGGAAACAAAACATATCTGGATTCTACCAAAGGGTGTTCCAAAGATTTCACAAGATTTTTAAAGAGTGCTGCTAAAGGAGGGGATCCAGGGGTTAGTTCAACCGCTCTGCTTCGGTGACAGTGACATGGCTGGGAAAGATTGTGCTGGAGCATCGCCTGCTGCCTTGATTTGCTCAGCAGATCCGCGGTAGGGTTGGAAGGATTTTCCCCCAAAGCCCTCTTACCCTCCCACAGAGCAGAAATCCCCTCCAATCCTCGCTCGCAGTTACTGCAGGGGCACCTTACATGCTGAGACAAAGGACTCAAGAGAAGGAGGAGAGGAGAGGAGAGGAGCAAGTAGAGGAAACAAGACGAGAGGAAAGGAAACAAGAGGAAAAAGAAGGAGAAAAGAGAAAGAAAGAGGACACAAGACCAGAGGAGAAAGGAAGAGAGGAAAGGAAAGAAAATGAGAAGAGAGGAGAGGAAATGAGAGGGCAGGAGATGAGGAGGGAGGAGAGAAGAAAGAAGGAGAGGAATTGTGAGGAAGGATACAAGAGGAGAAAAGAGAACTAAGGAGGAGAGGAAACAAGAGAAGATGAGAGGAAATTAGAGGAGAGGAAGAAGGAATCCAGTAGGAAACACATCTCATTAGAAATGTTGATTAATTATAAAAGTATATTGCAGTGTTTTGCTTGTTTTCCTTAATCCTCACACACACACACACACAGACTGTGATCTGTGTGTGTGCTGAGGGGTGTGGGGTGTGGTCCGAGGGTTACCTTGGGACCCAGCGAAGGAAGGAGAGAAATTTGGAAGAGGTGGCGATCTAGTCGTGAAATATAATACCTCGCCCGCTTCACCGATCAATACACACACTAAGCACGTATCCATAGCTAATCTTTCAAGGCGATGAAGAATCCTCACCAGAGAGTCATGTGCCCAAACCTCCAGAGGGTGCAGGTTGAATTTGATCATTCAAATCTGAGTATCCACTCGTTGATAAGATAATGTACTATGAGTGTTATCGTGTTTTTTTCAAGCAGTCATCAGCTTCTCCCAAGTTTTACACAAATCTCACAAGTGAGATTATGACCAAACCCTTTCTGGACATACCTGTGGTAAGCAGCACAGAAGCTTACAATCACACTACAGCGATCACTATTACACAACAGTGACCACTGTCGAAAACGAACGCATGCACTAAAATACCATCAATGTTGATACAAGGAGAAAACAGATAGATTAGAACATATACCGAGGAGAACAATAGCAAATGTGGTCAAAATGTCATATTATGGCCTGGTGAAAAGTTGGAGTCGCTGTGATGTAATAATAAACTTGCAGCACATTTTGAGGGAGGATTGCCATTACAAACAGCAAAACCCCCGCTTGACATTTCACTTGGCCACCAACTGTGCCGAAGTGGGTAATGATTAACTCATACGAAGGGAGTGTTTGAATGAGTAACCCCTCTGTTATGCGTCCTCTTCCTGCAATACCTGCCTGGCTGTACATGTACATCATCATCTACATATACCGTTACATAACCTGGGCTGGCACACATGGATGAGGGCGGGCAGCCACATTAACATACATATACTACAGTACTGACTCTGTGCTCCCTGGAAAACACAAGGAAACTCTATCTCCATTTGAAGGGGCAGCCAACACACTGGCCTGGGTGAGAGGTTGAGCTGAAGCCAGACACTGATAGACAACCCCCCCCCCCCCTCACCCCCCCGACACACACGCTGACCCAAATGATACAAATGCAGAATCACTGACTACACAAGGCTGCGAGAGCAAATGACAGAAAGCATTTCTTCATAAAATATATATTCACAGTGCATTACAATGAGAGTGGACGCATGCAATAAAGTTATTAGGCTAGTGGGGCATTTGTGAAGTTGCCAGACTGGCACTCCTGGCCTCCATTTTGCATTGTGAGTGTGTGTGTGTGTGTGTGTGTGTGTGTGTGTGTGTGTGTGTGTGTGTGTGTGTGTGTGTGTGTGTGTTTGCATAAATGTGTATTCAAGATCTTGTTCCTGGTTCACTCTGGTCTCTCAGCACTACAGTGGGTCTATTCTTCTCTGGTGCTCCAGAGAACAGGATTAATGACCAGCAGCAGGGACATGAAAAGGTTGTGTCCACCAGCCACCAGGATTTTACAGCCTGGGTGTGTGTCACTGTGTGTGTGTGTGTGTGTGTGTGTGTTTATTTTTCTTGCAGGAGACTGATAATGCCATCTGTCTAACATGCACTCTCAAAGAAAACAAAACTTAAACATGCTCATACAAGCCATTTAATACCTCGTGTAAGCTGTTGAGCCAACAGTCATGCGTGACGCTGAGCAGGCTGCACACTGACGCGTTTGTTCGCTTTTCCTACTGTGCTATAGGCATCACACCATCCATTTAACTCTTAAGAATTTCACATCGAACTGTCACTCCTACTAGAGAAAAAAAACTGCAGATCATCTCCTGATCCTTTGCTCCAGTGTTGCTGTGGTTATCAAACCTCGTTATCTGTAGGAGGTGTGTCTGAAGGTCTTGGCAGGAACTCCACGCGACCCTCTCCCTGCTGATGGCATTTCATGCATTTAAATCAGCACAGTGCCACCTGCAAGGCTGACTCAGTGTGTGAGAGAGGGAGAGGTGGAGAGGGTATGCTAGGTGAGTGTGTGTGTATGTGAAAGCAGGGATATGGTGTATATGGTTTTGAGTGGTTCTGTGTTAATTGGAAGAAAACCGCTCTTTTCCATCTGGAGTGTTGCTTGTGCCAGGGAGAGATAGAGACGCACACACGAAACTCCCTGGCTAACTGAGTGAGGTCTTCAGTAATCAGTGTTAGACACTTAAGTTTCACTTTTATTGTACCTGAGCAAACTTATTGTGCAAGTCTACAGCTGTGATACTGAATGCCAAAGCTTTTTGTAAGGAACTGGCATTGCTAAACTGTTGACTGGTATGAAAACAGGTTCTGCGGCTATACAAATAATAGCACATTCACTTCCAGCTTCAAAACACAGTAATTATTCTTAACAAGCCACCTTCTAACATTTATGCCAATTTACAATGGTAAAAGAATATCAGTGCAAGTCAGACTAGCAGCTTCTATCCCAATCCTTGTTGAAACCATAAATGGCAGTAATCCCTAAACCCTAGATCAAATGCTTCAGGATGTCCAACAATCTTGGAAATTTGTGAGGGAATGGAGCAGCGCTCTCTTTGGGTGCCTGCTGAGCTAGCGCCTTTCTTCAGCCAGCACCACAAGTGGTCTTGATCCAGGCCAGAGCAGAGAACTGTAAGGCTGCCACTTTGTGCTGATTCAATAAGAAATAATTGCATATTGGCCCCTCTCCACTCAACCCTCTTTACCACCATGGTCTGACACTTTACTGTATTTCTGTGCTGTAAGTTGTACTACAAACCCAGAACTTGAGAAGGACACTGCAGCATTGCTTTTTTTTTAATTTTTTTATTAACATCCACATTCTCCTGGACTGGATGGTGAGTTGCATTTATTGGCGTATAGAATCTCCACTGATTGATAAAAACAACAATTTCTCAGCAGCACCTGGCTTTAGAGCAGACAGCTGTGCAACCACTGTGGTCTTCATCTACATAGAGCAACACATTTCAAGTGCTATCCCTACCTCACTTCCTGCCAAACTGGCATTAGAGCCGCAAAGAGTGCAGTGACTCTCTTATATAAGATATATTATTTATTTTATATCAGCTTTATAATTCTTCAAAAACAGCAGGCTCACGTTTTAAAGCTCACAGATAAAGACGCAGATAGAGAGACAGACAGATATATATGGTTTATAAAGAAACTATATTTGCATGATTAACGTGCCAGACAGCAGTCATACAGTCATTCATCGGGTCTCCATGCAAATTCCACACTACAATAATATTGTGATTAGCGCGCTGTGTAAAGGTGAACCCTGTGTGGGAAGTCTGATAATAAAACCACTTAAATAACAGAGGGGCTTAACTTGAGGCAGAGTGGGTGTCACTGACTGAGCAGCCGCCAAAGTAAACCTGTTTCGGTCACAACTTAGCCCATCTATCACATAACAGCGGGTGAGTACAAAAGTATGATGTCATCCTCTAAAAATCTGGCAAGTGTAGGTGTAGCCCATGAAAAATAAGTTCACAGGCCTGATCGTGAATCTTCAATTTGTGCGTATAGCCTGCGTGTGTGTGTGTGTCTGAGAGCCCGCACTGTTGCTCCCCTCCACCGGTTTGTCATTAAGGACAAACGGGGTGAATGAAGGTACATGATGAAGCATATGCTGTCAGCTGTACGCGCAGCGCCCCCGTCGCCGCTTCGGCTTAAAAATGCTGCGCGTCGCTACTGTAGTTTGGACCGCGACAGTCCACCCAAATCCTGCGCCGCACGCAGCCCGTCCTCACTATTTTTTCCACTCCATCTCTCATCATAACACACAACGAGGCAGCTCAACTTCATGTCACACTCTTGCTGTGAAAACACGGGTGGGATCCTGCCCTCAACTTCACACCATACCACTCCTCCCTCCCGGTGACAGCCACTGCAACACCACCGAGCCTAAGTCATAAACAGGCAATAATAAAAAATAAATAAATAAATTTAAAAAAAGGGTAATATTTACCAGCTTGCTACTGTACGGGCGTTGCAGCCATTTATCCCGTAGCGAAAGGGCCAGAAGTCCGCATTTCCTGGATTGTGATGCGCTGGATCGAGCTGCTCTCGGTGCCCGTGATCCTGGGGGGGGAGAGCCGGAGGGGCCCGGGGTGCTTCCCACTGTTGTGTCAGACCGGACAGCGATGCCACATTCAGCCGATCGCCACAACAAAACAACATCGCGCCCTACGCAAAGCACACTCAGCTGCTCCGCACCACCCCACACGGCAGTTTCGGTGGACACCGCCCCCCCCAGCCCCCCCCTCTCTCAGCCTCCACCAGTAGGGTGGCGCGCAGAGCCCGCCTCATGAATAATCATGAGTTGGCAGAGCCGGCGATTGGTTGAGAGGAACAGTTCCTGGTTAAGGCTATTAATTCTAATTAGCCAGGCAACCTCATGCTGTCGCTTAAATGATATGAGCTTTAGAGAGTGATGTGGGTGATCATGCACCCCCTGATCTGAGCTTTCAGCAGCAATATTTCACCCCCACACACTTAAACCACCACATGCACCCTCCTGCTATACCCCAAGAATGAATGAGTGATGCTGACATAGCATCACACACAGGGGAGATAATAATGGAGGTCAGGATGTGAGGCCACAAATCAATTAACTTCTCTTAGCTGACTGTGTCAACTGTTGCAGCATGGCAAGCAGTGTTTTGCATTTTTTTTTTTTTTTTTTTTTTTTTTGCACACATCTCAGTGTTCAGAGTACGTTCCCTGCTGCTCTGATGACCCTGTCTGTCTGACCCCATATGAGGGTCAGATACTGTAAAGGTCAGTGAGAGAAGCCGGCCTGACTGCAGCTGTGGCTCTGTAACCCGGGGATCAAATGGTGCTCTAAAGGTCGGTGAACATCAGAGCTTGCGTGTGGTGGTGACTGGCGGCACATCTCATCTTTTCAGCTCACACATCACTGTCATGGCACACAGGTAGCCCATGGAGGAGCAAAGCTGCTCTAAGGACAGTGAAACAACAAGCAACAACCAACAGCTGTCTCATGATGTGTTGTAGAGAAGAACTGGATGTAGAATAAGTAACATTTGGTCCTCTCCGCATAAGAGCGTACAGTTAGACCCACTCTTTTGTGTCTCATATTTTCAGACCTGCCTGTGCATCTGCATCCAGCACGCTGACTCTTTGTTCCCGGTGTTGAGAACAGCGCCGCAGTAAAGAGGAAAGGGAAGGAAAGGAAAGGAAAAGTGGGGGTGGGGGTGGGGGGTGTTGAAAAAGCAGAGAGGAGAGGAGAGGAGAGGAGAGCAAAGAGAGACAGTGGGAGGAAGTGAGAGACAGAGCAGGACAAGGTGGAAGGAGTGCAGGAACATGCTGTGGTGTGAGCGCTCCGTACTGCTACAATATGACTCTGACAGGCTTATGTAACCAGACTGGCCTGGCATTTGGCTCACAGCAGACGCCGGCTGCACTGACTGTTATATAACTGCATTAGCTGCTCCTCTGAGCTGGGGGAGAGCATGCGCACAGGAGAGCCCTTCACACACACACACACACACACACACACACACACACACACACACACACAGACAGACAGACTTTTAGACTTCTCTACTTCCACCTTAGGACAGAGTGACTGCATTGCACTGCAGCCAGAGTGAGAGGATGGAAGTGATTGTACACAATGAAAAAAAAAACAAAACCCTACAGGTTCATCAGTTTTTTTAAATACAAGCACATCTATTAGTGCCCACATTTTACTTGCTGGAAACAAACTATGCAATGAGTCTGACAGGCATCAGCATCTTCTCTTCCCATCACCCAGCAACAAGTTTCCCATCCTGAAAAGCCTAATTGGGGCTTAATGTTGGGTAAATGTTTCCAGTGCACATGCAGTATGCCAGCAGGGCCCAAACTCAATTAGCTCCCCTGCATGCAGCACATAATTTAATGGGTCTGGATCCCACTCTTAAAACCCAATTACACCTCAGGCAGGCATTTCCAGTCATTCTGTCAAAGAGGTGGTCAGGGATGCACAATCCTCTCGCAGAACAATGCTTATCCAAATCAGCATCAGGAGCGGCTGCACTGTTCATTTAATGTAGTCGTAAGCACTGAAACAAAGCTTAAAAATTGTGATGACTCACACAGAGAATTACCTTATTATTGACAAGCGAATGCAAAATGCAGCTAAACTCTGACATTTCCCAGCTTATGTGGGAACAGGCAAGTGGAGATTAAGGTCAGGGATAACACTGCAACTGATAACCATTGTTTCAGTCAATCTGCAATTAAAAATCCCAGGATGCCTAACCAAGCGTGGCTGCAGAGCTACACTAAGTGGTTCATAATCAGCACTTTACAGCCTCTGATCTCTTATTACAGCGACAAATTGCATCTGATGATAGCAGAGGAAATGAAGGTGGGATTTATGACACTGGAGCCAATGGCCAAAGACGGAGAGTGTCTTAAATCTACCCTAGGAGAAAAATTGAGTTCACATTCGTACACCTGATGATAACAGGTGGAAATAAAAGCGCGATTTATGACGCTTAGCTAATTTGTTCTCACACGCTGTTGGCTGTGTTCAGAGGCCGTTAAATTTCAGACGGGGCTAATGGAGGAACAGTGAGGAGCAAAGAGTTCTTCAGTCTCATGAAACTCCGTCTGGTGCGTTTATATAATAAACACTTCAATCACTCAAAGAGAAACGGAGGAATGAGCGGGTGAGTTTACAAGACTGAGGGCAGTTCTTAAAAAGAGTAAAGACTGGGATGCTGTTTAGTCCGGCCGCAGTGATGAAACTGAAACAATTGAAATCAAAACACCAGAGGTTTGGAGGAGATGCTGCCTGTCTGTTTCGTTTCCATCACATCCTGGTTTGGTAGCGAGCTCACTGCAATGTCTGTGTGTCTTTTGAAGCCGATGATTGCACAAGACTCGATGGACACTTCCCCCTCCTTCCCATCCTACCTCCTGTGCGTGTCTGACCCGTGAAGTGAAACCATGTGTCAGGACAGTGAGCAGTGCGAAGAGACAAGGCAGGACTCCCACTCTGCAAAACATTCACAGAGAGTTTATACAGGAAAGACAAGGCTTATGACTTTCAGCGGTGCAACTTAAGGAGTGTTCCGAGTCTTTATTTTCTCTGCTACACGTGAAGAAAACGAGAATTCAGTCTCACAGCTACACTGTGACACAATCCATCAACTCAGGATTGTCTTGGACAGGCTGAGCGAGGGGTGGTGTTGTGAGGGTGGAAGTTGACAGGAGGTAGTGTGTCCTGAGCGGTTCCAGACAGTGCCAACTGGATTGAGTGACTGTAGCAGCCAAAACCAACATGTCCCGTCTGCCAGCCAGGCAAGAAGGAAATAACACAGTAGAGGCTGTAAGCACAGGCGCACACACTGCTCTGTTGTCGTACCAGCACAAGAGACAGGTCACATACATTTACTGCTGCAGTTGACAGTTAGGAAAAAGGAGTGAGATCTGCTCAGAGCTACACTGTTCTGTCTACTCGTACCCTGGTGACCCATCAGAGATAAGGAGATGCTAAGTATAATCAATAACATCCATGCAGCACTTAAAGCACCCTAAACATAACATGTTAATTACTTTACCAGTAATTTCAGCTCCTCAGTATATCATTGGTAAAACATCATCAAATATAAACAGATTTTTTTCAAATTATTTTTGTAGGTTTTACACTCCACCTACTTGACATTTTCATGCTACTGTTCAGCTTCTACTGAACCTCCATCAAGACAATGACTGAAAGTTTTCCAGCTTTATTAAAAACAAAGTTCATACATTAATTACAATATTAATTCATGCCATTGTCCTATGCCTTATGGCGTGCAATGACTGACTCACCACAATGTGTAAGGCAAGGCATAATAAGCACATGTCAGCATTAGTGATACTTTTTTTTTTTGAAATGCCGGACTACAAAAAGGCACTTAATAGTGTTTTGAAATATTACATGTTATGACCTAACATTGGCAAATCTGTGGAAATAATCACCTTAGAAGGTGGTAGGTGGATAATGGTAAAATGTAAAACACATTTGAAATGTTTGATAAACAAAATTAGTATAACAGAATTCAATTTATCACATCACCTTGAAAAATCCATTCACAATATTCACATGCAGCCAGAGAGACAGGAAGTCTGATTCGTGTGTGTGTGGGTGTTGAAGTGTTCGAAAAGAACATAACAGAGACAAAAGATAACATTTACAGGATTGTACCAAAATGATTTTTTCACAAATACAAAATATACTCATCTTATTTTAACTCATTCCATTCATACTGAAATTGAGGTAACTACTATATAATGCATAAAATTACTTTAACACCATTACAACCATCAACATACTATTAAGCTCAATACCATTTAACAGCAATTTATCATTTCTGAAATGCTTTGTTATTGTTTTGTACATTACAACATTTAAAAATCCCTTTTCTCTAAACCCAGTAGCACGCTCTGCAGCATTCTGGAAATAATGGCATCTGTGAGAGCACAGGTGGTGTGGAGTTCACGCTATCACCTCCTGAACCGTATCACTGCACATTGCATGATGCTGACTGCTGTGGATCAATACATGCCTCCCTGCTGCAAACAGACTGCTATACAGGTACAGATTGTTACTGTAGCTGTACAAGGCCAAACAGTCAGACATGGAAAGGCTTAGCACCGCAGATAAATTACCTTAGGTTGAAGAAGGCAAGGAAGAGCTGAGATTAGACTGGTTGTATATTAGGACTCTCTGGATCAAGGTGCAATGACATAGATTTGCATACAGCCTAGCAGCAAGGGGGAAGCCCTGTTATGATCTGTGGGGTGTGTCATATTAGTCTTATCTAACTCTCACACTCACCTCACTCTGGGGCTCCTAAAGAGGGCTACCCTGGTTGCCCCAGCACTGTAAGAGTCCAGCTAATCAGAAGGGCTCCAGACCTGGCCAATCAGAGAAGTCTGATCTCACAGGCCTTAAAAAGAGAATCTGTAAATGAAACGTCTGAGGTATTGAGAAAGTGCCTTGTTGCTTTGTGATAGTCCAGTAACTAAAATTCAGAAAAAATATAATGGAGCTCATACAATCATGCCACATCAAGCAGAAGGTTGGGGGTAACCTATCAAGGTGAGTCACTAACAAAGAAAATACCTTCTTGTGGCTAAAACCATCATCAAACAGGCTAAACAAAAAAAAAAAATCAATTTACTCTTTCAAACATATGTAGTGATTTTAACATTCAAACATACTGAGAGAAGTATAACAATAGAAACATTACAGCAAAAGCAATTATTTGAAAAAGGAATAAAATAAATTCTATGCATTTTCCTTTATAGTATCCTTCCTATTTCCTTTATAGCATCCTTCATACTTCCTACTACATTAGGCGAGAACCTAAAAAAAAACAAAAACAAAAAAAAAAAAAAGTAGAATCAAATACAGCCAGAAGTCAAGGCGTGCTCAGCTGAAATCCCTGTCAGGGAAGATGAGAGGGGCCATGAGGGTCCAGAGGTAGAGCCCAAGACCCAACCAGCTGGAGCTCATCTTCACCCACACAGCTGGCATACTGCTCTGCATGGTCTGGGTGGTGGTGTCCGGCCTGAGGGAGGGTGCAGAGTGAAGAGTACAATTTAGAGAAACTGACTCAACATGAGACATGTACTGAAATTTATCAACACAACATTTTCAGCTAAGGGCCATTTATGAAAGCACTGTTGTGTATGAGTTTTTTTTTTCTCTCGATACATTGTGGAAACATTCAAGTGGTGCTGAGAGAATGAGTGCTTTCGGGTGAAGTAATGCGCCCTCTGGTGGCCATAGTGGAGGTCTACAATGCCTGAAAGCTACTGATTACGGATTTCTTTTGTGCTGTTTTTGTTCTTCAGGTCAGATGCAGATTTTAACAGCTTTGTGTTTTTAAGCACTTTTACTTCCCCATTAGGATCCTTCCCTCCAATCACAAGTCTATCTGTCTAACCTTTGGGCCCCTGATGTTGCATATTGAGTATGTTGAAGAGAGACACTTACTGGTACCAGTTAGTGAGAGTCATCATGATGTACAGAGAGGCAAGACAGAGGTGGAAGTGGAAAAAGGAGTAGCTATAGGTGACTCCCTCCTCCTCATTGTCCAAGGCTCTGTGTATGCCGTCCTCTCCCACCACACCCTCTCCTCCACCTGACCCTCCGCTCTCCTCTGTCTGCATCAGCTTGTTTACCTGGGTGTTGCTGGACGAACGGATACTAAGAGAGAAAGACAGAGAGCGCCAGTTTTAGAAAAATATAGATGATAAAAAAAACAGGAGTAGAAAATATAGTTAGCACTGCTAAACCTACCTGGCGTAGAGAGTGCAGAAGAGGAAGATGACCAAACCAACAATGCCCTGGGCATCCCACCACTGCACCTGTCCGGTTGTGCTGTCACCAGATGGAACAGTGGTGCTGATGTTTGACACTAGACTCAATAAGCTGGGGTTACACTTCCGATCTAAGACAGAGTATACACACACACAGCATTAGACATTTTACTATACTATAATAGGTTATGAAAAATACATTTTTATACACTGAGCATGTTAACACTTGACATATTCTCGTATCTCTAAGTATTTGAATTCAATCTTGATGGAAATAAATTTTTAAACATTCTTCTGTGATAAACACCTTGAAGGCAATAGGAGATGCATTTGGCAATATTAATAAAGTACTAACAAAGTATAAATGACTTTCAGTTAATGAATACATTACTCTTACTAACACTGAACTAAGTGTCCATGTTGGGCAATTCCCTATTGTATAAAAAAAATCAAGTTTTTATGCTGGTTTGTCTTGTGTTTTAAAATAAGCAGTTGTTGCCAATGGCATCTAGCAAAGTTCAAAACACTCATGAAACAAGAGACTTAGAGTTCTTTGAAAAGGCAAGGACAAGTTGCACTTTTCTAACAAATGTGAAATCTAGCTCTACGAGGGTAGTTGAGGTGTATTTTTCAATGTCATGTGTAAAGAGATGCCTACATGTGTAGATAAAACTAAAGCTAATGTATGACAGCAATTGTTCAGTCTACCAAAAGGCAACTGAGCATGAGCCCTACAGTCACCACAAGCTTGCCCATTGTTGCCATTTACTTGGCAAACAGAGATCACATGACATGAGATAAGGAAGGTGTGCTAACTAGTAGTAAACAAGGCAGCTCTTTGTTCCTATAGCATGCCAGGGAAAACTCACCCGTATGATCAAAATGCTGCAGCAGACAAACAGCAAGTGCATATATTTAAAGAAAACAGCATAATCACAGCTGAGCATGCAACTAAATGCTACAGAGGAGAGCTACAGCAGTGGAATAAAACATCAGGAGACTCACTTGGATTGTTGGTCATTGCAGACCAAGTAACATACATGGTGTAGAGTGAGATGAGTGAGGCCTGGAGCAAACCAGAGTGTGGCTGAGCTTCCTGTTACAAATGGGACAAACATACAGCATTACAAACTTTCACACAACACAAGATTTAGAAGATTTCACTTTCCATTACTGAAATATGAAAGCTGTGTATTTTATGTCTCTGTATGTTCTCAAAGTTGTCTTACAGTGTAAAGGCAAATTAACACTATTTGTATTATTTGGAGTGAGTTGTAGATGACAGAAAGTTGACCTCTTGAAGATTGCCTCCCAGTGTTGTTGAATAAGTCAACTCTGGAGTGCATTTCAAGTACAATTTTGGGGTGATTTTCGGGAAATAGGAAGGTAAGAATAGATACCACAAAATGGTAATAAATGTATTTTCAAATGTATCTGCGTTAGTGTGGTCATGGCCTAAGACTGGTCCATACTGTACCTGTATCTTGGGTAGGATGGAGACAATGGAAATGATGATGCAGAAGATAAGGTTAAGGCTGATGAAGACCTTGTGCTCTGTGCAGTCATCAGGCTGTGTGTAGTAAACGTAGAAAAGCACCACAGCAGTGATAGCCAGTGCATAGTGGAGGAAGGTGAAAGACAGCAGGCCTGAAATTTACATAACCACCCATTAAAATTAATTGCTTAAACCTACAAGTATACTTACAATGAGTTAATGACTTGGACAGCAGATATCTGTCTTCTGATCAAATATTATTTGTGTAATTATTTGACAAATATTTATCTTAACAATGTAAGAATTGTCTCTTTCAAGTGAATGTTGTACCTGCAAACCAGCATTTGTTGTCACTATTTTCAGCCTTTTCTACCCACACCTTGTTCCAGGAATGGGCAAAGTCGATGAGGAGAATAAGTTGGATGATAATGAAGATGAAGGACCCCACCACTCCAAAGTAAAACCATACTGAAAAGTGAAAAGGAAATTGATAAAGCTGATACAGTTTACAAAAACTGACCCAAAAGTCACTCATAAATCACAAAGTCAACTTTGTGTGAACTCAAGAAAAAGTTAAAGTATATTGCTATTTATTGTAATTCAACAGAGCATGTTAGTACCAGTATGAAATGTTCCGTCAGGGATGAAAAAAGCTCCCACTGTTATCCCAACCAGGATCAGAAACTTAAAAAACCAGAACCTGGAAAAAAAAATAGTTACAAACCCACCATCAGTACAGTAGACAGATGGAAGAAGCACATGCAGATCTACCTCCATCCCTGAACCATTGTGTTCCATATAAGACCATTAAAGTACTTACCCATTTTGAATAGCTGCACGTGGGTCTTTGCTGCTACGGACACGAATCATGATGGCGGAGAACAGAAAGAAGAAGCAGGTCATGGCGAAGCACATACGGTACACAGACTTGTAGCCCACAAGGACATCACAGTTAGCCTTGTTTTCAATACCAGGTATAGTGGTTCCTCCTTGGCAAAATCCTGGGATCTATTACACAAAAGAAAGTCAGATAAAACTAACTTGTTCTTAAGCTTATCTAGAACATATTTACCAAAGAGATTATTCAAAAATACTGACAATACTTCATGATACATGACTTTTTCTATGAAAGGATAAAATTATAAAGTGACTGCAGTAACAGCGTCTAACCACACATTTTAGACATTTACTGTATAGAAACTGTGTAAGGAGAGCAATTTGATGTCACATACTTCCAGTTTCACAGATCATTAGTCAAGTTCATACACACACATCACACAAACATACACACACAGATCTCACTTTGCGGAGATGCGTCTCCATTCCAGGAAGGATCATGATGACAGACACCATGGTCCCCAGCAGCAGGAAGAAGGAGAAAACCAGCCGTGTGATAGTGGAGTTATTAGAGGAGGGACAGCAGCCACACAAAAGACATGGTGCTGAGCCACACAGACAGGAGGCCTTTGGGTGGGGTTGGAGTGGGATAGAAAACGACAGACATTGTTAAAGTTTTGGGCAGGACAGTTTTTTTTTTTTTTTTTAAATCAGACAAGGGCCAAATGAATATGGGCAACTACTTGGCAGAATACCAATAACAAATAGGTTTTTACTGTAAACCACTGTCAATTATTAATCGTGACAGTAAATTTCCAATACTGGATTCAAGTGGATAAGCATCATCCACTTCAAACACGGGCCTATTGTTATCCCAGCAAGTAAATCTAGGACATAGCTACCATTTGACTTTTATGATGGCATGGTAGCTTTTATGATGGCAGGTAACTATATAGCCCACACAGAGAAAGACAGACTCAACCCTTTTCACTTGAAGCTATTGACAGTGACCTAGCTAGCCCATTTCACCATAAACTAACGCTACAATTGTACCAGTGGCCAGGAGTTGTTGTCCCAGAGTTTAGCCAAAGCATATAAATTAAATCTGTGATAATTGCTCGTTGGCGTTATGGTAACTATCTGACCTAGTTAGCTGGGTTAAATGTGTTTACACTAGTGCCAAAGGCCCGTTCTGACGCTTCCTCAATTTTTATTTCCCTTGATGACCCACTAGCTTGCTAAGCTAACTTCCTTCAAATTTCTAGCGTTATAACTGTCCAGTACAGCTAATATCAGGTGTCTAATATCAAACTGTCACGTAGTTTGCACTTAACGGAACTAATTTTTCAGCTAGATAACGTTAACCTTAGTTTATCTCAACTAGCTACAAGCTAATGTTAGGACGATAGGAGGGAATATGAGCCTTCCGTTGATATTTCAGATAACAGTAGCACTGGAATAAGATACTTACACAGCTGGCTAAGGAGCACAAGGCCAGACAAGCTCCCATTTTGGTTTTAAAATGCTGATATTGATGGCAGCGTACCGACGCCTTTCGCTGTCCTGTGCAACACCACAGCCCAGACCGCACAAATAAGCGGAAGCTGCTCAGCGGCTTTTCAGAATAAAGGTTTTCACGATTAACTCAAATGGTAAATTTTTCAACATGCAAAACACTAAAGAAAGCCTATTAAACCCACCACGAGCTTTTAGTGTGAGTAGGATGACAAGGGCATTGTGTAATTTCAGCGTATAAAATGTTGCTGCATTTTTATGAATGACAGCACATCGTTGTGTGGTTAATGGATTAAACTTGTGTCTCGGTGCGGTTTATTTCCGCCAATCCAAAATTAGTCTAGGTGTGTCTGCCGCACACAGTGGATAACATGACGGCTAATATGGGGACACTGAAACATACCATCTGTTCTCTTGTTCAGCATCCCAGGAGCTGAATGTGTGTTCTTCAAAACTACACAGACAGCAGAAGAGAGCCTGTCAGGTGCTGATAGAGGCCTCTTCAAAGCCCCTGCTGTTGGTAGTGCACCAGCACAGTGGGGAGCCAACAGTGATTGGGTTATTAATAGTCCTTTTAAAATCTAACCTGGAACATGGAGTAATTTAGTGCCAAATACTCAAAAATAATTAAACAGCAAGTAGGAGTATTACATTTTAGGCTGAGTAAAATTAGTCAGCTTGGACATTTCTAAATTCACCGCACACTGAAAGGAAACATAACAAATATACAGTATTAGATTGAGTTTATAGCTGAAAATAAACCCACAAGGCATTTAGCCATAAAACGCAAAGTGTGAGACTAGTGATCTGATGGATTATCAATAAAAATTTAAGATAAAATAATGACAAGGCATAAAGTGCCTTGAGATAACCTGTTGTGATTTGCTACTATATGAATAAAAATTGACTTGACAATGTCTATCAAACTGAATTTTAATTTTGTGAAAATATTACCATAAACAAAAACCATTTTGCTAGAAACACTTTTTTATAATGCTGTAGTATTTCCATGATATTGTCAGTGAAATACCCAGCTGCAACAACATCCATTCATGATTCCTCTATCCAACACTAGGTAGCAGCATTTAACCAGCTGTTTACAGACTTTCAATTTAAAACCTATATTTCACACTTGAACAGATAAATCAGTCAATAACATGTCTACAGTATAAGTAGATGTTCTTAGGTTTGATCTGATACACAGGCCCCACATAAATATCTAAAGTTTACTTCTTCTTCTTACTTCTATTCCCTACATGTTCCTGCACAGGAGAAAAACTGTGCATACTTCAGAATTAATAACTGATTTTAAACTACCAGAAATATCATGTCATGAGATGAAGGGACTGCAGTTACAGGGAACATTTGGGGACATAATTTCTCCATGATTTAATGTTGCATGTCTAAACGTGCCACCTTACCACACCAGTGGCAACAACAGTCAATTCGAATATGTCAGAACATACCAGCGCAGTTTATGGGTTATTCTGACAACCAGAGGGTACACTGATTCAACAGAAACATCTGGTGGCTGGATATACAGGGGGGGAGGTGAAATTAAAGTAAGTATTTGTAACATCAACCCATCTGTGCCATTCTCACCTGTCTATTAATTTAGGATGAAAGAAGACCGGGGGTTTGTTGGCAGATCTGAGATTAATATGAAGAATATTTGTCAGTGAATATATTCAATGACTTTCATTCAAATCAACACTAAGGTTAATGTCTGTATTGGTGAAGCTGTGGGTATTCAGGCCTCTGCATGCCACTCAGGTAAGAGATTTCAAGTAAACCATTAAGAAATAGAGCCAATGACAGCTGTAGCTTCAGTAGCTGCAGAAAATGACGGTTTTAAAGGATGCAACACTTCTGTGCAACACATGCATCCTAAGATTTTCTTTTGAACTGGTCTTAAAGACAGAGATGGGTTTAATTTTCAAAAGTTCGGGGGCATTTGAAATACGGAACAGCAATTCAAACTATCCTAATAGAGTCTATTTTATTGACGATTCCCACCTCAGATAACAGTAAGTACCTACTAGGAGTGAGAAAAGACCATGTACCTTAATTATCCTGCTATTTAATAGAACTCTGGGATCAAGTTTTAATAATAGACTTCACGTATATTGAGTATAAGTAAAGGAAGGTTGAGAGACCTCAAGATGGAAAAATTGGTTTCCAGAAAAATAAGGTAAGATTTCAGTAGTAGTAGTAAGCCTAATTTGTGGGGTTTAAAGTTTAAGATTACTGTAATAAACTAAGTTTCTTAAGGCTGGCTGTAACCAGTTTCATCAAAACTGTTCTGGTTTGAGATCAGCTATGAGAAACACCCTCCCTACAGTCAGTATAGTCACTAAAAACATATGTTATTTACTGATACAGTAGTCCAAAACGGCAAACAAAAAGGTATGCAACCACTTAATGAATCTACATGTCAGCCCATTACACCTGATAAATTGTTCTAAAGCTTGGATAAAATTATCTCTTATATACTATTACCTGCCTTCAATGGCCTAGTTTCTCCTCAGGGATCCAATTCTTTGTGTTTTCTTTTTCAGTTTGTAAAAATGAAAGCATTACTGGAGTGTTTTTTTCTCCTGAAAGTAAGACTTTTGTACAACCCACCTCTGTCATCCACTGGCCGTTTTAGCCACTCATCCTTTTGAGTGTAATATAATCACCTCTTTGTTCTGGCACTTGCAGCAGTTGGCAACTGATGTCTGCCTTTCTATATTCTTGTTCGTTGGCCGCAGTTGCCAGGATTAAAAGTTCACTCTCATCCATCTCAACTCTTTCATCACTCACTCTAAGGACGTTCATGTAGTTTTCCCCTTAAGCAACAAAGGAAAAATGTTAGAAGGAAGAAAGATTCCTGTTTGAGATTTTTTGCTCGGCAATGGAAAAATGAGATGCAAATACATGCAACAATAAATCTAGACAACACTTTATACTGAGCCTAGACCAACTGACAAAAGTGAAGTGATGAATCTACTGCATTATAGCTTAAACGTACCTCATATGAGACACAACATTAAGGACAGAAAGAGTTTGCTAGCACGCTCAGAGGTTGTCTGAAAACAGCTGAATGTAAATAGGTATATTTCATAGATGAGTCCATTGCCAGTTTAATGACCCATAGACTTTAATATAGTTTCGACTATGATGAAAATCTCCATTTATTTTCAAGTACTAATGGCAGGGACTGAAAAAATAGGTGTGTTGAGTGTGATGAGGTAAACGCTCAAATGGACCATAAGAGTCTGTGAGGGACCAAGCTGGAAGGCAGAAGGAGGCACAGACAGATTTTGGAAATAAAGGTTTTATTTACCCAAAAATGAGAAAAAATTACAAAAAACAAGCAATAAAGTTCCAGGTCCATAAAAAAGGTCCAATGAAAAGAACTAAATTTGAGCTATGATAACAAGGGAACAAAATAAGTCAGCTGACCTCCCAAACAAAGACCAAAAGGGGTCGTATATTTGGTTGATAAAAAAAAACAATTGTACACAAAAGAGGACAAAATACAGGGAGTTAGCTTATCCTGACTGACACCAGACTTAAGTATTGTCTTGATATTTCTTTGAGAATGGCTTTTAAGCAAACAAAATGAATATTTGTTCCAACACAGCTCATACAACGTAAAACATGAAATCATCGTGCTGTATACTTCCTGTAATAATGATCTGTGGTAGTTTGCCATCTTTATCAAATGTGGAAGTGTTTGTGGGAAAGGGAAGTGTAACCACCAGAAAAGAAAATGATACTTAAAGGGAAATATCATTATTTGTTTAAATTACTTACTAATTTTACACAGCTGTGTGGTCTGTGCAGGGGTCACGAACAAGGAGGAAGTAAAGCCAATGTCACCAAAACACACGGGTTAATGTGATGTAGCTCTGTCAAGACATTATAATACAGCAAGCCCACTTTGGTGCATCATTTAAACTAATACTTACCAGTTAGGTCCTTTTCAATGTAACATTAACTGGATTATATATTCACGATCACATATCTGGCTAATGTGGAAGACTGGACGGACAGTTTCGTAACCTCAGGTAAACGCAGGGTCTGGCCGGGCTTGTTTTGCTCCTGCAGCCATGAGGCCGTGCCAGCTGCTTGGCTCTGTGTCGGTTAATTTGGCCTCCTGCTCCTGGCGCTTGCAGCCTCGACGCTGTCTGTGATTGGTGGATTTGGACCAATGAACGCAAAGATCTCTCATGACGTCTAGTGTCAGCGGGTTTTTGCGCGAAGGTGCAGATGTTGGCGGTCTGGAGGTCTGAATAGAGACGAGGACGACTTGGCTGAGGGCTGCTCTTCAAACTGAAGCACTTGACGGTGAGAACAATGCTTTGATGCAAATGTTTAACCGGGCTTTCAGACCTCTCAGGCAGAGGGTTTATAAGGTTAAAGGTCGTTTTGGATGCTTTTTGCAGCATTATGAATTCTGCTCAGCATCATTAAAGTCAACTAACGGACTTTATTGTTATGGCCGCTGTTCAGTAGACCTTATTTGCAATACATCAAAATTCAAAAAGTTTTGTAGAATACTTAAAAAAAAACAGTATCATGGGTTTAATTTTTCCAACATCTTGCTATATACTGTCAGCCAATAAATCAATTCACACAAAGTTTGGCAGACTGGGGTATTGTTTTTGAATTAGTATTATGTAACGATTTCCGTGCAGTTCCACCATATAAAGTTTAGCTAGCAAACTTAAGTGGTTTATTCAGATGCTTCGGCTTTGATGGCCCCATTAAGGAACCCTAACTAGCTTTTTTACATGCTTTTTTTTTTTCTCTCAACATGAAGCCTTACTTTTTAATTATTTGTATGTTTAATTAGGTACTGTGCAGCATTTCTATTGCCCCGCCCCCGCCATTTTTAACATCTTGCAAAAAAGCACTCTCCAACTGTGGGGCACTCACAATCAGCACCTTTTATTTAATTAAATTTTATAGACCCTTTCTCTGTGTGGCCTAGGACTTGCTGTAGCTGAGGTTCCAGTGAGGCGGAGAACTTGTTTTGCCTGACATGTCATGTCATGTTATGACTGGTAACTGAACAGATTATATAATGTTATAATTCTATAACATGCAACAACACAGCACCTGCTGCTGTGAAGGTGAATCATTGCATCCACAGATAAACAACATGAGCAAATATATTTAGTTGACGGAGAAATTAGGTTCTGAGCTGGTCTCCGTGGGACCAAAACAAAGCTTGGTTTGATTCTCTATTGCCAAAGCATGAGGGAATGAAAGAAAAGAAAAGTCATGTTTGCATGCCTGACCGATGATCTATCGAAACATAAACTGGTACTGTCAGCTCCATTGATGCGGTGCTCCTCCTGCTGAGAGGATATGGACATGCTTCAAAAGTACTACGATCTCTCATTTGACTGAAGTAAAATGAACACTTTTCCATTGTGTGCAGTTAGACACGCATTGCTTGATACTAATGCTCTTTTTTTTTTTTTTTCAAAGGCAACATTTCTGCTGAAATGGAAAGCTATGGAGGTAGGTGTAAACTATGAAATTGAATGAAGTTAAATTAAAAACCTTTAAGATAAATTTGATCCCACTTTCCTTGCAGCATAGGCTTATACAGTAAAAACAGCACTATATAATAGCTAAAGCGAAAAAGCACTAGAAAAGCTGGGCAAAGCAAAGTTGCTATGTTTCTGAAACCATATGCAAGACTCAAACATGTCATTCAGCTATCTAGCAGTAACAGGAGTCCTTTGATGTGGCTGGCGTAGCAAGTTACAAAACTGATCTGTACAGCAGCACTCCCACAGGTCAAAAAACAGGTCTTTGTTTTGTCACATCTTGTTTTTGTTTCTTTTTCATTGTAGAAATACAACCACATAGCAGAGATTATTCTTCTCTTTTGACCTCTCTGGCAAAGCAGTGACCCCCTAAAAACATAACAGGAGGCCAACTCAACCTCCTTTAATTTTCCTGAGTCAGACAATGAATCTCAGTTAAGGCACTATGTCAGGATGGAAGTGCTGATATGGTTGCTCAGCCAACTGGTCTCCACGGCAAGTTAATTTAACACATAGTCAGTTAATTGTTTGTAATTTATCATGTAGAAATAAACCAATATTGACCATCACTTAAACTAGTATGTACTTAAATATCCTGTTTTGCAGACATCCAGGTGAAGGAGCTGAACAAGCGTGCATCAGGTCACGCATTTGAGGTCATCCTGAGCCCCTCAACCCCAGATCCCAAGGGTGAATTTCCACTGTCCCCTCTTAGAAAAAGAGAAACGTCGCTGGATGAGATTAAAAAGAAACTGGAAGCTGCAGAAGAGAGACGCAAGGTATCTGCACAAGTCACACAGATTGCCAAACGACGTGAGCAAACAACCACTTTGAAAACCACTAACTGACATTTGAAGTGTAGCATGTTAACTGTTAACTTACTACAGAAGTCCTCTCGTGTCATTTTGTCAGAGCTATGAGGCTGAAGTGCTGAAACACCTTGCTGTGAAACGAGAGCATGAGAAGGAAGTCATCCAGAAGGCCCTAGAGGAAAACAGCAACTTTAGCAAGAAGGCAGAAGAGAAACTCAATCAGAAGATGGAGGCAAACAAGGAGAACCGCACGGCACGCATGGCAGCTCTCAACGAGAAGTTCAAGGAGAAGGTAAGCTCTTAATGTTACACCAACAGGTCTTCATGTTAAATGTTGAAAAAGAATGTTAATTGTAGTTATCCTTTTTTTTCTTTTAAACACTAACAGGACAAGAAGTTTGAAGAAGTGAAGAAGAACAAGGAGGGGATGAAAGAAAGGGAACATTAATTTGTTAATGCCCTGGAAAACAGTTTTTACATATTAGATAAGCTATATATATTTTTTTTAACTGACGTGTTTGCATTATTTTTTCTCGGGTTAGTTCTGATTATGCTGTTGGTTAGACCGGTTTGACTTGGTGTGGATATAGTCTGACTTTTCTTCACTTGCAGATTTCCTTTTGGCAGCTGGTTACACACTGTTTTGTGGTATGAACTATATTTTTCCATTAGCGGGCATTCCATTGCAGTAAGTTGGTCCTTGTGCTTCATACTGTTAACATGCATCATTAATACTGTTCTGAACTGTTGATAATGTTGTAAGTTTGAATATACTGTATGATACAAGGTACCATTAAAGTTTGTATCTACAATTGAAGTTTCTGAGAGTTGACTGTGTTTACTCTGACTCATAAAGTTTGAGATAAAATGTTATTTTTGTAGCATTAGATGAAGACTGACATAATTATTGGAACTGAAGACACAACCACTCTAAGGCCTTCTGTATTACAGTCAGTGATACTTTGACACTGCTGACACCTAGTGGCAGTGAGGTCATCTTAGTGATAGTTGTGTAATAGTTACATGTAAAAGCTATGCCCAAGGGATCCAGAGATCAAGTTTAAAATTATTTCTTATTTTCTTGTGAAATAATAAATATTTTTCTCCCCATGTATATAAGAATCTTTCAAATAAGACAAATTTGTGGAGGAAAGAAAATCAATGGTTGAACAGGTCCCCAGTGGAACCATGAACAGTCACAGATGAGGGCATTGGTTTTATTTTAAGGGGTTATTAGCCAAAACGGGTGGGAACCACTGTTTACCTTAACTTGTTTGTGAGCGGATTCCTTGTCTGTATTTGCACAGAAATGGCCACGCCCAGTACAAAAAAAAACACTAATGATGTCTGTTTCTCATTATGTGGAGCACACAATGTTTCCTTTATATAAAATCACATCAAGTAGCCTTTGAGAAAAGAAACACTTTTAAAAGAAAGGTAAAAGCTTTTGCAGAGTCAACGTTTGGATGAAAGGCGTTGCCTGACTCCACTGCTGTTGCCACGCTTGTCATGGATGTTTCAGCTAAGTCTTCATTTGGACCAAGAGCTTTCAGAATCAGAGAAAACCCCTGACACAAATCCCTATTTGTAGAGAGACAGAGGAGTAACAGTGTTGCATATTAAGCAGATAGTCTTCATGTGGATGAACAACAACAGCCTGTTGCCCATGAGGGTATGGCAAAGCATTTTCACTATTTTACTTCCCCTCCTTGTCAGTCCGCATAGAAGGAAGTAGTTTTGAAGCAATGAGAGAAGTTAAGATGTGGAAGAGAAGGCAGAGATAAGTGAGGGCCTTTAGGCACAGTTGACTTTATAGTCCATAATGAAAAAAAGATGTATTTTCTTTATATACTAGCAGTATTATAACCGATGTAGAAAAATACAACAAAGAAGTTGTGGGCATTGCTTTACTTGTCCCAAGCCGAACAGTTTGAGAGCTGCTGTCATATATGAAAATGAATGTAGCTTGGAAGGTGTATGATATGGTGAAGACAGGGAAACACCAGCCTATCACAGTGGCGATTCACAAACACATTCACTCATTTACATCTCGGGGCATGTTATAGTTTCAGATTCACCTGAGCAGCATGTTTTTGGACTGTAGGAACATATGTGCTCTAATCAGCACCAGACAGTGTTGGGAGACAAAGCTGTGATGTTACACTTGTATGCAGTGACAGCATCATGCATAAGCAGCTCATGGGCCCAGCACTGAGTGTCACGAGCTGTCACAGTAATGGCGTTGTCACAAATTGTTGTAGTGAACATGAGTTTGGTTCTAAAGCATGTAAGGTTTTGTGTTTCTGATGACGCTCATTCACCATTGTTTTTTATTCTGTCTCTTTATTTGAGTAGCAGGATTCTTACTTCTTTTATTAGCTATTACATTTGAATAGGCACTAGAAAATGTAATTACATTTGATTCAATAAACAATTCACAGAATCACAAAGGTTTGATGATTTAAAGTTTAACTCCAGAGGTGAAAAATCATTTGAGAAATAATGACAATTGAACTACACTTATGACCTGCATGTAAAATATTTACACATAGCAAGTCACACATAGCTGCTCTCACAGCTCATTTTTTCTCCTCATCAATAGGAAATTAAAAGAAAAAAAAATCTTAATGTGCTTTAATTCAAGAAACAACAATAGAAATGTTACTTTTTTGTGGTTTTATAAATGAAATGACCACATGTTTTTATATATCATAGTCCCTTTAACTCATGTTTAGCTTGTTTTTCAAGTTTCTTAGCAATTTTATACTTTGTGGTCACAGTGTAACAATGTTTGTTGAAGTGTGACAAGTACAAATATGCACATAGATGTTTGTGTTTGTGTCTGTTTTGCTAGGCACACAAATGCACACACAGCACTGCACAATCCTATCTTTGTCGTGTGTTTAGAGAAAACTGCTGGACTCATCAGCCCACAAAGATGCTTGTCCCATAATGCACTTTTCCTCCACTGTCTGACGACACAGGGGACAAACACTGGCTCCAGTCCAAGACCCTTTCCTCAGCCTGCACATGATCATGACTTTCGTTGCCTAACCAATGTTTATGCACCATCATTTTTATCTGCTCTATTCCATAATATGCACCTTGTCCTGAGCCTCTGCAGACACGTTTTCCTCATGTTTTCTGAAGTTGGCCTTATTCACGTTAAGATACAGATCATCCTACAGTGGATTCAGTCCCATGAGGGCAAAACATATTCAGTGTTATCGTAGACACACCCTGAAAATCCATCTCTGTTGGGAATATACACTGAGTAGGATGGTTTGAATCAGGAAACAATGCAGATCTTTCAGTAATCTGAGTCTAACAATGGAAACTTTGTTACTGAGTACCAAACAAGGGAAAGGCATAAGCCATAAAACTGATGTGACCACACTAGTCAAGCAGGGAAATTGCTGGTTTTGATAATCAAATTAGCTCCAGTAGGGTTATCGCTGTACCCTGGAAAGAAGCATAGGAAACCAAATTAAAAATATCCCAGTTAGCTGTCGCATGTTGAAAGGAACAGCTTGTGCAAAATGTATCCCTTTAATCTTAAACCATGGTAAACCTTTATTTTCATGTAGCAGCCTAATGGACACACAAAGAAACATGCAGGGGAGATGGACAAGATTGGGAGAGGGAATATGGCATGTACAAAAGTCTAGAGTCCAGGTTAACAGCATCCTAATTTCATGAAATATAGAAATATATGAAATAATATATAATATAAAGTCAGCTCCTGTATGGATACTGCAATGGGATAATATTAAAATAAATACTATGGTGACCTCTCATGAGTTAGAAATAAGGCAAAATCAGATCAATATATAGCACAAGTATGAACATCACATGACTTCTAATCTATTTCATTAAGTATTTCATCAACTAGTTTATAAGGCAACCAACAGTCTGGGCACCCAGAGGCCTTATTTGATAGAAACGCCTCATGGGAGTGTGCCATGCCTTCATCTGGCAGTGGAAGAATTTCTGCTGAGGGTGGGTGGGGTCATCGGCCAGGCGACAGCTGCCATTGGTCAGGATGACGTGTGCGGCGGCTGAAAAAGAGCCGCGCCGTGTTTGCTGTTTGGCCGGAAGAGCCGCTTGTCAAACGGCCCCGTATCCGTATCCTCTCGGCAGCTGCGCCGTGAGAGCCGCCAGGCGCTGCTCCCGACTCGGCCATCCTTTATCCGCTCACCCCTCCGAACAATGTTATCTATGTCCTGCACGCCTCTAAATCACTCGCTGACTGCTGCATCTCAGACCTTGGATTGATTCTACCATCTACAGGTATGATCGTTTTATGAATTTTTTTTTTTCTTTTTTCGACATTAATGGTGTTTTTTTTTTTGTTTGTTTGTTTTTTTGTTTTTTTTCCGCGATGAAGTGGAATAGCGTGAAATAGGTTGAGATGCGCCTCGGACGTGAAAACCGTCAGTGGGTTTTCATGAATGTGCAGCGGTGTATTTTTTTTAAAAAAGAAAATTCATTTCTACACACCGCACCTCAGAGTATTGCACATGGGGGATTGAAGCAAACCTCGATGCGCGGAGGAAGTGTTAATGCAAATTGATTTGCATTTGACTGGCTCTCAAATTTAAACGGACATGTCGATCAGGTGCAGGTTTTTGCTTATGGGAATGAACTGCAACAGGCCCATAGCTTTAGGCCTGCGGTTTAACCCCACCTTATGAAACATCCTTCCTCATTGTAGTCGAGCATTTTCCTTTACCCATAAATATTTTAAAGGATCGCAACCGTTCTTGGAAACGCAGGGTGTGGGTCTGATGGGGTTATGTTACGTAAGCTCTTCCCATTCATTACTCCACGCCTTTTCCTCCTGATCCTCTCTCGGCCTGCGCTCATCCCACTCAGCCTGATCTCTCTCTGAGGATGCTCGCCACATCTCAGTGAACCCAGAAAGCTCTGAAGTGATCTAATCGCTGACATGTTAAAGTCATTTTAATCCCGCTCCCACTATGTGTAGATGTGTTGGCATTAGTTACAGCCCAACGCACAGGCTCAGCACAGTGTGCACAGTATACTTGATTACTAGGTTTAATTTGAAGTCCAGTTGTTAGTGTCACAACTAACAGAAGTGTATTTATTTGGGAAGCATCCAAGGATCTTTAAGTCATAGTTTCCCTAATCTTATGTAAGTCATGACATTTATTTAGGGTCAATCAAAAAAAAAAAAAAAAAAACCCAGTTGAGCAAGATAAACAATAAAACAAATGATCAAAGGAGGATAAACAAACAGGAGATGCAGAGTACTTATTACATCCAATCATCCCTAGTCATTTTCCACTGCTGTGATATTTTTGAGACTTGCCCTCTATCGTTTATATTGTGACACCTGTTCCTGTTGCACTCTAGGTGTAACAAGAATGTACTATATCATTATGGAACCTATATTGATATTGTGATATAAAATAACATGTATCATGATGGAGGATTGTATCCATACATTCCATCCCTGGATCAGTATTCATTCATAATCACTCATCTGTCAAAAGAACTTATGCCCTCCTGTGTATTAAAACCTGGTTTCAAATCCTACCTGCAACTCCTTAGCATAGCCGCTGTAGGTTTGATTCTGTATCAAGTTCTACAACACCCCTATTTTAACATTTTTTTAAAATTAAAATTTCAGCAGTTCAGCCTTAAAGAAAACAGGCCTTTATCAGGGGTGAAAAAATTGGTCAACTAACAGCTTTCCTGCAGCAATGGAAGTAGCCTACAGGTGCCCTAATGCTTGGCGATGACTTACAAACCCTCTGTCTGTATGAAGGCATAGCTGGAGCAAACTGGTGTTTCTACACCCTTTGATGTCATAATTAGGACAGTACAGTACTGCAGGAAATAGTACTGTACATAGCTATCAGAATAGTGAGAAATAGAGTTGTTCCGATACCGATACTAGTAGTGGAAATGCCTCGATTTCAGTGACTACACAAGTTAATGCACCAATCTAATGCCACATAATTCATTGTAGTCTCACACCTGGATAAAAAGGCAGTTTTCCTGGAAATAATTCTTCTGCACTGCTCACAGTAGCTTGCACAGCAAGGTGCACTTTGCAACCTCTGGCAACTTCTTGTTTTAGAATAGCAAAGAAGAATTGATTTCTGGTAAATAGTGTAATGTTAGCTGTAACTAAAATGTCAGCAATTTGGTATTTTGGTATTTAGACTGGTAAGTCCCACAAGTAGAAAAGCAACATGTACAGTATGCAAGGATTACATTTTGAGGGGTGGGACTTGTGTTAGGACAGGTAGTGTAGGAATTGTTATTAATTCCCAGATTTATTTATTTTTACTTATTTTTTACAATTGACATTCAAATTAGATAATAAAAGAGAGATTCTATGGCATTCATGTATCTGCTCATGTTTTACAATGGGGTTAACCTGAGCTATGCCATACAACGATAGCAATCATATCACATCCATGCAGGGTTACTTACAGGATCTTTTTTTATGGTTTAACACAGTGGTATTGGCTCGGTACTCAGAACTGGCTTATACTTATATATCTTTATTGGTAAGAAAAAATGGTATGGGAACATCTCCCCTGAGAAAAAGACAGGTAACATAGGAAGACAGACTGGTTGGTCAAGGGTTCATCTTACAGTAAGATAATGACCCAAAACATTAGAAGAAAAAAAAACTAGACGTTGTCTTCAAATGATGGAAGACCAGCACAGGCGAAAGCAAAGCAACCTGCAAGTGCAACATATTTGTGGGAGCTTTATAAAAGAAACACACTTTATTCTAAGCTTTATCTTGTAGTACACTGAGACAGTACACTATGTAAATTTCAGTAACAACAGGAAAAATAATTAAAGTCTGTTAAAGACTAAAGTCTTGGGAAGAAGCCAAAGGAAACCAATCAGATGTTCTACTGCCACCATGAATGAAACTCTTATCCATAAGAACCTGGAATGTATTATTAATTATGAAAACATAAGGGGAATTCACATTTACAAATGGAAACACTTAAAGCTGTACTAATCAATATTTCTGTGATAAACAATGAATCCAATTATGTATGTAGTATAACTGGGGTCACAGTCAGTGTGGAACACACACTATTATCACTCAACACTGCAGTTCTTCTCTATCAAACCTTTTAGTCTATTTCAGTCTGTGGGTTATTGTTTTGGTTTTCGGGCGAGCTGACTTCTTTTGTATTCTAGCTGCAGCAGGCAGCTATTTATAAAGGTAATAACGAGCCAGTGTTGTGTTTTCAAATTGTCCCTCAGCCCTCAAGGGGCAAAAAGGGAAAAAAAACAAACAATTATTGCAAATTTATGGAAAAAATATTAATGAAAATGTTATTGATCATGTATTCCATCTGTTATTTATTTGTCTTTTTGTTTTTATTTATCCTTTATTTTTGGTCTAAAAAACAGTGAAAGCTTAAAATTGCTTGTTATGCTTGACCAACCAGTCATGTAAAACAAAAAAGCAGAAAACTTTGGAAGGTGAGAATTTTTTTTATGTTTTGTTTGATTATAGACTTAAATTATTATTTGATTTTTCAAAATTGTTGTTGATCATTTTTGTGTTCACTGACCAAACAACTAATCCGCTGCTTCTTTGCTTTGTAACAGCAGCAGTGTTGCAGGACCAAACTCACAGTACTGTCTGTACATGCGTTTACACACATATGCAGGTGCACACAGTATCTGTCAACATCTGAACGCCAGACAGATATTGACTCAACTGACCGTTCGTTCATTCTGTCTGCCCTCCCCTCTTGTCTCCAGTTTGCCATGGCGACGGTGGTGATGGAGCAGATTGGTCGCCTGTTCATCAATGCACAGCAGCTGCGTCAGATCCCTCAGCTGCTGGAGTCGGCCTTCCCCACGCTTCCTTGCACTGTGAAGGTGTCCGACGTTCCGTGGGTGTTCCGCGAACGTCACATCCTCACCGGCTACAGGCAGCCGGACCAGAGCTGGCGCTACTACTTCCTCACCCTCTTTCAAAGGCACAATGAGACCCTCAATGTGTGGACCCATCTGCTGGCTGCCCTCATCATTTTGGTGAAGTGGCAGGAGATCTCAGAGACGGTCGATTTTTTGCGAGACCCCCACGCTCAGCCTCTCTTCATCGTCCTCCTGGCAGCCTTCACCTACCTCTCCTTCAGCGCCCTCGCTCATCTCCTCTCTGCCAAGTCCGAGCTCTCCTGCTACACCTTCTACTTCCTCGACTATGTGGGGGTCGCAGTCTACCAGTATGGCAGTGCCCTGGCACACTACTACTACGCCATAGAGAAAGAGTGGCACACTCGAGTGCAAGGGCTCTTTTTACCCACAGCAGCATTCTTGGCCTGGCTTACTTGCTTCGGCTGCTGCTATGGCAAATATGCCAGTCCTGAGATACCCAAGTTTGCCCTCAAGCTCTTCCAGGTGGTGCCGTCAGCCTTGGCTTACTGTTTAGACATAAGCCCTGTGGTTCATCGCATCTACAGCTGTTACCAGGAGGGCTGCTCCGACCCAATTGTGGCGTACCATTTCTATCATGTGCTCTTTTTCTTAATCGGCGCCTACTTCTTCTGCTGCCCTCACCCAGAGAGTTTGTTCCCTGGGAGGTGTGACTTCATCGGGCAGGGCCACCAGATCTTTCACGTGTTCGTGGTGGTGTGCACCCTGACGCAGATTGAAGCACTGCGCACAGACTTCACGGAGCGCCGTCCCCTCTATGAGCGTCTTCATGGCGATCTTGCACACGACGCCGTTGCACTCTTCATCTTCACTGCCTGCTGCAGTGCTCTTACCGCTTTTTATGTGCGCAATCGTGTGCGTGCCTCTCTCCATGAGAAAGAGGAGTAACGATTGAAAAGAGTTAAAAAAAAAAGAAAAAAGAAAAGAAGTCTAATTTATTCTACTCGGTAGTGACCATTAATGAAAATAATTCTGATGTTTTTGTCAATGAAAGTTATCAGTTTGTGACAGTGACTTATGACTATGTCTTCTCTGTGATTTGCCAAACTACAGTGAGCTATAAAAGTGATTTTTAAGGTTGTGTTTTTGTGACTTTCACTGAGGAAAAGGGAATCTTGTAATTTGACGGTAGCAATACAGGTAGTTCTCGAACACTGCAATGAGTCCTTGCATCTTTACTCTGCTCTTTTATTAGTCTGCAAGGTTTGTCCTTAGTCGTGGTCTAAAGGAATGTTTTACTTTACCATACAAAAATACACTTTCTGTCAAGATGAGCAGAAAACTAGAGAGACTGGTTTCTTCAGATGCCTTTCACCTAATCATATTTGAATTATCTCACTGTCTGAATTAAATTGTAGCATTTCAAATCGTGCAAGCATTTATCTTTACAGTTTGGACTCCCGTGACACTTCGTATATTGCACTCAGACAATTCCAATCCAATTTAAACTGCTGTTCTCACCTACCATTCTGCCCCTGTCTGTGCAGATCAAAGCTGAATTTTTTATTTTGTTTTAATTTATAAAGGCACCAACACTGTGCCCTGCAAATGTCTGAACATATTGTGGGAATGTCGAGAACCCAATTTGAAAACCAAATATTGTATCTCCAAAAAAAAAAAAAAAAAAAAAGAGATGTTTTTTTTCTGTGGGTGATAACATTCTGTTGAATTATGTTGAAAATGAGGCTGGCACTCAGTATTGGTAAAGAGATGGATGGTAGATTACTGATGTCTTTGTTGTCGTGACAGTCTTAATCTTTTTTTATTCAAAGGGCTGGAACTTCAGCTTTTGCCTTTTCACATCCCATGATATCAGTGCTTTTGCGTGCATTGTTTTCATTGTTGGTTGATCGGATTTGAATCGCAAAAAGCTGTGTCTGACTGGTGTTCTGCTTTTGGTATATTTTGTTTTTGTAAGATGAATATGTATGTGCCTCTATACGCATGTCTTTTGGTATATACTGTGGATATTAAATGTGTGAATGTTTATGAAAGCTTAGCCTTCCACTTCTTACTTACCCTGTAAATAAGGTGTATTTCTCTAGAAAGTTGTTTGCATCCCATTTTCTCTTTATCTATGAATGCATTTTTTTTTCTGGTGGAATATGGAGCAGTCCTGATGTGCTGTGTCCTTTCAGAGTGTATTTTATGTTCAGTGTCCTCCTGCCTATCAGATTTTATTGGTTATGAAGACACCATTTCATATTGCTGCACTGTAACTCTGAAGAGGCCCTTTATTTTTACCTTTTTTTTTTTTTTGTTATCACATAGATATGGCTCACTGGTTGCTTAGATTTCTATCTCACACAATTTTAAATGTCAGAAATGATCTATATTCATTGCAGCACTCTCTGTTCATGATGGTGTTTAATGTGCCAATGAATCTGTTATTGCTTCAGTGATGGAACTACTGAAAGATAAATTCAGAGACAGAATGTCAGAAGTGACACGTTGATTTAAAATGATATCTTGATCTGACTGTAAACATGTTACTGGTTGGTGAGATTTAACCTCAACTCCCCTAAATATGAATCTTTTAACTACTGACTTAGGCGTCACTGACTTGGTCTCATCATGCACTGCCTGAATCAACACTGTATATACTGTAGCTGACAACACTGGCTATGTTTACATGCATGGAGGTGTATGCTGTTCATGTGGTTCCTCTGGTTCTGTGTTGACTCTTGGAAATATCATAATTCAGAGTAACCCGGGTGGACCTGTACTCCAGTTCCACCCTGTCACTTCCCTTTTTAAGGGGGGTTATAAATTAGTTGACAACAAGATTGAATCTCTTCATGTGTAAGACTCATTTTGCACGTGTAGTCTACTGCTTCATCGAACAGCTTTTTTACAAAGACTAATCGCATCCAATTGGCAAATGAAGCCTCCAAGTCTCTCACTAGCCCTGCCTGTTGCATACGGTTATTGTCCTCATCATCGAAGGGACCAAAATGATTAACACTGGGATTATAATTTCTTTCCAATGTGTTAGAGATAACCCGGTATTGTTCAAACAGGGAAGTAGCAGCTGGAAGGTGACCAGTATGTTTTTCTGAATAGACTGTTGGTACAACATGGGTACTCACAGATTATCCAAGTTGCCGTTAATTAAACATGACGAAGATCTTATCTGGAATATGGCTAGCAGTGTGTGTGTGTGTGTGTGTGTGTGTGTAAACGTAGCCTCTGATGCCACCCAAGGTTTCCTTTTATCCCTTTATGAAAGCAGGGTGAGAGGGACCAGAATGTCCTCTGCCTCTGAAAATATGTGTGGCTGACTGTACTAATATTCTGTGATATTTAAGAAAATAAAGTGTTACAGTAACTTCAAATTCTCCTGTTCGTTTTTTGTTTTTTTGGTTTTTTTTACAGGTTAGGCAACATATGCAAGCAAAGAAAAGCCATAATGATCCACAATGATTTGGGTCTTATCAGTAACTAAAAACCTAGTTGTGAAATTGAACCACTGCTGGAAATCTTGATAGTGAAATACCACTGAGTTTAAAGCAATGAATAATTTCACTTTGAGAACAAGCTGTATGAATTTATGTTTATGAAGTTCCCACTATTAAATTTCTAGGTCCTTTCAAGTTCTGCAATTTCAAAAACTTCTTTTCAAGTATTTTTTAGGGTTCATACATATTTGAATGTTCCCTGT
Organism: Trachinotus anak; assembly: GCF_046630095.1. Classification (NCBI taxonomy): domain Eukaryota; kingdom Metazoa; phylum Chordata; class Actinopteri; order Carangiformes; family Carangidae; genus Trachinotus; species Trachinotus anak. Next base: position 16,442,815 of record NW_027273883.1, on the reverse strand, counting down.
TTATGAAAAAAAGCTGTTTTTTAGGGGTTTTTAGATTCACATGGAAATCATTGGAATAAGAAATTTTAAAGTTGAAGTTAAATAAATCAAGTTACTCAGATTGGACAGGTTCTTACACAGAAATTCAACATAAAAAAAATTTCTAACTTGAACATTCAAGCCACTGGAAAAAGTAAATCAAATTATTTGCCACATGAAGGTATTTTCGGTCAGTCACATGAGCCAAGAGAGAAAGAAGAGGAATTCAGGGAAGCCAGAGGAAATTCAGCACATTAAATGTGTGCACCTCAGAAGGGAAAAATCACAATAGTGAAAATGAAATTTCAGAGAGGCAAAGTCAAACCACATGAATTCAGATAGATTGTTTATGGAGTAAAATATTTGACTGCTCTGAATTCAGTGGTATGTGGTACTCACTGGCGGTTACATTCTACGATCAATTTCTTTAAGAGCTAAATTATTATGGCCTGTCTTTGTTTCCCCAGATACATATTAATGTTGATATTATTCAGATAAATGGAGCTCCATAGTAATTGAATCTCGCAAATTTTACATGCAGGTCTATGCAACAATAGGAAGAAACCTAAAATTTAAAAGTCATTTAAAGACATGGTGAGATTGAAGGTTTATAGACTGATTTTAAGACCATTTCACTGTAAATTGTATATGTTTTTATTTTCTGATGCACAAGGATTATGTTGGGATGCAAGATTTGTTTATGTCTAACTGGGGACAGCAGATCTATTTGGCCCGTCCTTTGCCTTTGCAGGCAGTAAAAGTACCTGGGAAAGTAATGGGCCTGTACTATAGTTTATGAGGTGGTAAATGTAAATGATGGACAGTCTTACTCTAAAATCTAGCTGTTTGTCAGACATACTTTAGTTATACAATATTATTTATCGTCACCCATACACCACCAGAGGGCAGCCTTGTTGTTTGGTGAGACAGTCACAGTTCGACATCAAAGGTAACACAGCTCATTGAAAGGATTGTCTCGATGTGGGTAAAACTGGATCTAAAGAGGTATTTGAGGTGAAAGGGTAGTCTGTGAAGATAAAACATTTATATCCTCTTTTCCCATTGGTTTAGAATCATAGCAACACTGTTTATCACAACAACCTTTAGTAATGAAGGAGCAGTTAATAAAGATAGTACATTTCAATTTTGCATGACCTAGGTTAGGTTGATTGTTACACATAAACAAACACTGTTTGTAACATTCTGCAAGTCTTTATTTACATGTAAGTAAAATTGCTTAAATGGCTGAAAAGTTCAACAATAGCCTACTCAATTCAGTAATGACCATGAATCAGTCACTGACTGAGAAAATGTTAATATTTAAATTAGATAGCACATACGCCTCAAAGGTTTATCAAAAAATGGGATGAAGCAAACCATTATGACACTGTTGGTCTATGTACTGCTGCAAGATGACAAATGCACCATTGTGTTGGTCCCACTGTCTGCAAGTACAATGGCAAAAAATACAAAACAGATGGCTCTCTCTTTTGTACAGTACACAAGAGTAAAATACAGATAAGCGTGTAATTATTTTCTTCTTGGGCAAACAGCTTTAAATGGTATCCAGCCAGGGGGAAAAAAAAGTTGCATTACCTGGAGTTCTTCAGGACAGACAAGCACAATCACTCTCACAAGATCTATTACATCCCACAAAACTGACGCGTACGAGAGCAAGTCTTTCCATTAGGGGGCACAAATGATCTGCATATCTTTCCAAACATATATCACAGCGCTTTCAAATGAACCTCCAGGTCAATCAAGACGGTTTTTTTTAAAAATGCATTTTTATTGATAGCGATGCCATCCTGTTGTTTCACATCAGGATATTCAATATAGGCCATCTGCAGCCTGGAGTTTAAAGCAACATACTGTACGTCATTTCCAGTGCTGGAACAACAGTTCATTAATGCTGTTAACACTTTGTTTCATAGTCTAAGAATAATTTTACATGATTAAATTTAATGTTTTTCACGCAGATGTTCTTTTGAGAACATTTATTGGAGCGGTACTATACTCACTATACTGCCTCATGGGTGGCACATATAGTTTATGTATACATGTTCTGTATGTGTGGACATGGTGGCTCAGGTGCTAATACTTGTTAACACTTGCTTTTGTTTACATATGTTTATATTTATGTTTTGGTCCTAGATTAATCTAAATGTGTGGAAGTTTGTGTGGGTTTAAAGAAGTGTTGCTTATGATGATTAAGCTGGCTTGTACATGTTCATATAAGACACACACACACACACACACACACACACACACACACACACACACACATAACACTTATACCCTGAGTGAGTGGAAATTCATAAGCTGCGCTAATTAGAACATCTCTAAAGTACATTTTCCAGTGATGGAGAGGAATCATTGAAATTTAAGGCAGAAATGAGCTCCTGATGTATCTACCTTGTATTTGATTAATTCACAGTATTACACACTCAGACGGTCTTAAATCAAAAGCCAGAGATAGTGATAATTGCCTTACAGCCTGCTTCCTGTCCTCTAACTATCAATTGCTTCCCCAGACTCCATCAATTTTCATATGCCTGTTTCTGGAGCAGCTCGTCGTCCCCCTCCCCCTGGTTTCACTCGTGTCCTCTCCCGCCGTCTTTTTCCTCTCTCTGTGAGTTGCACTGTTAAGCTATTGCTCCTCTCCATTCCTTTTTAAATGCTTCATTTGCTTTGTATGATTTGCATCAAGGTTGCCAAGGTAATATTGGGTGGCCTTGGTCACCTATCGTGTTTTGTAATTAAAGGTTTGACTTGCTAGAGGGACCGGCTTTGTTCTGAGCTATTAAATCACCTTCTCTTCTTGCCAGGTGACAGACAGCCAGCTTCTTTTTGCTTGTCTTTATGTTTTTTTGATGAACCTCTTCTATGCTTCCAGGTATTTTGTTCCCACATCCTTTGTTATTGTGGCATTTTCATATGGTCTCACGCTTTTGTTATTACACAGAGAAAAGCTTTGAGAAAATCATTGTGTTATGAGGGATGAAATCATATGAGGAACTGAACAAAGCATTATCAGCCTATAAATTAGAAATGAATCCAAATGGAAAATGTAATACCTGTCCTCCAGTCCCTGTAATGTACTCATAATTAATAACAGTACGGAGTCAGTGCATGTTAAAGTAGACAACCAGCAGACTATTAAATATTTCTCTGTCTAAAATCTGATTTTCTACTTCATACAAAAAACTTAATCCCCATTACAGTTCAAACAGTGGTCTGTTTGAGGTATTAAAAGTATATTGAATAGACTTTGAAATGTTAATTTGGTTCTTTAGATCTAAAATGTTCAATTAGTACACTAAAGAGAAACCAGATAATATTAAATGCTTTGCTGTCTTCACACTTGGTTCACCTAAAATTAGTTATTATTCTTTTTTGAGATTTTAAGAGATAGTTTTAGGAAATATGCTTTTTCGCTGTCATCCAAAGAGAAGATTCATTCTACACTCATATCTGTCCATTAAATATGAAGCTGAAGCTGAGAGACAGTTGACTCATCTTAGCTTAGCTTAGCATAAAGACTGGACACAGGGGTGAACAACTAGCCTGGCTCTTTCCAAGGAAACTAAATCTACCTACCAGCACCTCTGAAGCTCACCAATTAACATATAGTGTTGCAGTGCAAAAACGCATTTGTATCACTTTTTTTTTTAACTTTTGGATAGAGCCTGGCTGTTTTCCCTGTTCCCAGTCTCTGTACTAGGCTATGCTAACTGGCTGTAGGATGAGAGTGGCATCAATCGTCTCACCTACCTCTCAGCAACATAAGGTATTTTCCAAAATGTTAGTGTTTTTTTTAACTTGGCTTGGTAAAGGGATTTTGTTGTTGGTTCGAGTCAGAGACTTACATTGTGTCTACTTTGTTTAACTAACATACAGACAATATTTATAATTAATAGGCCCTTCAGTAGGCTATACTGTATTTGTCACTCAGCTCTCCTCTTGTATATTGCTTTATGCACTGCAACGATCCATTGTTTTCTAGAGTCGCATTTAGCTGCCCAAATGGGTATTGCACTTAACTGTGTTTGGTTTTTGGCAATCCCAGAAATCCCAGCTGTGTTTGTCATCAGTCATACTGTGCATGTTGAGGCAGAGTAGGTCTGCAGCGGACAGATAAAGGCTGAGAGAAATAGAAGCATAAAATATAGATCTACAGAGTTGATGAAACAGGCTATTGAGGGATGTCAATTGTGAGGCTCCTGCGAACAACGGTTATTTTAGAATGAATCCTTCTGAAGTTACAGAGTGAGTCTGACTTTACAAAAGACAAAAATGAGGAGCTGGCTCATGTATAGTCTAATGTTTATACTACTTATAACATAGCATGAGAGAATTAGCCCTTTGTCTTCATAATCGCATAAACATTGCATTGTCCTTGCTGGCACTGATATACCACAGCCATCGTTCTACAGCGCTGTCAAAATGTACTACAAATCTAATAGATTTGATCTGCTCCAAAAAAGACACCTCTTACCTCCTCTTCATCTTTGTAGTTGCTTCTATGCCTCTACTTGCTTCACCAATCAGCTCTCCCGCTGATCAGGCCTATTCATCATGAGCTAGTTGAGGAGATATTGGAGGCTGGTGGAGGTGAGGAGAAAGCACGTATGCCCTATCTGAAGGTCTCTCTCACTTGCCAGAGCCCGAAGCTGCTCTTGGATAATGAATTCTGTCCTCCTGCCCCTTAACCTCTCTGTATACAGCAGGGTTACAGACTCCCAACACATTATACCCAGATAACCAGAAAGTGGGAAACTTTAAGAACAAGCCTGGACATTGTGTTTTTCTCCCAGCAGGCTTGTGCTAGTGCAGCTTAGGGGGTAGATAGACTTGTTTTGTGGGTGTTATTGTTTGAATAACCTTTTGTTCACTATGAGTTGTGACAGCCAATACTCAATGTTTCAGTAACAAACACTTTTTTTTAAAACTGTATTTTACTGTGACCCAAATGTTTGGGTTTCTTTGACATTTAATTTTAGCTAATGTTTGCAGACACTACTTTTACTGTCTCCCAGTTCTACATACCATACACTAAATCTCAGCACATTCTGAGTATGTGATGTTTTTGCTCTGGAAAAAAAAAGTGTACACAACTTTCTTGTCAAGAGTTAGATGAGGAGATGGATAGCGCTCTTGTGTTTGTATAGTAAATATGCCACCGATTAGCTACCGAACAGCTAGGTCTCTGTCCAAAGGTAACAAAAATCTTCCTACCAGCAGCCCTTTACTAGTTCTTAAAGGGGTTGCAGTTTTCACTTCCTGGTTTCCTGGCAACAGCTTAGTGCCAAGAAAAAAGTCAGGCACATTACCCAACAATAAAAAACACAAATAATGACCTTTACAGGTACTGGTAGGTGGATTATGTTGCTTTTGGAGATAGGCTAGAATTTTCCCCCTATGGTCAGGCTTTGTGCTAAGCTAAGCTAAATCGTTTGCTGACCATAGCATCATATTTACTGCACCGATATGACAGTGGTACTAATCTTTTCAGTAAGAAAGTGAATATGTGTGTTTCTCAAAATGTCAAACTATTCCTCTAAAGCAAAATTTGATTGGTGTCACATCAGTTCCAGGAACACCCCAGAAAACAAAAAGATACCATTAAACTTCTGTTCAAATGTTTCAGTGTCTACTCTAAAGTAGAAGTTTGATTGACGCCCATTTGCTGTTAGTATAAAACAGTTAAGTACATTGATTTCTGCACTATAAAGATTACATTGCACAAACTGTCTACAGTTAATATGTAGAATGGACTTAGGACGCATGGTTTGCATCATCTGCATGGTGTATTGAATAAATTATAGAATTCATGATTATATGTTTGTCGAAATGTCAAGCCCCTGATCCTCTCACCCAATGTATCTTTTCCCTCACTCTGATTGTGCCTCTTTATGTTCCCGTTCTGAAAATCCATCACCTAGTGAAGGGTCCCCTCCTCCTCCTTCTCCACAGTATGAGTTTTCTCAAAAGACTCCAGATGGCTTGGGATTCTTTTGTTAAAGCCCATCTATACGCTTCCTCTGCTCATCTCTGTTCCTTGATACACACTATTCAATTACCCATGCACCTGCAGCAGGGGTTTCAATTTTCCAAAGGAAGTGTTTGAACAAGCTTTTCATGCTTGTTGGTATAGGAAATGAAAAAAAAAAAAAACATTTCAGGTTTCCTTACATCAGTACTTTTAACATCCTTACAATATTCTATATTGGAAATCAAGAGTTGTTTTATGGAATGCTAAAAACAACTTGCTTTTTCAATTGATGAAAGTCTCGAGCAAGACAGGACAATGCCCATACAGTAGATGTTTGGAGTTATCTGTTGTCAGTTTGAAGTTGTAACTCTGAATGTAATTCTTGGATTATGCAATTGGATGTGCACAGTTATTGTTGTGACTTTTTCAGGGATTACATCCACACTGAGGATTAGTGAAGAAATTGTTAAATTGAATTTTGGGGAGGTACAGAGATGATAAAGGGAAATGGTGCTATATGGTATATTGGCTCAGCCTTGCTGAATAGGCTTGCTCTCCTTCAAAGAGCAGAAGACCTAAGAGCTGCTTGAAACTGGCAACCCTCTCTGATCCCCTTTCTCCAGTCTAAACCGGCTTATTCAGCAACAGCTGAGCATCCTGTGAGAGACTGATTTTATATGAGAGGCTGTGCTCTAAAGGTAAAGTCTATCACATCAATATAAAAATGTACCAGTAATTGTGTGTAGTGGTTACAATAATGATAAATAAAAGGATGATGAACAAGTAAAAAAGTAAGTAAAGATAGCCAAGAGTGAGAATAAAAATGCTTGAGACCAAAAGCAACCAGAACTACAAATTGGTAAAATAAATAACTGTACTTTATATTACAATAATTTTGTAGTGATTACCTTTCACTGGTCTGTAACAATTCACCTTCGCCATATTCTCCATTATACTGTAAGTCAGGGCCATTTTATAGCTATTATGCTTTACTTCAGAGTGTGCCTATTTGTTTTTGCATATTTACAATCACTATGATATGAAGTCTTCACTTGAAGCAAAAGCTTTTTCAGTATCAGAGAGTGCAATAAATAAACACAGACACTATAAATCTTGGAACCACAGGTGGTGTGGCTTCAAGATGGTGGCTTCATAATTCAAGCCTTGTAATAGCTTAAAAAAACAGTCCTGCCTTCTTTAACTGACCCACAGCAATCTCAGCCTCCAAGTCCTTGAGTACACGTGGCACACTGTTTTTCTTATCTGTGGAGGAGGTGAGTCGGGGGTACTAACAAAAGGAGTGTGAAGATAAATATAAAAAGTAGAGGACCCCCATGCCCATGACTCTGAAACAATACATATAATGTGATGAGTATATCTTGACAAAATCTAAATAGAAGTGTCTGAGGGAAAACAAGGAATGGGTGGAGGCAATTGCTGTGTTTTGGAGCTCCCAGCTCTGTGAATCGACACAGGCTGATAGATGGCGCTTAGGGTGACAGCACCGGCACAGTAACTAAATCACAGAGAGGCGGGGCAAGGCTGATAAAAACTCCGGGACTGTCACACTGTTTCTGATTAAGGTTTTCTCTCAGCCTCTCCATTGTGAGAGAGCAGCACTTTTAAACTTTTTTTTCTTTAGAGATGCTGGAGGGAGGTGAAGAACCTCCTCCTCATCCCAATTAACCTGAGCTCTATTTCTGTAGAGTATAGGAGTGTTGTGTCTTTAATGTTTGCCCCTTAAAATCTGCATAACTCTTGATTCTTGACCCAGCTTTTGGACAGATACAGTACATATAGGAACTTTCATAGTTTTAGGTAATTATTTTTATAGGCATGACCACCTAATTTCAGGAGCATCTACTGCTGCAGGGCTAATTACAAATAAGATATGTCAGAAAAAATTATTTATATATCTTTGTAGGTCTGTGAAAAACAAAATGTTGTATCATTGCTATTAAATATAATTCGGTCTGGCTGCATTCCATTTGCAGCCAATTTGAAAATTAGTTATGGTGCTATTCAAAATTTATTTCAGTGCCACTTTCAGTCAGATAAATCATGTTGGTGATTTTATTTAAGACTGATGATATGCTCAGTTCAAATAGATGGCTGCGATGAAGATAACAGTGGTTTGCATTTTGGTGGAAACTCAAGAGTCCTCTAAAAACAATATGCCCTTGAAGGGACCCCCATGTATTTCGAGTTGTATGAGGAGAAACTTTTTGTGGTTTAACGAAGTGCACACCCTCATGTGCTTGTGAGTCATCTCCGTCTGCTACTTTTGACGGCTGGCTCAACAACTTACAGAGCAGCAATTCAGTAAACTCACTGTCACAAACCCAGACTTGGCAACAACATATTTGAGTTAATACAGTTGTTAATTTATATTAGTCATATATCAGATATCATTATATTTTATTTCCACAATAAAATAAGTTTCAGTTACCCCTGCCTTAATAGATGGATACGATACACCAAACAGATTTATTTAGGTATATTTTTAAATCTGCAAATGTAATATAAAAATGTGAACAATGTAAAGGCCGAGCCCATATGGTCAATCAGGAGAAAATCTTTAGCGAATTGATGAAATTAAATTACATTCATTTATAACAACTAAACACAATGTACAACTTCCTGTGATACAATACACCGAACCTGAAAGTGAACTAAAAGTTTCAGCACTGTTCTATTTATTTATCTAATATGAGACTGCAGCCAGCTGCTCGTTAGCTTAGCTTACCATAAAGATTGAAGATATTGCAATGTATGGTCAAACACCTGTCTGGCTCTGTTAAAAGGCACCAAATCTGCCCAGCAACATCTCTAAAGCCCATTTACCTACATGTTGTACCTTGTATTTACCAAAATGGCAGCAAATCCTTTACCTATTCAAGATCCTCTCGCTGGAGGTATATTCCAGGCTGCATTTTGACTCTTTGGCCAACACTGTAATTTTCTGTTGTAAGAAAGTTGTAAAATCTTTGCAGGGAGCTTTGCAAAGTGTAAAAAAGACATAAACCTGAAGATGTCATTAGGATGTAATTCAGATTTTTAACAGAAAGCCTGCATCACAAACTGAAGGTGAGGAGTTTAGTGAGCTTGACCAATAAGCTACAGTTCAGGATATCCCTGTCTTTGCTGCTTCAACTTTGACTATTTGTGAATTTTAAGTTTTAAGTTGTTTCTTTTATCCAGGACCATTCCACAACCTTAACCGTGGGCTTATTACTCTTACCAATGTTTCGCCTGCTACTTCTATGCTCCTACGGGTCATAAGTGCTTTATTGATATCTACTTTATTCAGGATACATTCAGTTCAACTTCACTTTTTTAAAGATTTCAAGGATGGTGCTTGTTTGTGCTTTTGCAGGCTGTTCAAACAAAGCAGTGTCCTGGCATGGGCTTACAGTTCACACATCTGCACCACCAGGTAGCTTGGGCTCTTCCTTGGACTCCAGTCTGGCCTCCAGCTCCAGTTTTCTTTTCTTTATGTCTCAGCCCGGTCATTCTTCATTTGCAAAACTTCCTCTGTATACTGTGGTTCATCGAGGTATCCTTTACTCCACAGTGAACGGCATTCTGTCGATGCTGTCATAATCACTCATGTTTAATTGCTATTTGGTGTCTTCCACAAACCGCTGAAACAGCTGATCTGCGGTGTGATACAGTGTGTTCAAAGGATATCGGATTGTTTCATGGACATTTTTTAAATGTGTCAAAAACATTTAAAAACATTCAAAAACCCGAACAATATCAGAACAGATGCGAATACAGTTGGAGAACTATACAGAGTGAATATAAACATATTAAAGCCAAGTGAATGAGAGGCAGAACAGATGCTGAATTAATTTACTCAGTGTTAATCCAATACTCAGCGGCATGCCACACACTTCTTCCCCACGGTGTGAAGGTCTGCCGTAATAGAATTGGTATTCTTCTGCAGACACAACTCTCTGGGGTAAATATTTATGGAGGGGACTGGCATGAGGTGATAAGGAGTAGGGGTCCATTCATGATAACACAGGGGAATTTAAACAGAATATTTAATCAAGCACTAGTTTGTATCTCTGGGACAAAAACATTTCAAAGCTTTTAACCGGATACGTGAAAGCTTTCTGGCAAAGGTCAAGGAGGAATTCTACAAACTTTTACTCACCCTGGAGCTGTGTGCTATTTAGAGCTGTTTTCACAGGGTTGTAATAATCGTAGACAAAAACATGGCATATTTGTTGTCCCAGAATAGGGTGCACTGTGGGCTGCCAGTAGAAAATAAAAAGTTATCTGAATGCACACAACATGCAAAATAAGAAATAAAACTGCAGCTGCATATTCTGATATGGATATATCACAGGGGTGTAAATTATGTTTCTCTCCTGAATGGCTGCTTCTCTAGTCCTTCAAACTGGTGTTCTTTTTCTGACTCCAACCCTGACTGTGACATCCACCATGTCCCACTGGATGAATGAAAATAATAGTCAAGGTAAAAAACCATTGATAAACACCCATTCTATACTGCAGTCAATTGCAGTGATTTCAAAACTGCTGTTATCTACATTATTAATCCATCCACCATGAAATGTTCAACATGGGAATCATTGTTCATTGCCGTGTCAGTATCCGTTTTATTTTGAATACGATAATCATTTTTCAGTCTTCACAAGGTGTGACAGAGAGCACAGGGCTGAGGTGTGGAGGTGCAACAGGAATCAATACATCATTCACATAACAAGTCCCCAAGCACCCGTATTCACGGCTGAACAAGCCTGCAGTTAATAGTTCGCTTCCAATGTAATAGCTAACTGCAAAATTGGAATCTCAGTGTGAATGTGGAAGATATCCAAATGATTGACTCTCAGAAGGTCATGAATGGGGGCGTCTGCATAAAAAAATGGAAAATGACATTTCTTTCAAAACCTGGCACATAATGTTGAATAAAATGAATTACTTTCTATTCAACATATTTATCTGTTTGCAAAATCTAAATCAAAAAAGTACATGCACATGCTGCCCTCCAAAGGCTGACAGGTCATGTTAGGTTGATCACTACCCGAAGAAAGCATTGTCATACATAAGACCTACTCTTTCAGATTTGTTTAAGAAAATAAACTTTATTTTGATCATTTATACTCCATGGCTCAAAGGAATTTAATGTAGCTCTGTTTTGCTTAGTGTCTTTCTGTCTATCTATCATTAATATTTACATCATAATCAATATAAATCCTTTATAATGTAATACATTTAAATATGTGATCTAGCGTAACACCAAATTGCATGAATCCTGCTAGAGGCAAAAACTGAGCTGGCAGCCACATCTACTCAGCTAAGATAGTTCTATGCTTCAAAAACAACAAAAAGCCTGGTTTTTAGCTGTGCTTAGCAGCAGTTTGTAATTACTACAATTTTGAGAAGCTGCTTTCACATAAATTACACATATGTCACAATAATTCTTATAAAATAAAACAAGTGTCAAATACTGTGTTTGCCTTTTTAGGGCAGAATTCCACCAAAATTCTGTGTATAAGGGTAGTAAATCACTGAATTTATGATTATGTGGGGAAAAGAATATATAAAAAAAAAAACAAATAAACAAACAAAAACAAAACAAAACAGTGATGTCAATTCCAGTGCATGTTAGAAAGACTCCGAACGAGAATAAGTGTGTGGACTGCTTATTCACTGGGGTCTACAAAAGAAAGAGTTAGTTTAAACGGGAAATGTTGAGTGTGAGACAGTATGAGCTGGAAATTCTTTTGAAAGAAGATGCTTGGCAGCAAGGACCCTACTGTGACAGATGGCTGAGGGAGGTAAGGGAATAGAGGAGAGCATCAGATCAGACCTGACTTGATATTGAAGGATCGAGGGAAGAGAGTTTTTGGAACTCAGGATGAAAAATAGGCGAAGAGAGGAGGGATTGCAGGATTAACTCCAAACATGAATCATATATCTGTAATGACAATTTGGAGTGTCCTGACACACAAAAGTCTTTCTAGTGCCTTCAACGAGTTTCCACAAACATGGGTCTTAGTGAAACACATTGTCATGCTGCATTTAGTTTTCATGTTGAGCCTGTGATAAGCAGAGCTTGTTGCTCCACATCTTAAACCCAGGTCATTCTTATTTGCATGCAATTAAGAATTGCTTTAGTTGTGCAAAGAACATGGCTGGTTGATATTGCATAGGCTTACAAACGGCTTACTGCAAATATTATGGGCAGACCAGGCAACACGAGGCCTTTCGCTGGCTTAATTAACCCTGATCATGCTTGTATTGTGCTCTGGTTAGTAGAAATGGCATTGCTAGGGAGAGCCCTGCAAGTACAAATGAGTTGATGAAAGCTTCATTATGAGTGGGGAGACTGGGGTATAGCAATGCATAGTTATCAGTGAGCACGCCCATGTGAAAATGTCAGAGAGATAGAGGGAGACTGTAAAAACATGCCGCTTTGACAGAAATGCTCACGTAGACACAACAATACTTGAAATGTGTTGCTTATTACTTAACTGTGGATGATATTTTGTCATTGCGAAGTCTGAAACATCTTATAACAACTTGACGCTCAGTAACACACGCACACAATGATCTAAAAAAAAATTCCCTCTGACAGATTTCCTGGGTTTTGGGAGCATTCTCTCTCATTCTTGGCAGGGTGCTCTTGACCCACGAGCCAAGCTTAATGAGTTTACTGGTTCATCTGTTTTTCAACATTCAACACTTAACGCCATCTGTTGTGCTCAAGTACAACCTACCCGCAAGTCCAAGCCTCCCCACCTGATTCTCAAGCTACGCCGCACTGCTCTATCATCCTCTTATCCTCTCAGCCCTCCTGAGGGAGTCTGTGTTTTTAGACACCCAGTTGGTGGATAGAAAGTGTCCAATCTTTCTGGTGCATTGGGTATTCAATCTTTTTTTCTTTTTTTTCTCTCTCTTTCACCCTCTCTCCCTGACTCTCTCTTTCTCTGATGATCTCTGCAGCCTCCCCGAGCTTTATCTTTCAGATAGGAGCAACAATCTGCATCATCTTCCTCCCTCTGTAAATTGTTTTTTTCCACACCTCTGCTGACTTGTTGTAAGCCATCAGTATGATTTAGTGAGTGATGCTTCGCTGACTTGGTGTCTCTGTGGTGAATCAAAAGGGAAACTAACAAGGAGGGCAACAATGTGAATATATCTTTGTCTCCACTAAAATATGAGGTGCTATTCTTGTTTGAAGACAAAGAAAGAGGGAAGAGACGAAAGGAAGCAGGAACTTAAGTGTGAGTGCAACAAGTCTGAAAACTGCACAGTACCAATAAATAAATAAATATATAACACATATCACTACTTCTTATTTATTTTTTGTTTTCCATTCACAGCTCTGTTTGCCACCTTCTCCTGTAATGACTGAAAATTACATCTTGAATGTGCAATGAAGAGGAGGAGGGGGGCCTGCAGGACAGCATTATGAAGCAAAGAAAACAGCTTGCTGTAACCTCCACTCACCTATGCTCCTTAGCAGGGACGATCTGCACTTGGAGTCCACTCCTACTGAAGTCCAACTGCACAAAAATCTTCTTTGGTGGCAGCTGAAATATATGCAGTGTGGAGGAGAGATCTTTGAGGAGGCAGTGGCTTTGATGTGCATGCAAATATTTTTGTTTGAACACCTCCTACAGCTCCTGATATCTATGAAGGTGGCTGTATCAGTATATTTTGATAATGCAATAACATGATATCCAACCCAAAGACACCACATGAATTTGACATAAGGCATAACCCAGGAGCCACCTGGGTTGAAATCTTGGATCCCTTAAAGACTCGATCTGGATGCAAACAAAAGTATTGCCTTAGCACAGAAGACTGGAACCTGCTATCACTCAGTGATTGACAGGTCTTTGAATACAGACACTAGTCAGCAACAGCAGACAACATCTAAATCTCTTTTTTGAGCGAGAAGCAGTAAAAGGCCCAGAGAGGCTTCGGATCAGACCATATGATTTTTCTCAGAAGACTGAGTTGCTCAGATTTGAATGGAAATCTAGAATTTCCATTTTCTCTGAGGACTTGGGGTTGTCTGAAAAGTTGAGATTGAAAGTTCTCCCTTGAGTTTGGAAACAGTAGTTGACAAAGACAGTCTTACCACAACGTCCATTCAGAAGCTATTTTTGGGCGTCACATGATCACATGATCTACCTCACCAGCTGTAGTAGATTTTCTTTGTTAAAATTTGTTTCGAAGGACAAGAAATGAATCTGCTTTGGTTTTTACTTTGCTAACATGTCTATGGTGCAAGTCTAAACTCAAGGTTCTCTGTCTCTTTCCAGATTTTTTAAACCATATTCCATGGCCTTCATCAGCAAGTGCAGCTTGCTCAGACATTATCAAGTGACCTCAGTTTGAAACTTCGATGATATCATAATGACAAGTCTATGGTCTTTAGTTTTGTATCATGTTGTGATGTCTTGCATTGCTTTCTGTTGTTTCAGCTTGTACACTCGAAATTCAGATGTTACACAGATCTAAAGAAGTTTGTTGGTTTTCTGACCTGGTGCATAAAACTGTAGATTCAGGACTAAAACTATGTATACGCACAAAACCATAAATGTGCATTATGATTTTCAAATTATAAAAGCATGCATTCGCATGATTCTGTTTTATAAATCTCACTCATTGAGAAATCGGGCCCGAGCCTCACTCCCACAATAAGCAATAAATGGATGAAAAAACTCCCTTAATCCATCAGTTTGCATATAAAAACACTGTCTGTTACACAAGTTGTCAGGCATGGCACAGAAAATGCAACTTCACTAATTGCTGGTTGGATAACAAATGGGAGCTCATCAGTTATAACTCCACCTGTAAAGTCCTGTTTTGCTCTGAACTTCATTTGTCGAGACGAGAGATGTCTTAATTAGGCTCCAGACGCGCGTCTGAAAGTGTGATAAGTAAATATCAAAACTGTATGGAAACAGTTTACTAAATGACTCACAATAAATAATGAGGATATAATATTAAACAATCCTGAAGGAAAAACTGAGCACACAAAAACAATTATTTCTGTTTTTAGTTGTCAAATTGCTTTTGCTATATGAACAGCAAATAACTTGATGATAATAATAAATGCAAGCTCAGTAATGTTTGTTTGCTGTTTTGTTCTATGTTCAACTCTGTGTCTCCTCTTTATTTTGCATTTTACTTCACTGTATCTAACTTGGCTTGCTCTAAAAAACGTGTACGCATGGTCAAAAGGATGCATGAGCTGCGCACAGTGGTTTTTGTGTATACACATAATTTATGCATCTGGCCCCTGGAGAGGGTAGTAAAATATACCCAATAACTCATAACAGCATGGTATCTGTTTTGCACAGCTAAATGGAGATCTGCCACTGATGCTACATTTAGACTAACTTTGCTCCACTCTGTGTTTCATACTTTCCTTTCAAGGCCCCTATTTTCTTCTTCTGCAATTACTCCTGACAACAACTGGCATACATTAGCATAATTTCCTCCCAAAGCATTTCTGTCTCTTGATAGCATTGTGCAGCATTGCAGAGGTCATCCATTTCTCACAAGTGGTCTGTGTCTCCAACCTGCAAACAGTCTGAGAGGCTACATTTGAGTTGTGTCAAGTATTACTTCATTTTGAAGATGGAGGAAACCAGAAGCCTTTAATCTTTATGTTATTTTAAAATTCATTATCATAAACAAATCCAATATAAAACACCAAAACACAGCAGTGGCCATAATAAAATACAGTTGCAGAGCTTTCAGGATAAACTGAACTGGAATAAGATGGATTATGTAACTCTGTGCAACGGGGTTTGTTCTATGTGTAGGAGATCTGTATATTGACCATACCTCTGCACAAATGAAAATATGACCTCTTAAGATATATTTGTTTCAGGCTTTAAAAAAAATATATTATGTACAAAAACAACAACTTTTGACACAGTGACAGGTGTATTTTTTTTCACCAACCCATGAAAAAAACTTGTAACCAGTCTGTATGACTTGCAGCTTTATAGCTTTAGAGAAAATGTTAACAAGAACTTTGTGCCCCTGTTCCTCGTGACATGTGGGAGGAATGGCTTATAACATTACACACAACGTCAAACAACGCTGCACACTGTTTAATTCAATTCAAAATACCACACAGACTCCACTGCTCTAAAGCAAAACTACACAAAATCTGTCCAGATGTTTCTCCCATAGGTCATAGATGCCAGTTCTCAGAACGCCACAGTTTTATCTAAAATTAAGCCTGGCATTTTTTATATTGCCTTTAAATACACTATGTCTAATCCATAACCACATATTTTACTTATCATCCCTTGCTCATTTTGAGTCGCCAGTGAAACTTATTTGAGGCCAAGCTCTCTTTTTTCCATTTCCTCATTACAGCAAAAACCTGACTGTGTCATATTGAAGGAGAAGATGCCTTTGAAGAAACAAACTAAAACTTCTAATAAAATTGAATCAAATTTTGGAACCTTTTATTCAGTAGCCTACCTTGGAAGAGAAACAAAATGTTACACAGTATCATAGAAAAGTGGAAGAATGTCGGTGCGTTCAGATGTACAAGGACTTTGATGAGGTTATAGTGACAGGGTGAGATGTTCTTGACCCTTTGAATCTCCTTTGGCTTTATAATAGGAAAACTGAGCAACACTTAAAGTTCTGTAAGTGGAGTAATGGCGTCCTAAGATGAGAACAAAGTCAAACCCCTTTACATGTTGTAATGTTTCTATGTTCTTTGATGCTTTCTGGTGCATGTTAGTGCAGCTACACTGTTTCACCTGTGCTCCTCCCTACAAATATAAACACACGGGGAGCTCTGGCTCAAATTCCAGTTGGCCAGTGGCACTCAAAATAATATAAGTTATTACTGATTCCATTAGGGTCTTTACTGGCTTCGTCATTCAAGCAGCAGATCACAGCGGACAAATCCAAGGCTGAAGTTCTTTCCCAGTCCGTGCAGCACATACTGGTCTGGAATTACCAAGATGGAGAGACCTACAAGCTGCTAAAGGGCTCCAGCGGGCTTTTCTCCTCCTCAATGTATAAGTAACTTGATGGCTACAAAATATTACATTTCTGTTTTCATTAGTGACCAGCTACAGGAGGCATGATAATGTTAGCTTACTTGCTGTTACCCATATTATGAATGTGTCTGGAAAATGTTGCTATCGCTACCTGGCTTACTGCTAGCTTGCGTGGGCTAATGGCAATTTTTTTTTTTTTTTTGTTGGCTCACATGTACACATGCTAATTCAGTTGTGCTTCTCGTTGTGTGTTTAGTGGCCGCCTTTACTGGGCTTTGTAATACATTGATGATTGAAAACGTGATGTGCAGGGGTGAGGGTTTTATGGTGTTGGTCAAGTGAGACATCTAGTGGCAGTGCATATACAGAACCTTTAAATAAAACAAAATATTATCTATTAATAGTATTAAGTGAGTTAAAACTATGCTCACTGATGCATTTCTGACACAACATACAGTAATTACATGACCTAGAACTTGGAAATAGAGGGGAAACCCAAGCTCAAGCAAACTAAGCAACAGGGACATAGATTGATCCAAACCAAGAATGAGCCATTTCTGCCCACAAGCCCCCTTTAACTAATGTGGCTATTTCAAAATCTCTTTGAAATCCATACAGCTCTATTATGTATCTCCAAGTTGCAGGTCCTACTGTTATGAAAAGCTAGCTGCTATGTCATTTCAAAATGCTATTAAATGTTTATAAATGGTTCAGATAACAGGCAGAAAGGGTTTCGTTTCATTTTAATATCAACCAGGAGTGGAGTACGGTGGGGGAGTCAGACAAATCACTGAAGTGCTGCTTACTACAAACAGGAAGAAAGGCAATTTTAGCTTGGGGGTGAGAACAGAAGGGCTGAGGGACTTAAAAAAGATGTGGGATAGAGAAGATGGTCATGTGTTGAGAAAATTGGGGGGGAAATTGAAGCGCGAAAGTCGTGAGGTAGATTTAAAAGGATGTTGAGACATGTTTGATATCCATGTATATCCAAGTATCCATCCTGCTGAGGTATCACTGGCCTAACCACAGAAACCCAGCTAGGCCCAGGGATGATGTTATTGAAGAGAGGTGGGAGAATTCATTTTTCCTTTGAGGGCTCAGCCGGGTATCACAAACAAAATTGCTACTCATTTTCCAATTTTCAGTAATTTCCTGTGTGGCAGAATGCTTGGTTAAAAATAATTAAGGTATTCACATTGTGTTCGAGAAAAAGTTTCCTGTCCACATAGTGTGCACAGATGTATGGCCAGCTGGCAGAGACTGTGCGCAGACCCTACTGAAGGTAGAAAAATCAAAAAGAAGCAAAGCAAAAACTTTTAGTTTAAAGGAAAAAAAAAACAACAACTCCAGACAACAACCCCAGACTAACAGCAGTCACCCACACCTCAGTGACTCAGCTAGAAAACATGCAACACAATTTAGGGACGATACACCTCCATTAGCAGGTGTTTACTTTTATAAGACCATATGCACTCCCAGGTAGTTAAGCTTTCTTTGAGCAATAATGGCTGTGCTCACACCACAAGGAGGCCAAAACATCTTTGTATGTGATATTTAAGAGATTAAAAGCCAAAACAAATGTGACCACTGGGGGTATTGAGTTTAGAGGCACAGAAGCTGCAGACCTTTCTTAGCATTTTAATTTTTAGTTATCACACTTATCTTGTTTACTGCTCTTAATGAATCCTTGTTGTGCCACTTGTGTTTACAGCCACATAACTTCAGAATGTGTTTTTCACATATTACACCATGATAATGCACTTAATGGTCATGCTACTTGGTTTCTAGAGAACAACAGTCTGTGCTTTTGGTCCACTCTCGTGATGTCACATTTTTAACCACGCTAGCAGAGTGGCTCTAGGAACGGCAGTGTGAGTTGGTCGGTTCACCACTTCAGGTAATCCTGAAATATCTATGATACTGAAATGGATTCCCATGAAAACCTCCTTTTTTTCGTCTAGCGGCAGCATGTGACTGACATTTTTGGATTTCAGTGACATATCTCAACAGCTATGATGGACTTCTGTGACACTGACATCGACACTGACGGAATGAATTGCACTTTGGTAATCTTGTAACTTTCATCGACCAATGCCTGCGAAACAAGTGATATTTCCATCAGCCTCAGCTGTACTTTGTGTAGTAGTGCTAATTAGTGCTAATTGGCAAATGTAAACATGCCAACACATTATGGCTGAATTTTCATTGCAACCATGTTAGCACTTACTTTAAAGCAGAGTCACAAACATGGCTGATGCTTGTAGAATCTGGTTTAGGCTTTTAGCTGCCTATAGAGCTATTTTGACAGTTACTCTTAAATAAATTCACACCACTTTAAACCGTCAAAACGAAATGAAGTTCAGTTATTTGTGATTCACTCAGCTGACATACAGCTGCGGCATAATACAGTGTGCGTTGTAAGTGTACTAGTGTGTAGGAATATATAGTTCCAAAGGAAAGTGCTGTTTTGACAGAAAGTTAAAGTGCTGAAAATATTCCAAATGAAGAGTACTTTTAAATGGATATTGGATTGTTTCTGTGGGCGTCTTTTAATAATGTCTAAAACACATTTTCTCTTCTGTCCCTGTGCACCGCAGCACGTGTTCCTTGCCGCCTCAACTAACTGGCATCTCAGTGATCTGTATCTGCAGGTAACAAATTCACTATGCCTGACTACCTCACACAACCCCACATCAGATAACCCAAAATATCCTTTAAAGAACAACTGTGCCAATGTACAGCTTCACAGAACTCATAGCATAGTTATAGATTGCTTCTGTACAGTGACTCTACAGTGTGCTATGAAACTCAGAAGTTAATAGAATTGTCACTATGAAAGCTCTTGTTATGACAAAAAAAAAAAGAAAATTGATCAGTCTGCAGTGCAGAAGAGCATGCTTTTTTGTTTTTAGTTTGCTATGGAAAGGAACTTCAAGCAAGCTGACAAGAACACATTGTACCCCGTTGCATCATTCAGCATCTAAAAGCTGACAGCTTTGGCTTCAGCATTTATCTTGTTAGTTTTGGCTTCAGCATAGCGGTGCTTTGAGGGAGATAGAGCAGTGTGAAATGTTTCATTTGAACGTGGATGTCCCCTTCGTCTTCCAGAGTCTAATTAACCCAAAATGAATAGCTACCCATTCCACAGGTCACTGTTGCCAGGGTGAGCTGAGTAAAAAAAAACTGTGTAACCCTCTGCCTCCTGGAATCCACTGTGCTTGACCATAAAAAAGTCTGCCAATGCACTTTAACCTTTAGCTTTTAAAAAGACACTTTTTGGCTTGGATGAAAAATGGCCCATGGAAAATGAAAGAGTTTCATGAATTCATGCAGTTAAAATGAACATATTTTGTTTATTCAGGATGCTAGTCTTTGCAAAAACACTGACTATATGTTCAGAAGCAAACATAATGCAAAGTGAATCACTATTTATATTTGTTGTTAGCTCTTACCAGACAGCAGATGTAGGGTATTACAAGGATCATTTTACCCACCAGATGGTTTTTGCTAAGACAAATCTTTCATTATACATTATCAAACCTAAGACCGCCATTCGCACCATACTTACCTCCATCCAAGTGCTTAATTTATGTTTACAGCGCTTTCAACACAACATTAGTTCCTCAATTCATTTGCACTTATCTGAAAGGTATCTCATACATAACATAAAGCATATATGATATATGATGAAAGCCCTGCATAAGCACAAGATATGCATGTCTAAAACTAGGTTTATATTTGAAAAAACAATGTGTAATGAAGCATCTGTATCCTATCCAGCTGCTGAGCGCAGGTAATCCAATAATACTCATAATACACATCCCTTCTCAGTGAGTCCTCAGGTAGAAAAACACAAGTCGATAGATTGTACTGTATATCAGCAAACATCCATACAAACATTTTTATAAGTCTGGGGTCTGACTCGGTTCTGTATTTGCATAATGAAATCCTTTGTTTATTATAAACTCACACATTCATTTCACCGAGGACCATTAAACAAGCAAAAAGTAGTTAAAAAATGTGGAAGCTATGGTGTGGAATACAAAATTAAAATGCAAATGTGGCTCAATCCTGATCCTCCATGGTCCAATACAACACCAGCCAAGCAGGTAGTGTGTACTTGAGCTGTGGTGTTTCTCCACAACGACAGTGAGGAAACAGAGGACCCAGAGGAGCGGAGCCAAAGCAAGATGCAGATGATGACACTTGATTTCCGTTCATGAATGAGATTCAGGTGGGCACTGAAGAGCGTGTGGAGGGAGGCGTCAGAGATGATGAGGAGGATGGGGGCAGTATTAACATGTGGAAGATCAGATCAGCACTACTGTGTCATTAGTAACTTCCTGCACAGAGATTTTTGAACAGCTACTTGTTAACTTGTTGTGAACATAGACAAACAGGCAAAATTAAAGGTCAGGTCACTGAGGATTTGCTTCTTCACTCTGCATACATATTTATCAGATTGTATGTGTGTTCTTGTGTGTGTACTGTGTATTTTAATGCACATACACACAGACAAGGCTTGAGTTTATCCTCACAATTTGCAATGCACCTGTCACCTCCCTGCTCTGCCCATTCATTGTGACCCAGAAGTATAATGTTATAAATCAGAGGCTGTGTTTACTATCAGAAGAGTCTTATAGAGTGTGATAAGCCTGAATTTGTGGGAGAATTATCTTTCCCCAGCTACATGGTGATGTACTGTTGTTTCTGGGCAAGTTGCCAAGACAACGGGACTAGAGTTGAGTTGAAGTGTAAGGCAAGCTTACATAACCACAAATCTGCATCTGAGCTGTGTCAATAACCCCAGAAGTAGGACTTCAGCCAAAATTGAATTACTGCCCCTTTTATCTTCTCCCTGCAATGTTATGGAAGCCTCACTTCATATTGATGAGTTTTTTTTTCATGCGTTTGATAGAAGAAGATCAAAATATGGTAGGTCAGACGATGAACAGGTGAAGAAAAGTTGACAGGGAAGTAAAGTAACAGTGGCTTGTCCATTGCAGGAAATGGAAAAACTAGATTAAACCAAAGGTGAGAATCTGTTTTCATTGTCATTTGGGCTTGCAGTGAACTTCTAGGTGCCAAAATTGACAATTAATATTGAATTATGTTTGTAATGTGTCTATTTTTGCAAATGTCTTTTCTTAATTACTTTTGTCTAGTTTTGAGCATGTGCAGTTAGTTAGATAATGCATTGTGTTCCAGACAAGCAGAAGAAGCGATGTAGACGGTGAAAAAAACATGTTCTTTGCTGAAAGAATCCTGGAGGGATTTGCACTTTTTGCATGGAAACTGAAGAACTCAATGGACATGGAGAACCTTAATAAACTGTCATACCCAGACGACTTGATCTTAGGCCTTAGAGTCGTGCCTTGTCAGCAAAAACAAGAAAAAAAAGTTGTGTGAGTCATTGAAGTCAAATGAATAAACATTTTAAATTGGTCTGAGGCCAGCTGAGAAGGGCAGTCAGAATAAATTTCTGATAGCCTAAACATGTGACTCTGTGAGGACGTAGACGCAGCAGTGCCTTGAGCCACTTCAAATGCTAACGTCAGCATATGCTAACACCTGTCATGCTCATCTGTTTAGGAGCTATAATGCTTGCTACGTTCACCAGCTCACGAGCATGTCACACAGACAGTAGAGGTAGGAAAGTTTAGTGTTAATGACTTGCTAGTATTTACATCATCCAGACGACTGTATGATTACAGTGTGCTGTGTGAAGTTTAAAATACTATTTACAATACAACAGTATATTCATTACATTTGGGTTTCATCGTTACATTAAACGACAGGTTGTGGGTGATGTGGGGAAACCAGATTAGTTTGGTTTTCTGGTACTTCAGTGTTGAGACAGACAGTCTCAGTTTCAGAAATATTGTAGTTTTACTGCTGTAATTACAACTTGATATGATTTTTTACAGGTGAAGTGAAAGCTTTGCCCTGCTGGTGGTGTTAGAGGAAAGGTTAGGGGATCATCACAGTTATCAGGATTCATCCTCTGGGCAACATGCATGTCTGTACAAAACTGCATAGCAAGCCAGAAAATACTTGATTGGATTATTTCCCTCTGGGCCAAATTGGTGGACCGAACAATCAAATTGCTATCGCTGGAGTCAGGTGGCTAGCTTGGCAAAAAAATGTAGGCTGCTGGTACCTTGTGAATGTGACGTCAGCCTGAACCGAGCTCTTTTCCCCTTTTGTAAAACCACCCATTCTCTTTTTAGGAGATGTAGATTTTGGTTCTCAGAGCTGTTTCTGATCCTGGGTGAACACTGCTGAGTCCTGACCTGATGTGTTGGCTCTTCTATGTTGTGCCATATGTTTTGCATAAGGTTGTCTGGGTGAAGTTTTGTACACACCTCGCTACACTCCATTGCATCTGTTGCTCTGCTGATGTTTAGGTATGTGGTCCTTTGGGTGAACTAAGTGTTGCCATAGTGCGTTGCCAGGTTTGTAAAATACCAGTATGCACAAATCCTCTGATACTTTTCAAAGACAGTTGTCTCATAAGGGATATTTGGGTTTTAACAGAGGCCCACTCGGGGTAACTGCGGGCTCTCAAAGCCTGTTGGAAGTGTTTCTCGTCTGTGGTGTTAACCTCAGTGTATTTTCTGTACTCAGAGGTAAAAGCGTTAGTCTCAGGCCCATTTATTTTCAAAAGGATGGGGGAGAGTCAAACACAAGGTTCCAGTCTGTGGAGGTGTTTTTTTTTTGTACACCTCAGTTTCAAGGCTCCCCCTTCTTTCATGGAGATGGAGTAGTCCATGAATGCCAATTTATTGTTATGCAAATCCACCTTTGTGAAACTGATGTTATCATTTGCTGTGTTGATGTGCTTTATGAAAGCCACCAACTCGCAGATTTAGATTTTTGTACCCAAGTGCCATCCACATAACTGAGCCAGTAGCTTGGAGCTTTTCATGCCCATGTGTGTCCAAAGTTTTTCTTTTCACGTCTTACATCCTGTGGGATACACTGCTGAGCACATAATGCAGCCAATACAAGAGGTACTTCTGTATTAGTAGTATGTAGTGTTCAAATAAAGTCCAGAATTTAACATGGACATGCTATTTAGAGTTTAGTCCTATTGTAATTATCACACCTTCCACTGCTTTTTGCTGGTGTTGCTGTTGTTGAAATACATATAAAGAGAAGTATGTAATTTTATGTCACCACTGTCTCATCTGCTCCCAGTTTAATTCCCCAGACACTGAGGACAGAAATCCACAGAATGTTCGATGTTGCGCCAGCTAGAGTTTTTAGGACAATAGACAGATACTTGGCATAGCTATGGTTTATCAAATTAATACCACTGACAACTGCTTGGAGCAAAGCCTTACTTTTGTACATTATTTGCTTACTTTCTTTAGTGATTGTGAATAATCAGTAATCATACTCTATAGGAACTTGTGGGATCTCTTTGTAGGCTTTTTTTTTTCAAATGTGCTGTCATCATTAAGATGATCAGTTACCTTACTGTGTTCATCTTGTGTTCATCACCACTGTTGCTCTCCTCTTGTCCATAACCAGGATGGTTATTTCCGGGCCCCTGTCAAATGCAACCAAAGCTGTCTTCTCCTGTGTTGTTAAGCTTGACAGGGGTGGTTTGAGGTTTATTATGTCTCCATTTTAGAGTTGTCATGTCTGTGTCAGAGATGTTGCTTTTCTAAAAGTCTGATTTCTGTGGCTGTGATCGCTTCTATTTTGTATTGAAGCTGCTCATGCCACAGGGGGTATTCATTTTTAGACCTTCCACACTTATTCAGGATATTGAGATAAATTCATTTTCATTTCCTCAGTTTGGTGAATAAAGAGAAGGCATATTACTGACCTGCCACAGTGACAGGAAACTCAGTCAAGGGCAATGAGAAGGAGAAAATGAAGAGTTTGTAAATTTTTCCACTGCTTTGACATGTGGACTCTGTTTTGTTCTGGACCAGACAACTCATCATCTTTTCGAATATGAGCTGCTGCTGATAGTCTTATGCTGTACATGTTCTGTATTTGGACAGTATAAAACACACATCTTATGTCTGACTCTCCACAGCAAGAATCATGTGTGGTAAAGCCAACAGATCAGAGAAGGAATTCAAATTTTATTTCCAAAGCGATTTCCACGGTGCAAATGCAACTCTTTCAACAACCCCCCCTTTTCCTCCTCCACCCCTCCACCCCTCCACATTGTCATCTCCCCTCGAGCTCAGCGAATCTGTTTCAAAATCCTCCATTGGACTCAGAGCCCGGTTGCCATGGAGGCCACCTCAATATCAAGTTTCCCTCCTCCTAATATGGTTACAGGCCTTATGAACAGCACATTTCATTATGGCCCCCCAAACTAGATTAAAGCTGTTTTGCCCTGGAACAACTGAGGGCCTAAACCAGCTGTCATAGTTTATTAGGAGGCGGGGCTGGTACAAAAGCAGGCTTTGGATGTTCTGAGATGATTCCTTATTGGACCATCATGTTTATCCAGCCTTTGTGCGTAGGGATACATATATTTTCATGTCTATGAAATTATACTCGCTGATATCCAGGGCTCTTTATTTTTAGTTCTGCTCTGCCCCTGCTTTGTAGGAGCTGACAACATTGTTACTCATGTTTCTTTCATTAATACCAGCAGATTTGTAAGCAGCAGCACTTACAGTTAGAGGCTATTATCACCAGCGCAAACCATTACAAACCAGTCTATCATGACTTTCCCTCGTCACGCTTATACCATCCTCCTCTTGCTCCCTCGCCTTGTTTCTGAGGAGCTTTGCCTCAGCACTAACACTAACAAACATAAAGCTCACAGAAACAAAAGCTTAACTGTCAAACACTGCCAAAATGAGCTCCCACACACTAAACAATGTCCTAGACTGTGTGTGCTGCACACTGCTGTATGGCCAAATATGCTATGCACCGGGCTGGCATTCCAGTAGGCGGGTAAAGTACAATATATTGTAGTAGGCGGCTCTTATGGAATTCAAATGTTTCATACCTCAGAGATTAACGAAGGAGCTGATAATTCCAGTTTAGAGACAAACGTTTAGATTAAGCCTCTCTCTCTCTCTCTTTCTCCCTGTGGCTCTTTGCATTTTAGTGGGCAGCTGGAGCCTGCAGGAAAACACAGGGTGAGGAGAACTCAGCTGCCACCACCAGCACTCATACTGTGTGTCAAATTCTTAGTGGAAGAGTTTTTGCATGTGAAAAAAAAATAAAAATTAATCATCATTATCAGTTATTGTCTGAGTCTGAGTCATATCTCCCAATGGTCATAGTGCTTCTCATTTGATATTCCTTATTCTGCAGAGACTTGTTAATCAATAAGCCTATCAAGCCTCTTATCTTTCAAGGTCACAGGCATCTAAAATAGACCATATTTCACATCTGCCTCTTCCATTTTTCATCACTGTGATTTTAGTGGCATTTCTTAAATTTTAAGGCGGTGAAGTTCACAGGACATAACGTGCCATGTAGATAATCTATATTCCTATGGTACCCCTGAGTGCCAATGTAGATAGTTATCAAACATTTTCATACTTGTGGGTGAGACACTAAAACCTGACAAGTGAACCAGGGTCATTTATATTTTATTCAGATTTTAATGACTCGTGAGCTAGGGAATCCTCTTCTGAACGTTTTGATGAATATTCCATGTCAGTGGATACATCATTTCTCCCTGTAATGATTTTACCACAGCACCACATGAGAACAAGAGCATATATCTTGATGTTCTCCAAATCGTTGCTAAGTAATATCACCTGCTGAGATAGCTTAGACACCAGAGGGTTTTTTTTTTTGGAGAGAAACAGATTGATGTGAAAAAGGCGTGGAGTTAATGCAAAGTAAATGTAAAGTATCTCAGTTTTGATTTCTGTCTGTCATCAAGCAGCAGGGGGAGCTAGTAGGCCAGAAACACAGTTAAGAAGTTGGTTCCTTGTGAACTCAGAAGCAGGAGCTGAGGGTTTTCTCTTCAGATGTGGTGTATGAGCTCTTCAACAACACAAACATGGCTCCCGTTCTCTGCTGCTAAGTGTGCACAGTTCACACAAAATACACAAAAACAGATTAAAAATTCAATTCAACCACATTCGCTTACACTTTGACAGAGAAATGCATGTGCTTGAGAGATCTGCCAGCGTGCCCACCTCTCTGTACACTCACCAAATTTTGTGTCACACTTTTAAATGCTGCTTGTTGTATATTGCATAAGGAGTAAACCAAATAATAGGCTGCAATTCTGCCTTTGCTGTCACAAAACTGTTAATTCAGCAGCTGAACAATATAGCTGAACTGTCCATTTCAGAGTGATTTAAAAAATAAGTCACCGTCTGGAAGTATAAAGAACATTTTTCAAAAAGATAAACACCTGACTCAAAACACAGGTGGCTTTGCATCTTTTATTGTTATGATTGTCTTTCTAAAGGTTAGTGCAGTAGCTCTCATTACATGAAAGTGCCTCAGTACAAACTCACCTCTTATGACAAGGAGCTGACATTTGGTTTGATTCTCCACCATTTTTCTGAATCTCCTTCTCTCTCAGTAGCTCACTATTCTCTAGATGTCCGATACAAAGAGCTGTGTTCATGAAATAGTGATGTCTGTCTCTGGATATACTCTCCACTGTGCCTTGCAAATTCAAGAGTCTGAGTTTATCGCTCTTTTCTCTTTCCTGTCCTTGAGAACTTATCGACTATAAATTATGTGTAGCTTAATGTGTTTTTAATGTTTAGGGCAATCTGAACCTTTTAAACATATTCTTAAGAAGTCTTTGGGGGAGTGTATGAATTCTGGTATCAAACGTTGTTCAAATCTAGTGAGCTCAGTGAAAGATTTTGGTTTACAGAGTGCCTCTTTTTATGTTAATTGGTCCCTGTGAAGGTATCGTTTAAAGAAACATTGGATCAATGAAAAATTGTAGGAAAAACTAACTAATGCACTGTAAAATGAAAAATTACAAAAATATCAGAAATATCAGAAAGCATTCAAATGTAACAGGCTGGGTTGAAAATTTGAACTCCACACATACTTTAAACCTGAAGCATAGTGACCTTTGACATGACAGAGGAGCTTCAAGTGTTACTCCAGGGATTTAGTACTACGCTTCCATGAAGTTGGGGGACTCACAGGAGGACTTTTAGTCTCTAACCTAGGTCTAGCTCTAGAAATTTTGGATCCTACATTTCCCATAATGTAGGATCCAAGCAGTATAATGCACCCAACCCAGGTGCATTATACCGCTTTCATTAGCCTCTTCCTGCCTCCTAAATGTCTCAGATAACCCTGATGACACTATGACATTAACAGGGTTATTTTTTTCAAACTTTGGAAAGCTTCTTTTTGTATTGACTATCAGACTATGTGAGTCAGTGACATGCTCCTTTAACATGTAATGCATTTCAGTTCTTTCAAAACATTGTCTGTTGCAAATTAATATGAACATGTCTTCTAGTCTTTGTAACGCTTCTTTAACAGCTGAACTCCTGCTAACAGCTGAACTCCTGAACCTCAGGTAAATTGTTTAATGGACCTCCTATTGCTAATACGTGGGTGTGTCACACAAAGGATTTCTGATATAAAGGGGCTCACAAATCAGTCTAAGATATGGCCTGGTTTGACTTAAAAAACTACTAACTGACTATCATCAGTTTGTTTTGGTTGTGATGTTTAAACTCACAGTGTGTGAATGCGCTGTGGGCTTTGACCATCTGGATCTTATGTACCAGCAATGCTCCTTAGTGGCTTTGGATTCCATCGCTTAACTGTCCCTGAGCAGCTATTGACACCCGAGAATGGCAGCTTTATGAGCCAGGAAGTTTGTTCCTTTCTTCTCATTGGAGGTAAAGAGAAAAGAATAGATATCATTATGAGACGTGCCTCATTAAAAAGGGGGCTAATGGCTGCTCTTTAATGCTGAGCCCGGGCTGCCTCTGCAGACATGAGTGCTCCACACTGATTGTCACTGCAGCCTCAGCGTCACTTAACTTCACATTAAATCGGCCTGTGCTCTGTCTGCTTTGAACTCTGAAGGAAGGAGAAGCCAGTCAGCAGATTAATGATGGCAAAACGACCTATTCTCTTTCCCTTTCCTTAGTGAGAAGCAATGAGAGACACTAACGCCTGGAGAATAGAGGCTGAGCTCATGGAGGCTTTTGTGGAGAGAATGGAGAAAGCAAAAGGGAAAGAATGACTTACTCCCAAGAACCTCATGACTTCATGATTTCTGCCGGCTGCTCTTTTTCTCTAAACTGTTACAGCTTTGTTGAACAGTTCTTTATATATCAGGAAGAATTGCACTAAATTATACACATTACAGTATGCAATTACATCAGGTTTCATATTGATATTTATGTTACGAATTCCTATTTTCCACTGTGAATAGTTTTAAAAGCATAAACCTTCTTAAAATATCTAGTTGGAGACAACAGGCTCACAAAATGCTAATATGCCCCGAATTTTAACTCAGGCTCAAATCAAACTTCTTAACTGAGGGCAACAAATGCGAAATGAGCCTTGGAATCAATTTAAAGACTCTGCAGTCAAAGTGAAGTTAATGCATAACTTATTCTCTGAGAAGATGGTGATATTTATTCTGGGAAATGCTCCAGCGGTGCGCGGGCCGTTATTCAAGCACCAACAGAACAAAAGGAAAGAATACTGAGCCACTTTTCTTATCCATGACTATTTTCTCACTCACCTTGGGGTAGATTTGACAGGAATGGAGGAGGTCACACGATGATGGCAACTAAATCCTTCCAGACACTATTTTATCATTCAGGCAGATAGCCATAGTCTCAATACTGCTTAGTATAATAGCAAGGTTTTTATCAAGGGTTTAGAGCACTGGCTGGCTCATTGTCTATGTTATTTCTGAATGTGGTGATGATCTGTGTAAGATGCTGGTATTCCATTGTTTCAAGGTTTCACACATTATTCTGGTTTGAGTGCTAAACAGTCAAATAAAAGTCTCTTAAGGACACAAGACTGTATATACCTGTTTACAAACAGACAAGTACAGAAATTCATGGCTGCAACCACAAAGAGTGAACAGATCTGAAGCTGCACTTTCTTTCTGACATTTAATGTTTTGCTTACAGCAGACCCAGAGATCTTTCTGAATGCCCTTGAGCATGACAGCAGGTATTACAAACGCCTCCATCACACGGTGTGTTTGGTTCATGCCCAATGTAAAGGACAGAGGAGTAACTGTATTGCTGTGCACACCCCCTATATTGACTTGTGACCTCCTGCAGGGAGATGCTGGGGAACCAGTGTTCATCCCTTGAATATTAATGTTGAGGACGTCACTGAAACAAGGCCAGGAAACAAATGCTTGACAACACAAAGAACTATGACAAATTAAGCAACTGTCATTGTGACAAATGCTCATTTCTCAAAAATGTGTGTTGAAAGTAATTATATTCAAATGAACCTGTCATCTGCAGCTTGGGGGATCATCACCGTTCCTGTTTCACATGGCTTTCCACACTTTTTAGGCTTTTAATACTCTTGTTGTTAATATTTTGTGAAATAAGCTGCTTTAGGTTTGTTTTGATGATTGTGATGTTCTGTGAGTTCTAACTGGTTTCAGATCACGTCACCACATGATTAAGGTGTCCCGCATGGGTCAATAGTAGGCCCGCTGGTATTTACTATATATATTAATAAAATGCATTTTTCAACTGAATATTGCAATTTCCATTTTTAAACTGATGATACCATCTTGTATGCCAGATTGTTTGGGCCCCTTTTTAATTAATTCAAAGCTTGTTCTTTAATCCAAAAGGGAAAAAAATGTATGTTCCCTCTCTGAAATGTCTAATAATGGAAATCCAGTAGATAAAGTACAGCATTATAAAAAAAGAAACATTATACAATCCGCTTTATTATCTTCTGATTTTTTGAGATGTCTTGTATGCTCATGCTGCTATGCTCCACCTCCCTGGATACCATACTAAATTGCAATTGATGTGATGTTAAATGTGTGTGTGTGTGTTTATATATATATATATATATATATATATATATATATATATATATATATATATATATATGATGCTGATGAGAGGTCAGACAGTAAATGAAGACTTCATCCAAGCTAATGGAGCAGTAATGAGCTTTACACAGTAGCATGTAACACTTCCTAAAGCTTGGGTCACTGTGTGATTTTGCAGTAGTGAAACTGTTAAAACTCGGCTCAGCTGTCACAGGATTTGTGGAGTCGGAGTTGCTTTGATGTGGTTCACAGTGACGTTGACATAAGGAAATAGTATTAAAAAACCAAACAAACACATGCAGACACCCACACAGCTGTGGGTACACAAGTGATATGAAACTGTTTATGACCATACATAAATATGCAGGGAGAAAGAGAGAGGCAGAGAGAGAGAGAAACCAAAAGGAGGGGCAGGAGGAGGGAAAGGAGATGCAGGAGTAAAACAGAGAGAGAAAGAGAGAGAGAGAGAGAGAGACGGAGGGACAATGCCTGTGGGGATCTGTTTTTCTGTTTGCAGTCAAACAGTCTTTACATGCATTTTTTTTTTACATTATTCCACCAATTGTTATCAGGCATGTCCCCGGGCAACACACTGGGTTGGTTAACTACTCAATATAGGGCATAATATGTACACTGACAGCACAATGCTTTTGCTTTAACAATGCTGCAGCAATGAATATGCTAACAGCTCCTTTTCTGGAAACAACAAAAAAACTTGTTCAAATGAAAAGGCTATTCTTCAGGCTTGTTCGTGTGTGAATGGCCCGGACTGTGAACGATAATCTGCCCTTTGGCAGGAAAAAAGCAATTTCTCAACAGTTTCCTTAACCAACATGTCCATAGGTTGTACGCCTCCTGACCCTACTATACAAACAAGAGCATTAATATCAATTTGTGTCACTTCATTACAGTCTGCCATTATTTAACATCAGGGCTGGAAATTCTTGATGTTCCCTTGCTATGAGCCTAAGATTAAAGCTCTAACGACCACTCCCTCCTCTCATTAGAAAGCTCGCCCGGATCCACTTTTCATCTGAGCCTGTCACACACTCAGACTCGCCTGTCAGCCAAATGAAGATAGAGGGACCCTCAGAAAGGCTTTGTTTTTTCCCCCCCTCAGTATTTCGGTTGTTTTCTTTCCTCATCATAGGACTCATTCAGTTTCTCACAAATTTGAGAATGTATTTGTGTGTGTTGGCACGTGTGTGAAAGTGGGAGTGAATTGGTACATACTCATCACAGCAGTGAAAGGCCTTGTTGATGAAAATAATTGGTGACATGACCTTTTGGCAGTTGCATTCTGTTGCCCAGAATATAACATATGACATAAGCCCGTTTAATTGTAATGGGAAGATGGGTGGGGCTAATCAAGTCACTATAGAATTTGTGTCTCAATAACTCTAACCTTGCTAATGGTTAAGTCCACAATAAACGAAGGAATATTGTATTTTTACTGCTAACAGCCTTTCTTTTTCTTAGGTTTTGATGGCCTTATATTTTAGACTCTAATCAGATTGCTCTGCAGTGCTAAGCACCACGAACTCAGAAACAAACATCTCTCAGAGGCGTCAGCTGTGTGGGTTTTCCGGATAATGATCAGAGTTTTTAAGCTGCAAGTGCTGAGTTACTCTGTCCAAGTGCATTATCTTCCCATGGAAAATGTGTGTATTTATGGCATCTCCACTGACACGGGTTTTAATAATTCAGTTATTGCCATATGTAAATTATTTCATGGACCCCACTCTTCTCAACAGGAGGAACAATTTGAAAGATGAAGCTGCTACAGGCATTTTTAAGATGAACAACAATTTCAGTGCAAGAACAATATACAGAGGTGTTTAAATATTCAGCATTCCCCTCAAACAGTCTTTGCCACTCTCTGGCTTATTGTGCACTGATGGAATGTATGATAATATACAGCTGATATTGGTAAAGGAGCTGCATAATACTAGGTACTTGAACATAATGTCTTTAGATGAAATACTATTGTTGTCCAACAACTACCATATGCTTTTTTAAAGAACAATTATATAGGGGGTGGAATATGGAGTCCTATGCTATACATATAAATGTCTAATTTTAGAACACCTCCATTATTCCAGTTTAACACAGTGTAATGTCTCAATGTTTCTGAAATTAAAGCATAGAACAAATAAATAATAATGATTTTTAGAGAAAAAAAGGAATCATTGAATCCTAAGTTTCAAGTTTCAAGTTTTTGACTCATCCAGCAGCCAAACACACTCATTCTTTCTACAATGGAAATGAAATGTTCAGAAAGTTCATCCTAACACTGATGCAGACATTCCCACAAATGTGTTGTAGCCTACTTGTAAGTTGCTTTGATTCTGTCCAGTTCATCCCACACCCCCTCCATGGGGTTTAAGTCTGCAGACTATGAAGCCATCGTCTTCGTCTCTTCCTCTTCTCTGTTTTGGTTCATTATCTTGATGTAGGATGATCCCCTGACCAACCACTCTGTCTTCCTTTGTTACTTTTTTTCCCTCACTATTCTGATACCAATTTACAGTACTACTTCCTGCAATACAGTGTTGTCCAGATAATGCATGCAGGGGATGCAGTAAGAAAGTTTGTTCCAACACTGACTTTGTACAGACAGAGTTTATAAGTCGTCAACAAAAGTTGGGCACATGCAGGAAGTCGTTTGCATTATCTTTCAAGATTTCATTCACTTCCATTGCTGCAAGAAGGCTGTGTGTTAACCAAATTCTTAATCCTTAAAAGTTTGTTAGGGATTTGTTTTCCATTAAATTTGCCCAATCTTTCAGTTTTTGGTGAGCTAAACTTTTTTTTTTTTTTTTTTACCCAGGGCAATTTATAGCTTACCATTTCTAGTTATTCACTGGACTTGAACTGCTGAAATTTCAAAAAACTAGAAAAAAGGCGATGTACTAAAACTTTTGACTGGTAGTGTATATATCTCATATCCCAACACAAGAGGGTGTTTTAGTTCTCTATTTTGCTTTGCTGGGTTTTGTAATAAATCACAATTCAGAGACCTCTGCCTTGAATCAATACAAAGCGCCACGCTAGCACTATCTCTGCCTTATTACAATATGGTTAGAGTCATTGGAAATGAGTTCCCAGCAAGTGTCCCACTAGTTCTTTAAAAATGCATAGGATTAAGAGGGAATGGTGTGCTGCAGTGTCAATCAAGCTCAACCCAAGTGTGTTAAAAAAAAAGAGAAAAAAAAAAATGATGCTTGACAGTTTCTACAGACAAAGCTTTCAGGATACTGGGTGCACTTTCCTTCCTCCTTCTTATAGGTGTCGACCCACTGTGAGTTCTCTATGGAGTGCTGGTGGACTGGTGGTAATGGTCAGTGGGTGGAAAAGTCATTATGAATTGCTATCAGAACAGAATGTCCAGTCTTTATTTGACCAAGTGTGGGCTGGGATGCACAATGATACATGTAAAAATGAAACGAATGATTTTGACCCGATTAAGGGCATTTAAACATCACTCAGGGGATGTTTAAATGCCCTTGTTTTACATCATGTATAAAAGGAATTTAAATTCAGCTTAATCTGTTTACCTGAGAATTAAAAGGTTGTGGGCTTTTCATCACGGGTTGCAGTTTCTTTGTTGGTTTGTTTTTTCACACTGTCAGTACACTTTATTTGGACAGTGGCTGTGACAGCACAGCTACTCGTGATGAAAGGAAATCCCTGGTCGATTCATGTCAGTGATGTGAAAATGCTCAAATGTGCTTCCTGTGTTATCTGCAGTACCAGCTGACACCTAGCACATAAAACATGGCCACGCATCCCTTCAGAATCAGGCTTTGTATCTAAGGGAAAAAAAACACTGATCAAAAAGCTCATACAGAGAATGCGTGTAGATAACCTCCATGAGTTTAGACTCTTTGAGGACAGAGCAACAGAGTAAAAATATTCACTTTTGATTTTTGATGAAGTCAGGTTCTTTCTCTAATGTACCCAGTAGGTTTGCCCATAACCACCAGTAAAGTAGAAACAGCATAAGGATAACTGAAGCAGCTGAGAGAATAGCAGAACAGAGGAGAACAGAAATTATAGTTAGTTTATCTTGTGGTAAACCCTCAGTTCATATTTCCACAAAGTGCATATGTCTGCAGTGATGTACCATAATGTTTTATGTTCTCCAACTGTTATATTTTGCAAGGCTGTTATTCAACTTCTCTGAAATGTAAAAATCCACCGTTTTGTGGTAAGAGACCTGGAAGTTTATTCTTTCAGACTGAAATATCTCAACAGAGAGCAGTGGATTTCCATGAAATGTTGTACAGTCAATCATGGTCCCCTGAGGATGAATGCTAATGACTTTGGTGATCCCTTGACTTTTCCTCTGGTGCCACCAATAGGTTAACAGCTTTAGTTTTGAGTATAAATGGAATGGACATCACACTTTTCTAGTCCTAACGACCACTCAAAGCAATTTTCATCACGAGTCACATTCACACATTCAAACACACTTTTATACAGCACTTGCTATATGCGCAGCACATCTCTGTCGCACATGGATACATTGATGGCACATTGGGGTCAATTTAGGGTTTACTATCTTGCCCAAGAACACTTTGACACGCAGACTGGAGGAGCCGGAAACATATAACATTCTGATTAGTGGACGACCCACTCTACCTTCTGAGCCAACAGCTTTTGGGTGGATTGCTATGAAATCTGGTTCACACATTCATGGCCCCTGGGGATGAATTGGAATCACTTTGGTGATCCCTTAACTTTTCATTAATGTCATCAGGTCCAAATTTGAATGACTTTGTCTAATGACATAATAACTGTAAATCTCATGTCATTCCCATCAACCTCAGTTTTATTTTGTGTTTAGAGCTAATTAGTAAATGTCTGCATCTGATGAAGATGATAAACAACATACCTACCAATTTTGGCAACTTTTTAGACCACAATTTTCTTAGCACATTTTTTTTTTCTTTTTTTTCCAAAAAGTGACAAATGTAGTCATGTTTTGGGCAGCCCTTATATTATTTCTCAGTGAATGTGCTCTCAATGTGCAAACGAACAAGTGAACAATGAATGTGCGTACATAACCATCCCCCATTATTCGTCCAGGGAGCGTGTATTGTTTTTCTAGTTTAGATGAAACACGTCCACCTCCGCGTGACGAAAGCCTTGACAGAATGACCAGAGCCCTATCCCTTACCTAACCAAACGTGGGTACGATTTAATCTAAACTGAGGGGAAAAAGATGGGTTAAAAAAAATACAAGCATCCAGGGAACTCCTCCTATCTTACTTTTTATGGCTAATTCTCAAGAGCGAGTTTATTACAGTGTTTGAATCCCCACTGTTTATTACATGTCAGTCCCACAGTCAGTACAACAGCATTCATAAAACGTTTAAAAGCATATTGATGTGATGCTGTGATATGTTAATAGTTATACTGTGATGGTATGGATGTTCAAATTTGTGTGGCTTGCAACATTTAGTGACTTTTAGAGCAGGCTTGAACTAGTTTCAGCTGAAAATAGTTGGCAACACCGTGTCATGCTAGCATCAACATTTAGCTCAAAGCACCACTGTACCTAAGCACAGCCTCACCGAGCACACTAGTGTGGCAGTATGTACCTTCATCTTGTTAAGACTCACTTTCCAAAATAACAATTACCATAAAAATAGTCTTTTCATTGCTAACGTTTGAAAGTTGGATGATGCAGTTCGTGACATTTAAATGATATAATATTTCAATAGGCTCATGAAATACAAATGTCTGACTAAGGCTTTGACAGGGCAGTGCTGTCAGTCGCCCATCTACCATATTGTTTTTATGTACTTTCCACAGATTAAGGGGAAATATATATCTTCTTGTCTCATTTATTCAACTGGGATTCCCTCTGTGAATAATCTTGACATTTTCCAAAAGGTTAGAGCAGTGATGCCCTGACGTTACAGGATTTAAAGACTTTCTGCCTGCTTGTGTCCATGTGTCTTCAAAAGAGATCCGGGAATGCGACAAAAAAGATAAAAAGAAAAATCTCCATTAGAAATTCATTTTTATTCACACCTTCCATTCAGCTGCACCTCACGTCTGCAAATGATAGAATAGAGCCTATATATTGATATGGAGAGCTACACGGTTAATATCATGTGGAAAGATAAAATTTCATATAATGATAGATAATGACTCGGTGATTTAAACGCTTCGGTTGGTGGAAAGATTGCTCTCTGTTTCACAGGGGGAACATGCTTATATCACCACCTGGATGGAGGGATCTTTAAATGACGGTAGTGATGATACGAGCACCATATCTAATCTCTTACAGTAAAAAGAAATGTTGCAAAATTCTTACACTTTGTGTTCATTTCTCTGACATTTGTGATTGTATCTTTATACTGTATGAATAACCAACTATGGTTTAAGTATGTTATGTGATTGGGAAACACTTGCATGACAACAGCCAGCGGATGTTTCATCCTTATCATGCCTCCTACTTTGACTCCCACGCCTCAGAGCTGTACAGTCCAGCCACCTTCATCCACCTTTGACCCCACACTCCACAGCTGTGAAGAACGTGCATGCTCCCTGAACATGGCCATATGGATGGTAGTGGTTATTCAGTTATTTTGAGAATTTATTCCAGCACCCTCTTCATAATAAGTGTGTATCTCCACCACAGTTTTTTTTTATTTAACATGAGGTAGATGTTCTGGTTTGAGCCAGTAGTCTTAAAACCATAAAGTGTACAATGACTAATTAATACAAAATAATAGGTCATTATTTTGAAACCAAGTTGCAGACGAGCTACATGATCAGAAGAATAAAAGACTGAGCAGATGACTTTAATCTGTCCAACAGAAGGACAGTGACTCAGTACAATCATAATAAACACTTAAATTAGAAATAAAGCTGAATTTAAAAGTTGTTTCTGGGCAAAATGCTTCAACAGATGGGACGATTACCAAGTCAGGCAGATGGAATAAAAAAGGAAATTACAACAAGGATGAAATCCTTAAATTTTCTAACAAAAGAAAAGCCAAAAATTGTAATAAATAGGCCAGAAGATAACTGAGTATGTGTTAAATCTGCACTGATTAAATATTTATAGCTAGCTACTCCATTCTGTTCTTCACTGCAAACTTTGATTTAATATCGTTTTGTTCCGAAACTTAGAATGAGATACCAAACATATACCCAAACTAAATGTAAATTCCACACTTTGATAGGCCAATTCACATAGTAAATTATTCAATCTACACTGAAGCTGAAGGGAAGCAAGAAAACCTAAAGTAATATAACACCTTAAAAAATTCTGTCTTTCAGCTTTTATCAGCACATCTCGGCCTACCACTTTCTCAGTTTCCTCCACTATTTCTACTTCCAGGCTATATTTAATTTCCCCTAAAGTGCAAGCAGTAACTCATGTTCCCTGGGACTGAACAGTAGTAGTAAAAAAGAAAAATGTTCACTCTCACAAAGTAGGTTTGTGAAGCAAAGTTTGGCTCCTATTTGGGATTCAGTTCTCTGTGCCTCAGTGAAAAGAGTAAGTATTGTTCCAAATCACTTCAGGTATGTATGAGCGAGGCACGAACCTCAAACTTTCACTTTCATTCACTAGAAATCCATTTGGTGACTGTTGAGCAGCCAAGCAGCCTATTTATAGCTCCCATTGCACTGGCCTCTAGCGGTGGAATCAGACAACTCCCCACTGCTTCACTCTCACAGGATGATTTGTTTGTGTGTGTGTGTGTGTGTGTGTGTGTGTGTGCTTAGCAGGCAGCTCACAAATGGAGGCGAGCCATGACTACTAATGCACTGAACAAAGTTAAAAACTAGTGAATTATTTGGCGGTTGTGCATAACTAATATCTCATGCGGGGGAAACAGCAGAGGAACACTGGAGGTTTTTAAGTCAGAGAGGCTGACATCTCCTGATGCAGTGAATATAAAGTCAAATGTAGAAATAACGAGAAATAAAAAGCCACCATCATGAGACAAATTTGTCCCTTAAATGTGGTTTTAGTGTAAGTGATGAAGTAGTTCTCTGTTTATTGTGTTTCTGGCTACTGAAGCAAATTACCCTTAAGAGTGTTTTCCATTGCTGTGATCAGAGCCTGAATCTTGTATTAGCCGAGCCCCACAATCACACTTAACAAAATGCACTACTGTCTGTGAGTAGTGAGGTCGTCTGTCCTCTTTCTACAGGGCAGTGTCAACAAAGACTGCAGAGCTCTCTGTAAACTTGTTTTAATACCTGAAGCCCACAGTGCGTCAGGATGGAAAACAGTGTCACAGAAAAGGAAGGAGGGATAATTTCTTTCCTCAGTCCCATCTGGTAAGATTTTATTTCCAGCTATGGGGATTTGAAAAGTCAAAGCTCACCAGAGAGGCTGGAGATTCAGGCTTTTAATGCATCTTACAGTTTATTTACCTAGCTGCCTACAAATCACCATCCTCATTGGGGGACCCACTGGGGAACCACTGAAGGATGAGCCACATCTGCACATAGAAATTGATTTTTTTTTTTTTAACATCAATTTTTTAGGCAATATCTGTTAAATTGTTATTTGTACTCACATCATTCACATTTGAAACAGATGTGATAGATAATACAGACATTTCTCTTCCATTTAATTCACTGCCCATATGGTTTGTTTGCTTGCTTCCAATAGACAGCATTAGTCAGAGAAATGTCTTCTCTGCAGCTCTGAGTTTCTGAGACTTAGGGCAGCTTGAGTTCATGAAGTCAGATGCACAGTGAAGTGCAAAAATATCTGTATACTTGAACTGATAACTCTGCTGCTCTCAGACTCAGACTCGTTTGGAGCTCCTGACGCCTTTCTGTTGCTGCACAGGTTTGGCTTCTAAAAATAGAAAACTTCCCTGATTCATTCTGTCGAAAAGCTCCTCGACATGTGTTTTAGCATGCTTACTGGTCAGTCTGTTATGCCTCCCAAAGAAAAACAAAGACTGTCAATGGATAACAAGGCCTCAATATATGCACCATAAAGCCACCAGTGTACAGCACATTGCTGTAATGACATGTGATATGTAAATGCCTGTGAGGTCTGTTTGCTACCAGGCTGCATCCTGCCAATAGGAAATAGTCACACTGTTTTGGTGCATTGAGATAAAGAGGATTTTGTGTGTGTGTGTATGTGTGTGTGTGTGTGTGTGTGTGTGTGTGTGTGTGTGCGTGCGCTGGAGGGTGAGAGCAGCCGCATGAATGAATAGCTATGAGGAATGTATGATTGACAGTGAGTGTTTAAGACAGTGGACCATCTGTATCACTCTGGCACAGACCAATCCTCCCTGCTTGTATGGTACTGAACTTGACCTCTATTGGTTCTGGTGTGATTGGGCTTTTCATTTAGGTGGCAGCTGTGCAACCCACCAGCGTTAAGACCGCAACAGGAACAAATGACTAACCACATAATGAAACCTCATCTTCATGCCACTAAGACAGCGTCTGCTTTTACACTCCACAGTAGAGAAATGTGCAGTGTGTGTGTCGTATATGGATGACTATAGTATCACACTGGTTCCTGAACATGTTTGACTTACTTTCTTTTATTAATTTCATGCTAACAAATCAATAATTTGACTGGAGATATTTCTGCAAAGATTTGTTAAGTGTCTCAGAGAGCATAAAAGGAATGAGTTTGACTTTGTATGATTTCCATCCTGATTTGATGGCAATGAATATAATTATTTCCCGCAGTGCAGTGGTGATACCAAATATAAACTCTCACTATGCATTAA
Source organism: Trachinotus anak (assembly GCF_046630095.1). Lineage (NCBI taxonomy): Eukaryota > Metazoa > Chordata > Actinopteri > Carangiformes > Carangidae > Trachinotus > Trachinotus anak. The sequence goes on along the minus strand of NW_027273883.1, from coordinate 16,402,057 downwards.
AATGATCATCTAGTTATTCTGAAAAGTATAAAATGGGAAATATGCTTATTTGCTTTTTTGTCAAGAGTCGGATAATAAATTGATACCACTGTCTGTAAAGTCAACATGCAGCTGGAACCAGGAGACTGTTAGCTCAGCATAAAGACTCGGGGCAGAGCCTGGCTGAAGTCAAAAGATTAAAAGTTTCCCTTGCAACACCAATTTGACACAAGTGACATACAACCCTGTTTCCAAAAAAGTTGGGACACTGTGTAAAATGTAAATAAAAACAGAATGTGATGATTTTCAAATCTAGCAAAAAATAGAATAAAGACAACAAATGCTGAAATGTTATTGTTTTATGAAAAATATATGCTCAATTTGAATTTGATGCCCGCAACCAGTTTCAAAAAAGTTGGGACAGGAAAAGTTCTGTAATGCTACAATAAAAAACACCTGGCTGAATATCTCACAACTAGTTAGGTTAATTAGCAACAGGTCAGTAGATGACTAGGTATAAAAAGAGGCTCCCAGAGAGGCAGAGTCTCTGTACAGTGAAGATGGGGAGAGGTTCATCACTGTGTGAAAGACTGCGTGGGCAAATCCTGATCTTAATCCTGTTTCAGTCTTCCTCCAGTCTTTATGCTAAGCTAAGCTAACCAGCTGTGTTGATCCTCTGTTGGAACTCTAAGCAAAGGAAACGAATGAGCATATTACCCAAATGTTCTTTTAATATAAAAAACTAAAAATATTCAGATGTATAAGACAGTAATGTCAACAATATGTTGGACATTTCACACTTTCCCTTCATTAACACATCACTGGATTTGCAAAACCAAAAAGCACATTTGTCAAGCAAGTCTGCTGAAATCACTGAAGCAACCAAACTACCAGATACTTGATAACAGTAATTATTACAACCAGAATGTCAACAAAGGAAATTTCATACTGCTTTGGTTGAATAAACATCATATAATTGGATTTCAAAGAAGCTTGGGGTTATACAGTACAAATAAAAAATGTCCTGGATATATTGTAGGTCATGCATCCATTTTTTTTTTTTTTTTTTGCACAGCTCCTCCCTCCTATTACCTGAAAGCCCAAAATTAGCTGATAAATACAGAGACATTATAAGCTACGGATTCTGGCCAAATGATCGCATTAGCAGCCGTTGTTATCTTTAAGTTCAACAAAGCATTGACAAGAGGTTTTCCATGAGTTATCTAGGGAGAGGCAGCAGAGCACAACAGGGGACATCAAGGATGACAATGTTCATCCCAGGTTTTCATTAAGATCTCTGCAGAAAAGCTGTGCTTTGCATGGAATATGAGTTTCCTCCCTCTCGTCCTATCATGTACTCAAGTGCACGCCTCCCACTGCTTTTAGATTAACTTTGTACTCCCTCTTTCACTGTTGAAGCAAGGCTTTCATATCATCCCACCTGGCATGTCGTTAACTCCTTCATCTGATAAATGCAATTCACAGCTTCCAGTCTTCCTAATTCAGCAATGCTGCACAAGCTACGCCAAGTGAATAAATTAGATTCAGTATGGCAAAGTAGTGGAGAAGAAGAAAAACTTGAGAGCAGAGGTTTGTGAAGTAGACTTAGATCAGTGCTTATCTCATCTTGGATTCTCCTCACTCTGTTCTGTTTCAGTATTTCTAAAAGATTTGGGTTTCACAGAGACTTCCAACATTCTCTTCTCTTTGTTTTTTAAATGGAAGTTGTGACAGGTCGACTTTTTAACAGAACTCTTGATGATGCTGTTTTATCTACATGACTCATATGTAATATTGGTACTTGCCTCTTGTGCTGTACTTCCTGTACTGGGAATGAACCCATACAAGATCTAAAATACGGAAATGACAAAGATTGGATAACAATGAGGACCAGAGTGAATCATCATCTAATGTAAATGTGGACAAATTAAAGAGGCAAAGAAAAGAAACATTTTACCTTAGGGAATAAACTGGACACAATTTGTTCAAATGAGATGTCAAGTTTAATGTCCGTCATTGATACTCTCAGGACACATTTCCGATAAAAAATGTTTTTCTTATGTTCCTGAAAATGCATTCAGAGGTGGAATGTTTTTACTGTTTGCCATCGGTCTGCATCTGTGGGACTCGGGTCGCTCAATACTGATCTATATGACACCGCAATGATAGAAGATATCCATCTACAGTATGTGACTCTCTTTAAATGTCATTTTCAATTAAAAGTGTACCACTGAATATTATGACTCCCTCATCTCATTTGTGCTTTCATCCTTCTGCCTTTTCATCACTTAAAGGCTGAGGATGATTTTCTTCTATTAACACTTAACGCAGAAACTATTAGAGGGCTTTTACATTAAGACCTCCTGCATGCTGAGGTGAAGGAGGGACGTTTCTTTATGTTATCTTTATGTCATTTGTTCGAGCGGGTAAAGTCCGCTGTCACTGATAATTAGACCTCAGAGAGTCGTATAAAGACCTATGAAAGGGAGTGATTGAACAGATTGCCAGGGCCCCAGAAAGTGTTTGTGTGACACCAGAGGGTTGTGTGTGTGAGAGAGGGGAGAGGAGCAGTCACACAGACGGGCAGACGGGAAAAGCGGGAAGAGAGGAAGCCATTATCCAATATGAATTTCCATTTTTCTCCCGCCAGCCTTCTGTCTGTATTCCACTCCAATGAATATCCCACTGATAAAACAATTAGACTAAGACACAAAACACTGGTTTCAAAGGAATTACTCATGGTTGGCAGTTACATATTTTCCACAGTTTCACTGAATATTTCATATAGACATAGTCTTTGATTTTGTACTTAGACCGTTCTTATGAAGCATTTATATGTCACATTAAATTGAAGTGAAGGTACTGTAACTACACATGCCACATTATTACAGTAGACAAAACATCAGAGGAAGTAAGTTCTGTGAGAAATTGTATTAAAACCTGTTGTCTCAGCATGATCGCTCCGGTCAGTGGAAACCTCTCAGTCGTGCTCAGCTGGGCATTTATGTCAATTTCCTTCTAATGGCAGTACCCAGAGGCTCTTCCAGGCAGACTGGCCCCAGTGACACAGGATGTGATGCGAGACTCCTGTTGCATTTGTGGACAGGTCTTATTTGTCTCAGGAAAGGGCATCAGAAATGGCTGGGCCAGTGATCTATCCAGACTCATTTTCCCTGCTGGATGTCCTTTCACTTGTCAGCTGGAGATATGGCAAGCATCAGATCACTATTAGCACTAAACCTGCAGCTACTTTTGTCCAAAGCTGTCTACTGTACATACAGACAAATGATGAAAGCTTTATAGGTACATGGTAATTTTTTTTTCACATTTAATACATCAATTAACAAAATAAGACTTTCTTCATATTTTTATGAGCTCAGGGGGTGATTATGAACAGTTTTATGATCAAGATAGAAATATGTTTCTGTAAGTAAGAAATGATCTCACTGCATAAGTGCCATTAATTAATATATAAAGAGAGAAATAAAAGGAAGAACTCTGCTTGGCGTAACCAGTGCGAAACCAAGAGTTTGCAGTCTTCATCACAACAGCACAGAAGTGCATGTAAACAGGCTGCTGTGAGAAGCACGAGGTGAAACGCTGGAAAGGTAATTTCCATCTTCTGTCCCTTCTACCAAGAGTGCCACCACAGCACCGAGCGCCCCCTGGCACATTGATTCAAAGATGAAGGGGAGCTTCGGCAGCAGCATGATCCTAAACACGATGACACAGGACTCTGTGGCTGATTCTTTGGACAGGTGCATGCTGGGTGATTTATGTGTGCGTCCTCTCGCAGGTCCCCAGGAGCAAATATTGACTGTTTATTTCTCCAAGCTCAAGGCAACAGGGAGGCAGCAATTTCTTTATTTTTGGACCTTAGATAAATTGAACCCCGCAAGATGCAAACGCACCTGACAGGGAGCAATTTTTTTTAACCGACCCACCTCCACCCCCCACCACTGCAAATGGAGAAGGAAAAAGAGCAACTTAATAGCGAGCATTATTGATTTGCCATTCCTCTTCTCAGACATCTATACACAACAGGGACATTTCAATTACATAGGGGCTTCCCACTTGCTTCTCCATTCAGATCCTCACCAGGATAGGCTACCTGCTGGTGATCAATGATGTATACACACCAATATCTCTGTATGTTAAAGCATTTATATAGATTCATGATATTGTCCACTTATAGGTTTGTGCATGAAATCACCACATCAGTCCACAAGGGACAGGGGAGAAACAAAGGATTAGGATAAGTGGATGAGAAATAATTTACAGAACAGTATTGTTAGTATTAGTGCTAGTATTATTGTTATAATTTGTCAATAATATACAGTATGTACATTGAATTCAGGTTCTGTATGACAGCCCGTCTGACACAAGGACATAGTGAAGGTTAAGCTGCATTTCTGCCATTAATGCCATTAAAGAAGACAAATGTAAAATAGAGCTTAATTGAAAAAAAAAAAAAATCATATATGTATATGTAATTATCTAACATCCTGAATACACCATGTCCCATCCGGAGGGTCCTGCTCTTCCTTCTTTAATTTGCCCTTTACTGAGAAATGGACTGCACAGGTTTTTCTCAGTAAAGTCCGCTCCGGGGGGAAATTGTGTTTAGTGTTATCGGTGGGAGATACACGAGCTCAGTCAGCCAGAACAAACAATTATTGTACAGAGGGCAGAGCCGGGCTGTCCGGATGGAACCGGCCCACATGCTTATATTACTGAATCCAAAAGTAATAGAATGAGGATTATACATTATCAAATAATGAGGATCACAGAGAATTGCTCCTTACTCAATATTGTGTATTAATATTTCACCTCCTTCATTCTCTTTCTCACTATTGCATATGTCATCTTCTCTTTGTGCCTCAGCAGTTATTACATTTTCAGACATGTAGATGTTCAATAGCAGAAATACTATAACTAAAGAAAACTAAATATCTGAACAAAGCTTTGTGTTTCTCCTCTGGCTCTGAGAGCATATGATTCTTACCCACTGCACTGGGGTCAGAGACAAATAGTGGATGGCATTGAAAAAGAAAAGCCAGACATGCATTGTTCATTCAGTGGTCTGATAGCCTAATTTGAGCCGCATTATACTATTTTGGTACAAATCTTACCATGAATCCATTTACTTACTCAGGAATAAGAGGCTTTTCACAGGCATGAATGAAAAAAATGCATCAAGTTACTCCTGTCAGTTTTCCTTTCATCAATTATTTTGTTTTCTTGGAATATGACTTGATTTTTCTTCTTACTTTTTTTTTGGTTAACACTCTTCTTGTTAATCAACAGAGTAGCAGCAGGCTAAGTTATGGTCCTCTTGATCATTAATATTCTTTGTATTATATTCTGTCTAGTCCATGTAAACAAGGTAATGTGCTAACAAGGGGATATTTGGACATTATTTCATCAAAACCTGTTTTCTGTTTCTAAAAGCCCAGAAAGTCTTTTGCGTGGACTAAAAGAATGATTTTCACAGCTACATAGGGACTCTATGTTAAAAAACATTTTGTTCCTACACTGGGTATTCATAGCTTCTAGTGAAAGAGCACACCATAAATTGTATTATTATTATTATTATTATTATTATTATTATTATTATTATTATTATATTACCATTATAGATAGCAGCATTTTTGATTAGACCTGAATTACATTCATTGTATGAAAAGTCTAGTTTATGGTGTGAAACCTAGAAACATATGGCAACACTTGATTTCAATCCATATTATTTTTGCATAAGCACTGTTTTTAATTAATGTATCTGTCAAGAATTATATTTATTCCCATCATGCATTTATAACAAGTGTTTGAATTGTATATAATTTATAATAGACAATGAATAATGGATACACGGCATAACATAACACTATTTGTTTTGACTTGTATCTCTTTTCCTTTTTTTCCTTCTCAGGTTCCTACCTGATTACCTGGCCCATTTCTTCTCATGAAGGGACTGGCTTCACCTGGTTGGAGCCTATTTAAGTTGGGAGGCTTCCAAATGTCCTCTCTCTCTCTGTCTCTGTCTCTCTCTCTCTGTCTCTGTCTCTCTCTCTCTCTCTCTCTCTCTCTCTCTCTATCTCTCTCTCTCTCAGTACTGAAGGCTGAATTGTGTTCTATCTTTCCTTGCACCCAGCACCTACATTATACTACTGATTACTGATTATGTATGTTCTAGTTTTCTGATGTTGGGTTGAGTTATCCTTAATAATTTTTTTTCCTTAAGCAGTTACTGTGTGGACCTACATTCTTTGTTATACTCCTGAATGAGTCAGGCATAACAAGTGGGGGCTCATCCAATTTTGAACCAGGAAAATGTCAACACTTTGGGTGAGTTTGAGTAGTGTAATTGTGTTGGGAGGCTCACAGTGACAGTTTACTTTATGTTCAGCTTAAGCAGGTAGTGTTGGTAGTACCGTGCCCAGATAGGCTGTAGCAGCAGTCATCTTACAAGAAGAAGTTGCAGATTTTTTCTCCTGTTTATTGTTGTCTGTGTGGTTTGTAGAGTTTGGCTTGAGAGCATCCCAGTATTGGCTGAAGGCAATTTGTCTACCCAAACACTGAAGGTTTGTAGGTGCACAAATGTACTCCACCAGTGCGCACATGAAGACTAGGGTGCAGTTAGTCAGTTTGGGTTAGGCAGTTAGATGAGATCTCTCCTTTAACACTCAGTCTCCCTGTTGTTGTCTACTGTGTGACTCAAACTGCCTTATCCTGTTTGTTTGGATGTGATTTTGGCTGTATAGTCAAGGTGACAGGGTTAAACATAGATACTGAACATAGTTCATCTGAGTTTCTAAAATGACCATCTCGTGGTACTTTAACTCAGTTTACAGAGGCAGATCTAGTTGATTTGATAACGCATTTGGTCTGGTTAAAAGCTGAAGATATCAAAAGGCCGTGTTAAGGGGCATTGTTGAGGGGCATGTATCTGCGAAGCTTCTGGAGGTTTTTCAGGTTCCAGTGGCTCTAGTAGGTCCAGGCCTTTGTGCTGGACCTAGCAGTTGCATTTCAGTAGTATATGCAACTAGAGAAGGAAAAGGCAAAAATGGAGGAGGAGAGATTGCAACTTGAGTTGGAGAAAATGAGGGTTGAGGTAGCACTGGAAAGGGAGACAGTAAAAGAAGAGCAATTGAAATTGGAGCTGACAAAGGAGGGGAAAAGCAGATGAGTCATTGTTTGTCGCTGACAGAAGAAGTGAATCTTCAGGTGTGTATGTGGGTTGGATGTTGCTGAAAGCTTGCGTCTTCTGCCTAAATTTGATGAAAAAGACCTGAATACATTTTCTGCAATGTTTGAGCGTGTGGCACAAGTTAGAGGATGGTTGGATAGTCATAAAACTTTGATGCTGCAAAGCCCAGAGAGCTTTTTCTGCCCTTCTGCAGAAAGTGGGGATTATGCTAAGGTAAAGCAGCAGTTCTAAAAGTAAGTAAGAGAAGTTATTCATATAGCATCTTTCACAGATAAAAAAAAAATCACAAAGTGCTTTATTTTATAAAAAAATACAAAAGCATATGAACTAGTTCCTGAAGCATATAAACGGAGATTAAGAAACTAGAGCAAACAAGTTGAATTTGTGCAAGATATTTTGGCTCATTTCACTCACTGGTGCTCTGCTTCTGAGGTAAAATCTGATTTGTGTGATTTAATTTTGTCAGAACAGATGAAAAATTTCATTGCTTGTTCATCTTGCTACATACTGTATATAAATGAGAAGGTGAAGACAGCATCTACAGCAGCTCTTACGCCTTATGAATATGTCTTAATGCATGCTAGTGGCTCCAGTTTTGGGTCAAGTCCACAGAAGGGCATCATGGGGAGAATCGCAGATTTAAGCCTAGTAAGTCTCTGGGGGTCACCCATGAGACTCCTCATGATGCAGTGAGGCAGGTTTTAGGGACAAATGGAAGGTTTAATCCAAGCAGAATATGTCGTGCAAGTGAGAACAAAGGACATTGGAAAGGGGACTGTCCGGTCAGTAAAAAAATCGGATAATTCCAGTGTATATGTGGAGTCAGCTGGCCTCGTGTCCCATGCATTTGGCAGTAACATGTCTAAGTCTGACGTTCTTCCCCTAAAGACTGCTAATCTCATCTAATCATATTGAGGAGATGTATGCACCTTTTGTCGCAGATGGTTTTGTGTCTATGGCTGGAAAGGAAGAGATACATGATAAAATTTTGAGAGACACATGAGATACTGAGAGTTATATTGTAGGGAGCATTTAGACATTTTCAACCCATACATCTACCGGTAGAAAGTCTTCTGTACTTGGCATTGGGTTGGTTCCTCTGTGGATGCTCTTGCAATGTTTTCATCTCTTCTCTGATCTGGTATGTGGGGAAGTAGAAATGGGTGACTGTCCCTGGCCACCAAGTCAAGGGGTAGACATTATCTTTGGGAATGACTTAGCAGGGACGAGGGTTTGGAAAGATGGTCCACCACTGTTGTATGTGGGTTAACCCTTACAGGAATCTGAAGAACCAGATTAATGTCTCGAATACCACCTAAAGTTTTTTCATCCTGTGTTGATGCGTGCACAAAGTGAAGCTAAGTAAGAACAATCTGAGGTGTCAGAACAGATTACACTGACTCAGTAAAATAGTATAATAAACCATTCATCAGGTGTTCAGATTCTGCTTATTAATGTTAAATGTGATGGTCAAACTAACATTACACAAACAGAAACATTACTGCAACTCTTTATTTACATATATGGTGTACAGGAAATGATTCAACAACTATATATCTTCAGATGGCGAAGAATGTGGCGTTGAACTAACAGCACTGAACACCTTTAGTGCATTTTGCTTCAGTCTTGTCTGTGTTTCATTGTCTTCCACTACCTTTAGAATCCTTTTAATTAAATTTAAAACCTTTAATGGTAACTGCCTAATACATCTCTTGCTCTTTTAACCCCCAACTCAGCACCAGCACTACTCAAAGTCCCTTATCAAGAGACATTACATGTACTGCAGTCTTGCTTATATCCTGCTTTTATTCTATTTTGTGGTGTGTATTTGTAAAGCACTTTCTAACTGTGGCTTTAAGTGCTCTATAGTTTCTACCATTTTATAATTAAAATCTAAATTCATTATCATTCAGTTCCAAGAAAACAAATACCATAAACACAAGGTTTTGGAAAGCGTTCTGTCTATTTTCCAGGAATAGGCCTATTTGACAAAGGAGTTGGATGCTGACTTAACAGATACACACAGCCAACCACTGCAGAGAGATCCCTCGCAGGCATACACGACAGTGACAGATACTGTCTGGCCTACAGGGAACATACTATGCACAGACAATACCTCCTACAGAGTACCTGGTTCATGTCGTCCTTTTTCTCCACATCTCATCCTATCAACTTATGTAGCTTCTGAGGAGGCAGCATCAACAACCTGCATGAATCATGGTTGTACATCTGTGGCCAGTGTTAGAAGTGTGTTTAAAAATACATACTCTGGGATCCTGCTGGCCATCTCTCATCCTCCTGAGTTGTATTTTCTGTCATTTCAGTTGGTAAAACTTTAGTCAGTATGTAGATTTCCGGTCTGTAAGAAGATTTCCCCTTGAATAGGCTACTGTATATCACTCTTCTGGAGTATCCTGATATTTCTCACTATTGAAGAAGTCTGATTTTAAAAAATTAAATTAAGTTAAAATACAATACCAATCACTACAGGGTTTCTCATTTCTCTTGAGGGTTTTCTGCTTTAAACTTGTTGTATTGGACTGTACAACCGACTTTATAGGACTGATCTGAAGTTATTACAATAGCAGAGACAGAAAATTCAGCACATGCAGCCACTTTGGCAAGTTGTTATGGTGGTTTGAGGAGTGTGACCGTTTAGTTGTAATGTTATAGTGATTTCCTGCACTTCATGCTCCAAAATTATTTTGCCTCACAGCTGAACTGAAAACTGTTGTTACAGCATGAAAAGTAGGCTAAGTGGAAGAAACTGACGCAGGTGACAAGTTGATCCAGTTTACTGTGGGAAAGACAATAATATTATATCTGGAGTCTCAACATCCGTATGTCAGTACATTTATTCTTCAATATATGAATATGAATAATATACTGCACAATTTCTGACTTCAAAAACTTTGTAATTTTTCTTTGTTCAGGTTAATATAAAAGAGGAACTAGTTAAGTAAACAAGTTTTACCATTTTTGTATTTAAGCAGTCAGAATCTGGAACAACAACTACAGTACATATACATCTTTATTTTATTTCTGCCACAAATGTCAGGGAATGCCCAGTACTTAAGACGCAGGTATTTCTCACAGTTTATGGGACCAGATTTTTGGGACAATTCCTTGGAATACTGAGAAGTTTCCTGATATTCAACCCTAGTCATTATGTTATATGGCAGTGGCTTCCATTTGCAGCTACCTAACCCCAAAGAGGTCTCAGGGGTCACAAGATCAGATTTAAAAAAAAAGTCTTCTTCTGCTACACCAAATCATGTTTATTTCTTGTGAAATACTGTCTAGTTTTATCCCTTTAGATTTCTAATGACCTTTCAAATGAAATAGGGGACATCACTCATACTGTACTGTGCATTCCACTTTAGCTTATGATAAGGATCACAAGAGGAACCATTGGCATGCAGCATGTTCATAAAACTTCCAAATTTCAAAACACATTTGCAATAGCAAATAAATAGATAAATAATTAAGCAGTAAGTAATAAGATTTCTGTTAGTTCTGTTAGTAATTTCTGTTAATATCTCGTAAACGTATGAATGGAATATTTTCAAAATGTTTTTCCTTTTATGTGACAGTAAAGATAGACAGGAAATTCAGTGGAGACAGAAGGGACGACATGCAGCAAATCACAGGGGCCAGACTCTTTTTTTTTTTTTTCTAAACTATTTTTACAAGCATGACAAAGCTTGTATTCCAATTGAATTCTAACTTATTTGTATATCGCCAATTACAACATACATTATCTCAAGGCACTTGTGTTGAGTGTGTTGTTGCTGTTGTGGCAGATCTGGATCCTGCAGCTCCAAAGTCAGAGATATCTGCATTTAATGACATACAGTAGTATGATGGGGATTTCATATGGCATTCTGTTTTCGAAACCCAACAATCACATGTATAATTGCACGGACATATTTTGGTTCGATTAATGTTCCCAAAAAACAGTGATGGTGTCTTATTTGTAAATAACATCAAGGTTACTTTGCAACATACATAATATTGTCCTGTAGAATTTGGAGATAAAAATAAGGAGATGGAAAACAAGCAGAGCTCGTGAAGTCTTGTTGATGGTCAAACCCTTAGTTTGTGGTTTTAAACATAAAACTTGTGTGTGAAACAGCAGATTGTCCCCTGGCTGCTTCCTGTGAGTCAAGGAGAGCTGAAGTAGATAAGCCTAATGACTCTCACACTTCAAAGCAGACTCATTTAAATATTAAATTATACCACTTCATTAATTAAAAAAAAAAAGAGGAATTGCATGGGGATAGTTTTCAGCAGCAGATGTAAAAGATGACAGTGAATGCAAGGCCACAGACAGACAGACACAAACACAGAAAGGGAAGGAAAGAGAGCGAGAGAGAGAGAGGTAGGAAAAACATAAACACGATAAACACTAATTAGCTACTCTAATTGAAGTGTACCCTTAAAGTAATTACTAGGCAGAGGAAGCAGTATTTACTTTCATAAATAATCCTGACAGCATGAGGAGCCATTGCCGGAGGAGAGGCCCTCTTCTTTCCTTGGGTCTGGGGCAAGGTGGGCTTCCCACTTTATAAATCTGTCAGTGAACAATATCAGTTCCAGTATCCTGCTTATGACTTTGTACAACAGTTGATTTGTAAACATTAAATCAGAGACTTGCTGCCCTGAAAAACCAATGCTGCGGATACATAAAAAATCTTTATCCTGCAGTACACAAACAGTTATTGGAATATGGATCAATGTTGTCTCAAAAGCATCCTCTGAGAAAATCATATATCGTCCTGGAATAATCTTTTTATTATACAGTAACTGGAACCTTATTCTTTTTACAAGACCAAACAACTCTGACGCCTTTACTACAAGGCATCGTAGGCTGCTTCCCACTGTGGCTTTTCGCTAGTGTCTCATTACTTTTTAATAAAATAAAGCTCTAAAGCTATGGTTCAGTGGCCCAGTAAGCAGAACAAATGTATTAAACACATGTTTCTGTCTTCCTCTAATGAGCCCATCCATTTACACGGTGCAATCATAATATATAGCCCCAAAGGAGGAAAATTAAAGTTTTTATTTACTGTTATTTATGTTAGAGTAATGTTCTTTAAGAACACATGTTAAGATTAAATGATTCAACATTCCTCTCGACCAGAAATAAGAAAATACAGAGATGAAAAGTGTAAACCATTCCAATCTGGTACATGAGACTGCACACAAAGACAGCACCTCCCACCACAGACAGAGACAGAGAGAGAGAGAGAGAGAGACCTAAATTCTCCTGGAAACATGATTTCACATACCCAGTGTCCAGTTTGGATGGAAATGTTACTGTTAAATGAGGAGAGCCAGAAAAGCCGGAGATGACACATCAATCAAATGGCAGCACAGACTCTTTGTCTCACACATCTTCCTGTCAGTTAGTCAGCCCATCAAGTCCCTGTGGATGTCAAAGTGCTCTCTCTGTAAAGCAATATCATTTTATGTGCCACACATGGTGGGAAAAAATGGCTATTTTGACTTTTGGATTGCTATTATTTGATAATAGCTGAAACTAGCCACTGCCTGCGACATGTTATCAAGAAACATTGCTGTGTTTTTGGTAGTGACCTTTTCAGGATCGCTAACCATTTAGTGGCAACAAGAATCAAATTAGAAAGTTGTATTTGTTCTGTTTATATTTTGTAAGAGAGGATGAGTTCAAACTATATTTTGTTAGTGTAATACATAAACATGCAAACTCTTTATTTTCAGAACTGTGTTAGAACTCAAATACCATGTTCAGCTGAATATAATACATCACTCAAAAAAGTGCTGGGTTATTTCTGTAAACACATTGTTGTGTTGATTATGCTGGTTCATAATTCTGGGTTGTTTCAGGTACCAGAACAAACTGTTGGGTTGCTCATGCTGGGTCAAAAGGATTTTAAGGGGATCCAACTTCACCAAAAATCTGAAGATTAACTGCTAAATTTGGTGAAACAAAACATCACATTTCCTGTTTAAATTAAAAATCTAATGTTCAGATAAACTAAAAAAATTAATTTAGTCATCAAGATTCTCATGAGAAGATATACTGTTCATTAAAAAGTCCATGTTAGCTGATTAATAAGATAAATTTCCCAAAAAAAATTAAAAATAAAGCTTTACAATTAATTTACCTGCTAAGTTTGGCCATTAAACAGAAGTTTCCTATTAAAATGAAACATTTTCAATAACTTTAGCAGCTACAATCTAATGCCAAGGGCTAATGACAAAGTTAAAGTAACATTGGCTGGTAATTCTGGTCATCACAAATTGATCTGAAATGAAACAGTGACAGTTATGTGACCTTCCAGCATTCCCCAATAAAAACGTAAGCAGTAAGGTAAAAAGTAAAAAAAATGACAACATAATGAATCTAAAGTAAATATAATGCGATGAACGTGATAATGCACTGTGAATAAATGACAGCAACCTTAGCTGTTAAATTTGACATTAATTATATATATATATGGATAAAATCTAATATTTTAAATAACATTAGCTGTTAAACAATCCTCTTAATTATAGTATATCTAGATAATATATATGTAAAAAAATTAACTTAATTAATTGGCTGGTAACTTTGGCCACCACAAAGATAAATATAAGATAAAATGAAAAATGTCATTAACATTAGCTGGTAATTTGGTCATCAAGGTTCTAATGATAAGATAAGATGAAAAAAATCTGTGTTACATTTTCTGCCAAGTTTGGCCAATAATAGTCATAATCTCCTATTAAAATTTAAACTTTTCAATCACTTTCGCTGCTACATTTGGCCTCCAACAATTAGTTAAATTATTGTACATATAGCCTCATGAGGTGGGACAGTAAAATTTTGAAGCATGAAGAGTCCTTATAGCCACAAGTCAGTGAATAAACATACGAAAATCAAAATCAAGCAGTGGTTGTTGAAGTGAAATATTTAAGAATATATTATATATATATATTTTATTCTTACATATATAATATACATAAGAATAAAATATTAAAGAAATCAGAGTAAAGGTAAAAGGGAAACATATCCATGGGTGAAATAACAGGATTATTATTCAAACAAAACCCTTTTAAAGAAGTTTTGAAGTTATTTTTTGATTCATTTGTTTCTAATAAACAACAATCTTCCAGCTTTTAATTGAATGACATATAATCATTTTACACAGTGTAACACACCTTTTCACTTTTAACTATTAAGTATTCACAAAGGATCTTCTGTGCTTCTCATTACCTTAAAATGTCCCAGTTTCCAAGAGATGCAACATCCTTTTCTCCAATCCATCATCTGGAGCAACATCAGTTTCTGGTGATGACAGCACAGCTGGATCACAGCTGGATCAGCTGTCAGTCTGCAGATGTTAAGAGCTTTTTATTCCTTGGAGTTTGTAATTGCACAGATAAAATGACACACTGCCCAAATAATAAGTACAGCTTGTGCAATTGGTGTCCTGTTTGTAAATTCATTATGTAATTATCCAATTTACGATCCAATATCCAATTTGTCTCCTAATGTTTTAGAAGTGATGTCCTCCATCATGACAAAAGTGACTGCGTAATATCATCAATCAACAGCAGCTGCACATTCATTCACATTCAAACCTGTATTTTGTGAAGAGATCTATCAAACCACTGTCTGTAAAGTTACTACTCACACATTGAAAGCTAATGAACCAACAAATCCTTATTTATCTTTTTATTAGTTGCATCTGCTTTAATTGATGTTCTGTTTGTAAATTCATCATGTAATTATCCAAGTTATAATGAGAATGCCTCCTAATGTGTAGACATGATTTAGTAGGGAATATTTTTTTGTTATATTGGAAAATATATAAATATCTCAAGTCAAAATCTTCTTTCCATGTGACGAACTGATAGAAACCATTGCTGAATTAAATTTTTTTTGCAGCTGAAAGATAACAGACTCTCTCTCTCTGGTTATCCATGACACAATATTAAAATGGGAAAATTACCAGAAATAAAAAGTAAAAACTTTCTGATGAACGTGGAGGTGTGTTTTGTACTTCTATTCTTAATCAGACTTACAGTTAACTTGGATCTAGTCAGATTAAAACTGTAAAATATTCACTTGTGTATTGTGATGATACTTTATTAATCTCTCGGAGAAATTCTGATTAAAAAAAGAAAAATACTCTGCAAAAAAAGTACAAGCTACGAGGACTTTCTGCCAAGACATCGTTTGGTTACTCTCAGGCTACACAATCAACACACCAGGGCAGAAAACTCAGAAATGCTGTTATAAAAGATCAATTGTCATCAATAGCATACTAGTTAAATGTAAATGCAACACGATGTATTATGCTCAAATTGGTTGCTAAAGTTGCCAAAGGTGATAAAGCTCTGAAGGTCATTTATTGACATGCAGCCTTTAAAGTTTCACTTCAGTTTTTCTACTTCAGCAAGGGTGGGCGTGTGTACTGCTTGATATGCTTGACAACTAAGGTAATTCAGGGCCAAAATGGTTGAAAGATAAAAAATAACAATTTGTCATGTAAAAGGAAACCCATAAATTATAAAATTTGTTTATCCAGTTTGAGTTCAGTAGCCGAATATTTGATTTGTAGCTGATATTTATGACATCACTGCATAATACTCTGAAACACAGGGGCATAACTGAAGTTCCTGGCTCAGATGGTCTGGTGTTTAGCTACAGCCCTTCTTATTAGCACCAGAGATGTTCATCATGTCCTGTGTAATCATGAATAGGAGCTTCCAAACAGTGAAATGTATTCAATAAACATGAATACAGCCTGTAAGATCTGGTGTGTGCAAAATAGCTGTGTAGGTATGTGGGTTTGTGTTTTTCAATGATAATGACAATATCAACATTAAAACAATATCAAAAGTAAAAAACTGATTAGGCCAAACTACTATTTAAAAATAGGTTTTATATTTAGTTTGCAAAGACTGAGTTTGAATACAAGTTTAATTTGTTTGCCTTTCACATATTTGTATTTGGTCATATTTTGAAATGTTTATACAATTTTTGTAATTATTATTATTATTTTTTTGATACTTCTGCAAAATAAGCTTGATGACTTAATGTCAGTTATACTGCAGCACTAAGTGACTGATGTGTAATTAACAGGTGGGGATTAACATGGTTGAGTATTTACAAATGCAGTCAACTGTTCCCGCACATTTTGTGCCCTGGGGATAAAATAATGACGTGCCAGGCTGTCACCTTTATTTCAGGCCACACCATGAAAATGGACCGAGATGTTTGTGAGTGCATATATTATGATTTAGGTATTAGTTATGAACAAGACTAAAATGCTAGCAGCTCTTTGAGGCAGTGCTTAGGTTCAGCAATGCTTCAAGCTAAATGTTAACACCATGCTAACATGCTCACAAATGACAATGCTTTATATGCAACATACTGACGTTTAGCAGGTGTAATGTTTACCATGTAAGGTTCATAGAAGTATAAACATCCCTATGAAGGTTGCCTGCTGGGCACCTACCCCTTTTTCAGGTTTCCATATTTTAGGGCCCATGGAGCATGCACACTCTGACTCCTGTTGGCTCCCTTCACATATGAATGGCATGAAATAAGTTAATTAAGGCATTTCTAGACTTTCCAAATTTAAGCACATACTAATGATTACTAATTAGCAGCAAACACAAGCTCAGGCTGCTGGGGATGTCATTAGTTTTGCAGATATTAGGTTAAAATCATAGTAATTAACATATTACGATTTTCTTTTTTTTTTTTTTTCTTGCCATTTTACACCTTTATTTGATAGAGACAGAAGAGACAGGCAGGAAATGCAGGTAGAGAATTGGGGAAAAACATACAGCAAATGGTCCGAGCAGCTGGTCGCCCAGGACATATTTAGATTTTGACCTGACAGATGAAATGTTAAGGGATTACAAAAGTTACAACTCATCCATAAGGGAAAAAGAATGTCTGTACTGAATTT
Organism: Trachinotus anak; assembly: GCF_046630095.1. Taxonomy (NCBI): domain Eukaryota; kingdom Metazoa; phylum Chordata; class Actinopteri; order Carangiformes; family Carangidae; genus Trachinotus; species Trachinotus anak. Next base: position 16,384,921 of record NW_027273883.1, on the reverse strand, counting down.
CCTGGCAATCCATCTGATAACTACTGAGATATTTCAGTCTGGACCAACCAAGTGACGTCAACATGCATGCAGTTCATGTCTTGTGGACCTCTCTAAAACCCTGAAAGAAATTAGAAAACTAGTGACTAGTAACTTATTCGCAGCGCTGCAGACAGTCGGCATTGTTTCCTGTTGACTGGCACTTGACTAAACCATGTGATTTTCATGATTTCCTAAAAGACTTTGTTTGTCTTGACAGGTGCATTAATGAACTGGATGTCGAGATAAAAAAAGTAAAAAAAAAGCTGCAGTTTTTCAGTTACACTGATTTACAGACTCTGGCCGTCTGCCATCCCTCAGTTAATTTGTGTTAGCTCTCTCCCTCATATGTATGAACAAATTAAATTGTCTAATTGGAATTGTTCTCATAGCTCCGGCAAACAGCACGTCTCCTCAGTAGGGTTGGCCTAAAAGAAATAGCCTTCTATTAAGTTGTCACTTATCAGCCAGCAAGAACTGCAGGGGGTGGAAAGTTTTTTTAATCAAAAAAATTTATGTATGCGTTGTCTTACACAGAGGAAAAGCACGAGGAAGATGATGTCCTGCTGAGAAGCTATATAGTTTGAGACATGCCATTAAACATTCTGGGACAATTGTAAAATAAAAACAACTGAATTCATAGAGTTTCTCAGATCCCATCAATCATTCCGAAAAAACAAGCTTTGGATGACTGCTGATATATTAAATTAAAAAAGCACACACATTTTTAGGCTAAAGTTGACTTCATTTTGAAATATAAAGCACATAAAATACTAAACTGGAGAGATATCCACCAGTTTCCTTCTTATTAATCTCTTAAAGACCACGTTACACAGTATTCACCAATCTGAGTTAATATTTAACATGGTACGAGTCTTCAAATGGTTTCAAATTAGCTCCTCCAGAAAGGCAGTAATACAAAAAGATTTTAAAGCTGAGTTGAGATAATGACTGGTCGGGGATTCTTCAGATGTCTGAGGAGGAAATGAATCTGACTCACTGGCAAATTGAACTCTAAAGCTACATTTGAGTGTGTGGAAAGACCTTAGAGGGAGTGAGAGTAGAACTGACCTGCGGTCAGGTAACACTGACAGATTGTGACCCACACACATTATATCTACAGTATATACCGAGGCTTAGTTAAGCACAGAGGAGAGAGGGAGCTGTGCTCAGGCTGCTAGCAGTGATTTGGGTGCTGGTGCTAAAAGTTTTATGAAGCATGAATTTAATTTTCTAATCTATTTGAAATATGACCCCCTGTGGATATCTGTGAACATGTGCACTGTGTGCTAGTGTTTGTTGTTTTAGCACATTTACTACACCAGCTGTTTTAGACTCACAGGTTTCAGGTTGATTAAGAGTTTCTTCTTTTACTTTTAAGGGAGCCATTGGTTTCAGTTCATTTCAACAGGATACTATAATCAACAGACAGTTGACCTTTGCTTGACACCGTCTCACTTTAACTCTTCCAGAGCTTTATGAACTTCACACTTCTTCTTGCACTTATATAAGAAGAATAGTAACAGTGGCCTCACTCAGTGAGCTCACAATTTTATTTTCACACTGTGTCAACTGTTTTGTTTCTCATTTCCAACCATTTGTCAAAGTTGTTTTTTCAAAGCATGACCACAATCGTTCTCTGACCTTAACCACATGTTTGTTACTGTAACCATGATGAAGGTCTCCTAACATCTCCTAACAAAGTGGTCATTTGAACCGTGATGTTTCTCTAAACCTGGCCATGTTGTTTTTGTGCCAAAACCTGACAAAACCTTAGACACAGGGTTGTCAGATCATAATCAGATAGGGGCATCAGGTCAGAAAACACTTCTGTGTGTTGTTCTACAGGGCATGGACAAATTATATATTTTGTAACTTAATCTGGAGGACTTGTTGGAGATACAGTATAAAGTAATCTGTAGCACACTGGGTTGATTCATTACACTTTCATTAAGATTAAAATGATGGAAGATATGCAGTGTGGCCTATGGGTTTAAGGTGCAGACCATTTAATCACAAATGTACCTCATTTACAACCAGCTGGAGGCTGTTGTTGCATGTCATTCCCCATCTTTTTCACCCCTCATTTCCTGTCCCCTCCCTACTGTTGACTCTCTAAATGTACGGTCACATACACATCCATCCATCTCCCATTCATGTCTCTTGAGGTCCGCACGAAGGACAAATGCCTCTCCTGTTTGAGGGGCGCCCTCCAGCCAGCTCTGGTGGATTCACAGGTCAGAGTCAGATTCAGCTTTGGTTGCACTGATGTGGACACTTGGCCAATAGAAACACTGTTGGTACTGTGTTTGGAAATCTAAAAGTAATTGATCTAGCACAGAGGTCAGCAATAGGTGGACAACGATCCGGATCAGGACCCTAGATATCGTCCTAGACGCAGCTTTTCCAGCCTTTACAGCACTGGTCACATGACACACCTTGTGACTTGTTGAGATTGTTTACTATAAAAATGATTGAGACTGTTGGAGTAAACCATGAAGGATTATGACATGTCAAGCTACACTTTTTATTTCATTTGGAAAAATTTTATATTTTGAATTAAAATTTTTCTTTATGTAGTTATTATTTATTATAGCTGTTGTTGTCCTTGAAATGCTATATTATAGCACATACACACACACTTTAAAACTTTTAGGTCAACATCTAGTTGGTTCATTCTGGTAAGATGACTAAGTTTCTCAGTGTGTACACTACCATCACGTTTTATACACAGAATGTTTTGTAATGTTTGTCTACACTAAAGTTTATATCGAATGTGAATTCCCTTTGTTACTGATACAACATAATCTTGGTTATGGATTCTGGATGACATTTGTATTGATGTTATTTGAAAATGCTTTTATATTCCCATACTTGTGAATATGTCTGTCAGAATAACACTGTGCTAATAAATGTAAACAGAGAAGAAAAGAAAATAATAATGTGAACACAGTCTGTCCTGTCAGCATGCAGCCTCTAATACGGCACATTCATAGATCTCAGGGTCTGACAACTTAAACATAATAGAGGAGGGAAGTAAAACATGATCTCTTCTACAGAATAGAATTCCTCACTTTTTCTTTTAATCTTAATGCAATTTGGTGTCTGAATCAAAGGAAATGTGCTCAAAAACACTAAGTGAAAGCTTCACTCTGATCAAAAAAGAAAAAGCTGCTTTTAGTCGATACACTCCACTGATAAGGCAGCAGTGACTGTGTTTATTTACAAAAATTCTTATTTTTTAAAACCTCATTTTCATACTTTGGGATATCATTCTTTGGTTATAAGACATTTCATTCCCCAGCCTTATTTCTGATTTACGGCGATGTAGCAACTCTGCAGCTTTTCAACAGAAGAAAAAGCAACGAGACATCAGTCAGATTTTAAATCACTTATTCAGAATTGAAAAGTAAGGGAGAACATTAAGTTACTAAACAGACTGTCCAATGCAAATCATTGCATTTTTAGAGCTATTTCCTATTTCAACACTGACCTGTACTTTATTATAGTTCAGTCAGCCAGGACACGAGGAGTGAGATTTGGTGTCTAGACTCTAACCTCATCAGTTCCTCTAAGAAAACACCAACCACTGAGGAGATTGGGGAATGACAATTATTGAATCCACTTACCAAGTCACAATACCAAAACTAAAATCTTCAGTGTCAGGGCTGGGCACCAGGCGACATTAGGCCGTTGCCTAACAAAGCACCTACAACCACTGATACATCTAAACCCTGCATGCACCTGATTTGCAGAAATAGGCTCATGTGTGAAGTAGATGTTATTTTAATGAAGTATATTAACACAGAAATATCTTCTAATACGGGTGTAGATAAGCAATGACTGGTGCATGGATATGGGTATAAGAATGATCCACATTGGTGCAGAAGAAGCCAAGATATTCCCAGTGTGGTTTCAGCTCCAGTGACACTGAACCCTCACTTCCCATAATGCAGGTCTACCAGTGTGTGATGTGGGTTTTTCTTTCAAAGCACATATGAATTCATGTAAGCTGGATAATTTCAATTCTTGACAATAACTGGCAAATGCAATTAATGGCAATTACAACAATAAAACACACTGTATATATTATTGTATGTCAAAATATTCTACACTCAATGTCCACTTTATGGGGGGAGACGACCACATCTCACAAAAAACTAGTAAGTGGAGTTGAGATCATTTTGTCACACATTGTGATCTCAAGGTCAAAAACCATCTTCCATTCTCGTTAGTAATATTTCATGACAGTGTAAAGTATCATAATGTGCCAAACAACAACTATTACAAAACAGACATTCAAAAGCCAACCCACTTCACTCACAAGCAGATCTGTGGGAGAGAAATAAAGCAGCAGTCTCATAGCTACAGATATCAGCAAACACACAAACACAGCGTGGTTCGTGGAAAGAAGAACCTTAAGGATTACCAGGATGAGGACAATAAGAAGCCTACACTTGTGTGCTCACTGACAGCATGTATTGTATATATCACAATGAGTGATATGCAATACGTAGCCTGTAAACAACAGTTATTTCATTCAATATACCATTGAACTATTGACTGATTTTGGGTTTTGGATTTTCCTACTTTATGTTACTAACTAAAGCTGCTGATTCTGTTCTTATTCATATTATTGGAAGCTGTTTTGTGTTTCGATTTATTCTACTGTATTATTGAGAATGTCCTGTAAAAAGCAGGACTATAGGTAGTCTGTCTAAGAGGTTTATTGTGACCCCTACTTATGTTTTATTGTTGAGTGACCTCCAATGGCCATACCAGTTATGATGGGAGCAAAGGAGGAGGTCAGGTGACGTAGTATAAAGAGAGAGAGAGAAATCCACGTTAGGCAGACGGATGGGTCAACAAAAATGCTGGAGTTGCGTCTCCAGTTTGAAACCAATAAACATTGCTGTTCCTTTTAACCATCACTCAACTGCCACAACAACGAAGGTCCAGTACGCCTGCTACCGTAGGGATGCTAATTCAGGGATCGCTCCTGTGGGTCATATTAAAGGATAGGGACAAACGACTTCTATGGTCGTTCAGGTTGGAGGAGCCTTGTTGGTACCGTTATGGTTGATATTACCTGATGATCTTATGACACTGATATCGGATAACAAACCACCTGTCTCCTCATGTGCTCACTGAAAAACTGTCACACCGTCAACTTTACTGCACTGAAATGGTGCAAAGAGGTGATTCTTCCCAAACGAAAAGGGAATTCTTAATACTGGATACAAGAAAGAGCTGTAATTCATTGATGACCAGCGTCAGGAAATACAGAAATCTAAACACTGAGGCATTAAGTGTATTTTTGCATGTAGTGGGATATTTTTAAAGATATTTTTGATTAATTTGTCTTTAATCTGATGAGGAGGAAGAAGGAAAAAAAGGACAGTGTGATTTACTCGTGAGAACGGCGCTAAGTTTGCCTGCAGTCGCTCCCTTGGTGTGCTGTCTGATTCAGCTAATGTCGCTGTGCTCTGGCAGATGTGGGTAAATACAGTTGTTTCAAACTCCATTTAAGTGCATCATAAGTTTGTGATGCTGCACAGAGAGGAGCTTTGCTGCTGCACTTAGCAGGCACCTGAGTCCAAGATGTTCTTTTTCACGCATGATGACACAGCAGAAGATGGAAACTGTGAACTGGCATCAAACAATTTGGATGCATATTTCACGCCTCAGGAAAACATCCCCTACAAGAGACATGTGTTTAGACAAACAGAACACAAAGAGAGTCCATAGCAGATTAAGGAAGCTTGCAGCTACATGTTGCTGATAACAAAGACGATTTCATACATATACCAAGTTATTGAAAAGTGCAATTCAAACACACCAAACACGCTATGCTGTCGGTTGATGCATGAAAAAGATCTGAAACTTGCAAGGCTTCAAGAAACTGCAAGAGCAATGGAAGTGTCTGATCAACAAGCTGCAAGGATGGAGATGGAGAAATTGATGGTGGAGAACACACCTGTTAAAAAAACTAAGAGTCTCCACAACTCATGATCATTCACCAAGTGATGTGCAAAGCATTAGTTCTGGAGATGGAACAGTACCTGTACTGGTCAATGAGCAGCCAGTGAAATGCTGATAGACTTCCTGTGCTTCCTGTAACACTGTGAACATGTCTACATTTAGACAGCTGAGACTAAAACCCACAGAAAAGAAAGTTTGGTTCGACAAACCTGCTTCCAGTGAAAGGCATTTTCACAGTTCATTTGAAGGCAGCTGAGGGATCAGAACCTGTCACTGCAGAAATTCAAGTGATTGAAGAAACACAGATCTGTGTGCTCTAGAGAGGAAGATGGGGCTTCTCCACATAGGTTCTCTTGATTAGGTGAATGCCATGCAAACACAGGAAACAGCAGAATTCACAGCCAAGTTACAGGAGAAATGCAAAAAGTGGTTTCAGGGCTTAGGGAAATTGAAAGATTTTCAGCAAGAGCTTCATGTAGATGACAATGTAAAAGCAGTTGCCCGGCCTGTTCGCAAAGTCCCATTCAGTGCAAGAAAACACTATATACAACAACAACTATATCTGGACAGATGAAGCCATAGTGCAAAAATGGCACCGTGTCCCCATTATAGATGAAGAGACTGATGTCTGCACTTATCAGCACATTAATGGACAAGTTCTACAAGGCATTGCAGAAGTTTGCAACATCTCTGATGACCTCATTGTCTAGGGAAAAACCAAACTACATGTCGAGAGCCTTCATGAAGTCCTGCAGCGACTGGCAGAGAAGCAGTTGACACTCAGTGAAAGAGCGTGTCAATTCGGGATGCCAGAACTGGAGTTCTTGGGCCACATATTGTCCAAAAATGGCAGTGGAGCAGCTCGGCCAAAGATCGAGGCTGTCAAGAACACAAGTCCAACCAATGCTTCTGAGGTGAGGAGTTTTTTGTGGTGAGTGAACTACAGTGGCAGATTCATTGCTAATCTGGACACCACTGAGGAGACTCACAAGACAATCCTGCAAATTGACATAGGGATCACAGCAGGAAACAGCATTTTTAGAGCTGAAGAGACAATTGGCCAGTCCACATTTAATGGCATACTTTAACCAAGATGCTGTGACATGATAGCTGATTCTAGTCCAGTGGGATTAGGAGCAATAATGAACAATAATGAGATTGAAAGGTTGGCATGAAGGCTGCAGCCCAGTTGTTTTAAAGTTATGTAAAAGCCAGGGCCACAGGATGCAGCTGCTACAGATCAGACTTTACCTTGTGACTCAAAATGAAGCACTGCATGCTTTCACACCACAACAACTGGAGAACTTGTCAGCAGACGATTCTACGCTTGGTGCCTTATGAGGTGCATAAAGATTAGTGACTGGAGTAAATTTGGTTCAAATGATCAGATTGTCAAAACTGAGCTGTCCTCTTTCTGGAAAATAGTATTTAGAGGCTCTCTGCATTGTCATTCGACATTCAGGGGATACTGAAACAAAACAAAAACTGTGGGCAAAGGTATGGTAGCCTGGAAATGATCAGGAAGCAAGGAGTTAGTTAGTCATGTCATGCTTGTCAGCTCAACAGCTTGACTTCACAGGACATTGGTACAAGGAGAAAATTTCCAGCTAAGCCATGGCACACATTTGCTCTTGACATATGTGGACCATTCCCATCAGGAGACCACCTACTGGCACTGACTGACTATTATTCAAGATGGGTGACTGTCAATACCCTCAAGAACTCCATCTCAGCAAACATAATTAAATGTATGAGACATTTGTTTGCAACGGTGCACGGTGACTGACCGCCGCAATCTGTGTCTTTCAAAAGAATTTAAAAAATATTACCAAGTAAATGGCATTACTCACTGCCGTGTCACTCCGGATTGGCCACGTGCACAAGTTGCTCGCCTAACCGAGGCTGTAAGGAAAGAGATGGGACGTGTGAATGCAGACAGATTTAAAAGTCCTTCTCTGCCAGCTCAAGCAAAACAAGCTCTCAGCACCACTTGAACGGGACCCATACACTTGTTGTGAACCAGAAAGGAAATTTTTCATTACTGAAAAGGATGGCAGGGGGATAAGGTGTCATGTGTCATTTGTGAAGCTGTGGATTCAGCCAGAACAGGAAAGATGACCTCAGAGAGCCAGGTGAAAGCCAGCCCATCAAACAGACTATATCATTTAGACAGATAAATGTGGAGGTAATGTTAAATATATGTAAAAATATCAAACGTCAAAATGTGGAAAATTCTATTAAAAGTAAAAATATTGCACATTTTTCTGTGCTGTTTTTTATGATCTCCTCTCCTTGTCACTGTCCAACATGCCCAGATTTATTTATCAATGCAAACCACTCCAGCTCAAACTCATTATACATCAGTGGTTTATGCATTTAACTGAACTGTTCCCTCTGCACACACAGAGCTGAGGAATACAGCTTAATCTTCTCTAAGGCTGTGTGTACCCCACCAGTCATCTTGGCCCCCATGCAGGGCATGTGATTGAACTCTCCTGGGTGCATGTGAGGTGCAGGAGGCATGGAGTGCCAAGGTCCAGAAGCCACCCTGCGGCCTCCAGACAAGCAGGGCACAGGTTAATGAAAACATCAAACAACTCCCCGTGGAGACCAGATGAATAGAAAGCTGCCAGGACGATCGCGGCCCCCCTTAGGACCAGGCCTAAAAAATGATCCAAACAAACAATAATCGGCTCTTCAAGTAAACACAAAGAGCACATTTGTAGAGGACAGACAGCACACCACACTTCATCTTCTTTATGCTCTAACAACAAAATGGAAATCTAACTAATGACATTATTTCCCACCTAGCTTTTAAAGATAAAATATTACTTTCTCTCTTAGAGGAAGACATGTCTGGTGGGTTTTTCATGCAAATGTCTGTTAAAAAAGAAAAACAACCTTACCATTCTGACTTTTCAGTCCATTATCCTCAGCATCTTATTTTCAGGAAAGTAGCTACATTTGTACAGATACCCCTAAAGTTGAGATGAAAGAAAATATATTTGTATTTTTGTTCTGTGCTGTTTTAACAGCGATCCTGAGATGGCATACATGCAGTTAGTGTATATTACATAAAGCATTAAAAAAATGTAATCTCATGAATAAGACCTACTAAATGTCCTCCCACCATATCTGCCCCACTTAATGTGAGTGCATTGTCAAAGCATATTTAGCTCCACTCATTTGCACTGCTTACACACAGCACGTTAAGGAATGTTGTTGAAAGTGCTTTGCATGCTTTATACTATCTCAGCATCTGATTCTGTCTTAATAAAACAGTTTACAAATCGGAGGAAAATCCTAAAATACTTGGCCTTTCACTCTCAAGAATTGCTTTTGTGTTTACATCACACTGCAATTAAAATAATATTTAAATTGCAAAATCTCTTGAGCACAATAATTGCTGAAATGTTCCCTGTTGTCTTTTATCCCATGTCCCTGCAAAAAAATAAAAAAAAATTCAAAAACTGCATTTGCCCAGCTGTGTTTCTGCATCTTTGTTACCAGCCCTTGTGATGGTTGTCAAGATTACACTATTATGTCATTATGTCGTATTATGTAAGAAAAATGGGTGCTCTGCTAGAACCAATGTTAGACATCAAATTTGGACATAGACACACGCACACACACAGACACACAGATAGTGTCTATATACCTCAGCCTTATTTAAGTCCAAGTCCAAGTCTGGTTCAACAAGCCTTCATCAAAATCTACTGACGGCAACCAACAAGAAATATGTGCAGCATTTTCTGCCTACAAAGTTCAAATACATGAGACCTATAGACCTCAGGCATCGAGAGACTTTCACTTAAGGGTCATATTAAGCCCAAGAAGGACAAAAACCTACGGCATCATCACTTCATAACCTTTTTCGTAGAACACATTTGGACATGTCACAATCAGAAAAGCACAATAAAGTAATGATGACTGCCTGCTTAAGGGTCCTGACATTGTTCATGCTGGCTCACAATCATGGCTGTCTGGAGATGTGCCTCCAACCACTTGTTCAATTTGCACAAAAAAAAAACAAAAAACAAAACCTGAGGGTAAATGCCATTAAAAAAAGTCATAAAATGTCACACTAGGCTGAATTGGAAAAGACAGTGTATTGATAAAAAAGAACCAGATTTTGCAAATAAATTGTGACGTACATGAAGCATCTGACTTAAATATCTGTTTAAGCTTCTGCTCCACTCAAGATGCTGAGGAGGAGACTGTAACATTCCTCAAATCGATACATGAGACAAGCATAAATGCCTTATTTTCAAAATATTTTCTACATTGTTTCCACCAACTGAGGTTTGGTTAGTGCTCTTTTAATTATGTCATCTTGTTGTGGTGTCCTCTTCTTCTGCAAAGCTTTAATGTCAGTCATCTGGAAAATTAGCACCACCAGCTGTTTATCTCATTATTGGCACAACTTTCATTAATTTGAATTTTTTTTTTGTTGATTTTCTTGAAATTTGGATAAAAAATTGCAATATATTGACATATAAACTCGGCTTGGGACACTGGAACATAACAGAGCTAGGGGTTTTTGGTGATTTGAAAAATCCTTACTGTAGATTTGAAAACTAAATTTCTGATTTGTTTAAAAAAAAATACACAGACTATATGGTCTTTTTATTTCTTTTTTGGTCATGGTTTCATAATGTACAGAATAAATCTAAAAGTGTTGATGTTGGAGTGTTTTATTTGTGCTTTTGTAACATAACTTTGTATACAGAACTTGAAAGGTGTTTATTGTACATCTTCAATACATGAGGGGATGATTTAATAAAACTGAGGTCAGAGTATTGAGAGGTTGTTTTTCTCTCAGAAAGCGATGCTATCCTGGATGATATGTATGTTTTTCCCTGAGGAATATGGTTTATTTATTATCTTATCCCTACTGAAGGGTGGCATAAAATCTGAGATCACTCTATGCCCCAAATTGTCAGATTAAGTATAAAGACAGATACATTGAAATTTACACATCCCACTCAATTTTTGACAGTTAATATTAAATGCGTCCTCCATTGATATGTAACTAGCATTTTCTTCCTGCTGCATTTTCAAAGAGCTCTTCAACTGTCTGGTGATATTCTCTCTATAAACATTCAACGAAGGACTGATTATTTCTGTGAAGATAATATCATTTTTATCTCTATTTTTCCGCTTACTTTTTATGTCATCCCACGCTGTTCCAGACAAGGTCACTTAGCGAGACTGTTGCGAAACATACTCTGCAGAGGCACAGAAAGATGTTCGCAGGGAGAAGACATTATTAAAGTGTGGATTATCACTTTCACCTTGTGGCTGTACCTTGGGGACAATTTTCCACTGCCCTCTGTGGTTATTGGTCACTCTAGATTGTATCATTTCATTGGACTAAGTGGAAGTCAGTCAGGAACGTTTACTTCAGACCCCTCAGCTGCAGAGAAATGGGGAGTTATGTGCGCACAAAAATCCCTCTGTAACACATAAATCAACCTTGCAACACTCTTGCAAGACACCTTGCTTTTTCTTAATTATTCCCATTAGCAGCTGAAGCATGTGAAGCATGTATCACTGTCTTTAGAATCGACTCAGCGGATTGACCGGGATGTGAGGAGTGACTTCTAATTGTGCATGAAGACTGTTATCAGGCTCGTGCAAGAGGAAAAATGAATGGGTTCATCCATGTTTTCTTCTGCTAACAAGAACTTGAGCATTGAGAGTTCTGTGCAATTCATGAAATCAAGAGCAGTTTGCTATGAATAAAGCATGGAAGGGTAATTAGTAGCTTGTTGACATATTCAAAAGCCTTCCCCTCCTTGCCAATAATAAACTAGTTAGTTAATACTAACAAACCAGATGCACCAGATACAACCTCAGAGAAAGTCTTTGTTTTATAATGGCTGGAGAGGAAAAGAAGTGGATGACATCTCTCTCTCCCTTTGCTGGTCAATGATCCCTACTCATGAAGCATGGCAATCAATAGGAACACAGAAGCTTCAATTTCCAGTAGTGCAGAACTGACTGTAAGATTTATTTGGTTAATTAGCCGGAAGAAACAAAACAATAAAAGATGCAATCAGCCTGTCCTCATTCTCTTTCCCCTCTTCATGTTCTCTCTCCATTACATCAGAGACTTAATCATTGCCTGACCCTTTCTGTGTGGGGAATACAAGAAAACATTGATAATGATGATAAAAGATAGGGAAAGATGGCCAGAGTCTATCTTGTTAATAACAGCCAAAAGATGTAATTTTGGTTGTTTATTTAACAGAACGATTATGATCAAAATCATCGTATTAAATGATGATGTGACTAAAGCCACATTGGTAATAGGTTTGCTCACGTCATTGTGCTGGTAGCAGTGTTTGCCTGTAAATAGAAATTATTGGAAATTTTTTTTGTGGCTGAATGGAGAGGCCAATTAGATGTGTACAAAGGCTTCTATCTACTTATGTGATATCAAGTTATTTTATAACTCACATTTTTGATAATGGAATCTTACAATTGTTGGCAAGTATGTCATGTTTGTGGAAAGGATTCATTTATAATTTCATTTTCAGATACACATCCATCATCGGATGCCTGTTAATCCTCTTGGCTGTAGATTAACTATGCAAATAAATAGAATAAGCCTACATTTATTAGGAAAAGTTGACTTATTTAAAAAATACAAGTGCTAAATTGATTAACATGCAATCACATTTTTGGAGTAATAAACCAGTGAATCTAATACTAAACTGAATACAACGTGGATTCAGATTCTTTTAAGGATTCAAACTCTCTAAACACAACATTGACATGTTATCACCTTAAAAATTTGTGTGCTCATTCATCCAGAGAAGACAGCACAGCCTACATGTATTTGTAGTTGCTATTATTTCTATTTATGGCTCTGTTTTTGGTCTCAACCACCTTCTTATGGAAATATCTGACTCTTAATCTACTCAGTGATAAAATTAGCTAGCTAGATGCTATCTCTGTTTGACTGTTATTTGGTGCTGGGCAGACACGGAAAAACTTGTGTTTACATTTTCCTGTCAAGTGACCTCTAGTGATGGTGGAAATTATGACTTCACCTTTACACCAGAGATCACGGTTTGCATCCCATCTCCATCCAGCACTAAACACTGGTTCCTTTTATCAATGAGCACAACTGTTATGCAGTGTTAATCAAGATATATTAGTTGACCAAAACCTAAACCACACAGGTGGCCGATCAGAAAAACAATATACTGCTCAACAACAACAATTTTGTTTGGAGGATTGTTACATTCTGCATAAAAACTACAGCGAGAAGCTTATTCAGTCCAAGTTAGCTCCACTCACATTTCATCTTAAACTTAAATATGGCAGTTGGATTAACTGGTGTTTGGATAGTCCCTTAGTAAACAGGAGTTTCACAGCCAGTGTCCCAGGCTTGTTTTGATCAGCCTGACTGCAGTGGCACACATCTCTACATCATGACAGGCCTCTCTGGAGCAGTGTTTGCATCTCTTATAGCACCAAGGTGACTTCTACTGTGTGCTGCTATGCTAAATGCAACCCTGTGATAAGATAAGAGAAGGGCATAGAGTTACTGCCCCAGAGATACAAGCTAAAGAGGAACAAGCTTAGTAAGCAGAGCACTTAGGTCCTATCTAATGCCTGTGTGAGAATTTACTGTGGTGTCATTCTATTCATAGGTTTGAGACAGTTTCACCAGGTCTATCTGGGAATTACATCGAAAACAGCAGGATAATGCAATGTCAGTCAAAAGTGTAGGCTTGCTTGGAAATATTGTAGCAAATGCTTTACACACCGATTTACACACAGTCAGTTAATTCAGATGCAAAAATATTGGTTGAAGATACACTGTAGATTGTCTGAGTTGGTTTATGTATGGCCGCTAAGTGATGCTAGGCTAGACACATAAGTGGGAGACAGACAGAAACCTTTCTTATGTCACTCAAGCTGAAGGTCAGTAAGGGATTGTAAGAAAATTACTCGAGTGGTGAGGGCCTTGAACCTTTTTTCATCTAAAAACAATTTCTCCCTAGTGTTTGTAATATTAGGAACCTCTCCTCGAGTTAGAAAAAACCCTGCAGCAGCCTACTTGCTAATTCTCAAAATTATATAACTGTGTATTAATTTCACGCTTTTTAAAATGTTGCACTCCACTTTAAACATCACTATCTTAATGGAATAATACAGAGTACAGACAGCAGCTCTGTTGTGTAATCTATGTTTGTGCTCAAGTACATCAACTAGCCTATTGTATGTGTTTAGCAAAGTACCACTCACTAACTCAATAACAACTGTCACACACTGTATCTGGGATTGAGATAGTGTGGTTTACTGGGGCTTAATGTGATACTGGTGCTGTAACATGGACTGAGGGGATGTGTTATACTGAAGATTGCTCACCAATTTGCACTGTAACATGGAAATCACTACTTCAAACCTCAAACTATTGAGACAGCAAGAACCTTCTTTAATCCACAAATAATAAACCAGGAGGTCTTATCTTCTCTTGTTTCCTCCTAGTTTTCACTTTTTTACTCAGAATTTACAACAAGAATAGGACATGCCAAAAGCAAGAGTAACAATATTGCTGCTATGCTTTTAGGGTAGTGCAATACTCAGAAAGCAGAATTTGAATTATGAGAGGACTAAAGGGGGTTTCATCTATAAACCCACTGGATACTCCTGAAATCAAAGCTGAAGGAACACTCAGTCGCTCTCATTGTTGTCATTGTACCGAGGGGCAGCATTCCTCACTGTACAGTTTGATTTTGTGCCTGCAATGGCTGGATGTAATTTTCAGCCACACGGCAGGACTCGTACAGTGACTGCTGTTGGACAGAGCATGTTGGCCTCTGCCAGGCAGCAAGAATATTGCTCAAAATTGCCAGCAGTGGGCTATAGCACAACTGTGTCAGAGGGTACGGAGCAGTGTGGCTGCAGTCGATAAGCCATCTGTCTACTGGACCAAACCAGAACATCCTTTTATGATGGGACATTTTGTTCTCGTTGTGAACACTGTGTTTGGGATGGAAAAATAAATCTGACAGTTTGTGCTAGTTGGAGTCAAGTACTGGGTCGGTATGTGTAAGTGTGGATTCGTATAAGCGTATGACTTGACTCACAGTCTGCCATTAATTAAATTAATCACATGAAAAGCAGGGCACCTGGGTGCTCTAATGTAATTTGATCATGTTTGAAAGGCTTGCTGAGATTTCACCCACCATTGTATAACCTGTGTTTTCATGATTTTCACACAAAACAAGAAACGAAAAATATGTTATTTATTGCCAGTTAAGGTCTCATGCTGTAAGTAAAATTTCCATATTGTGAAACTCATGTCAAAATGCTTCTTCTGTAATAAGAAGACAGGAGAAAAAAGTGTCCTTTTTGTTCCTCTAATGAGTAATGTGACTGAAATTGCCTGTAGATGAATAACGCGGTCTACACTTCTTAAACTTCTTAATGTAACTCTAAAATAATGACTGTCTCGGCTTGCAGCTGTTTATTCGTTGTCTGTCTGACAGAGGTGTTATATCTCAGATGCAATTCTAAGATTGGACCCTGAGAATATGATGCATCTCTTCGCTGTGTTCTGGAAATTTTCAATATTACAATGATGAACCCGAGGAAGTTGTTTTTACAGGTATTATGCAAGGTGACATATTTGGCAGTGTTAGCTCCAGAGGGGCTGTGCATCAGTCATGAGGGATGACATGTTTACCTTTTCCTTCGTCATTTTGGCAGAACAGTGTTTTGAGAGCAAAGGGAGCTGGGAAGGAAACTGAGCTGACAAGCTTTAGGCAAAAATCTTAGGTGAACTTACTGTGCGACATCTTTTCTTGTCAACCGTGCACTGTTTCCACCGGTTCAGAGTTTAGTATTCAGTTTGATGGAAATCTCCAGTGTTATTTGAAAGACAATTTTGATCATGTCCTTCTTCACTCATCGCACATCTTTGGGTGGGTGGCTTGGGCACAAATTACAACATTCCCCATTTATGGTGTCTTTTCCTTTAAACCAGAAAACTATATATGTATGCATGCCAAATATACAAGATACACACATACAGTGCAGTAATAAATCCAGCATCCCACAGTGGTGGTTGAATGGTATAGATTATACAGTCAACAAAGCTAGTAGACCCTCAAACACAATCACTATTCACACCACATAATGAAAGATTACATTGCTTGTGCTTCAGAAAAATACTTGAAAGCGTTATAATGACATGCCTGTTGACTTACAAGTGGATTTCATGTAGTAGGTGCACCATGTCAGAAAAGCATTTACCTATCTTTATCTCTTCCAAGAGAGCAAACAAGCACCATGAAAGCAAAGCCTGATGTTGAGATTCTGTTTATGCAATGTGGTGCGTGAATAATTTCTACAGTGATCAACTTCTTATTTACACAAACAAGTCAGACTTGCACAGCTGCACAGCTGCAAAGCCTTTGTAAATCAACAAGTTGAATACTGTATTAGGATATTAGTTTTATTGTTTCTCATTGCATATTCATGTTGGCATGCCCAGGTGCTTTTACAAAATTATGCTGTTTTGCAGCCCTGATGAATAAATGAATTGTGGAGTTGTTTCACTTGCTTTATCTGTATCTGTCATGTGCACATTTAGAGGAACTATGTGCATTTACAAGACACAAAAGAGTCAACAGCTGGCAGGCACATTCACTTTCAGAAGAAATACTCAATAATTATGCTGTTCCATGTATGGTAAAGCTGATGTAGCACTGTGTCTTCTCACACATGTACACACTCCTGCAAGCACAGACACACAACCACTTGGCTCAAATTCCCTTCCCTTTGACTCAACCAAATGATATAACATGTGTATCAAATCAAAGATCAAACCTCCGTCTGTCTCTGACTTACTTCACATAAGATGGTGTATTAATGCATCAGTGCTTTTAGCAATTATTCTCTGTTTCTCTAGTTAATTATTGATCTGAGCAGTGTTAAGAGCCGTCAATAATTAACATGTCAGTGTAGGCCTCTCAGAACGGTAGCGATCGCAGCTACATGCCAAAACAATATTGACAGAAGTCTTAAATTATGTGGTATTCGCTCATTTAGGTGTCCTCCATGCAGTTTCTGCTGTATCAGTAAAGAGCTACAGGCAAATTGACAACACAACACAACACAACACAACACAGGACATGCATAACAACAATACCTTGTGCCTTATATTATTCTATTTGAAAAACTTGCATGTTGAAACATTATTTTAAATTAATATATGAAGTTCGAGTCCTGTAATAATTAATAAATCTATTTAATGTAAATTCCAAAATGGGTACAGTGCAAACAAGCTGAGACACATACAGCTGTTAAATATTTATACTGCTATACTATTGAATGGTGTTCTTCTATCATGGCAAAGATTTTTCTGTCAGGCGAGCACGATCTATAGTGACACACTGATCTATCTCTCATTTCATGTACAGCCAGAACACTGAAGACCCTGACACTGATCATTTATATGAACATCAGCAGCTCTGTGTCTACTGACACTATGCAGCTATCAGCACTGACAGTCTTGAGGAAGCTTTATCCTGAAATGGAAATCAAACAGCTCTGAGAGCCATCATCCTCCTGTTTGCTTCACTTCCCTCACAGACGAGATTTAATAACATAGCAGATTGTTCTCACTCTTAACTTTAAATATGTTTTGGAATTAAGGTAGTTACAAAACTTTATCTGTAATTTTCCACTTTGTAATTACTGTGAATAAGATGTTAGCCTTACACAACATAATAATTTTCCACAACACACGCATAGTCATAGATTTGAAAGTGCATTTATTTTTTTTTTATTTTTAGAACTATGTGTTATTTTTCAGATTTGATTTAAAAAGCATTACGTGTCTTTTAGTAAGAAATTAATGAGTATATTCAGTTTGGGAGTTAAAACCAGGAAGCTTATCTAAACTTGTATTCCAACTCTTCCAGCATCGGTTGATGCATCATGAGTAATCAATGTTGCCTACACCAAATCCAGTAAACAGACCTACACTGTGCATGTCAGTTTGCTTAAGTGACGTATCAGAGGGCACTTCTTGGCATTTACTTTCTCCCACTACTTCCTTCCCCTGTGGTGAGTGCACTTGTCTTCTGCAGGACCTCTGAGTAGGTTGCACAGTACACTGAAGTGGCAATGTCATATCAGATTTCTTTTTTAGATATTTTCTGTTCTCCATGATTCCCCACAGCTCAACATTGTCTTTTTTGGACTGTTATTGCAGCACTGTGGGCTGTGCTTCCTTCAAGAGACAAACATAGTTTAAATTTGACCTTATGTTGCATCAATCATTAGTTCTCTCCTTACACTCATGCAAATCAAATTCCCTCTTCCTACAATATCTTAAATGGCTGGTGTAGGCAGAAATCTAGAAAGCTAAAATATTTGCAACATCAACATAGCCACTCATTGCCTGTTTTCATGGTAATTCTCTCCATCTCTGAAATGCTTCACCAACACTGACACATCGGAAATGACATGCACATGTATCTGCATTTTTCGCACAGCCAATAGGAATGCTCATCTTTCTGTGTAAAGACCTGTGATTGGCCAAAGTCCACCACGGGTGACATTTTCTAAAGCCTGAGAACAGAGCCAAGACAAGGTGCAGACAACTAGTTATTATTGCCAATGTGGCAACTTTATTACTTAATTTCCTGACTTTTCAGAATCCTTTTGCAACTATTTTTTTTTTTAAAAAGCACTGCGTGAGCGATAAGAAATGTATTCTGCTGATTCAAACTCTCCCTCCAATAGATCATTTTACAAATTAATCCAAAATCCAAAATCACAGCACAAACTTTGTCTTTAACGTATGATGATTTTTCCAGAAAACATCATGGTTATAAAATCCTGATTTTAACATTGCAGAGCAGCAACTTGGTTAATATGTAGTCTTAATAGGCCCTGTTTCACTCACTATTTCATAGCTGTCCTGCTGTCTGACAACAGAAACAGAAAAATATGTAAACGAGAAAGAGCTAGAATACTGTGAATGAGAGCAGAGAGAGGAGGAGAGAAGCAAATAGAAGGTTGAAACTGGCTGACACTAGTTAATTAGTGCATTACCTACTTTAGGGACATTTAGCAACTTTTCAAACAGGCTTTGGCCAGTTTCTATTCAAAGTAGTTGACAACATTGTGTTTGCTCGGAGACCACTTGAATTACAATTTACTGAAAGGCAATGATGGAATTTTTACCTACTGATGCCAAAAAATACTGCCTACCCCAGTGTCAGGACCATATATTTGTATATATTTTCTCTAACTAACCATTGTTGGCTACTTAGCTTACATACAATAATATCTCCAACACGCTTGTATTTGTTGTTGGCATTACCTCAGACAAACACTCTGCTTATTTAAAGAGTGAGAGGATATATATGTCCACTGTGTACGGCTATACTACATGCCTCATGGATATATAAGAAGAGGAACAAACACATGGTTCCCAGCGGTTTGCTGGTACCAGGCCTGCTGGTAGTTGGCTGCACAGATGTTTTCAAGTGTGAGTGGAGTGGGAGTGCCTCCATTGCCTCCTCCGTTAGAGAACCACCTAACTCAACACACTGACATATGGACTGCCTGTCAATTGCAATTATTAATTTGATATTTCCCAGCCCCAGGAGCGTGGCACAACATGCTGCCCAGAGTCAGTATAATCAAATTACCGGAGCATAAGTAATGGCTGGCCATACACCACTGCTTCCCCTGACTCAACTTTTAATTCTACCACGCTGGCTCTGTGGGTAAAAAATAGAACTGATAACTGCAGACAGCCCTCCAGAAGGAGGACAGTGTTTATTGCTTGCTCGGTAGGATGGATACACACATTGTTTTAGGTGCAGTAACCATTGTTTTGGGGATGGATTTTGCAGTTGAATAAAGTTTAGGGTAAAAATGAGATCCTTGAGGGGTCTGCTTGATTCTCTGGCCTCCCAATATCCAGGAAAAAATTGCACATCTAGAGCATCTGTATTTCTTTTTTTTTTGTCACACTTTTCTACAACATCCTGAGTAAAGTGTTTAATAAGAACAAGATAGAAGATTCTTTACAAACTACAAAATATCAAGAATTAATATAGAGAAATAAAGAGACAAAAGAAAGTCTAGAGAATATTAAAAACAGGGCAAATAACAATTGGCTAAATCTAGAATAACAGTGCAGAAAGTTGTGTGCCCTATATAAGAGCAACAGTAAGGGTCTGTGGGCTGGGGTATTGGCACAGGATGTAAAAAACATTGGCAATAATAAAAAGAAATGAAACTGAAATTCTCATCGCATGTATAATTTGTTCTGGGGAAGGATTTAACTGTTGATTCTACCTTAAGCTCCACAAACAGCACTTTTCTAAGGAAGATTAAAATACCTCAATAAAAATAGATCAAATAAAGAAGTAACATGAAATACAATCACATTGTTAAATGCATCCCTTGTATGTTTGCATTTACTGTGTCATAGTCAAATGAAAAACATACTTTAAAGGGGGAATTGTTTAACTTGTGTTTTTCATTGTGATATGAAAAGCATATAAATATCATTTGATCTGCTGTCATTTGTTTTTATCATGGCATTTTTAATCTTTCATACTTTCCAAGTCATGCGGTCTGTCCAGAAAAGACCACATCACAGCTGCATTATCCTTTAATTACTTTCTAATTTGATTAGTATTACACTCTTACTTTTGAAATTGGTACAGAAAAAAACCTTCACTGCGTTTACTGGTCAGCAGCCAACTGCTGGAAGTAGGATGCTGACCATTATATAAATGAGTCACTGCAGGTTTTTCAGAAATCTCTTCACAGGCCATCACCTAAGCTCTCACATGTGAGCCTTGTTCCGCTAGATTAATACTGATCAATATTAATTAGTGCTAATCAATGCTGTGCAATCTTTTTCAGCCTCAGAGGAGTGGACCAAACTAATGTAATTAATGAAGTGCAGTGTTTGAAACTTCTGGCTTGTACAACATCTGCTTAAATAGTTTTTGGGTTCAGTGCAGTAACAGTACAGTGCAAAGCTGTGCTTGGAGATGGAGTGATTTATGGTTCTCTTTCCCCTTTGAGGGTACTTTCTCCTGACTAGAGGACAAATATTTTAGTATTAAGACATGTGCGTTTTGATGGAATTTAAATAAAGCCCAACAAGGAAGACCAACAATCAGAGCCAACAGATTAGCAGGGGACTACAGCAAATATGCTATACAGTTTCTTTGTGAATCGCTAATACAAATTGACTGCCAAGGACGTTACATGCAGACCATCCTCAAGGGAAAACTCCCCCCTGAAAAGTCTTGCCTGCCTTGAATTTCATTCTCCTGCAATAAGGTTTATCAATAATTTGTTCAAGCATGCCCTGCTCTGCAAATGGAGTGATGATTACTTGTGCAGACTTCTAATTGCCTTGTAAATGAGAGCAGAATAACCAATACATCAACTTGGATTCAATGAACTGTTTGTTTGCTCAAAACACTGGGTCTAGACAAAACAAATAAGATGCAAAGGACCCAACTGCAAGGTTATGTAAAAGAAATCATATTTGACAGACACAGTAATTGGATCAAAACAGTTCAATATCAGTCTTGTCTTTTCTTGTCAGTAAAAATTTCCTTTGATGGGAATAGATCAATATGAGCCCAATACAGTACATCAGTGGCTCAAGCACATGACGCTGGTAACATTATTTCTAACATATTATTTGCCTGTGAGTGTGAATAGCACGCTGACAAGGTGCTAGACCCTCTTCACAGCTTGTTCCTGTTCATAGTGCCTGACATATTAGCATCTGTTGCCATGCGAGGTATTTTTGTTATTCTCATCTTACCCGTCCCTCCTATTCCTGTTGCTATCAGTAAGATAGATAGATAGATAGATAGATAGATAGATAGATAGATAGATAGATAGATAGATAGATAGATAGATAGATAGATAGATAGATAGATAGATAGATAGATAGATAGATAGGTAGAGCATTGTAAACACAGAGGATGACATTAAAATCAGTTCTACATCACAGCCACTGTGGTCTATAAGTAATGGGATGATGGGGTCTCTTTTTCCAGTATCAGCGAAGATCCTGCCTGGAGCGTTCTGAAATCAGTGTATTTAAAAAAAAAAAAAAAAATAGGGAATACAGTAAAGATAGATGTGTAGTAATTTAGGCCACTTATAATGCAGACAAGTATCAGCATTTCAGCATCATACTGAGTTGGAAGTGGCAGTTAACCCAACTTTGGCAATGTCCTAGGATGAAATGCAAATTATCACCTGTCTAGATCAGTCAGCTATAAAACTAGTCTGATGGGATTTTGTTTTGTTTTAGTTTTTTGAAGTGGTGACATTATTCCTATTTCATGTTGTTGCTGTATTACTACTTTTCCTATACTTTTAGTAGTTCATCTTTATTATTGCATGTTTTAAACAATACAACAGGAACTGAGAAGCAGGAAATCATAGAAGGTGCATGTCATGTTGTGTTATCAAACAAATTTAGATGTTTTTTGATTTTGTTTATCTCATTTCTTCATCTTGAACCGTAAAGATGTTTAACCTATTTAATTAAAGGCATAGAGTAGATTTTTTGAAAACCAGGAGAGCTATGGAGCAATTTATTTTATGTATAGATCTCCTTTTTGTTTGTACTGTGTCCATGTCTGTCATGGCCGGCATGTATTGAGATCTTGCCATGGGCTTCACTCTCCTGACTGATGCATAATGCTATCAATATACCAAGAGATGCAGCAGTTGGCAAGCAAAGGCAGTGAAGGACATGACTGCTAGCAAATAAACACAGATGTAAAGAATGCACAATTAAAGGTTTGAGAAAATCAAGGAAAGAAATGAAGTTAACATGTTTGTTAAAAAATACACACAGTGTGTATTTTGGGGAGAAACACTAAATGTAAACAGGGTACCTTTATTTTTAAAAATATTATAATAAAGAGTGATGGAATGAAAAATTGAATTAAAAAAATCCTGCTTTATCATGAAACACCTTACATTATTATATATCAATGAGGCATGACACTATTGACCATTCTCCTTTTCTACAGCAGTGAATGAGTCGAGTAAGTCTCAACAATCTCCTCTGTCTGGTCTTGGAAAAGCCCTGCATGAACAGCAGAGGCAGATTTGTCCTTTCATCCAAACGACTATGAAGACGGCACTGCTGCCTCCCCACTTCGTGTGACAGTTTACTGCATTTCAACCCCTCCCACACAAAATAAACAACAAAAATAAACAGCAATGCAAGCTCCCTTAACATATTCTGTGAGGACTGAAATCCATTTGTATTAACAGTTCTGAAAAAAATAGCAGCAGCTGCAGGGCTTTCTGAAGTTCTACTCGAGTCATCCTTGTTCCATATTTTCACAGTGGGATTTGTGGTCCTGTAAGTAAAATGCACACACAGAATATTGCAAATAGTGACATTAAACTCCAACGTATCTGCAATTCATTATTCTGCTGTGATTCATCCGTCTAAGTCAGAGTAAAGCCCGATTTCCTGTCTTGCAAGCACCAGGGAAGGGGGTCTCTTTTTAATGGAGGTGACATTTGTCATTGGTTGATGTGATTGATTAACGTGACGAGCTCTCATCGAACAGTGTTCCTCACCCATATGTGCTTCAGTCTGGGTGCGGTTTGTTCCTCTTCCTCTGCACCTGCACCATCTGCTGTGCCGTGCCAGGTCCTCTGCACAAGTGTAAGGACTGAATTATTGAGATAGGGACATGTTGTTCTCTGGATACTGGTACCTGATGATAGTGTGCAATGTGAGTTTTGGTTGTTTACAACCAATCTCTACAAGGCTCAGAAAGAGAAGTGAAAATACAGACATGCAGGCTGAAGTGATTCTGAAGTGATTCTGTTTTTGATTATGCTACTGTGTCTAAATTGCAGCCTTACTGACTTAGTAATATAGGTTTTATTTTTTAGAGTTGGAACAGAAAATCAAAGCTAAGGTATAACAATATGCTACATGTGAATTATCAATAGCAAATTATTTATTTTTTTAATGCTGAGACTTCACATCTGAGACTGGTGTTTCCCTTTGGAGTGCCTGTAAATGATTTCTCATGTAATTAATTCAGGTAAGATCCCCTATCCCTGCTGTTTTCATTCAACAGATTCCACCATTTGAACAACAGGCACATTTAAGCCCAGGTGGACAGACAGGAGCAAGAGTGAAGGACTCCATACTGTGATGGGAAAACACCTTTGTGAAATTTTGTTAGACAAGGGGACAAACAGTGAATACTGTTCAGGTGAAGGCTTGAAGTGGTTGCAGGCCTCTGTGGTGAATGTTATCATATTATCTGCTGTTGGGAAAACAGATTTTTAGAGATGTTTCTGCCTTTTTTCTTTGTGATTTCATGAAAGGAATATCAGTATTCATTTTACAGTAGTTCTGCTTTGATAGTTTTCATCATACTCAGCGTAGTGGCATACCTCAAAAGAAAAACAAGAAGATACTCTGTGCATTTGCTGCATGTGTGTACATGTATATATATGCATACACACACACACACACACACACACACACACACACACACACACACACAGCTTTGGTCCCCATGTGTACTACTGATACCATTAAAGTTGGTGTTTATACCAGCACAGGCCCAAAGAGGTAACAAAAGCGTGTACACACACACTCTCTGTCTCTTTCTGGTAATTTGACTGTAACTTTTGATTGGTCTCTGTCTTTCTCATTAGGAGCACAACATGGATTGTGAGTGACAAGCTTCTACAGATAGAAGAAGATAATGGACAACTCTGGAGGGGCTCAGGTGAGATTATTGAAGTAGGAACTCAGTGGGAGACGGAGCAAAAAAGAGACCCTTATTTTCCCTCAGAACGTACAGTGTGTACCCACAGAAAGCAGGTGATTGATTCATCAAGCCTGCAAAAATCAATAATAACCTGCTAGAGTTGCCACTCATCGTATCAAAGCAATAAAATCTGCAAACCTCATTGGAGTTAGATATAAACAGCGTAAATGTGAAGTAGATAGAATGGTAGGAATGGGGGTACATGTGGGAAAACTGAACGAAAAATATTACAAAATTAAAATAGAACAACATTCCTGCGAGTGTTGCTGCGCAAAGAAAATCTTAAAGCTCACACAACAGTGCACTTGCTGCTGATTTGACAGAGCTTAACCATATTGCATTTGCATAGGCTGGGCTGATCAATTGCAGGTGCTAGGACAAAACCCCTGTGCAATACATCACTCTGCACAAACTGATTAACTTCCCCTCGTTTGAGCAGCACACTCCACAGGAATGATGATATGTAGAAGCAGTGTAGTGTGTTGAATCTTCAGACCATTTCTACAGCTCAAAATAACAAGAAGAAAAGACAGAAAAGACTCCAAATGAGGAGCTGTTTTGATTCATTAATTGTAAAAGAGTACTGAAGTACAAGATGAAATTTGATTGTGTATTTTTACAACTCTCCATTCTGGTAACTATCATTGTTTCTTGCTGAAAAGAGACAGGCCTTATAAGAAAGAAAACAGTTATCCTGCTAAATGGGGATAATGAGGCAAAGTTAATCACCATCCATTGATTGTAATGACTCGATCCACTGCTTCTAAGCCAGCTTTCCATTCAGAAGATCAATAAAAACATTGTCATACATGTGGTAAAAGTTTTGTAGTTTGCAATAAATCAATGCTAAGAGGAACATAAACTTTAAAGTGGATTTAAATGTTTGTGTTTGTGTCCATAATGCATATATATTACTAAACAATAACGGCATGAACAGAAGAATCACGTTTTTCCCTACAGTACAGAGGGAGCCCCAAAGCAAAGCCACACAGCATTTGTTGGTTATTGCTGTGCTGTAAATTGCTTCCCTTTTGAAAAACAAAGTGCTTTTTTTTATCTTCACAGCTTGGTAGACTGTGCAGATCCTCTCCTGGAGAAGAGACAAAGGGCAACATGTGAAGATGAATCGCTGCTGCTCAGTCTAAAGACAGAGCAGGCCGGCACTGGGGTCAAAGAAACCCCAGCTGCAACACTAAGTTGTCAGTTCCAAACCAGTAGAGCTGTGGGGTACGACACAGTGTTTGCGACAGATACTCTTTTGAATGACAGGGATCCTGCTCTGCCTTGGTGTTTAGTTGGGATGCCTGACATTAACTGTTACCATAGCAACAGTGATACGATGAATGCGATAATCTTCAAAACAGTTTGTAATCAATTTTGATATCAGCCCTGTCCCTACTTTTGTAACATAACAACGTGCTTATGTGTGTGTGCGTGTGTGTGTGTGTGTACCTGAATATGATTCCTACAGGAACGATGTTTTATTCCTTTTAGTTCCTAATTAGTGCAAGAGTTAATATTTGGGGAGAAATCGTTCCCACCACTCAGCAGGATGAGGTAAACGCCAGGCTTTTATTTTTCTCTCCACACAGCAGGTGGAAGAGTCTGATCAAAAAAGAAAAGACACTTAAACACTTAAAGTCATACAGTGGCATTTTCAAATATTCCACCAAATTACCTCAAGATGATGCTTAATGGCAGATGATCCTTTGAAGTGGAACAAAAGATAAGCCACTGATCCATGTCAAAGCTCCATCCCCATAAAGAGCATAACTGAAATGCATTTTATTTTTAAGAGAATGCTACTGGCTGCTTTGTTGTTAACTCCATGTAATATTTCATTTATTGTCAGGTGACAGTCTAAAAACCAGGACAAATGACAATGGGAGGAACTTGATATGTGATTTTTATATGTGATCTCAGGCCAAGCAAGGCCATTTAACCTCACCCCAGTGACCTCAACTGTACTCATCCTTTCACATTTCCTCAGCCTTGCTGGTTATTTGTGCTCGCCCTGTTCTTCCCTAATTCCAATAAATGCGTGCTGCAGTAATGAGGCAAAGTCAGAGCTCCCCTGTTTCCTTTCATTTGCTGAGAGATCACAAAGCCAATGCATCACACAGGGGTTTCTAGCGCCCTCCCGGCTGACCATGGCTAAATGGTGTTTTTGCTCTGCTGAACACTAATCCTTCTGTCAGATAAGGCCCATTATAGCAGGGGTGTAGCCAGCCCGCTTCGGTTTGAACAGACATTGAACCCATCTGTTGCAGACAGCACAGTCCTGCAGGAGATGGCAGTTCAATGGGGCTGCTGTGTTTGTGCGTTTATAATAACGCAGTGTGTTATTCTTGCAGCACAGTGGGTCGTTCCTCGCTCTCGATATTCAAAGCCAAGGATGGATTTATTAAGGAGCCGCAGTGGCAGAACAAAAACTGCTCAAAAGTAGGTTTAAAGTAGCTGCTGCTTCATACCTGTCTACAACAATATGAAAGGTAGAATCCAATTCAATCACTCTTTATTATTCAATTTACCACAATGTGAAGTTGCTCATATTTCATAATAGATCAGCAGTATGAGGGAGTTTCTCATGCAGCAACCACATTAGGCTGTTCTGACAACACGTAGCACTAGATGAGCTACTATTCTCTACCTGTGCATTAGATTTTATTGCAAAATGACGTCTGCTCTCATGAAACTCATTTGGAAGTCGACAGATCTATCATCGGCTCTCCCAGACCCAGACAGCTGCATGGAAATGAGGAGCCAAAACAGATGCACTTTATTTGCGCGAGAGCATAGAGGCATTGTTATTTTTCTCTCTCTGAAAATGAGGAGCTGGGGCTGGACGTTCACAGCCTGAGGCGATGGAAATTTAACTTAGAAATGGCTCGTATATTGAAGCCCACAATCATTGGTATTCTTTGTAGTGTGTTTTAACGACATACATCAGCCATTTCAGTATTATGGTCGGCAATAGAGCATGTGTGATGCCATTAGATGAAATTTTGTTAATAAAATCTCCCGACAACTAAATCCTCAGAAAGAAAACAACAGATTTGTCTTTTTTATTGCATTGGACTTAATGGAAAAGCAACTTGCTCCTCACTAGTCATGTTGGTTTTTGTTTTTTTCTTTGAATGTGTTCAAGAAGGTTGTAGACTCATCTATGATTGGCTGTTTACCAATTGTTCCCCTGCAACACCTTCATGACACGCAGTAACAGCGTGCTCACAGATTGACCACCTGGGGCACTGTGGGAACACAAACATCAGGAGAGAAATTGGTTTCCTCTCTTCCTCCTGCTGTTGTGTCTGCTCTGCAGCTGCAGAGTCCTTATTAAAGTCATCATGGGTCTTTTCTGTTGATCTTTCAAAGAGGTAACATCTTTCACATAAAGCGCAGAGGAATCTTGGGAGTATAATGTCAAGGGAATAGGCTGGGGGATCAGAATGACTCCTCCGCCTGCTCCCTCTCAACATCACACACATGCTCATGCAGCATCTCTGCCCCTCCTATCGCCTGTATGCCAGCACTTCTATTTTGGTATGTTTGTGCTGTGTACAGTTGAATGGGGATGTCATTATGGTAGGCGTTCACACTAATGAGGTTTTGGGGAATGTAAATTAATCTCTTACTTTACATTGGAAGTGCAGTAACACAGGAGTTCAAGAGCAGCCATTTATTTACATTTTGTGCTGCATAGACTTCAGTTGCAGGAAACTGTTGTCCTTTAGGATAGCTTTAATGACCATGTAGGTTGCTTATCCCTTCCCTCTGATACAACACATAGGAGCATCTCCTGAAATAGCACTCCTACGGCGGCAGACGTGCTAAAACTTGGACAAATGGATATACTAATAAACACGCAGTTAAGCTTTCAGAGCCAGGAGCTGCTCCTACACATTATAGAACTACTATACAGAGCTTGTGATAGTCATGAACAGGTTTTTTTTTTTTTTTTTTTTTTTTTTTTTTATAAATAACAATCTGTGAAATGCCCTGTGGCCACACTGAATGAATATTTTAATGAACACAACTGTTTTAATATTAACACCTCAAAGAAATAAAGTTACAATCAAAGGAACTTTATCAAACTTTTTCTAGCTCCTGGTGCCTTGACATAACACCACAACATGCTCCTTGGTAAAGAATAGGATGTCAGCTTTGGATAATCCATTGAAGTCATCTCTCCTCCTTTTATAAAAAAAAAAAAAGCAATGGCTTAATCTCCTTTTGATGAACAGAAGTAAGGTGGCTTTAAACTAAAAATGTCAAAAGAAAAAAACAGTTAAAGTTACCCTATACTTCAATAAAATACTATGCATGGCTGTATCAAAGTTTTTGGGAACAACCATCTAGACTGATGGTTTTTCAAATTAGAGTTTGGCACTTTATTTTTATTAAATGAGGATATACTTATTGATCATGTAGTATTAACTAATTACCAAAATGATGACAAATTAAAAATACAACTGTGCTTTACAGGCAATTAAATTCTGAATTGCACTGATTTGATTGAGTTATTAACATATCATTTTTCTCATTAAAGTTATACTGCTTCATGTCACTTAACTTTATATTTTGCAGCCTATTAGTTTAAAATAATCTGTTGAGGTTTAATGAATTTACATATTTATTGACCTGCTAAATTAACCAGCCACTGCATATTGTAGAATAAAATAAATAAAAGTGGAGGATCGTCTTCATGTGATTCATTCATACACTGCATCCTTGTCGTTTTTTGAAATTTTAGAGGTCAAAAATATTAGATTCAGGTGTTTTCAGTTCACATCAGGGTTTTGACATGAGTACATAGCAGAAATATGAAGCATGCTCATTATTAATATTGAATTATTTCAAATTGTAACAACATTTATTCTTATCTAATAAGTTGTGTATCAAAGAGCAATTCACATCAGTCATTATGCCAAATAGAAACAATCAACACAGCCTTAATGTGATTACTGAATCAGGAGTTACTCTGTGCTGTGCTGAAGCTGAGGGCAGCTGTAGTTGCAAATTTATATTTTACCCGTTATCTTCAGATCATGATTGAAGTATCTCATTATCTCCATGTCAAACATTTTTGCTCATGATCATGGTTTAATAGCCTCATTACTGCGATTACATTAAATGGTTTTCTCAAAAATCACTGCTTAATTAGGAAACTGATTGAGGTGGCATTTTCTGCACATGTACCACATGCACAGCAAGTGTTTGTGTTCTTGTCATGTTTGCATGATTTTCCTCCAGACAACCCAAAAGCATGAAAGTTAGGTGAAAGTGTGAATGTGACTATGAGCTGAAATATGCTCCATTCCCCACATGATGGGTGGATATTTTGCCTAATTTGTCCTCATGATGGTGATAACAATAGAAAAATTCTTTTTTTTTTTACTTTTTTAAGACAAACATACATTGGTGTATTGAGATAATTAAGCAACCCTGTCTCCTAAAAATTACATTTCAATACAACTAAACTGCAACAATGTGTTTTGTAGGAAGCATAATCACTGGCTGGATTATGTTCAGAGGCAACATATTTATTTAATGAATAATGTTAATCATTAATTAATGGCGGTGATTGGCCAGGAGGTAGTTGGAGTGAATGGATGGCATACAAAGCACATCACACCAGAGAGGGTTCATATCCAGTGTCTCGTCTGTGGTTAGGCTTAGACAACTGAATAAACAAATAGAACATTTTGTCTTTTTCTGTTTTAAACCACATTCAATTCTTTCTCTAACCTCAGCCAAATGCTGTGAGTGCCTAAGCACAACCATTAAAACATTAGTAATGCTGTAGTCATTGGCATTGTAGGATTACTGTACAATATTGGAAATTTTTCGGTGTGTCTCTGAAACATTAAACCCCCCTTCAATATTGTCAGTTTATTTGTGATAAAAATGCAGGCCTACAGTAATATTTTACCCACTGAAAGAGGGGAGAGGTTTCATATGGCCCTGATACAGTTCCTTGCCTTCTTCAGTTCAATGTTTAAAACTGCATACGCCTCACAGACTCTCTGAATGTTTCCTTCCTCAAATATATTCAAATATTGCATATTGAGTATTATACAACAATATTTGAAATTGAGTTGGGTAGAAAGGATTATTCTAACTTTGGAGAAACCACGCTCTATGATATTTTGGGTAACCTGTTTGACCGAATTTAATCTCTTATCTGTGATGGTGAAATTATTCAGTGAAAGGGGATTATGAAGTTTAATCTTAACAGGGATTTTCATGGTGAAATAAATTATTTTCCTTCCTTAGTTCATCAATATAAAATGATGTGGGGAAGGATTTTGCCACCTCCGGATGAGACAGGTATGAATGTAGATCTTCAACATCCCTTTGAAATCCACACAGAGGCATCACTTCCCTTTCTCTGTTTGTATTATTCCTGTGATTATTTCCTGCTCTGTTGCTTTTTATCAGCTGTGCATTAAGCTTAATCAGTCAAAGTGAAGATGAATCCATTTCTATGAAAGCTGCACATGACCATTCATTTGGTTTATTATGTGGTCAGACTTATGCTATCATTGGGGTGCTTATTTATCATCCTCAACATTAAATGAGCTACAATTTCATAACACAGCCTTCATTATGATGCCTGTTAACTAATAACCAAAACTGTGCAGAAAACTGAGAATGAAATGATATGTCCATCATATGAATGTGGAATGGTGTTGAATAATTTAGAGGCAGTAATAGAAAGTGGAAGCCTTCCTATAGCAGAATATGAAAATGTTCCGTAGAATAATTGATCTGTTTTTAAGCCTCTAACAACACATATAACAACTCAACAACTGACTTAATGTCTTAGCCATTATATAGATTTGCTTTACTGCAGTGGATTCACAAAGCAGAGGCGATAACATGAGTTTTATATCAAAAATATGTCTTGTATTACCGATTCAGCTTCCTGTGTTATCAGCCCACAGTGCCAGAGGTCAAAATCATCAATGTCATCCTTTATTATTCCAACACTGTTATCATATTCTTTTTCAGTACTGAGAAACAATCCAGCAATCAACCAGCCATCCAGTGCGTCATAAATCACTTATGTATCATGAGTTGTTGTTCATGCTGAATGTTAAAATTATGTTGGTTAAAGCCTCATCAAACCTCTCACAGTGCTGCAGTTGCTGCTGTCCATATCTACCGCTGACGCCCACAGGTTTGTTTCCAGTCTTGGTTGAATTTCTATAAAAGTGAGAATTTTCCACAAGCATGTACCCCTACCCACCCTGAAGAGCAGCAGAGTGGCTCTGTATGATGTTGAAAGATAACCTTGCACGCAAGAGGACTACACTTCATACGGTCCATGGTTGTATCTCCTGATCATAGCTTCCAGTATCAGATAACAAAGCTGCTTTAACTCCCAGCAGAGGCTGATTTTTTGCTAAAGTCACCTGGTCTGGACTTATCTCAGAATTTCTGGCCTTAATCTACAGGACAGCCTCGTGATCTCAGAGTCATTCTCAATGTACAGTCAAAGAAACATTTTAAAGAGACCCAGGAAGAGATTCAGCAGGTGGACATCCGGCTCCTGAGAGGAAGGTATTGCATTTGATTCAGCAATTGCAGGAAACTCTTGCTGCAATTTGAATTGTCCCAAGAATAGTAGCTAATGAGAGACAGGGAAAAGATAGAAGGTGAGACACAGGGAGTAATTTTACTGAGATGAGGAAGGAGCTGGGTTTGTTGACCAAGCTCTTTCTGAAGTAGACATCCTGCCATCTCTATCCGGATTTTCTCTATAATCCTGTCTTTCAATTTAGTGTGTTTAGTGTTCACCCAGGTAAACAACGTGGCAGCCACAATTTCCTCTCTGTAGCTTGTTACACTCACCTCTGTCATGTTCCAACACAGACAGATACATGAGCAAGTTGATGTGGTCTGCAAAAAAAAGTCAAAGTTTGAAAACAATATGAATGAAAACATCCAACTGTTACACTGTCAAAGTTCAACGTGGTTTCCAAATAATAATCATATGTCTGTATAGACTTTATCATTACAGACATTTTGACGTGTCAGAATGGGGAAAAAACTGATAGAATTCCAAATAGTAACACACAATAACAGCTGCAAAATACACATCCTGAGCATATCTGCTAAACATGGTGATTGACAAGGCTTTCAGGTTTGTGAACAGTGCTATGGCCCCATATGTTCATAGTTTAAGTGGCAGCCTTGTATATCACCCGCACATAAGGTTTGACACTCCTGGGCTATTTTTGCACGATGGAGTTCTTTTTGACAACAAGAAGAAATTATGTTTTTAAATGAGTGGATTTTTTTTCAGCCAGTCAATATAATATTTTTTATGTAGCACTTGTGGCCATAACATTGTTCTGTCTTATCAGCTCTGCTCTTCCTTGTTCCCTACACCTATACCCTTACTTATTCCTACTGTCTTATTCCTTTACTACCCCATTCGTACCACCTCATGGTCTATCTGCCCCCATGTTGGACCCATGGACCCCACTGTAGCCGCAACAAATATAAAATATGTGAATTCATAGTTCACGTAGTTCATAGTTCTCAATCATTATAATTAATATCAGTGTGCTGTTTCAAGTGCATCACTTAAACAGGGAGAGGTTGTCTCGGACACAAGGACTCATCATGAATGCTTTATACTTGTTACTAAAAATTATATTGCACTGGAGAGTCGGCTGCCTCTTTTTATTATGAAACTTGTTTTGTGACAGTGGAGTTCACCTCTATCTTCATCCACAACTGTTTTTTTTTTTTTTTTTTAATCTTTTAATTAGTCACAGTTGATTGTAAATTGCACACTACAATATTTAATTCATCCATTTGCTAC
This sequence comes from Trachinotus anak, assembly GCF_046630095.1. Taxonomy (NCBI): domain Eukaryota; kingdom Metazoa; phylum Chordata; class Actinopteri; order Carangiformes; family Carangidae; genus Trachinotus; species Trachinotus anak. Next base: position 16,351,237 of record NW_027273883.1, on the reverse strand, counting down.
ATTCTTTTATACATCTATCTAGTGTTGTAAATTGTTGAAATTAATATAGTTTATTAATGTGCAATAAATTTATTTATGAAGCCCTTGCTTTATGCTGATTTTTTATGGAGCATATTGTATGAATTTTAACAATAGCAACATGCACAGTATTGTATTCATACAAGAATGTTTTTAGTCCAGACTTTGCAAAAAATTACAAGGTTATTGTGTTTTCTTTAATCAACAACATAAATACTAGAAATGTTTATTAAATGTTGCCATCCTTGAACATTGACAACGAAGGACCAAACAATAGATATTAGAGGTTGTGCTTGTGTCGTGTGTCTTTACCAATTTTAATGACACTAAAAACACTAGTTCACCAAAGTGTCCTGATAGAGTCATTATGAGACAACCATGCTCTCAGTACAATTTAATCATGGTTAATTTATTAAACATATTTTTCTATTACAGTAACTGGAGTTATGAATAAAACTAATCTAACTGTCAAATCTTCAGTCGACACTAAAGAGTTGTCTAATACATACATCTGCAGTGGGAACAGCAGCAAACATGTAATACATGAGTCCACCACTTACAGTTCAATATTTATAAATTCTGTTTTTGAAAATGTTACCACCAACACCCACCAACAGCAGCAGAAATTAAGTCAATGGTGAGAAACTAAACTTGTGAATACTAAAAATAAATAAAATTTTAAAAGGTTGGTTAAGCCCATTTGAAAACTGAGGATGTCCATGCAGTTTCCCTTCTCCACAACCAGATGAATTGAAACAAATGCACTGTTCCATACATGATATCTTCCTTCTGTTAGTACCAGTCATTCAGTTTTCACAGTGTGGATACCTTTCAAATTACAGTAAAAGAGAAACACTTTAGTTAAGATGCGGTGGATCAAATCACACACATGAACCAGCTGTCAGGGTAGGTGCATGAATGTCTGCTTCAGCTGAGGACTATTATGAGTATTAAATTAACAATAAGAACAAACTTTTTTGTGAAATGATCATTTTGTGAATGAAACACAATAGAATAGAAATTTCAAAATTGAAATTGTATGTGTGCCAGTTATCTTAAAGCAGGCAGTCTGTGTGTTACGGTCTGCCAGTCACACGGTAGCAACATACTAATGCATACTCTGCTTTATCGTCTATTTTCCTCTAAATGGGACCATAATTTTAAAAATTAACACGTTTTATGAAGAAGACTTGTAACTAGTGATTAAAACCATAAACCCATCAGGAAAACATTTACTGAGGTAAAAAATCAGGTGAGAAGTATAATTTTTCCACAGACTTACAATCGGACTTCTTTTTGCAACCAGTGGAGTCAAATACAGGTTTAAGCTCTTCCGCTTCCAACTCTACATCCATTTTTATTTCCACTGTATAATTACATCTTGTTTGTTTAATTGGTACAAAAGCTTGAATATATAAGTGTTAAAATCACCAGTTGAGGGTTTATGGGGGTTATGTGCTAATTCTTGACAGAATGCAGCAACTTCCTGGATTGTTGTTATCACTGTGAGGTTGCTTGGCAACCAGCACAGCCAAGGGATAGTCCAGCACATAATGCTCCATAAAACCCCAATGTGTTGTTTTTACACTTCATTTCTTTTGCAGATTTATAAAGCGACATAGAATCTGGTGGGTTGATTTAGTAAACTTTGGATAGAGCTGGCAGGCTACAAGAAAGCAAATAAGCCAATTACTCAAAAAACTTATGTAATGAAATAATGAAAGTGACTTTACTTCTAAAAATAACTATTAATAATAACTTCTCTAACCAAAGTGGTTTTCTTACGAGTTGCTTGTGGCATTACTTTCTATACTGGAGAAAAGTTGCAGAAATCAGCAGAATTCAAATGACTTCAGTTACTCAAAGGTTAGTTCAAAATCCTTCAAAATTCATCAAGGTATCAAGGTGGTAAAACAGTCTTTTTGAGCTGTTGAATAGGGTCTCCAGCTCCCCTAAAGAACATTTTTTTTTAAAAATGCAATTAGTAAAACACATTGGAAATATTTAAACATAATTTCAATAAGACAGAGCAGGGTTCACTGTAATCTCATCCAGTGCTTATTGTGTTTGCGCTTTTATCAGCTTTTATCAGGCAGACAAAAAAACACGCTGTGCTAAGGTAAGCCCGGTCAGCACTAGAAAAGGAAGGCACTGTGGGAAAAGCTCTGTGAGCAGGAGAGCACTGAATTTTCTGTCAGTATCAGTTATACCCAAAGGGATTGTGATCCTAATACACAAAGACCCCAGCTCGTTCTTGGTGCCCACATAAGTAGCTAGGAAATGTGTCTTTACAGCCAGTGTGTGCATCAAATGTTCCTTAGAAATTGATATCTTGTGCCTTCTGGTTTATTATTGTTGATTGATAACAAATAATCTCTCCAGCGATAGCTCATGAATCAAATCATGTTTTGATGCCTAAGGGTCTACGAGTGGGTTACGAGACATCATGCTACTGATGGGGACCTGAGGGCAGCAGCATGAATGCAGTTTGTCACATACACCGTCCTCCACTGATCAGAAGTGATGTGAAGTCATGCTGGCTTTCAGTAAACACCTCCCTGGCTGCTAGTTGTTGTATCTGAATAGATAGATCAGATGTTCTTCCTGGAACTCAGCTTGAGTGGGGCTGAACTCGTTGGGTGGAAGCACAGCAGTGAGGGAGACAGCCAGCTTCAGTGACATCTTGTAATAGAAAGTAACAGGGGATTTAAATTACTCACATCTATTCAGCTTGAGCAATCATCACCTTGCATTTCATATTTTTTTCCCCCTTCATGCCATTTCCTCCGTAGCAATTTAAAGCTTTGCTTATTTCAGTCTGGTATTCAGCCTCAAGTAAATTGCAGGCGATGGTGGTTTGATGTGAGCCATAGTCATTTCTTCAAAAGAGAATTGTATTCAATGCATCAGGATTTAGCACTTACAGAATGTGCCATTCTATTTCTTGATTTTAACCAATTGTTACCTTGCTATTGAGTCAGGTTTTTGCCAAGTTATTTTAGCAAAGTCTCAACAGGTATATTGTTGCACTTAGTAATGGTGTGTTATAATTTTGCTTCAGTTAGCTTTGTATTACCACCAAATACAGGCTCATGCTCCTTAATAATAATAATAATAATATTAATTATAATAAAAGTAAGAATAACAAAGCTAACAATTTCTAAAGCATATGTTCTACTGGTAAGCGTCACAGTGTTACATTGCAAGGAAAGTAAATTCTGGAAACCTTGGGAAGTAAATTTCATTTCAATAATAGCTAGAGATTAAGCAGATGCTATTACAGTACTTTGTGTGTTAAACTGAAAAAGGAAACAGACTGAACATTAGTGAAGAGATGTTATCAAAGCCTGCCATAGCTCCAAGCAAACATGGCTTACCACTTTGACATTTCTTTCCTTTTTATTAATTCTTATATACTTTACTGTCTTCAAATTTATGTGGCTCATTTTCTAATGTAGTACAGTGGAGATGTCTGGCCAGAGAGAATCAGAGATATTTTCCACATTAATCATTGTCTTTCATGTCTGTGAATGTTTGGATTGCTTACAAAGCCACTGAAGAGCCAATAAAAATCACCCACAGGAACAACAAAGCAAGAAAAACAGGTGAGTCTTGGTCCAAGTCGATGATTAACAGTGACTGAGAAAAAGAAAATTGATGATAGGCCACAAAGAGACTGCTGAAATGGACAGGAGCATATAAAAAAAGAGGGGAAGCCACAGATTATACTGGGAGAAGTGAGACAGGTTTCATTAAATTAATTTGGACAGGAATAGTGTGCGGAGGTTTTCGCTGACAGCTGATGAGCCTGTTGCTATAGATAGCTGCTTTGGTAAGGAACTAATCTGCAGTGAAGCAGCAGTCCCCTCTATCTTTTTCTCTCTTTCTCCTCCACAGGCAGGCCGCTCACACCGGCATTGAGCTGCTGTCAGCTCACACTCACACACATAAGAGAAACACTCTCAGAGGTCAAACGCCAGGTTGTATCGTCTGTCAGACACCAACAGGGATCATCACCGTGACAGGAGGAGAAGGAGGACAAAGTAATCTGCTGAGGGATTCAGAAAACTTAAAATCATATGAGAAAATCCATATTTGAGCATGCATTTGCTCATTACAGTATCTGTGGATGTTGTGAAGAAAAATGGAAGAGGAATGCATAACCGGATCTGAATGTGTCCATTAGAAAGTGATTGTATCTATGCTGTTTCAAGAAGAATAATATTTTGCACATTGCAAGATATCTAAATGATCTAATGACATGATGAAAGCCTCAAGCTGACTAAGCTGCATTCACCTGTATGCATTTTAGTCCTCAGAGAAAAAGCCATCATAATTGAGACGTCAGTCAAGTAACTGAAGTGCGATGGTTTCTTTTATCGCTGCATGTGCTGTTGTTTGATAAAGGGCATCAAGCATCATGTATGATGTGCTTTTTTTCTTTATTTTTTTTCATTTTTATCTCATCTTACAGCAGAAATCAGTTACATCCCACGTGCTGAAAATATCACAGCACAAAAGGGAACAGTCACCTCCAACTGTGAAAAAAGGTAAAGGTTAAAGTGTTGGCCCTCCATCCAGTGTGCCAGAAGGGTAGTAGTATCTTGTTTATTCCCTGCTGGTATTCACATTGAATTCGAAGCCGCTGGTATATCAGATAATTTGCCCTTTTCTCTTCTCCTGCCATTTGGCCCCATCATTCTTGGCTGTCTTATCTCTGACAGGAAGGACCAGCACCCTCTCCCTCCATCTTACATCTTCCATCTTCCAGCTCTGACCTCCAGACACGTCTGCCATCAACTCAAAGGCATAAAGTATATGCATAACTCTATAATTATTTTCCACAGAGAAGACTACAATGTGGTCTTACCTATTTATATTGGCAGGTTGAAATTGATCTTTGATTTTAATTAGACTTTTAATTTTGTCTTAAGCTATGATTGATCAAGTGTGAGGGCATAAATGAGTCAATCAATTATTTGTAGGAATTTGTGCTGCTTCAGTTAAAAGAAAACAAGGAAACAATACTATTAAATCTATACATAAAGTTATGAGAAATGGTCATGAAAATCAAGGCAGCTAACCAATAGTTAAATAGTTACTGATGTAAGTCACACCACGAGCATGACTAAAAGTAAAAATAAATGTCTCACTCGCTGAGTTCCTAAAACCAAGCATCAGATTTAAGTGAAGTGCTCTTGTGCTTTTAAAAAGCAGTTTAGAGCAGTTACAGACGTGAAAGAGAAATCAAGCCAGTATGGTGCTCAGGACCATTGTTCTGCATGTTAATTGGTCACTCTTGAAAGTGCAGTCACTTCTTGATTCCTTCTCAGAAAGTGCAGGGAACATGGACCTTTAGAGAACAGTAGCTAGCCATCGCTGAATAATACGAGCTGATTAAATCGGTCCTTGCAGGGCTCCAGGAACGCTCAACTTTTATCGAGGCCACAGCAATGGTCAAACCTGTTACCTGTTATTAATTGCAGCACATATCTGCTGTACAGTCATTGCATTTGCACTGAGAAGGTACAGACCCACACAGCACACTGACGCATGCAGAGTGAACTTAACTATTGGACCATGACGTCAAGTTAATTACTGTCAATATTGCGATACTGCACTACGCTAATACTAATATTGCTCACCTAGGAAGAAAGTGGTGTCCTTTTGTCAGTGTGACAAAAAAATTTAATTAAATTTAAAAAAAAAGACCTCACAAACAGATAGCATATGCAGCAAGAGGCAGTGGTAACTAGATTTGTGTATTTTCTTACTTTTAATAAATTATCTGCAGGAGAGGCAATGATCTCTGTTGAGTCGTACTCTCCCCAAGCCACCCACTGCATAAAACAGTAGTATTTCTCATTAGAAAATGTTCAAGGGCTCAGCTGCAATCACTATGCCAATTTCATATCACTATTGCTTTTTCATGTATCCTGATTTGTTCCCGAAAAATATTCAACTCTCCACAAAGCGCAAAAATTTTAAGGGAGTACCTTTCCATTCTCTTGCCATTAAGCAAGCCTGTGATGCTTTTAACAAATACTGTTGTTTGCTAAGGAATCCATTAGACTACAACAGTAAAGGCAGTAACACCCCAGGCCATGGGTGTTAGAAGCTATGATTAGTACCTTGGCTCATCTGATTTTGCCCTGTACTAGAGCCACCCCAGCCGTGCTCTGCCTTCAGTATAATTAAGGGATAATGGAACAACAGTAATGTCTTACAAGCCAAGAATGGAGGCCTTCAGTCGATAAGAATTGATCTGGGAGTCATCTCATTAATGACTCAGGCCAAACCAAATGATGGTTTTGTCTTAGAGAGTCAAAGCAGCAGACTTGAGTCAGAATGAAAACCATGTTAATGTACTGTAGATTGTCTGGGAGAAGGTTGTGTGAAAATATAAAGGCAAATGAAATATTGTGTTGCTCAAGGCGCACAAAAGTTAGCTTTGTTTCAACAAGTAGAACTTTTCTGCTGATGAGCTGCATATCAAGGTGTTAAGACAGTCTTCAGCTCAATATATAGGCATTGGTAAGCATTATTATGTTGATGATGTTTTTATTGATTATATACTATACATTATGTTGATTGTTGGCATTTCTTTGGGTTATCTGTCTGTCCTCTCCCAGTGAAACCAATGTTGAGAATTCCTGCTCCATGACATCAAAAATAACCATTCAAACACAGATGAAATTTATGCTAGAGGCAGGGCTACAACAAACCTGCATTTGCATAAAAATGCACCATGTGATTTTTGGCAGAGGCAACCAAGAGGAACCATCATTTAATGATTGCAGTTTGACATATTGTGTGCTTTTTTGTGCAACTCTCTAATCCTTGGTATTGTAATTGTTGGAGGCATACAGGGTTGTCAGAGCATGGAAAGGCTCTGATTAGCTCTCACCTTACACCAGTCAGCTCTGTTCACAGGCTTTTCACAGCACTTTTGGTATTGCCTTCTCATTAGTTACACAGGAGACCCGAGGTGCGATCCCTCCATTTAAGCTGGTTATTTAACTCCAGGGACAGGCCTCCTCTCCCTCATCGTAACACCACGGGTCCTCCAGAGAAAAAAAAACAAAAAAAACATAAACTTGTGAATGCAGCAAGGCCAACCAATTTGCCACACACTCAGCCAAGTAAACACAAAAACATTAACAGCCTCAGTCTGAATTAGACTGTTATAAGGACTGCTAAAATGATACAACCCCACCTCATTTGGATGAAACCTTTATTTCTACAAATTTGTTGATGGGAAGTTAAAGTCACAAAATTACACTGGTAGAAAAAAATTTATAAAACTTATTTTCCATCTGGATTTTGTGAATACAAATGTTAATAAACAAATATGAATCAAAGTTTGTGTTGAAAATGTGTGTTTTTGTAACAGTGATGATGATTAAAAATCGTCATTGCTTTGTGTCGCCCAGGAAGTTGCAAAGTTAAGTCTATTTAGCAGCTGTTCTGGAACTTTCTATCAGATCACATGAGCTTTTTTCTGAATACCTTAAGCACTTGTCACCCATTGTGGCTGAAAACATCTACAAGTCTGTGATAAGTGGGTCGTGTGATATGATCAGCATCTCCAGAACACCTACTAAATTAACCTGTTATGACCCAGATTGTTCTTTCAACTAGATTTGTCTTCTTGTCAGAGATTTATATGATGTCAATCCTGAAAAGAGTTATGATTTGGTGCAATATAAATAAAATTTAAGTGAAGTGAATCGAAAAACAGGATTCCATAAGTGCAGTGTTTAGAGTAGGTTTTAGTAGAAAACTATCCCTGTCTGACCATATACACAAACAGTTCTCAGAATTTAAATTGCTGTAAAACACACTAGAAATTAAGAATGCCACTGCAGACCTCTCTAACTTGTGGGGGCTACTGCAAAGGTCTCTTGTGACTCACCACAGAATCATCTTGTGCTGTGAGACTCCTCCATGATGAGTGTGCAACTCCTCCTGACTCTCTCCAAGTGTCTCTGCTTGTCAGCCTAAATGGTCAGGAAATACACAGCGGCTCATAGAGGCCTGAGAAAGGCTTCCACTGAATGGTCACATTAATGCAGTGAACCCACAGACTCGCATTAGATCAGACAGTGGAACCGCATCGCAACCTCTGTAGTTATTGGTGAAAGGGCAGCCATCTCTGTCTTCTCAATGTCTTTGTTCACATGAAATAATAATGTCACTACTGCAGTGCATAGAATAGAAATATCCAGAGGGTGCAGACAGAGTTGTCACATGGCTAAACAACTCTAACTATGCTACTCACAACACAGACCAACAGGGAGAAGAGATTAAACCAAACCACTGACTGCTCAAGATATAAATCTCATGAAAACAGTTCTGTTTAGTGTGTGTGTGTGTGTGTGTGTGTGTGTGTGTGTGTTTTATTTTCTTTTGAAGCTGGGATAGATGTTAAATTATACGATTTTGAAAAAAATCTTGGTGTCAGCGATTTTCCACCATTAGAAGGTCTACGACTGTTCAATAATAGATAAGGCTTAATGGCTTCTTTGCTGCTGCTTCTGGCTGTGTTTGACATGTAGTGAGATAATGAATGTAAAAGAGTGCTGGGGACATGAGTCACATGGTTAACATCCTATTCTGGTGCTGAAAATGTCCCCCATGTTTCCTGGTATCCTCCGACTACCACCTGTCTGCGTCACACATTTCCAAAGAGCTCCATGAAATATTTAGTGCACAAACAATCAATGCTTTAGCATCTAAAAGCTCTACAGGATTTATTAGTTATTACAGACAGTCGGTCTGTCATATCCACCAATATTCACAAATGAGTAGGTTGAGCAAATGTCTTTCAAGCATGAAGAGCAGCAGCTTGTGTTTCTGTCTTCATTTTATCTGAAAGAAACTCATTTGTTGTAATATGACATGCTCCAGTTTTGTCTATGTTACAACAGGTAATAGCTTCAGATGGAAGAGTTCTATTTTCTCCTCAAGACAAAACACTAAGACCAGGTTACACACACACACACACACACACACACACACACACACTATCAAACGATTATTTTTTTCTTAATCTCGATTTATCGCTGAATTTCAATGGTTAATTGCAATTAATTGCATGTTTTATCATATGATTAAAATTCTATTATTTTGCATTTTTGAACCGTTTTCTCTTGCTTGACAACACATAACAATCAGTTTGTCTGAACTAGAAGCTAACGTTAGCATGTCTGACGTGTAATCATTAAGATATCTGATAATTTATTTATATGTAATCATCAAGATATCTGATAATTTATTTATCTGTAGACGAACTCCGGGTATGTTTTTTTTTTCCAACTCATTCAAGCTTCACCAACGACGATTCAGGCATTGCATTTAAACACTTTAGGGCTCCCAACATGCCCCTTTATGCAGACAGCAACCGTCCCCCTTTTGCTCCCATAGTCATGACTTGCCACGAAGTATCTTGCTCCGCCATATAAAATCTTTGTCGGAAGTGTCTGTGGCAGCATGACAACAAGTAAGGGTGCGTCCAAGGGTCAAAATAGTAGCAGCCAAAGACTCTAGAAAGTAGCGCTGTAGAATCTTTTGAAACAGCTCCAGTGACGGTGTAAAATAATGAATCTTTGGCAGTACATGATTTAAAAATAAATAAAAATAAATAATGCGTTATGCTCAATCTTTAATCTCATCGTAATTAACACGTTAATGCTGACAGGCCTAATATATATAAATACACACACATACACACACACACACACAGAGTACATATATATTCTGAAACCTTGACAGTTGTATGTTTTACACTACAACATGGCCCTTGTCTGCCATTTTGAATGGGGTGGACAGTGTCTTACACAGACTCAGATAAGACTACTACTGAACAGCTTCCTTCACAACACAGGAACACACACTCCTATTTACTGTGAATACCTCAGTCAAGCAATATGGTGACAGCTTTGCTTAGACATTGAAATGACAGCTGATTCTTGTTACATTACCAGACAGGTTTTTCAAGCAGTCAGTGCCTGACATTTGGACAGAATGCTGTAAAAAATACCATCAAGGTTATACCTTCGGGTATGTGTGAGTCATGACACAATACCAGGACCCCGAAACTGAAGCAGCTACACAGAATAAAGTCATCTTTTTTTTTTTTTTTTAAGCTCTGCTTTTTCTACATGTCAAAATGTCTTCAGTGAAAATGTATTTTTTCATAGTCAGTTTGATCAGATATTGTTTTTATTTGAGCCATTGTTAGTGTGGTTGTATTTTTTTTTAACAATTAAACGTACTAACTTGATTATTCCTCCTGAGCACTGCACCTCAGGTGGTCAGTCAGAGTTGTCCATCCTGACCACACGCACTATCAACCCTGTCTCCTAAAAATCACTTTTATATAATAGTAATTTGTTTTCCTGATTAGATTGTGTTTTCTGCCTAAATTATGTTCACAGGTGAGTGTAGGAACGGCTACATTTATGGCCGTGTTAATTTTGTCAGCAAATACTATGAGGAAAAATATTAGTTCACAACCTTTTGTTTTAAAACAAAAGTGAACATTTCACTGACAATTAACGTTTTGCAAAAACATTGTCAGTTACTTTACAAAATTTCCTGATCATGTTTCTTAAAAATGTAACCAGAGCAGAATTTAATTTCCCTCAGAAGTGTATTTGCTGTAGCCAAAATAATTACATTTAACAGATCACTAAATTCAGACATGTAGTTTTGGTTCTTCAGTGAGAACAGTTGAAAGATTCACCCATTGTCAAAGAACACAAACCGTCCAGATTCACATGGTTTTATCACATCTGAACTTAGTGTTTTCCAAATGTCATGTTTCCACTTTTATCTGGCAATTGACACAAGTTCTGTACTTGATTGATTTTGCTGCTGGTGCCTTCTATCTGTGTATACATGTGATAACACAGGTGGTTGTTAAACATGGCTGACATTAGTCAGGAGGAATGCGCTGAAATTGAGGTGAGGCAGTATAAACAGATCTCTGTTAATGGGTCCGTCCCTGTGGGTCTGCTGTGCGCTGAAGCAGCGAGATAGCCACGGACCCTCCGGTGCTGCTGGAACACTGCTCTGAAAAAATTAGAAGGAGATTATTGATGAGCAGCTTCATCAGCTCATCCAGCGCGATGATGGTCGCATTCTTCATTAAAATTTAGTCTAGTTTGTTGTCATTTTGGGGGGTTTTCTTTTCATAGTTTGGCATATATATAGACAAGAACAGTCAGTCAGCAACACATTAGCACTTTATAACCAAATATGTCTGCTGTAAACAGTACATAAAGTTATTATTTTGCTAAACCTTGGAAATAAAATTGTCTGGCTTCATCATTCAAAAGGTACTCAAGAATACTGGCAGGGTTCACAAATATCACAAAACTTATTTCTTGCACTGATTAGAAAAAATATGTTCAACAAATCAGAACAACATAAACCAGAGCCTTATTTTCCCCAGTTGCATCATGACAATCAATTGTGTTCAAACCCTCATCAGCATTTCACAGCTGAAAGGGTTGCTCTCCAGCAAACACAAAACAAGCCTACCTCAAAAGCAGCACCCAGAAAGGTGATTAAAACAAGTAGTGATGCACACAGATTGCATTAACACATCTTTAAATATCTGCAATCAAACAGTTAGCATGACATTTCATTTACAGTTGTCTAACACCTGTCTCACATATTTCATAGTGTCATCTGTCAGTTTCTGCAACATCTATGTCAAACCAGAGGGTGTCAAGTAAAAGTGCTTGTTCCTTTCATATGTTTGTGTGAATGTAAAAATTAATGTCGATCTTAAATGCCTTTGACTGCTCATCGGTGGATGCAATGTGTTGTGACAATCTTTCACAATTTGAGCAATTTGTGATGCTTTTCAGAGACACCAGAGCCTGCAGAGAATCTCACAATGCTGCTTGTAATTATCATTAGGAAGTTGATGTAAACCTATTCTCTCAGTTGGCAGCTGATATGAGAACTTTTGATTTGACATGAACCTGACAACAGAGTACTGGTGCTATATAAAAGCATCTAACACTCACAGTGTATTCTGTACTGGACAACAAATGGATGGTGTTATGCAAGATCAAAAATAGTGCATAGTCCTTTAAACTGACATTGGTAATCTTTTTAGCATTGTGGTGCAAAGGACAACAGTGTCAGTCCTTCAAGTTTACCACTTTGATACACTGAAATATCTCACTATGGATTGTCGTTCAGTTTTTTTCAGTTTTCAGACACTTATGGTTCCCGGAGGATAAATCCTAATGACTTTGGTGATCTCCTGAGTTGTCATCTAGCGCCACCAGGAGCTGCATGTTTCTGATTGTGGGTGAAATATCTCAAAAAATATTGGTCAGATTGCCATGTTATTTAGTTACAGACATTCATGTCCCCATTAGGATGAATTGCAATCACTTTGATGATACCTTAACTCTTCTCTTCTATCGCTGTCATCAGGTCAAAATTTCAGTTTGTCCAATTTGGTTTCTGATCAAATATCTGCAAGACTAAGGACTTTCCAATCAGCCTCAGCTGTACTTTGTGTTTTTGGTGCAAATTAGAAAGTGTTAGCATTGTTAACACACTGAACTAAGATAGTCTTCACATTATGTTAGCAATGATATTATGTCCATTTGAGCATGCTGATGTTAGTATTTAGCTCAAGGCGCTGTTGTGCCTAAGTGCAGTATTTATCACAGCGCTAGTAGCATAGCTGTAGGCTCTTAGCCTTATTTTCTTTACTTTCCTTTTGTCTTTTATAAGTTTATATTGTAACCTGCCTGTCAAGAAAAGCTCAGCATAACAAAGGCAAATAAAACATATTATTACAGTCAATTTTAGGTCTGTCATAACAGACGTTTTGATTATCTGCAATTATTGACTGCTTAGTTATTAAAAAGACATTTAACCATCTGCCTACCCTACACCCAAACCCTCTCATCCATGTTAGACACAGATTCAGTGAGGTCATCTCAGCTTTAGCATGAAGGCAAACACAACCTCTAATGGGGGACGTGATGAAGCAGAAAGGAATTACCATGAAAATCCATAGACACGCTTATAGTTAGTGTGTGCACCTGTCAATTATTTTAGACACGGGTCACCTATGCAAAGGTGGGGAGAAATGTGAAGGGGAAATTACTGGAGTAGAAAGATATTGGAAATATTGGAAAGTATAAAAAAATTAAAAGCTTCAGCCATTGCCAAGTAGCCCGGTACGCTGACTGTGACTCTCTGTGGACGCTCAACCGACAGCTGAACATGTCTGATAAGAAGTGAGCCAAGGAACAGTGGCAGAAAGAGAGGTAGCAAGACTTAAAGAGAGATGAGAGAGAAAGAGACAGGGAGAGAGGAGTGAGTCTGTGGAGCATGATGCTGTTTATTTGATAGAATAAAATCTTATCCAACATTAGCTTGAATAAGCACTCACACTGTGTCTAAACAAGTAGAAATTTCACTAAAATGTAACATTGTTGTTTTTATGCCCAGAGGAAACATTTATATTAGAAATGTGGCAAAATTAGTTGGACCTGTTTTCTCAGTTTAATTAACCTAATGAAGAGGAAAATATGTTCTCTGACCCCAGACAGTGTAAGAACTGCTTTCAAAAAATAACAATGCATACTTTGTAGAATGAAAGAAGGTGGAGGAAGATTGTATAGTTGGTAAAACAAATTCATGACATAAAATATCTAAAATAAGATCTGAAATTAGCAATTTTTAGAAATGAATCAGTGCCTTGTTGTACAATGATTGTGTCTATTGCTAGCATAAATGATCCAAATGAGAGCCCCTGTCAGTTAGAGCCCGTGCTCATTACAGTTCCTGTACTTGTATTCACACACAATTCTGACATCAGGGTTTTAAAAGAGATCACATTATTCCCTGGTGACTTGTTAGCTACAGAATTAATTTCAAGATTTTAAAATGTATACATTTCTAGTGCCCACCTTAACAGAACTTTTAACCTTGTATGACCCACAATTCAGCCTGCAGATACAACTCTATATTTTGTTGTCGTTGTTGTCATAGTTCTTATTATTACTGTATCCTCCAGCCCCAACCCCAACCCCCAGTTCCTCCATAGCTGAACAAACAATGGTTTGTTTTTATTTTAATCAAATTCAGCAAATGAAAGGATAAAACCTTATGGGTCAGTGAAAATGAATATTTTCTTATGGACCTCCACAAAAATAGTTGTGAACAAAGGTGGTATATATATCAAGCTGAACAGCTAACCAATACTCCCTTTTGGGCTGGCATAGCAGGGTTTCAATAACATCCCCAGCACTGAAATAAACAAGTGCAGAAAGAGTGCAGTATTCACATCTACGGGCAAGCAGATGATGTTGCCCACTAACATTCATATCTGACTGAGGGTGTTTTGATCCTCACTCTTCCTGAACTGCTTTGTTTTTGTTAACCACTTCCCTCTGCAAGCTATTTTCACAGCTGCACAGTTTTCTTCCTGTCTCCTATGTTTTCCTGCTGCACTGTGGCCGGCTGGCATGGAAGAATGAGCAGTCTCAAAAGAAATTACCTTGGATTGGCTCCATGCAGAAAGAAAATAAATAATTTGAAAGCAACTTTTTGTCTGACATAGGGTGTTCTCACAATTTACTTTGCACTAGATATCAATCAGAATGAAAGATTTTCTTTCTACTGTTAATATATGTTAATTTTCAACTGTTCAAACCTGTTTCTAAATATCGGCTGATCTCTGTGCAGCCCTGGTTATCTCACAGTCTTTTCATGTACCTGCCAATATCCTGTCTCCTGCTGCATTGTAAACTGCACAGTGCCCAGTGCACACTCAGGAATCCATGCTCATCAACCCTGTCCAGCTTATTCCTTTTAATCTATTGTCAGCCTAAACAAAACCTGTCTTCTGATAGTACAGCTTGCCAATAAGACCAACAGGACTGACAACAGAGGACTAACTGGTCAACTGGGTCTCACAAGGCCACACATTGATTGGAAGTTTGATCCATTTTTGTACCACTTTGGGCCCATACATGTCAGCACAACCTGGAGGGGAGCCTGCAAGCCAGCAATATTACAGTAAGTTAACATTGTTTTTCTTACTCAGGGTTATGATCTCATCACAAACATGACAAAAGTTGTGCAAGTTGCAGAGCTCGCATACAGACACCATCCCTTTTTCACTGTTTTCTGTGTAGTTGGTGGACAAAAATATGTGAAATACCAAACAGTATCTATAATATAAAGGAACAGCAACATCTGCAGTGGTGATTTGTAATGTACAGTGCTCTGCTTTGATCTCGTAATTTGTTCACATTTAGATGATGCCGTAGTAAGTCATTTTTCAGACTGTTTTCCTTTAGATAATGAATTTCTTAAGGCACTTATAGTATGGAAAGTATTATTCTGTAGAGTAATGTTACATCCAGATTGACATTAGAAAAGTCCAGCTTGCCAATAAAATTTTATTTTATATAGAATGGTGAATACTATCTCTCATGCCAGTGCGACCATTATCTGGTTATCTTAGCTTAGCATAAAGACTGGAAACAGGAAGAAACAGCTAGCCTGGCTATGTCTAGAGCAACCCACGTCTAAAAATTAACTAAAATGTCAAAACTATTCCTGTAAACTGACACATTCTGCTATTTTTGCATTTAAAGAAATGTAACTTGACAAGTCTAGCAACTTTTGCCTTTGTGGCCAGGGACCTAAGCCATCCTCCGAAGAGTTCCAGGGGTCACCAAAAAAATGAGTAACAATATAATGATGTGATATAATTGTCAATAATTTGTTATAATGCTCCTGACCTGAGAGCGATAGTCAAATGTTTCCAGGAAGGCCTTCATTCATAAAATCATCCTTGCATATATAAAAAATCATTTTCCATCTATCACCTAATCTGTATTTCGTATAAAGTTATGTATCTGGTATGAAGAGCCATCCAAAAAAATCAGATCTACAAAAATCCAGAAGGGCCTGTAGTCTAATGTAGATCTATTTGGCGTCTTTTTTCACTTGATAGGTCTCTTATTTTGTTGTGCCCTCGTGCGTGACATTTATTTGTCTTCCACACAATGAAATCAAAGGGGAACATTAATCAGGCAGTGTTCATGATACCGCTGAACATGATGTCTCAGGTGCTGGAGTATTTCAAGCCCCACAGGTCTGATTTTGATGAAATTTAGCCAGATGATGCATTCTGGCACTGCTGAAGAGATTAAAATATTACACACTGGTTTAATGGGGACATTATATTTGTAATTTTGCACTTTTACTACACTTGGCAATGCTTATTACTCTAATTATTACAAATCCAAGCTGAAAAGAATAATTTCAAATAGATTGTCTTAATAAAGTTGTGTCATAGACAATGTTTGGTATAGTTAAAATGGTACCCTGAGATTTCCATCAATCAGTATTTTTACCAGTTTATTCCCATTTATAACTGGGATGTACTCTACAATGCTGTATGTCACAATTTATAAAGCACAACAAAATTAAAGGTAATTTTGATAAAATCTGGTGGTAAGTAAGTCAAGGTGAAACTGCAGAAAATAATGTATGTTTGCTGAAATCACCTCAGTGTAGCCTGTTTGGAATCAACAGAGTACCACCATATGTGACAACAAGTCAAGTGTTTGCCTTTGCAACTGCGACCATATGAGAGGAGGCACTGAGATGTAAAAATGATGAATAATAAAAAGGATTAATGATTTCTCACCCATACCACCTAGGGAAAATCCCCATATGGAGTTTCCAGTCAATGAATTAAACTCACAGATGTTTCAGCATCTGGTTGATCCTTTTGGCATTTGCCAAGGTAGGATACATCACCGGGAGGAGGAGGGGGGGCCTACATGCTCTTATCTCCTGTTTTTGCACGCACAAGTAGGCACTTCAAAGGTCTACCACTTAGTCTATACATAAGCAAAATAAATGCCTGACAAGCCCACCTTCCCTTCAGCTTGCTGTGGGTCAGATGTCATCAGTTTACTGATTGGTTGACAGGCATGTCATTCAAACAGTAGAAGGATGAAGGCAGATAGTTTTTTACCTCTTGGTTCTTCACTACATGCATTACAGTGAATGTCAGCCATTCTTGTTCAACAGAAGGGTCGGGCAGAGCAGTGAGCTCAAAGGGTTCTCCTGACCAATGGATGAGCAGGAAAGACATGCAGATGCAAACTTGTAAGCTTGACAGGTTCATGCATGAGGATTATGAAGCAGCATATCTAGTCATATTTTGATATAAAACCGGTAGTGGTGAGGTGGATTATGCTGCAGGATTGGACTGAGAAGTTTTTATGGATGTTTTATTTCCACAATGAAAACCAGTCCCTATTGGAATCCATTGCAGCTGCTGTGAATCTAAGCTGACTACAGCCTCAATTCCTCACGAAGGAGTGAGCTATGAATTTTTTATAGCTTTTTCAGACCCTTTGAAGTCTACAGGGGGTAAGTGTTTATACTATAAAGACAGATTTTGAATGAAGTATCACTTTTTAATGTAAAATAAAATAATAGCGCTGCTTCAATCATACAACTGACACGCATACACAAGCAAGCAGAAAGGCATGCAAGTTATGTATTTCAGAATACTTCACATTTATGCGAATGTGTCTGAGAAGGTTCAAACTGACTCAAACAAACCTCTCAATCTTCCTGACTCACAACCAGAAAGAGAGGCTGTGTCAGTAGAAAGGAAGCAAAGCTCCAACAAGATGGAACATGTAAAATTTAAGGATTCAATGCATGACTGCTCAGTTGTACGGTGGATTCAGCATTTCCGACATGCCAAGCAGAACTGACAGATGAAGGTACAAAAGACAAGAATGGCACGGTGTGACGCTTTAAAGCAACACAAATTGCTTCCTTTCTTGTCTCGCTTTAGCTATGAGATACCTCACAGCGACAACAAAACTGTGAGTGCAGTTTGAGAGCAGCACAATCAACAACAGGATTTAGTGAAAACTCCTACACATGGTCATTTTTAACATGAAACAGAAAACAGTTTGTGGCCCCATTTCAGTTTATCAACCATTATAAATGTAATTTGTTTTGTCTCTGCTGTATTTTTTGTTCTGTGTAAAGTCATGCACGCTTATCTGCAGTCAGAATAATCACCTGCAGATACCGTAGAACACCAATGGAGGGGGAAAAAAAGAGTTGGATCACCCAGTGCCAAAAGTTATTAATTTTATCTAAATTTTCATGATGTACTTTATAACACAACCTCAGCCTGATAAAAAACAGAGGCAGTTGAAATATGTATGCATCCCAAATATCCCCATATGCACTATTGTATACCCCCTGAATTTTTATCATAACCATTGTGTTGTGAAATTTGAGATGACCATGTAACATGAGGACCTAGATTAGAAAGCAACCCCTCTCCCCATCACGTAATTTAGACCTAATCTGAAACAATTTTCTCACACTATAGTTACATGTTGGACTCAGCAAACCATGACATCCTTTAGGCTTTGCAAGAATAAATTCTCCATCACTTCAAAGGCGGTTCGCCACAGCAAGAGCAGCACTTTGCAACTGTTGTAGCCTGCCAGCATCAACACGTTCAGTTAGAGGCTTACTCATACCCCGTGGTGAATCTCTGGAGAAAATTGTGAGTTTTTTAAACAGTTTTGCTCTTGTGACTGCTAAATACAAGACAGTTAAAGTGACTGAGAAGAAGTTAAACAATGTACATGTTTATCTGCACACTTACTGTGTATGCTCAATATACCACATTCATTCTACGGATTTCACAGAAAACAGTCACCATATGAAGGATAAACAAATGATTCCCTATGCAACCTTCTTTTTGAGTTTCTGAAGATTTATTTCAATAGAATATTTGTTAGTATGCATCAGAAGCTCTGGTTAGATGTGGAGTTATAATTACATAAAATGACTTTTCTGTGATTTCATTTGGTTCAGTCAATATTTGTCGAAATCAATAAACTTCTTTAGATGCAAAAAAGCCAGAGAGTGAAGGCTGTAAGCTCCAACCAGAGAACTAAGGTTGACACATGGGAGACTACAAAGGTGACTTTGTTTTGTAAGATTTAAAATACAATTTGCAGTTCATGTTATTGCAGTGCTGGAAGTAACGTGCTCATAACATTACCCAGAGCCCAGCTCCAACATTTTTCACAGAGATTATTTTTCTCTTTGCTTTGTCCACTTGTCCACAATTGTAGAAATGACATATGCCTTCCATTCTACTGTGGACTTACCCTCTAATCTGTGACGATGAAAATGTATGTTTACTCTTTTATCGGTTGAGAGCTCCTTAAAAAGATAAACTAACCAAAATATATATACTTGGCCTTGAAGAAATAGTCTTTTTCAGCTTGCCCCTGCAGCATTTCTCCAATCTATGCAGAGGTTCATCTGTTCCAAGTGCTTTTGACATTGAGAGATTTAGTTCTTTGTGGCATCTTAAAGTCATTGTGAGGAACGGGGCAAGGGGCACTTTGTTTTCATCTTCACAAAGTATACCATCTGTTTAAACACCCACAGCTTTTAAAACCGGTCAGATATCTGTTTTATCTATTCATTCTTGTACAAGGTATTCAGTTTACATAGTATGGCACATTTATCACTTGAAATTCTAAGTCATTTTTGAGTTTCGGAATTATTTCTAGCTGGTAACAGGCAATTTTATCATCTGAAATGACAACTGTTACTAGCAGATTTTATCAGTTGTAGGTAGCGAACTATTTAAGCTAACAGCTCAATGACTTGGTGTAAAACCATGGCTGTATTGAAGAGAAATGGATACCACATACAAAAATAGAGCTACATTAATTCCTATTGAGGCTGCTTCCTGAGCACAGTGGAAAAAACATGTTTCTGTTTCACATTTTTGGGCCCATAGAGCATTTGAAGTAGAGTTTTACTAAAGTGGAGTCAGCTAAGAGTGTGCATGTCCGAGACTTCCACTGGTTGAGCTGCCTGACCTGTTGGCTCCCTACACACATATTTTATTCATATGGCTCCTTTGGACTTTCCAAATATTATTTCACATAATTTGGTATTACAGTTGTTCCTTTTCCTATGATTGTGTATGGGACTGTTATGGCCTCCCTAAACAAGCAAAGGCTCCGGAGACTGGCACATACAGAAAGGACGCCAATACCTCTGGTTTATCAAAAACCAACGACCAGTTTTATTGTAAACATAATAACATACTCAAAGTACAAAGGAAACAAACAAAAAGAGGGTAGAGATCCCAGCCAAAAGAATCAAAAGATGAGGACACGCTGACAGACACGCCACGGGCCGTCACATCCAGTTGTCCCCCCTAAACTACACCTCAAAATGAAATCTAACCTATACCAAAATCGAAACAAAAAAACAAAAACGGGACTACCGGTGATCTACACCCCAAACTAAAATAACAAACTAACATAATACAGGCCAGCACTCTTAACCATGCTGGGAACAAAAAGCAGAACTTGGAACAGAAACCGCTGCAATGTGCCACAATGAGTCAATGAGACAAAAATCAGTCTCTCCGCACTCTGCTCCTCCTCCTACTTCTACGCTCGGAGAATTAATTGACTACAGGTGCCCCATTCCTGCAGGAGATAACAGGTAAAAGGAGGGAGGAGGACCAGAGGAAACCAGAGAGAGAAAGAAGAGGATGGAGGAGACAGAAAAAAATAAACCCTCATACAAAACATAATGCCAAAACAAGGGCCAGAGCCTCCTTTTCAATGGCGGAATGCACCCATTGAAGTTGATTACATTTCTTAGAAAAATAAGAAACCAGGTGCTCCACACCATCATCCCCTTCTTGAAGGAGGACAGCACACACTCCCACATCACTCGTTTCAATGGAGCGCCTGAATGGACAGTCAAACACAGGCGCACCAAGTACTGGTGCCTCAGTCAGCAAAGCCTTTATATACTCAAACCCACTCTGAGACCAGTGAAATCATGTTTTTCGGATCCGCAAATCGAAACCCAAAAAACGGTGCAGGTCACGCCTAGGAACAGGAGCAGGGAACGACCGAAGGGCTTCAGTCCGTTGGAGTTGGTCTTCTCTGTGCAAGGCCCTCTCAAACTCCTGCAAGACAAGTGGTTGGGTGATGGCAAACTGCAAAACCTGGTCGACTATGTTTGCAATTTCCAGTTCAAACTTCACAGTGCTTGTGAATTGGCAAAGCAAAACATATCTGTTGCACAAACAAAAATGAAGAGGCTCTGGATTGATAAAGATGCCAGAACTAGAAGTTTTAACCCAAAGTGTTGGTGTTGCTGCCTGTGGCCAGTTCTGCTCTGCAGGCCCATTACAGCGGTTCTTATGTGGTTCAAAACAAACTGAATGACCAAGACTACATAGTTGCCACTCCAGAGCATAAGTAGAGAAGTAGGTTATGTCACATTAACAGGTTGAAACCTTACCTGGAGAGACAGCTTGTCAGAGGGGAGAGTACAGCTGCCTTGGTTCTGTCCAGTGCTGACATAATTGATAAGGTCCCTGCAGTTTTGGTGCTGCCCAGTGCTGATTCCCCTGAGGTGCAGGTTGCTTCAGCACTGTCCGCTGAGTTGACCGGGGGTGTGGTAGGGCCATCAAGTGTTGTGGTCCAGGGGCAATTGAAAAATTCTGAAATGTTGTTTAAACTTTTCCGCATCTGGTTCAATCACAACATGGGGATATGGACAGTTTAATTAAATCCCATTTGTCACATGTGCTGCAGGATATCAACGTGGGGGATTAAAACAGCATGCATACAGAATGAATCCTGATATGCGTTTACACCTGCAAAAACAGGTAGACTATATGCTGGAGAACAGCATTGCAGAGCCAGGTTCTAGTTCATGGAGTTCACTGTGTCTCTTGGCACTAATGGCTAAGACTGGTCTTATCCTCTTCCCCAAGTTGAGGACTGTGTTGATCATGTTGACAGTGCAAACTACATTACAAAACTAGACCTATTAAAAGGATATCGGCAGGTGCCACTAACTCTTTGGGCAAAAGAGATTTCTGCATTTGTGACTTCTGACACTTTCTTGCAATATACAGTGATGCAACTTGGCATGTGTGATGCTCCTACAACCTTTCAGCACTTAGTAAATACAGTGTTGTCAGGTATATCAGGCTGCGAAGCTTACCTGGATGATATTGTGGTCTATTCAAACTTGTGGAATGATCACATTCAGCAACTCCACGCAGTATTGATGCCAATCTCACACTTAATCTGGTGAAATGTGAGTTTGTCCAGGTTACGTTGACATACTTGAGCAAAGTCGTAGGTCTGGGTCAAGTGAAGCCAGTTCACTCCAAGTGCTTTCTGAGCCAGTGTGTGTCACATAGTGAAGACAAAAGCTGTAGTTACCCAGTACAGCCATTCTGCCAAAATCACAGCCCAGCTCGGTTCCTGTAGGGTAGTTTAAAATGCTATGTCGCGACTCAAACAGACTTTGTAATTTTTCCAGATGACTTGTTTCGACACGAGAGCACTGTTAAAAGGTCTTAAATGTGCACTCAATGACCACATGCTTGATATTACGTGAGAAGAGTGAAGCTTGTGACTGTCTGTTAAAGATGAAAGACAGAGAGCCCATCTCCTTACCAGGGATGATCCTTGCAGAAGACATGTTAATGAAGAAACACCATTGTAATCCTCATAAGTAATATAGAAGTATTAACTTCCCCCATTCCAGTGAAGAGAAGCACAGAGATGTTAACATTCGTCTGAACTCTGGTAACGTCCATTCTTGGCTTCCACACAGTTGGGAAATACTTCCAGAATACAGTGTATGGGTTAGCCTTGGATGGGCCTTTATTTTTTGAGCAACCTGTAACCCCACAAAGGCTTCTTGGCCTTGGTTTCTAATGTAGGTAGTAGTTTGCCAAACATGCTAGCAAACGCAACTTAACCCTCCTGTTATGTTCATTTGTCAGGAACAGCAATGGTGTTCCCGGGTCAATTTGACCCAGTGCATGTTTAATTATCCAAAAGATGTCCGAAACCAAAAAAATCCTAACAAGCACTGTTTAGTATTTCATTACTAACTCCATTACTAACTATTCTATCAATATTTAGTGTAATGGTGTTCCTTACCTCTAACAGGTTCAATTGGGATAATTCACCCGTTTTTCATAAAAAAAAAAATGCATGTTCAAACTTTTTTTTTAAATGTTTCACCACTTTATTGCTTTTGAAAGACCAACATATGAAACACAATAGTTTTACATAACATTGAAACATAACATATAAATTTTGATATAAACATGCAGGGGGTGGTTGCAAATATGTGAGATGAACCATTTTTATATTATATGTTGATTACACTAATTAAGGCAAGCAGAAGAAGTTTCATACTGAAAAAATACTTTTAACTATTTTTCCTAGATCTTCAAACTTTAAAATGGGTCGATTTGACCCAGAACATAACAGGAGAGTTAAGTTAAAGCAGACACACTTTTTACAATTTGCTTAATGTTTTTGGTTTTGGGAAGGCACAGAAGTACTTACCTCTCCAAACTTTGAATGCAGAGTATCTACTGTCCCATGAAACCTGCTTCAGGATGTGAGGAAATCTAAACCTTCACTGACCTGTGTCTAGTTATGGTTGCTAAGCTATGATTTGATAATCTCTGTTTGGAGGTCGGGTTCAGTGAAATCCATTAGTTCTTCCAGGACTATATAATCATCCTAATAAAGCAATAATCGACCCCCAATACACACAATACATATGATGTAGCATTCAATGTATGGCTGGAAAATATTCAGTGGCAAAAATACAGATGTTTTCCATTTGGACAACATTTACAACACTGACTTTTTTTTTTTTTTTTTTTTTTTTATTGTCACTGTAATTAAACTGAAGCTAAATGCTAAAAGTGAGCGTGCCATTAATTTAACTGTCTGATTTTTTGTTTGAGAAGGGGGTTTATTTTATATTTCATTTGACTGCCAATGAACAGACACATTACATGGTTTTCAAAAACTGCTTTCCCTCAGGCATTTGTAAAATCTCTGAGTGAAATCTGGCATTGTGCAGTGTAATGTAATGACCACAATTACATTGTATTCCATTGTGCTTTTTGGTCTGTTCCGCAAAATTGCTACACCCAGCCATCTGTTTGCTCTTTGTCCATCTTTATCTTTTTCCCACTCTATGTCATCAAGAGGGGCTAATCACAAAGCTGAAATGTGGACTGGAAAAAATACAACGTACAATTTAACAAAATAAACACTGCTGCAGAACATTTCTGTAAAGAGAAAGATGATTCTGTCTGTGAATGGGAAATAACCTGATAGATCCCTTTTTGTTGTCTTTTCTTCTTCTTGAATTCCCCATCTTCAGAAGTATAACTAAGTAGGAGGGTATTGGTAGCAAGTGAGTTAAGGTGAGTCAAAGTTTTCCACCTTTTGAGGTTTACCTGAAACAACTTCAAAGTACATCACATCTCTATACTCAGCTGTGAAGTTTGAATTTTGAAATCCATTGCCAAGAATCAAACAACATTAAGCCTCTTGTTTTAAATATCTGCAGATTATGATTAGAAAAGCTAGTGTTATGGACAAAAAGTTAAAAAATATACCAAACTCCAGACCTTAAACCTAACCTTAATCATACCCCAACTGTTTACTCATTTATCAGTAAATATTGCAAGACAAGCTTTTTGTCTACCAGTTGGAGGTGACCTCCCATATGTGTGAACAGTTTCTTCCCCCTGCAATGTAGGTACATTAATATTAATAAGCTCATATTAAAAATTTAGTACACAGACACATTCACACATGTTTTAAAGCAAGACATTGTAACATTTGCCAAACAGCAGCCACTGTGACTACACAGCAATTCTGAGTTTCCCCTTTTGAAATTCTCTTGAATCAGTTATGACCTCCGCCAAGAAGGTTATGTTTTCACCTGTTTGTGTGTTTGTTTGTCTGTCAGCAGGATTACGCAAAAAGTACACATCCGATTTGCATTAAACTTGGTGGAGGGATGAGGCATGGGCCAGGGAAAAACCCACTAAAATGGGGCTTAAAGGGGGATAGAAGGGGCAGATTGAAGAATTTTTTATCACTTTCCGCAACATTGCAAGATATAGAATTTTTGACAGTCAAAAATCTCAGGATAAAATGTATAGATCTTCATGTAAAAAACATGAAGATCAAGTTGTACTTAACTTACTTAGTAACACATATGGCACCAGCAGTATTTAGGAATGCTTCCAACAGTGTGTAAGCATTAGTTTAAAATTCGCACAGTAGCAGCTGTGCAAATTGTATAATGCTGAGGTCTCAGACTATTTCCTTTTCATCTTTTTTTATTTCTATTAAAAGAGCTACACAGACACATAGGATTGTTTGGTCTTGGCCTTGTAAACTGTAGAATGCCATTCTCTTTTTCTTTTAGTAATAAATACATTGAAACATGATATATCACATGCGACATATTAAACATTGCGAGATATTTTTTTACATTTTCGTTAGTTTCTCAGGAAATACTGTAAAAAATCTTCATGTAAAAAATCTGACATATTTACAGTCTTGAGAGCTATGACTTTGTACAATTTGGTGCAGATCCAGATAACAATCTGACAAAATGTACTGACCTGATTTGCACCAAACCTGGTGGAGGGATTGGGCATGGGCCAAAGAAGAAGCCTTTAAATTTAGGGACAGATCCGGATCATTTACTATAAATTCAATTCTTTTTTCTCTTAAGTCTGGTGTATGTTGTTTGACATTGGCCATGACATCTGCCCTCTAATGAGTTCCATTCTGGGTGCTTAAGAATCGAACTTTTCTTTCCTAAATGGAGGACTGTGTTATTTCAATTATGAAAAGTTATCGAGCCACACTTTAAACAATGCAAATAAACAATTTTAATAAAACTGACTGAAGCAGCGGAGTGCTTGAGTTTGTCACCTTATCTGCTCTCCTCTATATAAGAAACCATAATTATGGTCTAATTTCTACCTTCATTTTCAGTATTAATAAAGTCCACCAGCTGAATTTAAATTCTAAATGCCACTACAGGAATCACTTGTATCAAAGAATGTTACCTCCACAGAAAATAGTCAGAGGTCTTTTCAGTAACTTAACCTTTGTTGCTACCCCGGGTAGACATTATAAATTAGTCTCTAATGAAAACCTAAGTCAGTTGAAAGGCTTCTATTTTTGTGAGTTGTTCATTATTCTCATGAATAAACTGTAGTGTATGCTGTGTGACTGTGTGTAGGTGAAATTGTGTGTGTGTACATAGCTTTAATTACTGCACTTGTGCAGGTCCATGTGTGTGTGCACCCTGTCTGAAAATTGTGTGTGTGTGTGTTTACCGATCATTTGCAGAGTGTGCTGTAGAAATATAATGATTGCATGGGCGGGAGAGATAATATTATCTAGGATGTCCAAAAGACCAGGCAATGTCACTTGGTGGGATAAGTGTGAGCTAGCAATTGAATAGAGGTCCATTATTGCCAGCTGCGGATTTCTGATGATGTTTTGAAAGCTATTATAACGCAGAAATTGAAAGAGCTGAGAGCTCAATACAGAGTGCTCTCTACCAGCTCTGGCTTTTTAAGTAAAGCGCTCCCCCATGGATAGAAAGCCATCCAGTGGTGTCTTAGTTTGGAGAGGGGAGAATGGAAATAAAGAGGGCTTGAGGAAAAAGAAAAGGCAACCATGTGTGTCAGTTTGCAAAATATGATTTCAATAACAACATAGCTTCAGACCATTGTACAAAAATACTTCTAATCATAGTGAGACATGACTTGTTACTTGTTGCTGACAGCAGCTCGGTTACCTTTTTCTTAGTGTCGCATAGTCAGTGGAGGAAGGTCTGCCTGCACCCATTATCATTCTGCTATATGAGTTTGCATTTCTTTATACCAATCACAGTAATCTTGGGCTGCACTGAGCCCAGGATGCAGCAACGGTGCCCCTGAAAAATAGTGTGGGAGGGGAGCATGTTAAGGTGGAAAATTTGCATATTGGGAATCAAGCACTGTCATTAAAATGGCTAATTTACCCACAGAGAAAACACCACAAAAAACAGCAAAGACATATGTTGAATCAAAACTTATACCCACTGCTTATATCAGATGAGTCAGACTATGTTTTTCTTCTTAACTGAAGAGGAGTCTTCATTTCTAGTGGTCAAGACATTTTTAAAATATTGCTACTGGTCCTCTGCTCTTTCCTGTTTTTTATACCACTTCAAAAATCTCCATCTCATTTAGACTCTTCAGTTTGGCTATTGAAGAGTCTGAATGAGATGAGAAAATATCCTGGTCCCATTGAACAATTCTGCAAATATCTTCAATCCTGTCATGTTTCTGGGTCCACCTCAAATATAAATTTGGCTTTAGGACACATGACATGAATCATTCAAAATGAATTACAACTTTCTACTGATACAGGAACAAGGAGGAAAAAAAATTGTGCATAGCCTCTTCTTTATACTTGAATGAAAGTACTGAAACATTCTGAGAGAAGTCTGCATCGCTATCTAAGACCTTCTTTAGGGATTTAAGCAACTGCTGGGGATTTGTATGTACTTGATAAAAGCTAGAGGACCATGTGGCTGTTTGGTTTCAAATCAAATCTCAGCAGATTCAATTCTCATTCTCTCCTGTTTACAGAAACACCTGTTAACCTCCAAAGCAGAGTATTTATTGATGTCCTATATCTCTATATCTATACCTATATCTCTACCATATGTACATATCATGTGAATATCAACTGTACCCATGTGTGGATGTGTAAGGAAAATATTTCTGTGTCTTACTGTCAAAAAAGGTGGAATTGCTCTGTCACTACGGCAGCAGCCTACATAGCTATGTACATTACAGTACAGCAGCTACTGTACGAGGACTTGATCCCTCAACAGCCTCTCAACCGGGAACACTATCAGTTTTATTCAATGGGGCCAAACACCACTGCAAGGCATTGAACCAAGGTCTTTGTAGTCCCCTGCCCCCTGTGCCACCCAGGTGGCTCAGTCACCTCACTGACTTAAACTGCAACCTTCAATGAAGATTGAATTGGAGCACATTTCGACCTTCGTTGGGAGAGTATTTCATATTACAATGTATCAAAAGTATATGTCAGACAAATTATATTATATACATTTTTGAAATGTGTGCATTTGTTACCTTTGAGTGCGTTTCTCTGTTTGTGGTGAAGCAAAAAGCTTCTTCTCTTTCCAGTTACTACTCATCAGAAATTTGAAACCCCTCCAGGCATTGTGGTTAGCTATATATTATACAGTCTTCTATTGCTATGAGGGAAAATTTGTGACTTTAATCTTTCACCTGACCGTCACAAGCCAGACACACATACTGTACACTGACAGGACACATACTACCATCACATGATAAAAAAATTTAAAAAAAAGAAGAAAATATTGAAATGCCTACAAGATTGCATACTCATGCATATACCTACAACCTCTTGGAGGAAAGGTATTAGTCACTGGGACAGGCATGAAATGCATGAAGGAATACAGCTTTGGGTGAGTGGGTCCAAGGCCAAAGAGACAGAATGGTTAAATACAGCCAACAGTTTGACATCTCTCTAACTTGGGTCAGGATGGTACAGGAGGTTAGGTGGTGCGACACCTTTTAGAGCGAGACATATTGTAATCTGTATGTTTTTTGTGTTTTTTTCATTTTAACCTCTGCTTCTTTGCAAGATTAAATTTCTCAGCTTCACCATACCGCTGTGTGTATACGGAAGATATGAATCTGTAAGTTTAAGTTGAAGGCAGCAACAAAGTGTGCATTGCCCAGAAGAAACACAAAGGAGGAGGTTTTAAAAGAGCGTATGGGTGCTTTGTCAGCCGGTATCTGCCAATTTCTCTCTCAAAATGTGTCCTTTCACCCTTGAAACTGCGTCCCATGATCGCAAAGTGGGAGGCACTCAGACACGAAGGATGTGCACAGGCTCAGAATACATAAACACCTATAGATGAACACACGCACACACACAGGCACACATGCTTACTCAAGTTTCACCATTTACTCAATACTTGAATAGGCACAGTGCAGTGTAAAGGTCCCTTTTATGCTCATTGTGTAGTTTTAAGGCCATGGGTCATTGTCTCTGGGAATGTCATTTGCCAGAACATTTTATGACACTGTCGGTCGACCTCATAAGCCCCGGGGAGGAGACTGAGAGAAAGAACTCATCTTTGTATTAAAGCTATAAATAAAATCATTGGACTTGTGATATTGTTTCAAACCTCTAGGCTGCTTGCTCACCATGCTGCTGTGAAGGACAATTTTCTGCCTGTGACAGGTGTTAGAGGATTGTTGAGTACCCTCTAGCAGTTGAGAAGAAGGTCTCTGGACATGGGCTACAGACAAAAGGATGCAGTGACTGAGACACTGACCCCTGATCGGGTTTGTTATCTCATCTGGTAGAGGACAGAGACAGTTTTACTAACATTCACAGACAAGCAGCCCCACAGTACTGAGCCATGTGCACGTGACGTGGTAAGTGTGCACGAATCCTCCTGATGCGACAGCAGACGAAATGAGCTCAGCTACCAGACGCTTTCTACCTAACTAGCATTTAGCTCCGTCACCACTACAGCAGATTCTGAATAAGTGTGTTCTTAAAAAAATGGCTGTATGGAAAAACCAAAATAATGACACTTAAAGGAATTACTTGGTCACTCTCAGAAATATGTTTAGCCTTTGTTTTCTTACCAAGAGCTAGATGAGGAGACTGATGCCAATTTCATGGTTGTGCAGTAAATGTGAAGCGACTGCCAGCAGAAGCTTAGCTTAGCCTAGCTTACCACAAAGACTGGAAACAGGAAATGACGCCACACCAGGTTGTTTTTACACTTGTAAATGTATTAAAGACAAACAGATTTATAATTAGTGAGCTTTAAAGGTGCAGGTGGACAGATTTGAACTGCTGGTGGTAGCATCATCTTCATTAAGCAAATTCGCTTATTTCCTGAAAGGTAACTAAACAAAAGCATTCTTCTAACAAGCCTCAACACCATGTGACCATAACCATGGTAACATAAAATAATGAGTGTTGTTCAACAAATGTATCTGCTGTGTAATTTTAGCTTCCACAGCCACAGAAAATAAAGAAACAACCCCTCCTGTTTGATAGTACCACAATCTTGCTTTGAGAATTCACATACAGTATAAATGTCACAAAACACTACTTTGTGATTACACATCTATTGATATAGTGAGTCCTTGGTCTCCACATCCGAGTTAATCGACATTATGCTGTTTTTGGCGTTTGCTTGAAATTGATGTTTTATTCAGACAAACACTGAGGCATAAAAGCATTTGGAATATTAAAATGCAAGCTAAATTACAAAAACATCTGACATTTAAAGAGCGTTTTAATGACTGTGTGACAGTTTGAGCTTAAAAACAGCACAGCATGTATTTAAAAATAATATATATATTTGTTGTAACAGGAGGTGAGTGGCACAATTTCACAGTCTGTATAAAATACAAACCACCTCTCGAAGAAAATATTCCAACATGACCAAAAAGAGTCCATTATACAGTGGCAGCTAAATTATACTTGACTACTAAAGAGTCTGGCCTCCATGAGACACAACCAACCCTCTTCCTTGCATTCAGTTATAGAGGGTATTTTGGATAGATCAGGGGTCATCTTGTGTAATATCGTCACTCACACCTAGCAGAGGACCAGGCTCTGACACCAGTCAAGATTACAGGGGTTGTCTGTCTCTCAAACTCCATCCCCACCAAACCATTTTCCCATTTCCATAACAGGTCTTTTCAAAAGACCGTCTTTCAGGTAAGCTGTGCTTCAGAGAGTGGCTGAGCCAAAATCACTATACCTCCTCTGTTCTCTGTCAACTCCATTTGCTGTTGAGAAATGTGATCCTGATTGCTGTCAAAAAAAAAAAAAGAGAAAAAAATCCACTGTACACTGTACAGCATTTTACAGCATGGTTTCAGTTCTGCAATATACTGAGGAGTGAAATGAATTTAGGAATTCAGCTATTATAAAATGTATGTAGTCTATACTTGTAGCCTATTTTTCTTTAAAAGGACTAGGAACACCAGAATAGACCAAATGAGACTGATTAAAGATGAAGATTCAACAGATGGATAGACTCTCTTCCCGCAGCATCATAAGCAGATGGTGCAGCAACATCAACTCAAGGACTTCAACTTCAGCTACAGTAGAAAACCAAAGGAGTGGGATTTTGTGTGATTTGGCAACATTTTT
Source organism: Trachinotus anak (assembly GCF_046630095.1). Classification (NCBI taxonomy): domain Eukaryota; kingdom Metazoa; phylum Chordata; class Actinopteri; order Carangiformes; family Carangidae; genus Trachinotus; species Trachinotus anak. Next base: position 16,320,020 of record NW_027273883.1, on the reverse strand, counting down.
TCCTCAGGAAGTTTCACTGGCCATTTGTTTGTTCCTTTCTCATTTCTATCACAATTTCTGACATAACCATGCTTCGATGGAAACAGATTTGCTTCACGGAGCCGCTGAATCTCTGCTTTTATGATGCTTTACTCAGAGGGCTAATGGCTTAAGCCTACAGGGTACACAAGAACAGCCAGTTGTGGGTGGTAAAACCAGAAGATCAATGGATTTTAACATTTATGCTGTCCCTGTTAATTATACCCTGATCTTGATGGAGGCTTTGTTGGCGCAGTCATAATGAGAGTTGTTTATGTCTTTGAAGGGTCATTATAGAAGCCCTGGTTGGAGATCTATCCCTTTTTAATTATCTCTCCATTTGTAAAGTCGTGGTCACATACCCACTGCATCATGCTGTCAGGTGCACTGTTAAACTCTTATGAGGATGGAGCAAGGTTAATTACATTGTTGTTGCAAGGTTATTATTTCCTGAATCAAATTCTGCAAGACGGTAAAATAAAACAAAAAAAAGTATTAAATCATTATACCTCCGACATGAACTAAAGCTACCACACCTACACTGACAACTGACTAAAATAACCTACAATAAATCTGAATACCCATTACTGTTGTCATTTGTCTTTTTTTAAATGCAAAATTACAATAAATGGTGCTTCAATTATTGATGTCATCCATGTTGTTTTATACTGTCACATATCTACTGCACATATCTAAGAGACCATGTCTTTATACTGCCAAAAGCAAAAATAAAAAGGCTTTACTTGTGGTTTCAGTAGCATTTGTGCAAAGACTGTCAGATGTAAGGTTAGATATGCTGCTTCTGCATTTAGTCCTGGTCCATCTGTCCCTGATGGAGAACACCAGCCAAAGCATTTTCTCTCTCTTTGACAATTACAGTGGCTCCCACTATGCATTCTAATACAAAAAACCTAAGCTGAATATGTTTTATTAGGGGAAAAAAAGGAGAAAAAGACTTGTGTTTTATAGACACACTGTCATTACAGCTTTTCAGGAATCCTTAATGCCGTTTGATTTAGAGGCCATGACAACCACAATCCAAAGCCACACTTTTTTTTACAAAAATAAACTAAATCTTTGTCACATGAATAGCCAATAAAATCTGTGTGATCAAAATAATAGATTATCATGGTAGTTGGTCTGAAATGAAAGAATTAATGCTAATTGCTCGTGAAATTTCTGAAAAATACAAAAGAGCATTTACCAGTTGTACTGATATTTGATTCTTGAGTAAAGCTAAAAGCTCCCTTGTCGGTAGCATGTAGCACAGGTGCTAAGTGCCCCTGACTTGAGTTCATTAAAATCCTTTGAGCCTTAATTATCCGTACAAAAATTCTACAGCGTGTAATCAGACAAGAACCATTGTATAGTTTGATCGTGTTACTTTGGTTTAACAGTTAAATTGTGTCATTTTAATAATTGATGTCAATCAATAACAAATACAATACACATACAAATATGGGCCTCTTTTTTCACAGCAGACCATTTGCCATGTGAGAGGATGTTTATTAATTATAGGTGTAATTAATAACATTAATTAATGGTTTTATGCATATTTACTGGGACGCCTGAATAAACATAATTAGTTAAATATGTGCTTTCCCTGTTATGGAAAGTCATTATGTGCTCTATGAAAAAGGTGTATTGGTTTCAAAAACGTCTTCCAGAGCTGAATGTGCTGAATGCAACAACAGGGGAAAGACTTAAAACTGTGTTACGTCCAGATTCACTGTTTTTCAATTATTATCTCATGTACAGAAGGAAAGGTTTTTCAGCATAAAGAGACAGCAAGTTAAAAGTGCAAATATTTAAGATCAAGACATAAGTGAATTTTAACTATTATGGAAAGTTTTAATTACTTTGGGAAGCAATTAGCTCACTTGTAGTCCAACGTCACATTTTGGCCCACAGTCTGTTTTGCAACAAAAACTCAAATCCCAACCATTTAGTTACAGTTTGGAAGATGCTGCTAAAAGTGACCAATAAGCATTGTTCTAAAACAACAACGCTAATGAAACTAACATGATTACAGCATGTAACATAATGCTATAACCTCCTCACCAGACCTATCAGTTGTTTCTATAATTTCATTAACTGTCTCCATTATCAAACCGTGACTTTATTATTTATGGCAGTTACAGACCATCAGCTCTTTCAGAGAACTATGGATGTTGTTGCATCTCTTACAGAGACACAATGTTGTTTTTTTCTCAATTTTTTACTGGTATTGATGAGGCTGTGTCATCCTAACTAAATTAAGGTGCATGTACTGTATATGTTAAATAGCAGTGCTCATTTGCTTGATTTTGTTTGGAACAAATTCCTTTAGCTGCACAATGGAGCGCTGTTGTGCTTTCAAAGCACCTCAAAGGTTAAGTACTACAATTTTATCTTGAGGGCACAATGGACACCCTCACTTGCCACTCCCCTGTCATGTCTTGTCTGAAATTACAAACAACATAGCAATAATAGTTCGAGTTTCCTGTTGTTCACCCTTCACTCCTGGAGGGAACTGTGTAACTGTGTAGCAATCTACTATGCCAGGACTCCACCATGTCTTTCTGCAGCGCAGATTGAGTTCAAGCCCTCGGACCAGAAACAACGATTCAGGCCATCTCTTTATATTTTTCCCTGAAATGAGGAGTCTGTGTGATGGACTGGGTGTTAATAGTAAATGGATCAAACCAGAAATGTTGTCTGTTCAGAGTAAAGGAACCAGCTGTTGAGCCTATATATGTCCTCACAACAAATACAAACCTACTCTTTGGCCTTCAACATACGCTCATAATTTAAGATGCTGTGGCAGCGCTTCTTCATCTGGTGCAAGCAATGAGTAGCAGGGTTAAAGCTATTTAATGATGGTTATATCCATCTACATGGATATCATTTTAATGTTTTAAATCCAGCATTGGCTGCTGACATTGACTATCACTTAAAAATTGTTATTTCCAGTGGTATTCTGAGTATTGTGTCCTAGGCTTCAAAATTTGAACAATTATAGATTTGGAATTGATTTTTGATTATTCATTAACAAAACTACACCTTGCTACTTATCAGTTTCAGTTCAGATGGGGACTAAAGAAAAAAACACTATAGTCAGTCAAATATGAGCCTGTCTTAAATGTACAGAGCCTTATTAAAAATGAACAGTTGTTGAAACATGTGACTGTGATCTTATATTAACCAATACAGTATTTGTTCTTAGCACCAAATGAGTTGATAAAGGTCCTGTAATATATTTATTGCTGGTTTTCTTGAACTGCAGTGATCACAATTTATAAATAGTATGAGTGACAGACTAGAACTAACATCTAAAATCTAGCTCCAAAAGTCTACAGTTATTTATTTATATTTAATGAATGGGAATTTTTTATTAGCTATGTAAAATAAAATATTTTTCCAGTTTCCAAATATTCAATAAATATGTTTTATGAGGCAGTATCCAAGAATGACCCCTTTCCATAAATGTGGTTGCAGCTGCATGTCCTAATTTTGTGCTGTGAACATTATATGAACGAAACAGTCTGCATTACCCAGTCTGAGCATGCCTGTGAATGCTTATGTCAAGTGGGAGTAGACTGACACCAAATTTTAACACAGGAGACCAAATGCGTGACTGACAAAAATCACAGTGTTGGCTAGTTAAATAAACCTTGCAATGTCTCTGAATGCCAGCATAAAGGGGCTTAAGATTAGTCTCAAACCATCAACATCAACGTCATGAAGAATTGTGCCCACCAGTACTTCACCCTGAGGAGACACTGGTGCTGTCACACCTCACAGCGAGATTTATCGGCAGCTCTGTGAGAGGGTGTATGATTCCCTCACACCTCTCTCCTGACTCAGGGGTCATTGACAGTGACTTATGTGAGGGGAGGCAGAAGTGTCATGGGGAAAAATATGTGCGTCAGCTCACATCAGTTCTGTTCTGCTCTCATGGATACCAGTCACATCTGAAACAGTAAGAAGTCCCTGACAGTGATGCTATGATACCTCCAAAACATGCAGAGCTACAAATATATGAAAGACCATAACCATGGAAAAATACCTGTATACTATGTACTGTATATGCACGAAATACATATGTAATGATGTTTTTTTTTTCATTTATAACACAGATTTGGACCATAGAAACACATGGAGCCGATCTTTTTTTTTTTTCTTTAAATTTCTGAGCAGCAATTGCATAGAACAAACCACTGTGGAAGTTAAAAACCTCTGAGGATGCATATTGCATTTTTGTTTTTCTCAGGCACTGATCAACCACATGGATTTTAAAAGCATGTACTGTAAGTGTAAGTGTCTCAATCCCTTAGACACCATGCCTGTCAAGTTTCCATTCTAACACAGCACATATGCAATTTACAATGATAACAGTGGCAGATTTACCACTTGAAATTTATAGTAATTTTTTAAACAATGGCCCTTGATTTCAGAAAGACATGGACACAAGGAGTCCTCTCCTTTCTAGGCACCCATTGATTTTTCCGCCTGAAATGTCAACTTTCACAGGCAGCTGTAGCTAGCTGGCTAATTAAGCTAATGTTAGGTCCATGAGGAGGTTAAGAACTCTGTCTCCAGCTGACTTGTTTTAAACTGAGAACCCCATAAAAAGAGTCTTAAATGTGCACATAAAACAAATGTTTTGGCACATTCATGCAAACGATTCTGCACAATTTCCTCTGCTGTTTCCTACATTATGTTTCCTTATGTCATGTTGTTCAAAATGTATTATATAGGTTCCCTGGTGAACAGTAACATAATTGTGACTAGCCCCGGTGCAAATATGTTCCATATGTTTATGTGCTGTGCATTTGTCCAACATATGAGAGGTAACAAGTAGGTGCTCACCCATTAGAAGTTCATCCGCTGGACCTCGCACTCAGCAAAGTCATTAACAAAACTGCTCAGCTCCAAATTCCTGCTCTGCTGTTCTCTCCTGAGTGTAGGCAATCCTGCTAACATTAGCCTCCAGCTGCACATCAACAATGCTAACATTCAATGAACTTTAGACAAACTGAGTAAAATCTTTATGTCCACAGTTTGTTAAACAGTATGTTGCAAACTGAATCGTCCATTTGAAGCACTCACTTCTTGCTAAAATTAAGGGGAAAAATCTTCTACACATTTCTATTAGAGTTTTTTGATAAATGTGTCCTGAATTGATTAGTTGCTCTCAGGTGAATCTTGACTTGACTCATGTACATGTGACACGTTACATCAACAAATGATCAACCAGTTCTATTAAATAGCTCAGCTCTCATGAACCATCAATAGTAAGTATACTGTATATAGACAGAGCACAGCACAGTGTTACAATTTCTGAAAATGGAAGAACTAGCAATTGAACAGGGTCAACAGCTGGGAGGAAAAAGAGGAGTAAGGCTGCATGGTGGAAAGGTAGGGAGACAGAACAGAGGAAGAGGTACTGCAGAAGAGGCCAAGGACATAAGCACATTCCTGATGAAATAAGGGCCACAGTTGTGGACCATGTTCTCAATCATGGCCTTATAATGGCTCGGCCATTCGAGCATGCTGGTCGAAGGGTGCAGCTGAATGCTGGAAGAACAACTGTCTCATCAATCATTTATACCCTTCATATACAGAGCAGGTATGTAATCCAGCAATGTCCCCTGTACTGTAATACTGTATACTTACTACTATACATATTACAGTAGACCACTTGCATTTTACAGTGTACAGTGTAAATATACTTTATACAGAAAGACCTTGACAGACATGGTCTGGTATGTTCTGTCAACTAATTACAGTAAAAATGTAAATGTGAATCCTGTCCTATCTCTTGCAATCAATCTCCCACATACCACATACAGGACTTCTTGACATAGTTATTGACATAAATATTTACTTTTAAGAGGTGAACTAAGGGTTTCGAGCAAGCTACAGACTTTTGCAGGTAATCCACTGTGTGGTGCTGTACAAATTGTTTTGAGAAATGTATTTACTGTTTTGCAAATGTTAAGGATGATTCGAGGAAGGAACCAAAGCAAGTGGAAAAATTGTAAAAGTTGGCCTCTTCACCAGTTCTATATAAGAAAGAAAGAATACAAGGTTCTATAAATCAGGGATCACCAGATCAAGTTTGACCTCGGCCCAATTTTTTTTTTAACACAGCATAATTAAAGGCTGATTTAAGAAATTGATGGTTGACTGATTTACTGAACTGGTGTTATTTTTTTCGTAACAAAATTAGTGTTGTACAATCTTATCCATAGTCAGGTTGTCCTATAGTCCACAGTGATCAGCTGCACAAATGACGAAGCCAGTAAAGACACTGACAGAGCCTGGAAAAACTTTAAAAACTTTATGGATGTTTGGCGGTCCATCAGCCGACCAGGATTTGAGCCAGTTGTCTCCATGGCCAGTCTGCCTGTGCTCTTGTCTTTTATCTACATCTTTGTCGAAGGCCTTTTTAGGCAAAAATGTGGTTTCTTCAGTGGAGGAAATTCTAGAAGGTTGCTTTCACCAGAACAATGCATACCACACTGTGTCAGCTAATGTGTGGGCAGTGTCTGTGTTTTTATAAACATGGGGAAGACCAATGGTTGAACAGAAGGGACTCACATGCACTAACATACCCGTGCTAGACCAGATACCAAAACAAAGAACAGAGAAACTCCGATTACAACACACACAGCACACCATTACTCCACTATATCTTTGCATAGAAAATAGTTGTTTGGTGCTATTGTTTAAAATCACATTTACATAAACTTTCAAGAAACAGCAAGTTTCTTGTATTGCAGTGTGGAGGGTTAGGTGAAGATCATTCTAAGGTAACACTGTTCGGCTGCTTCAACAAGTGAGGTAGAAATGCTCTATTATTCATATAGTAATTTGTTTCACTTTAACTTTAAGAAATAAAACACTTTTAGGAAGAGGCCTAACCAAAGTTTTTGGCAAATATACTTTATCATGAATGACACATATGACTGGGATTGCCGGAATATAATATATAACATTTTATATATATATATATATATATATATATATATATATATATATATATATATATATATATATAGATAGATATAGATATATAGATATATCATCCATGATGTAATTAAATTGGAGTTTTGGTTACTGAAGGTCTGCAAGCTACTCTGACAGACATGTCAGCAGCATGTTAAGCTCATGTTAAAGCAGAAAATCAACTGTTCACTGCTCAGAGGAGACAGACAGAGGAGACAACAGTAGCTTGAATTCTGATCAAACTGTCGACATATTTCTAGATACAGTACAAACAAGGTACAAAACATTTTTCTTTTGCTTTGTGGCATTTTATCTCCTACGAGGTAGAACATTTGATAAAGGATTTCATAAAATTCAACTGTAGATGTAGTTCATTTACTAGAGATGTGACTAGAAATAAAAACCGTGGCCTTGTGATTGTATTGTGCCTTACATATAGCGACCTCTCAGTATAAGGATATCCAAATATGAAGTCTGGTGCTGTGGTTTGCTACTGTGCACTACGCCATGACAGGAATGTTATTGATGCATCCAGTCATATATGTCATATGCCTGTTTACATATTAATGTCTTGGTTGAGCTCACCTTGTAAGGCTGAATGCTGAATGCAGTAGAGCTCCAGTATGTTTACAATGCCATTTATATTGATTGATTTAAATTGATACTTTATTTTTGCAAAAGCTTTTGTTGTTGCATTGCGCAGCATGAAAATCTGTTTGTGTTGAAAAAAGGAAAATAGTGGGGCACAATGCTCACACAAAACAGGTCTTGCATCGGGAGGGGGTAGGAAGACTGACAACTGGATGGTAGAAACTGACCCCACGTCAGCCACTACTGTCCTGCATTGCTTTGGTGGAAAATGCAAAAAATGACCTTTTCATGAGTTTGGTGAGTTTTTACATGTTCTTCTTCACTCCACTAACAATACTGCCAACAATAAGAATAACAAGCACTGATGATGTCATCTTTCAAAGTCTATCTTTGTCTTCAGAGCTTGTACGGTGTGTACTACACAACCTTTGAAACTCATCATGGTGGTCCCTATAAATGCATCCAGTGCAAGAGAGCTACAGAGACACTAGGCCTGAGATAAATCCTACTCATTTCCTGTGCTGACAGTCTGAGGCTGCTTCCTTGACTCTGTAAAATTAACGGTCCAGAACGTTATTTTCCCATCCAATATGCTGCCATCAATCACTCTGTGTGCCTTCATCACTTTCAAAAATTATGTGTCACTGTTTTCTACAAAGGCAAAGCAACAAATTTAGTCACCAGGCAAAGCAGTGAGAAGAGTGAGAAGTGAGAAGTTTGAGGGTAAAATGAGTGGGAAGCACAACTTTGAGATGCTAAGTTTGAATTTCTGCCCATACAGGAATGGCACTTTACTGATTCATAATCAGTTCTGGGTAGTTGCGATGCTTTAATGAGAGTGTCAGGAAGTGATTGCAGGATTATTGTTCTAAAATAGACTTGCAGGTACTCAGAGGTTAGTTCTACAGGTTTCCTCTGATCAACTCTCTCAGTAACTGCGAGGTATGTCAAATGACTGCAGCTCGGAGCTTCTTTGATTTTCAAGCTTACCAAGAAAAAATCTAAATATTTACCTCACAAAACTGATTAAGTTCTTGTCAAGAGCGTTCTTGTCAGATATATCATCTGTTATAAAGTGTCATGGACAAAGTATTCATAGTTTTGAGAAATTGAGTCTTGGCAAGACTCGCTGTTCAGCTCTCAAAACACAGGCATAAACTCAAAGGAGAATTTATTTTAGTTTTAGGAAAATTTTGCAGACACCAATATGCACATTTTACAAGTTTGTTTCTATCACACAACACATTTTTCATTGTCCTAACATACAAGAAATTTAGAGTAGTAAAGCTGAATCAAGTGTATTTATCATACATCACGTAGCTTGATAGACAGAGGAGAAGGTGTATTATAACTGAAGGTTGTGACTACCCCCGCGTGAAGTATGGAGTTTCATTGCAGAGCAGGAAATTGCAAATGCCAGGGAACAGAAGTGAATGACATCAAGGAGGATAGTATAGTAAGGGAGCATGTAAAGCACATCCTCATTTTGCTCCTTGGCGGGTGCTATCCTACTCCCTGATCACAGACCAGCAAGGGCTGATGGGAGAGTGGATGGGTAGTGGCGGGGCGGGGGGGTGTGATTTGAGGGCATCAAGAAGCAGAACTGACAGAGACGGATTCACTGTGGCCCAAGCATGGAATTGCTTTTCCTTTCCCCTGGAACTGAGCTGGAAGTGTCTGCGACTGCAAACAATCTCTAAGCAGCAGCTTTCACAAAGCTCAAGAGCCAGAACCATGAAAGCTCAGAGGCAGGTGAGAAAACGCTGAACTATTTAGAACAAGAAAAAACAGGTGGTGAGGAATACCTGAAGCACTGGACCTCGTAAACTGCTGCATCAACAGAAAACCCTAATTTTAACAATATTATTTAGATATATAGTATTATGCATGTTTTACTGTCTCTGAGTCTGTTTGAATACAAGCCACTTTTTATGGGTTTGTGAGAGCCACAGAGGATTTGTGTGCGTGTGTTGTTGTCAGGTTTCATAGCTAATGACACAAGTGTTACAGAGCACCAGGATGGAAAATTAGGAGGACAAGGGAGCGTTTCACTCTCTCAGTTTGACACAAGGATGAAGGTGTACTATTCAATTTACACCTTAACCTGAGAAGGTCCTTGTGGAGTTCTTTTGTATTTGAATCAGGCAAAGTCTAACCTCAAGGTTGCAGCCATTTGGAGCAATACACTTGTCTTAACCACAGTCACTTCTATTAACATCATTATGAACATAATGAATTAATAGCCCATCACTTGCCACCACAGTGAGCCACAACAGAGTGATGTTACAATGACAAACATCATTAGAACCTACATGCATTAGCTGCAAAACTACAGATTAATCTCATTTGAATTCAATGTGACAAATAACTTTTCTTAATGGCCCAAAATCTTGGGAGTTAACATTTGTTCTAAGGAGATCAGACAAGAGCCCCTGTTGTTTCACCCCTAATGGTGCATGTCTCTGAGGAGATGAGACATTGTCAGACTGAAAGCCTTGTCCTCGTATAACCCACTATTCATATTCAACTTTTTTTTTTCTTTTCTTTTCATCTGTCAATCACTCCACATACTGAGCTTACACAGTCTTTCAGATGTGGTCACCGATGTTGTCAAAATTTTTGACAAGGTAAAAGCAGGTTGGGGTAACCAATCAGCATATCGAGCCTTGGCCAGTCCAAATCACTGAACACATCAGAGACTTTCACCCTGTCAACTGACAGATGCTGAAACGAGTTTGCCCACAGTGGGGCCACGGACAGGCGTTCAAGTGTGACACATACAGAGAGCATTATCCTGTGCCTCTACCTCAGTTGTCTAACAGGACCTGATGTGTTTGTGTAGAGTGAACCCTCCTCATTTGTCTGCATGCATCTAATCTGCATCCGAAGCAGCCCCACTGGTGAGGGCTATTACAGCCCACTGACAAGAGCAAAATTGAAACGGAGTCAGTAGTAAATAAATTTGCAGATATATTCTTACTCACATGTTATTTAGACAGCACTGGGTTGTCAAAATGGATGTCCTCCTCCCACTGACCTAGAGACATGCCATTTTCTTTAGGAATAAATTTACAGTGAGACAACCAGAGGAGAAGAAGAGCAGCCATCAGGCAGTGATGATACAAAGATCATGTAACTAGCTTCTCTTCCATCCATAATGCAAGCATGCATTTACCCATTCATGGTAATTACAGTCAGTTGTTGCCACTTTAGAGACACATGTCAAGCTCAATGCAATATGCAATACGGTTCAATGTTTTCCTGTTTTCCTACTCATTCCAGCAGATTAACATCAAACATGCAGTTAGGGATGCCACAGTGCATCACTGAACTCAGTCTTTAAATAACAATGCTAAAGCACAGAGCAAAAATCCAGTTGTTCTTCACACTTAGGAGAGTGTGACTTTGCTTTTCTGTTTTTTGGAGTTAACTCTTTTTTTCTTGTCTCTACATTTTTCTCTTCAATCACTCTGCAATCAAACTGAAAAGTGAAGCAGCATCTCTTCAAACAACAGTGACAACACAAAACAAATATCTGTTACACTGCCAATATAACTGATTTGTGCCATATTGCCAATACTAAATTGGAATGCTCTGCGTTGCTCCTGAAGTCTAATGTGATGCAGTGACAGGTGCAAAGCAGGCAGCCTGTAACAGTATGTAGCGTGCAGGTGGCCCCCACTGAGGATGCTGTTCTCTCCACTCTGAGTGACACAACAACATCAAAAACATGGCTCTGTAAAGCAAGTCATGACCCCGTCACCCCAGTCACACAGCAGTGCAGACAGCTGACGAGCAGGTAGGCGAGATCTCCACTACACAGACACTCCAGCAGCTGTCAGAGACTCCCACCTCCACCAGTCTTCTTCCCTGACACGGAACAGGCGAGATGCTGTGAGAGAAAAGAAAAGGACAAGAGGGCTAAAAAGGAAAGAGGAAGGTGAGGTGATAAAGAGGAGAAGAGAAAGTTTACAAAAAGGGAAAGAGATACAGATGGTGGGAGAGAAAGGTGAGAAGATATCAAAAAAAAGTGGCCAGGATGAGAAATTGCAGGAGTGGGAGTGAAACTGATAAAAAGCTGCAAAGAAAAAAAGAAGCAAGACAGTCAAATATAGGGAAAACAGGGTAATGAATTATTCCCTTGTTATCCAGTCTGACAGCACTTTTTTTCAAGGAGGGATTCTTCTGGTAAGGACAAGCGGTCATACCTGTGGTATGAAATATTTAAGAGTTCATATCTGCATGCATGTAGATCCGAGGGCTCGGCCTGCATGACACGACAGCATAATCCCCAGTGCCTGTGGTCCAGGCACAGTATTTAAATGGAAAGGCCAGAGAGAGAGAGATGAAGAGAAATAGCTCTTCCCTCCCTCTAATTAGGTCTGAAGGTTGTGAAAAACCATAACATGACTGTTGCTCTCTCTAGGCAAGGAACACGACTCTTAAAGCACAGAGACCAATTTGTAGCCAAGTCAGTCCGTCTCACTGTCTTACTGGCCTACAGCAGGATAGGGAAAAGTAAAACCAGTATGTCTCACAGGTGAAGGGGCAACCAGGTGGTGAAAGAACAGCTGAGTTTGCCAAATTTCTTTAAATGAGCAGATGCAAAATGAGAAGTTAAATTAAAGTGATTATGGCAACAAAAAATAGTTTTCTTAAAGTTTTATTCACCTTCTTGCCAACTGTCTGTCAATATGACGCTTCAGGCAAGAACCGGTCATCTTAGCTTAGCACAGCAACTTGAAACGGTCTTTGTGACAGGGACTGCCTGAAGTCTCATCATCATCATCGTGAGCCAAACAGTGGAGACTCCAGTAAAGTTACTGCTCCAGGCAAAGGAATAGTTCAGCACATAAGCTCCTGTAACATGGCAGCATGTCATTTTTACACTTTGATTTTAGTACAGATTAAACAAAGACGTGTTAATTAGTGAGCTTTGTGCTGGAAGGTGGATTTCAAAAACAGGCTAGCTGTTTCTCAGAGTTTGAATGTGTCAGTAACAATCTACAGTTATGAGGAGAAAAGGTTTAAATCATAGGAGGTAAAGGTAGCAGGCTAAAGATAAACCTAATACAGTTTGGGCATAAACTGAAAACAAATATATGGAATGTAATTTATCTGTAATGTCAATAAACACTGACAAGGAGAAACAAGTTTTGTTGGTTTTAAGATAAATATACAGTTTCGTCAAAACTTTTAATGCTCATATTTGCAAGTGTTAACTGCTTTGACTTTGGTCTAATCTCTTTCATTATAATACATTCAATACATTTGCTGCAGCCTTTGATTTGGTCCCAGGGGAATATGTACTCCATCTTTGCTAATCAGTCAATCAGTAATAGATTTTTGTCCAATGTTTTCCTCAGTTTGCCTTTGCTTGCCGTCTCCCCTCCCATATGTAATGTAAGACACTACTACCCACAGACATAGGCGCTAAATGAAATGAGTACATTGTAGATGACAACAAGTTCAGCAGGTGTGAAAGAAAGTGTTGAGATGGAGAAGTGTCGTGAGCGACATTTTCATTAAGGATGCAGAGAACTGTTTTCTCAGCTAGTCTGGCATTACTCAGCCATGGCAGAAGGAAGATGGGTTATAGCTACGGGGCTGCATGACACAGGGCTCCAGGGAGGGCATGGGGAGGACTGGTGTTACAGCATCCTACACTCGGGGGGTGTCTGGTGTGGAAGAGAGATGAGGGAGTAGAGGACGACTGATGCTCTCCCCGAGGTTAATGTAGTACTATCAGTTGCACAACTGTCCTCTCGTGGCTGCATCTATTTCAACAACTGCTGGAGGAGAGAAGGGAAAAAAAAAGACAGACAGAATGAGGAAGTTAAAGACGAGAGGGAGGAGGGACAAGAGAGGTGGATGAACAGAAAGAGGAAGGGCAAACAGAGACTGAGACAGTAAGAACCTTGAAAATAAACATGAAAATAAATACTGTAAAGTGTAGACTGAAAGCCTTTGCTTTGTCGTTTTTTTAAGTACCTTGAAAATTGATAGCAGGTTTCATTTTAACCAGAGTGAATCAATGGATTAAAATCACAAAAATCAACACACATAATCAAATACAAAGGCAGACACAAGCTAAAAAGAGTGAAGTCGTACAATTCAGTTCATCTTCTATTTCTCTGGACACTGGTTAAGATTTACCTGCAGTAGCTGTTGTGTGCCTGGTTAATTTTGACAAGCTCATTATTCTTAAAGACATAAAAGAAAATGTTACACTTTATTGACCAGAGGTATATTCCCAGTGGTTGTCTACTAACCTTTAAAGGAAATCAAAAAGACTTCTGCTGTTATTGAAGTTTGTCAACAATCACAGTGAAGTATGATTGATGCTACATGTCGTTTGTGGCCCCATTTTTCTGCTCTAAATAAACTGAAGGATAAATCCAGTTGCTAAGCCAGTCCCTCAAAGGGCTGACCTTTTGATAGGCCCATCTCTCAAACTTATGGCATCTTGGAGATGCTTTATTGCCACAACCTAGAAATGGCTCATGTTGACATAAGATCATTTACAAGCTTCTCCCCAGAACCCCTCAAGGCTCAACATCTCTATATGTGTACTAACAACGAGAGATTATCCTTGGAGCAAAAATAATTTCAGCCTCTGTTTCACCTGAGATTGTTCTGTCATCAAGAGAGGGGCGGCAGAGACAGCTTCTGTGTGTAAAACCTTCAAATTTCAGCACTGCAACCTCTCAAACTTTATTCTCTTTTTTTTCCCTGGATTTCACGACCCCTTTCTGCCTTGTTTTATTTTACAGTGGCTATTTCATGCCAACCATTTTGTTTCCCTCCACTGGCTTAATTCAACTGCTGAATTCAAGACCACAAAATGACACAGGTCAGAGCATTTGAAGTTAAAGGTGGCTGGTGTCAGTGGTGGAAGCAAACTAGCGTGGGGTTCGTTAACAGCAAAAGGTGAGTCTGATAAAGAGGACAGGGATGGCTGAGTAACTCGTGTGTCCTCTGATTCTGGTTATCTGTCTCCAGCTTCTTGTTTGCCTGAGCGATCAGGGCTGGAACCATCAGGAGCTCCCCCTCTTCCACTCGTTCATGTGAACCATGACTCTCACTGAACTGAGAGCGTTACCGTTGAGATAAGGGCTCCAGTCAGATCAACTGTGGCAATGGAACCAGTGAGAAAACATGGTGGACAGAGCCATCTGGCCAGCTCTTCTCTGTCCTCGCTCTGCTGAACACAGAGCTGGAGCCACCTGTCTTGTCTGCAGCACTATCCAGCAGAAGTCGAGTACCAACAGGATGGTAGGGCAAGATAATGTGTGTACATGTATGTGTGTGAGTTCACATTTCACCTTGTGCGTTTTATTGGAAAAATGAAAAAAAGAAAAACAGAGGAGAATTTCTCCTCAGAGAATAGCAGAATAGTTTACAAATCTGTTTGGCCCCTAAGAAATCATATAATACATGGATCCAGAACTTCCTTCTCTTTTATAATAGCCTGCAAACAATATTTCCATGCCATGTTAAAGGATATGCATCTTTTCTTTCTGCTTATTGATTGAGGCTTGGCCAAGGTCATCCACAAAAGCTTTTGTGACAATATTCTCCCAGAGAATATTGGATTTTATCTTCAGCTATTAGCAAAGCATTTGGCATGAAAGAAGAAACATTGAACATTTAGTAAGATACACCACTCTGCTTTGAAGCACTACATTCTGCCAATGCTGAAACCTTTTAAAACCTTTTACAGCCTGTATCATGTGTCCATAGCTATTTGCCAACAAGCAAACATACTTTTTACAGCAGTTAACCCCAACCAAAGGTACATGTACCTCCCAGATTGTGCAATAAATAAAACACTTTGAAGAAGGGGAATAAAAGAAATTATAATAAGAAAATATACCCTACCATCCAAATAACTAAGCATTGAAAATACCCATTAAAAACACCTTCCACCAGCCTAACTCAGATGAAACACAGTAAAAGCTGTGTAAAAAGTGCATTGCCACTGAGAGTGCATGAAAGCTAGTAAACTAGCTAGCAGGTTGGCTAAGACAGTCAATAAAATTTGAACAAATTTTCCAAAAGCAATGAATAATTGAAATATTATTTAATGGATAAACAGGTGAAATATTAAAAGTAAAGTAATGGATGATTATCAAAATAACTAAACATAATGCATAAATGGTGGAAACAGCTAAACATAATGTATAAACTATGGAAACAATTAGCTAAAACTAATGAAAAATGGCTAAAAGCTCAAATTAATGCATACATTGAAGAAATAACAAAAAGTATATGTATTTAGGTAATAATTTGGATAAACAGTTGAAATAATTAGCTAAAAGTATTGGCTAAATTCTAAGCTAATTGCAATCATGTAATAATTACACAATATAATAATTACAATTAGCTCATTTTGTTTGATAAATGACCAGACAAAAAAATGATATTTCACCCTACTTCCTAACATCAGCTGACACTGCAAGCTGTTGGACCTCACTACTGTTTTAAAGAAACACCACGAGTGTATCTGATGTGAGATTCACCAGGGAGACTTCCGACATCCATCGAGCCTGCCAGTAGGGGAATATAAGACAGGTAGCCCAGAGAGAAAAGACAAAACCCGATTGGATCTTGGCGCAGTGATAAGTTACCTTGCACATGGTAGTCACTCCACCATCAGAATTAAATGATAAGATTCCAATTACCTGCTAATTTAAACCACAGGTCAAATATGAGGAGTAAAGGATGATGGAGCCCCAGTTCATTTCATGTTGTAATAGCTTTCTGCAGGTGAAAAAATTTAATTGAAAAACCTTGCAGATATTAAATGGGATACTGTGAATGACCTGCTTCTCTGAAAAAGCTCCTTATCTATGTCACATTAAATCTATAATGCATTCTTACTCCATCTAACTTACATGACAAATGAAAAAACTCATCTAAAGAGCTTTGCATTTACAACACACTACTTTACTATATCTGAGAGTTTGTTTTTGAAACTTAATCAATCTCCAAACAATCTAAGGGGGAATCCATATGGGCTACATTGTCCTCAACCCAACAGGAGGGGGTCTTGTCCTCTAATTAATCTGGCTTGTCCCTCTGCTAAACACTAGATCACTTTGCAGGACTGCTGCATTATTCAACATAGCCATGGGTTAGAGAGGAAGTCTGTGGTCTGGAGTCACCTTACTCTAGGCAGAGCAGCAGAGCAAAAGAGATGGAGAAGGATGAGTAGGAGAAATTAAAGTAAGGGAAGAGGAGTCAAGGGTGGGGGGAGTCAGACAGAAAGAGGTGGGTTAGAGGTATGATGAAAAGGGGAAAGGGAAAGAAATGAGATTAGAGATTAAAAAGAAGGGAGAGATCAAATGGTCGATGTGGTTCAAGGCGAACAGAACTGCTACAAGATCACATCCGTATGAGAAACCGCAGGAGGGTCAGAGGCTTATAGACAGGAAGTCCATGTCCAGCTGTCAGTTCTCTGCTTCTGCTGACAAATCAATCATAAAACCACACACACTTTTTTTTCAGCTGTGTATGCATTTTTGACAGACAATCCAATGATAGGTTGACAACAACACATCTTTTTTTTCCCCTTGTTCTTTTATTGTTGATGGTTGTTATTCTTCAGAGCAAACCCCTCCCTGACCCCAAAATACATCTGTCTTCTCTGTCTCTCTCATTAAATACACACCTTGCCCCCACAAATACAATGGTCAAAAACACAGTAGTCATGTACCATTGGTTCATACAGAAACACACAAGTGGAATCAACGGTACTCTCAGGGCAGTCGCCGGCACTCAGAGAGCAGTCATAATAAAAAGCTTTGGAATGGTGAAAGTACAATGCACTCACACAGTTGTTGTGGCTGCTGGACAACACAACAGTTGGAATAAATTATATGGATCGGGATATTTTGAAATGAACTAAATGAAAAGCAAAGCAGACAATGGGTTCATACATGCTTTAACAGACCTGTTTTTACTCAGAGCTCTGGGATGAACACTCAGGTGTTAAAAGTTCTGGCAATAAACTCACAAAATGGTCATTTACAGCACATTCAGCTTCATGGTTATGCAGTGGTTACTTACTGTACGTCTTTACTCTGGGCAAACATATAGTATATTATTCATATAATATTCACATAACATAATATACATCTGTATGTACACATTCCTTCCACCCTCAAGAAAAAGTGTCCAGGCACTTCCGCCAATGATCCTTTGTCAGATCACTGACTAAACCATAGCTACCTCATCCCTCTTCCTCATCAAAAACAAGCTGCCCTATCAGTGAAGCTGGGGGAGCTCGGTGATGTTGGCATACTGTTAGATTCCTCACATATTCTGGCGCTCCTGCCTGGACCAGACTGTGAGCCACAAACTAGCAGCAGAGTTTGCCTAGCTGCCATTTCTCTTCTGTGGACTTCAAGGTGTCTCTCTTTTGTTTATTCATGAAGCTCCTGGGGCGATACCTATATCGCCCTCCTCTTGATAACCTGCCTTTAAAGGAGTTTCAGGAGATATGGTGGAGCATAACATATTTTAAAGGGGATTAATGGAGAGTAGAATAGACATTTTCTTGGTTCTGGAACAAAAATCTGTAAAAAATAAAATTTCTTCCTGTCTGTGTGTTTTTTCAGAGGATGTTTCATTGATTCAGGCATTAACAGTTCCAGTGGTCTCCAGGCATTGGATAGCAGTTGAAAACTAGTGGCTTTGATTTGGCCCTTAGGGCTGTGATAGCTAAGCAGCAGGGTCTGTGGGCGACTGTTTCTTCCTATTCTTTCTCTTTAAAATACCATTTTTATTTTAAAATAAAAAAACAAAACACCAATGTGAAAACATCAATA
Organism: Trachinotus anak; assembly: GCF_046630095.1. Classification (NCBI taxonomy): domain Eukaryota; kingdom Metazoa; phylum Chordata; class Actinopteri; order Carangiformes; family Carangidae; genus Trachinotus; species Trachinotus anak. The sequence continues at coordinate 16,301,586 of NW_027273883.1, read as the reverse complement.
CCTTTAGTGATGAGTGGTGATGCAAAATAGCATATTTTTACCTCTACATGATGTTAATGCCCCTTTTTATTTATTTATTTATTTATTTATTTTACACCACTAGGAACAACAACTAATGGTCATGTCAAAATTGTCAAAATGAACCCCCTACCTGAAAGGGTTATGATAAAATTCAAACTGGCTTAGCTTGCTTCAACAGTTACAGTACAACCAAATGCATCAGACAACAAAGGAGTAAAACAGTTACCAACTCATGTAACGGAGCACTGTTTTCGACACTTCACCACAGCATGGATGAAATATCAGTTTTCACACCACCACTGCCACTATGGCATGTCAGTACAGTCTTCCCTGCTCCTTTTTCTCTCCAGTTGGGTATAAAATACAAACAATCACTTTGGAGTGAGGACATTAGCTGATGCAGTACATACTGTATGTTTGTAGGCATATATCAAGATGAAGCAGTAGAACAAAGTAAAGAGAGGATTCAAGTCAGTCAGTGGGATTGGCACTGTGACAGCAATGAGACAGGAATCTCCTGTGGTGGCACCAGGCCCAGTGCTGTGGTCCCTGGAGACGTCCACCTATAGCACACATGGTAATCCAGCACAAACATTATGGCAAAATACAACACATTGCACTACTGTACAGTTTCTGCATCAATACTGCTGAGGACTGGGCTGGTCTATCCTAATGCTGTAGGTCTCTCGTTAAGATCTCTTGTCACTGTTTGCAAACCAGTATGATAATCTTTTAGATTTATTCAGCGATTTGAATAAATCTGTCCTGTCATCAGAGAATAAGGCAGTTTATGGTATGGTAGATAAGTCATGCCACAACCACAGTGGACTGCTGTTGTAAGTAGCTCTTAATAGAGAAGAAAATGCTTCCACGTTTAGATAATGCTGCTGTAACTCTGGAATTACATCCAGCCCCCTCGCTGTTTGAATTAAACGATGAAACACAGCCAAGGTGACCCTTCTTCAGAATGGACAGGTCCATTTTGTAGCTCACAATATGGTTTTGCTGCTACTGAAAGCCTTAGCACAAAAGGAGCTTTAGTCCAAGAGGCAAAGAGGACCAAGAAAAGCACAAAAAATATCAAAAGAGATAAACATCACCAACAAGGAGGAAATCACAGCTGTACATTAAAGGTTAAAAGTTAGAACTTTGACCAGGTTTTTTTTTCCCTCTCCTTCCTTTGCAGTTCTTTCAATGCCAAGTTCACAGGTCCGAACAATAAAGTAGAGGGGGTCACTGGGTGGCCTTAAATCAAATCTCCAGTGTGTGGGAAATCGCTGCTGTGGTAAACATTTAGTTGCTATCTCCCTTCAAAGCAGTCCAAGTACTCCAGGACAAGGTCATAGCAGAATCGATACTGATCCTGAGGAAACAAGTAATATTGTCCAATTAACAAGTGAGAACATGAGGATAATGACAAAAATATTCTTTCAAACACATTGTTGTATTTATTTACAGACTCTCTTACCAGGGACTCCACCATGTTGGGTTTGCAGTTGCGTAGAGTTTTGACAGCATAGAAGATGTCCACCATGTTCTGGTACTGGATCATCTCAAGGAGAATGTTGCAGGCACAGAAGGTCCCGCTGCGACCGCCGCCATTACTGCAGAGGAGAAGATGTATCATTTAAGAAAACATCTTATCTTTTTTATTTGAATTATGATTTTTTTTCTATCTTTTAATACAACATTAAAAGAAAATCATAAATTCTAGCCGTGCTAGAGGCATGGTTCTAGGGATAGCAATGGGGGTTAGTCAGTCTTGCCACCACTTAAGTCCAGACTGAAGTATCTCTACAACTATTACAGTGATTGCAATGGTATTTTGAACAGACATTCATGTTCCCCAAACAGTGAATCCTGCTGACTTTGGTGATCATCTGCCACTATGTGTTTGATATTTTTTGTTTTAAATAAAATGTCTTGACAACTATTGGCTGGATTGCAGTGAAATTTGGTACAGACATCCATCTTCTTGAATTTTAAGTTTTTATCTAATGCCATCATCAGGTCAATATTTGAATGTGTCCCATACTTTGGTTTATAACTAACTACGTGGAAAACTAATTACATTTTGCCACTCTATATTTATTGCTTATTTCAGACATGCACCCCTTTCAGTTAATCTGAAAGCAATTCAATATGTGGGTCTTGTGACATGAATAAGCACCCCGGTCACTTTTCTGTAAAAGTCAACACTAATCTTACTAGGTCGGACCTAGTGACATTTATATATCCCTTTCAACACAGAACAAGTCTGAATGAATACAGTCACATTGACGGTCATAAGCACAGGCATTCAATTACGGTGTATCATCATCGGTCGTTGCAAAGAGGAACTGTTTTGACTTTTTTTTGAGATACACTGAGGACGAGGTAACCAGGCAGCTTAACAGGACCATGTGGGACACTGTTGTTACACGTAACTTCCTGGACTGTCTATTCTCGCATGTAAGATGCCAAATATCTCACAAGTACTATGGGTGTTTCATTGTGACCGTGTCCATGTCTCTCAACTTGAAGTGCAGCTTTTCACCCACATTTGCAGTGTATTACAGCAAAATATCTAGACATTGTCAGAACATAGAGTAGTGTTTGTTTACATGTCTAGTTAATTTAGGCAGAAAAGAATCAAGGATCCAGGAAGTCAGTTTTTAGCCATGCTAGCAGCATCATTAGGCCAAAAATGTTTTTGTTCTACTCTTGACCAAATACCTTCAACATTTGTGACAGTCCCATCAGATGCATCACATGAACTTTGTCTTATTAGCAAACATCCCAACACGCTACACTAAAACAGAGATCATAATAAACATTTTACCTGCTTAGCATAAGCATATTAACATTATCATAGTGGGAATGTTAGCATTTAGCTCAAAGGCTGACGTGCTAAGAGCAGATTAATAATATAGCACATTTAAAACAAAAGCTATTTCAAAGTGCACAAATTACATAATAGATTAATTAACTTAAGAGTCTACAACCACGCCAGCGGCCTTGCATTAGCTGCAGTTTAGTTTTGGACCTTGACTGTCAGTGTGATGCAACCCACATCCAGTTTTTAATTGGCTCAAATCCTATAATGTTGCATGAGCATGCACTGTACATGTCCAGTATATACAATTGCATTATATACAAATATATATCCCTCTCCAGTGGGAATGGGTCCTCTAGTTTGTTTAAGTGGGTTCTGGAAGACTATAATAAAATATAATCAGGGCAGAATTTAATGTAATCTGATAACATTGTTTTTGTTGTTGTTGTTGATCACAAGAATAGCTAGATGAGAAAAGCTGTGAGAAAGAGGAAATTGAGAAATAACAGCACAGTGACATTTCCTCGGAAATATCGTCCTGGTCATCATAAATGAAAGGCAATATCAATAAACTACTGGAGGACAATCCACTTCCTCTCTCCTGAGACAGATGCAGCAAAGGTGGGCATAGAAGCCTCTGCAGCGTACACAAGCAATATTACGGTAATCAATCGTCGTCAGTGCTTTGGCAGTCCTGGATTTACTGTAGTGAGAACCATCGCATTCTGTATTAAGCCGTAATTGATTTGATCTCCATAATCTCTTCCCTGGTTGTCGTGGGTAACACTGTGTGACAGCGCTGACTGATGTGCTTTTGGATGGGGGCGGCAGGGATGAACGTGTGACGGGTTGGCAATGAGCTGGACGGCCCATTCATATTCATCAGCGAGTGTGCGCTCCAGGGGCTTAGGACAACAGAGGAGCACATAACACCACACACTGCACTACACCACAGCAAAGCACATTACACCACAATTTGATTTTCTACATTACAAAATACTGACATGGAAAAATACTTTGCACTACATCTCACTGCACCAAACCACACAAAACACCAAAGACATGAGACATACCACAGTCTCTGCTTCATCATCAAACAGATGTGCTCTTGATTTAACATGTTTTAACCGACATTTTTGTGATGCTCCCCTCTGTGAATAAGCTTTTGATTTTAAATGCACTTTTAAATGTCAGTCTTCAATAGCCCTATTTCACAGTCTCACAGATTTTCGGGGAGAAATTAAATTTATTTCGGCTTTCTATTTTAATTTCCAGTATATGATGCATGTTGCTAAGAGATTACTCACAGGCAGTGGACGGCAGTGCGTCCTTCTCCACACTCTCTTTGCCACTTGTGCACTTGAGCCAGCAGGTTTAGGAAAGCCTTCTTGGAGTCGGGAACATCACGATAGGCCGACCAGCGCAGAAACTGGAACTGACACACCACCAGCTGTCCCTCTTGGAGCTTCACATGTAACATGAAAACATAAAACACATGGAATCCGTGTGTGTGTATTACACTTTCTGTGTTTGTTTCAGTATTTCTTTGTGTGCGAGTTAACAGCCGTGTTTGAGTGCTCCCCTGGCTGCGTGCTGGCACTCTCAGCTGTGCTCACTCAGCATACTGACTTTGAGATATATGGGTCTGCAGGTGTAAGTGGGATCCAAGCTGTGTATGAGAGAGGTCCCTGTGTGTTCATAACCTTGTCCTGTAGAACCTAACCTAATACTTAAGGACCAACGGAGAACTGTAAGTCATGCAAATTGAGCTGGCAAAGACACCAAAAATGTATGAAGGAATTGCCTCAGCGGAGGTGGGATTTACACAATGTACATTTTTTTGTACTACGTTCCCAACCACACATACATATGCTTACAATGCACCTTCTTTGACTTTTACTCCCTACCCTTGTATATCGTTGTCACACATAGGAAAAAGACACACTAATTCACTGAGAGAGGGGCACTCAGAAGGAGAGGTGTGTGTTATTTCTGTGTGATTTTATTCCTCACATGCTGTGTTAAGTTGCCCTCTCCTTGACAGTGCCGTGCACTGAGTAGAAAAAAAAGGTGCCATAGGTAGAAAGGGGAATGACAAGGGCAGCTGACAGAGGAGGTGAGGATGCCTATCAAGAAAGGAAGTTCTGGGCACTGCCTGTCTTGCTGCTTATAATGGAAGCCTTGCAATAAACGCCTTGCATACAGATTCCTTCAATAATTGGTTGACAGTGATCCTGAGCAGAATACATGCATGTGCTTATGCAAATTTCCGGCATAAAATCATACCTGCATACACGCACACAATCAACACAATGTGTGTGAAGTCAAAATGACTCTACACACACTTATACGTATATGTATATATATATATATATACATATATATATATATATATACTCTGACATCCCCTCTGCTCCCTCTAGCAGGACAGAAGTGCCTCAGTGCCTCTTTTTAGCAAATTTCATGAGTTCTGTCTAATTTTCTACTTTTTGAAGTGTGACATGCGTTATGACCAAATCAAAAGGAAGTCTGCTTTGCCTGAAAACTGTATCTTGCAAATGAAAATATGACATGCATTATGATGACGAAAATCCCCTCTTATGTATGCTAACTGGCACCTAAGATAGGGAAGACGCCTATCTAGGTAATGACAAGAAGAAATTGAAAAAGGGAGAGACTGACCTTTATTGGATGCATGTCAATGGGCTTCTCTTGCATTTTACATTGAAAGTTCTTATTATATGTATCGCTCTTGAGGGAACATCTTATGAAAACACTGGTGGTTCTGGTTCAATTTTCCGGACTGCTGAATATCAAAACAATGTCCTTTGTAGTGTGTATAACACAGTCTATGAATAAGGTTTTTACTGATCTGTCATTGTTTTCAGTACAAATCTCCAGATGATATTTTAGAGTGTATTTATATGACAACCTCCTGCATCCCATGAGGCTTACACTAGAGAATTTATGTTGTGTATGCATAAGAAAGCAATACAGACAGATAACGATGCAGAGGCACACAACCAGAATCAAGCGAAGCATTCAGCCTTTGAGTTTGCGCACATACACAAAGCTGTATAGAAATTCAGATCATCATTTGAAGGTCTCAGGTACACAGTATTATAACAGCCATGCCTGTAGCACTTTGACTTTGAGGACTTGTGTCAGCTTTTTAGATGCACATTACAGGTGGCAGCTCTACATGTACTTTAGGTAAAATGTCACACCTGAATTACCAGTGAGGACCACAGTTAATTTTTTATTTTTTTGGCCTTTATGCCTTTATTGATAGAGAGAGACAGGAAATGGAGAGGCAGAGAGAGGGGGAATGACATGCAGGAAAGGGCCACTTGGAGTGGGATTCGAACCGGGGCTGCCTGCAGTGAAAACTACAACCTCAACACATGGGGCGGGGTGCTCTACCCACTGAGCTAAACACTGCCCCAGTTAATGCATTAATGCGTTAATGAGGTTTGAGTTATCATTTGTGAAATACCACTGAATGGAAAACATGTCCTGAGCAGGGGTTTTTTTGGCACCGTATTGACTCACCCTCGTGACGTTCTTGACCCGAAACAGACGAGTAATGACATCCTCGTCTGCTGACATGGACAGAAACTCCACTTCCATGGGTCCATACTGCTGTAAACCAGGCTCCGGCCAGTACTGAACACATGGCTGCAGGTAGAGGGGAGATTGTTTTGTCAGTGATGACATATGGCACATACAGTACTTGAACTAATGCATTCTTCAGGAGTTGTTGCCTTTGCTCTTATAACTTTTGATCAGTGTGTGTATGTGTGTGTGTGTGTGTGTGTGTGTGTGTGTGAGTGTGCACAGTCTTCATGCATGTCGTGTTATACAAAGAAGAGAATATAGTTGAGGAGCTAGACTGACGCACAAGTATAAAAACAACAATAACCACAGTGGTGTTAGTGTGTAAGGGAAGAAAAGCGACACAGGGAAGGAGAGACATAATGTGCTTTGAGACACTGCAACAAGAGGGAGACAGAGTGCTCCAGTGCTATAAATGAACTCTACAACAGAGTTCATAACAAGATCTTGCAACGAACAACTTAAATTGGCTGTAACTCAATTTTCAGGCAAGACCCAAAAAGGATTGAATTGCAGTGGAAGAAACAAGATGAAAAACATTTTAAGGTGGTGAGTGGAAAGTGGAATTCGACAGTCGTACCTAACATTTCCTTTTTTTTTTTGTCACCAGACTGCATAGGGTGTTACAAAACAGCATGCAGAAAAGCCATTACAAAAGCACTAACTTTATACATTTAATTCTCAAGGATCTTCCAGGTTCATGTTAGTGGTTTACTGATTTTGACAAATATCTTTTGGTAGAATGGTGTTAACATGAGTGTTAGGTAGCAATGAATTACTGTGAAAACAGTCAACATTACTCAGCTGTTTATATGCTTTAAGCAAATTTCTTAAATTCAATGCACAGTGATGAATGAGGTGTGGAGCCACAGAGACTAATACCTAATCATTTTTAGACTAAAATAATTAAATAGATGGAGATTGTTTAAACGACACTAGATTGGTTCTGTCTCTATTCAGAATTAATATGCAGTCAATGGCGAGGATCAAATCCACTTCTGTTCTGTCCCTCTTCACTAAAGATGACTCAGAGAGTCTTCAACTTCAAGATGCAAATCACACTGCACAAATAACTATCTATCTTCTGGTGATTTAGAAGACTCCATAATGGACCCTTTAGAACCACTAGTAATGGTCTCACTGCTACTAGTTACAGTCAATATCTAATTATATCTACACCAGAGGAGCATTGGCCAAGAAACAGAGAAAAACTATTGTGGACTGATTATACAACAATCTAAGTTAGACCTTGGACAAAAAATGATTCATAATTTAGAGTAAGACCTTCCTTTCCAAGGATGTGATACAATGTTATACATATTTCACATGGTTAATATTTAAAGTTTGACTCCACAAAGCTTGTAAATGTTGCATTTATGCCTAAAAACCTAGATTCTGTATAAGTGATCATCTTCAGTTTCTTTGGCTTTTTGCAAGTGATTTCTGTGAGTCACCTGTAATTCATACACTTATTAATTATACAGGTGTAAATACAAGGTAATATGAGATGAGACATAAGTACTGCAGATTGCCCTTGTCAGATGATATATTGATGAAGGCCTATGTTAGCTAATGCCCTGTGCTTATATTCCTGATCTCTGACATGGATATATACATATTATACATAAAGTGATGTTCATTCAGAGGTTGAGGTACCTCCAGAACTGTCCGCAATTGGTTTTATTTGTTGACCTTGTTGATTTTGTTGTGTCTGACAAGAAAGGACTCCCATATCCCCAGTGTCCCTCTGTGGTGTCCCACAAGGATCCACTTTGGGTCCAATCTTATTTCTTCTTTCCATGTTCTCTTCAGGCTCGTCTTGTTAGACAGCATTTCCATTACCACAGTGATGATACCCAGTTGCACCTGTCCCAACATTATTGAATTATTCAGCAACATTGTCATTTCTGCATAACTGTTAATCTGCAATTGAAACCTGGAAGGCTGCCAAGCTTGTTCAGCTTAACTCCAACAAAACGGAGATTTTAATTATTGGCTGTACACGTCTGTAGTCAAGTTGTGCCAGCTTTTGGCTCTTTAATAGAGTATGCTATAAAATCTTCTGCTAAAAATCTGACACTTATATTGGATCAGTCTTAGTCCTGATTCACATATTACTACTGTAGGCTTGTTAAGTCCTGTTTCTCCCACCTGAGAAATATCTGGAGAATTAAATCATTCATCTCTTTTAATGACACTCAAACTATTTTACTCACTTTCATTCCATCCATGCTTGATTATTGTAATAATCCATTCTTCTGTCTTAATCAGAAAATTATAGAAAAGCTCAATGTGTTCAAAAGAGTTATTATTATATTTCCATGCCTATAGATTTTAGAACAGACTTTAAGACCAATTGCTGACTTTTAAAGCCTTCTTGAGTATGGCACCTGATTATCTGGTAGAGCCCTTCAGTCCTCATTTACCAGCTCTAGCTTTGCTGTCAGAGCTCCAACAATATGAATTAGCTTCCCATAGACGCTCAGGATAGAAACCGCTTTACAATCTCCTCCAAAGAATGTATTCATGACATTCTTTTAATCATTTGCTCTTAGTGTTTCTTTGTGTTTACAATCTTGAACTTGAATCTAGTGTGATGTTTCCACTCATTACTATTGCTATTATTAAAAGTGTTAAAAGAGAATATTGCAGTACAGAGAAAGACATATGCTCATGAGAAAAAGTGGGACGCCAACAAAAAGAACCCTGAGATGTGGCTGGAGGGTAAAGCAAGCCTATTCTCCAGAGATGTAACTTAAAGGGGGGGAAGGAAAAACTGGGGCGGGCGTTATCTAGTCATGCCTTGAGATCAATGTGGTCAGGGATCAAAGCCCAACAAAATAGCATGAAGGAACTAATCCCAAGCAGTGTAAGATACAGAAACAGTGAGGGGAGGGTATGTCAAAAAAGTCTCAAGTAAAGTTCAGATAACCTCTAAACTGTGAGTGAAAACTTGTACAGCAAACAGTGACTCCTGTGTGAGTGAACTCAAACATTTTTTGAAGTCTCTTTTTATGTATTGCGTCAACAAATCAATGGCAATAAAACAGTATATAAGGCTCGACCTTACCCAGGCAGAGTTTGACTGGTTGAGTTGGTTGAGCATGACCACTGCTGTGCAGCCGTAGTCAAAGACCAGCCTCCAAAAGTCCGCCGTGGTGCCGGGCAGAGGGTGAGGGGTCACGATGAAAGCAGCCTGCCGATGGAAGCTGTCTGCAAGAGCAGCGTTGATGTAATTGTTGCTCTCCCCTTCTGTCGTAACCAGGAAGGCCAGGGCGCGATCAGGCGGCAGAACATCCATGCTGCGGTTCTTCTCTCGGTTTCTGGGCAACAAAGCAATGCTGCACTCTTCCACATCCAAGTGGGGAGTCACAGAGTTGAGCGTCTGCAAATGGAAATGTTAAAGAGTTGAGATGAGAGTGAGGAGAACACAACATGAAATTGAGGAGAACGTTTAAAAGATGGCAGCCGTGAGATGTTAGAGTGGAGGAGAAGGAAGAAAAATAATTCAATCAGACAGAAGACTGGGAATGGAGAGGATGCCAAGAATCCAATAATGTTAATTGAAAGAATCTTTAATACTCAGAACATAATGCTGACAAACTCATTTAAAAGAATAAAGCATAAATTAGGCCAACTGCATAATAAGAGGGAATGTAATGAAGTTAAAAAAAGAAAAAACTCAAAAGGAAATATTGCATAGCGATTTTCTTTGATGAACTCTCTGTTCATTTAGCTGTAATTACATTAGACAACTTGAAAAAATATTTGGATCATTAATATACTGCATAAATAATACATCTGTGACTTGCTGATCTCCGTATGACCAGTTTGCTGTTTGCTGTCTGCAGTTGACAGAGTAAAAAGCAAACACAGCGCTCATTGGGTGGTGGAGAGGCTTTCAACAACAATGTTCAGTTGGATAAACTTACAAGAGCAAAAAGAGGCATGTAACATTTTCCTTTATGAAAAACAAAGTTTGTGTCGCACCCCCACCTACTGTACCATTCCCTAATCAAAAATCGATCACAATTCATGTGTAGTATATGAGGATAAAACAGTGTAAAATTAACAGAGGAGTATGAGGAGCTTTTCCTGTGTTACTTTGAAATGCTAAACCTGGAATCAATGCGGCTGCTGGCTGAGAGCTGCAGCAGAGGGAGGTGGATGAGGCAGGTAAAGCATGTGGGAACACAGCTGGCTCTCTTCTCTCCTAATCAACATCTAATAAAATGTTCCGAGACCACATTCCTACAAACCAGGAAGATGATTTCAATGACAGTCACACAGAATCAAAGGGGAAACAAACATCATCCTGCACAAATGCACACTCACACACACACACACACACACACACACACGCATATATGGATGCTTACCCATTGCTATCCATTAGTCTATTCCTTTCTGCACACTGTTAATTTTAAAATGTCTGTGCTATAAAGGATATTTCCACAACAGAGCAGATGTAGTCATCATCTGTTTATGCAACTATGTGAATCCCAAACAGGCTGTTTTAACTTAACTGAGAAACTACAGCATACAGCACACGACAGAATATATGCAACACAGATACAATGTACAATACAACACTCCCCAAATTGTACACAGTGAATCAACACTATGGTTGTCTATAGGTGTGACTGTATGACCTATCAACTTTGTATTCAAGCCATCAGATTTAAAACGTCAACATCTGTTAATATTACTTTTGTTAGAGTTAAAAGTTATAAATAGTGTTTTACATGCACAGAGGGATGAAATATCTGCGCTGTTCATTTGTGTAACTATCAGTAGTACTGTGGTACCATTAGTAGGAGTAATACTCGTAGAAGTAGTAGTATTATTGTTCTTACTGAATTTTAACTGTAGCAGCTGAAGTGCTTCAGGTATTAGATTCCATTAAGATAAGTGAAGACATTGTGTTGACGATATTAAAATAAACTGCATTATGAATGCAAATTACTGTGTTTGGGCTGTGTAATTAAGAATATGAGTTTGCCTGTTTCATATTTTAATGGCTGCACATTTCAACAAAATCAAACTTTGCTTAAAAATTGATCAAGGTCCTGCTCCTCCACTGTCCAGCACAAGACTGACCTGGAACTCTTCCCGTAGCTGAGAGGAATTACTCTGGGAATCAACTCGCAGCATCTCTTTGTAGGTGACGGCAAACTCGTTCACCAGAATGGCCGTCTCTCCGCACAGACAGGCCTCCAGAATGGCATCGTGGATAAAAATATACTGCTCCTGAAGCGACAACAGGTAACATGATGAAGTGCTGTATATGTATACGTGTAGGGATACATATGCAATCTAGTGGGTTTCAGGTAACGCGTTATAGTGTATGTGGTTGCAAACAGAGAAACAGACATGGAAAAGGAGGCAGGTTAAGACAGAAGAAGATTATAATCAGGTCTTTGAGGAACTGTTACGAACATATGTAGATGTAAATAAATAACAAACAATATGAACAACGGCAGAGATTTTTCATAACCTGCCTTATTCTGAATTAAACATGTGCCATAATGTTTGTGGTGTATCAAAGCTGTTGGGGAATAAATAAATATTTCCTTAGTAAACAAACACATGCAGTGTGCATTTAATTACAGCACCCCTGCTACAAATGTAATAAACAGCTAAGTGTTGGATTTACATAATAAGGGGTGAATATGCAAATTATCTTCACATCTAAAGAACAGCGTCCATGTCTACAAAGCACACTGAGAGACAATGTGAGTATATTCTCTAAAACTATTGCAATGACCTTTACATAAGTCCCAGAGGGGAAGTATGATAATACATCCCCCTTGCTCTTTGAATTTCCAAACAACGGGAGGGAAAAACAAATGCTTTAAAAGCTGACTCTTCAGAGGTTCTCCATAGAGGACAGAGGTTATGCTATTATGTCCACTGATGTTACCTCCTAAATATATATGCAAGAAAATTTAAAGAAATTAGACTTGGTTTGAATGTGAAGGGGTTTCCTGGCCGTGCGATTAACCTGACCTCTGTCTGGATCATGTTGATGCGTCGTGAGCAAAGGGTTTTGACACAGTTGTAGATATCCACTACGCCTTCACACTCGGCCATGTCCAACATGACATCCAGCACAATGTAGCAGCCGGTGCGGCCCGCCCCCACACTGGAATAAAAAAACAAAAAACAAAACATCTTTCATGAGGAATCATGCATAGTTTTACAGTCACTATTTCAAGTTTCTGATATGGTTTTGAGAATGAAGTGTGTGCTCAGAAGCAAAGTAATTAGCACTACTTGATTTAAAAGAAAATGGGAGAGTCTTGAAGGCTACTGCAATGTACGAGGCAAGGGTCATGTGACAGTTGGAATTTGCAAAGCTAGAACTAGTGCTAGTGGCCAAATGGGCAAGCTAGGCTACACTGTGCTCACTGCCACTTTGCTAGGTAATAATTGAAAACTTTTTTCAAAATCTAATTAAATTTCAAATCTAATTAGCATGAAGGGCAAAAATATCATAGTTTGTCTTTATTTAGTCTTTATTTAGCATCAGGATTGTTCCTCATCTAATCACTGTCTCTGCATTTAGATTTTATTTTACCTGAGATTGCATATGAAGACAGACAGAGGCAATGTTGCTTTCTATGTAACACAAAGAGGTAAAAGAGACGTGACAAGTTGATTTAGAAAGAAATCTCATCCCTCTTATTATGTGAGATGTAGCACGTTTTTAAATTGATTTTCCAAGACAAGTAGCCTAGCTTGCGAGGCTAACAAAAAGTAGCCAATGGATTCTCTCAAAAGAGGTTATTATTGATTGCAAATCTATTACAATATATTACATATTAATCATGCTCAGAAAAATGAATAACAATAAGAGATGGTTTTATAGCATTACAGATTATGGCAGTTGCTAAGCATCTTGTTACCTGCAGTGGACCACCACGGGGCCAGCGTCAGGAGGCGTAGAGGCTTTCACTCTTCGTATAAAGGCCAGCAGTCCAGTGGCGTGATAGGGCACACCGTGCTCAGGCCAGGATGTGAAGTGGAACTGACGCACCTCGTGCTTGGTTGAGTATCCTCTCTGTCAACAAAAACAGTACACATTAGCATTACATGCAAAACACTACATTTATGGCCTGAATCATAACCACAGTAGCATACAGGCCATTATTACATCCTCGCCATTACTTACATTACATTACTCGCTCCCATCTTTTCAAGCCCCCCCCCCCCCCTCAATTCCATGAGAGAGGTCACGCATTTTGCGGTTCAATGTGAGGACAACCAGGACATTATTTATGTGGGGTGTTAGGTCCTCTAGGACAGTTAGGCCTCTGGGCATCACATGCAAGTAGCAGCTACAGTGTGACAGATACACAGAAAGGAATTACTGAGGCTCTCAGAGCTCAGGGAGGGCTGGGAGGTTTCTCCTCTCTGCTGGGAGGCTGCTGCAGTCACACAACAATTTCTTCTGTACAGAGATGACAAAGTAAAGCCATGCAAAGCAAAGATTTGTTGAAGACAGAATTCCAAAAAAAGAAAGGAAAAGCGCTATGGAAAAACAAGCTGTCACCAGCTCCCAAATTTGTGCCGATTTGAATAAGCGGCAGCGTGTGCCCATGGAGAGCGACTGTGACGGTGTGATGATAATGCTGTGTTTGTGCCACTGTCATTCCAGTGTTGCTCTGAGCCCATCTAAAGAGAGATCCCCTGAGAGATTGACAGGATGGAGGCCACTGGGGGCACAACACTGCAACAGCTATGTTGGAAAGACGGCAGGGGTGTTCACAGAGCTACTGGTGTTAATTCCTCTAAATTTAAAATCTGCACCTCAAGCCCATCAGCACTAAGTCCTGCCAAGTATCTAATCCGTTCTATTAATGTACTAGTTCTAATTTTAATCCTTGCTTTACCAGGTAACAGGAAAACATAGCAAACTTATGTTCATCAATAAATCACAGAAAGCGACAGAAAGATTATTAGTTTTGAGAAACACAACATTGCATATTGATTTCTACCCTGAAAGACTAGTGAAACTGAGCATATTATAACAAGCATTAACAAATGCAAAAGAATGTAAATCTTAGATAAACTCACCCTCTCCAAGGCAAAGGTTCGAACTGTGTATTCAGCCAGTGTCTCTGTCTTAAGCAGAGTGATTTTAATGTCACCGTACATCTCGCTGTCATCAGGCCAGTATTTACAGCATTTCACCTGTTTAAAAACAGTGAAGCAACAGAGTGAAACCTCACGTCGACATTCCTGGAAAATACACCTGCAAAACTGTAGAAGGTGTAACATGAATTAATCTGTTTGATACAGTTTTTGAAGGTTAAATCTCCAGAAATTTCTCCACTGTTTCAACCTTGTTTTTCAAAAATGCTGTATACTCAAATCTCCTCCATCCCCTGACATTAAGGATAACCCCGACTTAAAAAAGGTCAAAATGATTGAACATAACAGGTCTTCAGGAGCAATTTCTCTAAATCTCCTCCTCTTGTCGACAAACTTTGTCACTATGTCAATTTAAGTAAATAACATTATCATACCATCAATTTTATGCAACAATCTCTGTGTCTCATATCAGGGGTTGCATCCTTAGAGAAGACAGTTGACAAAGGTGTTATTGTCATCTTTGCACCATTCCTTGGGCCAGTTTTGTATTTGTATGGAAGTAGTTTTCATTGTATTTAAAATGTAAGCATTAGAGTCAGAGCAATTGTGTTGTTAGATATTGTAATAACATCTCACAAGATTAGTTTTAGCTAATTATTCAACAGCAAAAGAGATTATCTGTCTCATTATAATAAAGTGATGATGATAAAAAATATTAACTTAATTTGTTAGTTTAACTAGAACAGAGGAATATTGCTGTGAAATAAGTTGAAAACCTACAATGGGTACACCTCAAACGCTGCAGAAGAACAAAAACAGTCTGCTCCTCTGCAGATTTTTCATCTTGGAGGGCAAAGAAAAGAAAAACACAATAATCACATAATGGTGGGAAGCATAATCAACAGGAGGGCAGCAATTTTTTTTCACCAGCATCAGGCACAAAGGAGGCGATTTTTTTCATTTAATAGAGGTTTTATTTGGATTCAGCCACACAGACCATCCTCATTTTGTTGACTGTTCCCTGAATTGTCAGGATGGAGAACCAAATTGGATGTAGAGCTACTGCTAGAAAAATGGTGTCATTTTAACCATCCACTAAGGTAATATGTTTCTCCTGCTGAGGCTGAAAAGGATGGAGTACTTAGAGCAGAATTCATATGCTTCAGGTTCTTATGTGAGGTGGAAAATAATGGCTCTACCACAGCATAGCCATTAAAGCTGTGTAGTCATGCAGTGTATATAAGGACGGCACACCTAGATATGTGGCTTAGAATATGTTTATATGCGCCACAAGTATTTTATGGCACATTTTATGGACGTATGACGCAGATTTCTATAACACACTGTCGCTGTTTCATGATGATGGACAAACACGGGCTAATCCGTGTAACAATACTTTAAAATGCATATGTTTGATGAAAAAATAAACAATAAGACTGCCTGATATTCAAATGCCACTGGATGAATGTGATACAGATAGTTAAAGGAATAGTTTGACAGTTTGCAAAAATACACTTTCTTGCTAAGAGTTAGGTGAGAAGGTTGGGGGAAGAGGGGAGTGCACATCACTTACCCTGCCAACCTCCACCAGCTTAGTGATCATGACGATGCTGAAACAATTTTCCTGCCAAACCATCCTCCAAAAATCATACAGAGTCTCCTGTTTGGGTCCTAGTGGAAAGAGGGAAAAAATAGCAGAAAGAGACAAAAATGGCAGCATCAAAGCTTTGCTCTCTCAATAAGGGAGTTCTTGCTGCTGTGAAATCTCGTGTTACTGTGACCTAAGTGTCCTTCCTCAGATGGCAGGGTGCTGATCTCTCAAGATTGTGCCATCAATAGAGTTATTGGGAACTCCAGGCAGAAAGGAAGTGGCGATGGGTGACAAAACAACAACAGCAGCTTATGATGAAAGCTCACAGGATCATCAGTCACTCACTGCCATCTGAAGGAGGACACGTTAAGGAAGCGAGATACAAATCTAAGAAGAGGATCACGTAGGAAATAAATGCTCCGATAGACAAAGACACTGCTGATGTCTTTTTTTTTTTTTTGCAGGTTTCATCTGCCGTCCACTGTCTCTCTAACAGGGGGAAGAGGGGGTTGTCGGTGCAAGGTAAGCAGATGAGCGGACCTTGAGTGACTTTGTGATGGGTTTCCCTGAAAACTGACACTTTAGGGTATAGAAACAACGGTGGGAAATTTTAAACACTGTCACACACATACAGACTCCAACTGTCCATCAAAAGCAGTATTGTATTTTAGCAACAGCAGGTGAACTACAGGTTCTCTCTCTGAAAATGAACACACCGCTCCACACTTCAGAGAGATTGGGGAGCTATAATCAACATGTTTAATTATTCACCTTTTCTCATGATTAATTCAATAACATCACTAACACAACCTTCATGGTTTGGTAGTCTGGCACCTTTGGATTTACCAGAGAGATGGTTTTGGCATGGGACTGTGCAGGAGCAGGCTAAATGGCTGGATCATCCTCAATTTATTACACCATCCTCAACCATAGCGAGTCTACACACACACACACACACACACACACACACACACACACACACACACACACACACACAAACACACACAAACACATACTATAGCCTTGCTGGGATACTCACCCTGAGTGGCGATGAAGTGGTTGGATCGATGGTAGCCCTGAAAGAGAGAAGAGGGATGACATGCTGAGTAAGCCATCTGCACCTCAGGCACAGCTGTATGGGAGGGTGTGTCTCTGTCTCACCCGTTTTTTTCGTTTTTTTTTTTTTTTACTTCCCTTCTCCTCTGCATCCTTGCTCTCCTACTGACCCAATCCCTGCAACTATGAATCACATTTCCTTTGTAATTTTCATGCACTGTCTGACCTATTGCTGACTCAATGTCTTTGCCCTTAGAGACTCCACAGATTTTGGAGCATTTGAGGCAACACATGGTAAACACTGCATCTTGACAAACTGCTGATGAATCCTGGGAAAAGTCATTTCTGAAGTGAGCTAGGGCGAGCTGACTGAACAATGCCTGAATCCCTGCGACAGCTTAATAAAGATATGATAAAGAAACTAAAGGCGCACACTCTTCAATTTCAGGTGTCCGATTTATTTATCAAACTCTCACTCTGCCCTTCTCTCGAGTGCTGTCCCATAAAAACAAATCAATTTTCATTGAAGAAGCAATATTTACTATATCTGAGATGATAAATTAACAATCTGAAACCACATTTTTTTCCATTTAAAAAAACTGCTTGATTTTTCCCATTCTTGTCAAGTGGAAGAATATCTTACACGGGTTTCACATGAATACATGATAGCATCAACAACATAGACAGTTTTCTAGAGCCAACTCTTGTATGTACAGTGATGTATTCTGAGATCCTTTATATCAAAGGGTGTGACAGCCTTTGATATAGATGACAGACATTTTCATACAGTGAGTATGGGGTGATGATGAATGAGATGTCACCTCTACAGCCTTTAGGGAAATAAACACGGCAAGGACCACCTGAGGGACTCGGAGCACTGTAAGGACAAACAAACTATTCAAAGGAAGTCTTCCTGAAGATAACTACTGCTTATCTCACTTTACGAGGTAAAGGAAAACCACATGGATGTTGTGGGTCACTGTGTATTGTCATTTTGAGAGGGGCAGCTGGAAGGATAATTGATGTTCCAATTACCTTGCATGACTCTGTGGAGTGGAGAAGGCAGGTCAGGAATCATCTCAATAAACTCCCAAGCCCACCGGCTCTCATCAGATCAGCCTGATGGGGCAATCCACACTAGATCTTATCTTTTTGCAGAGGGCATCTTCCTAATATGTCGAGTCTGTCAACATGGATGGATCGCTAAACTGAATTGCATCCAGTCAGATAAACGGGGACGTGTTTGAAATGGAGATGGATGACCAGTGCTGTGAGGCCTACTATCCACAATTCCTCTGGCCCTAACCAAACACTACAGCATGAATGCTACCACTCTTCCACTTAAGACGGTCAGCAGAGCAACTAAACTGGAGTCTCGGCAACTTCTGAGAACTAACAAACTGAAGACAGCAGGGTCCTCAAATGTGCACAAACCTGAAACACACTGACCTTTGAGCATTTGTGGATAGAGGATAGTGTAAAGAGCAGAGGGAAGTGGGAAGAGAAGAGGGGAAAAGAGCAAAAACAGAGCGATGGCAGGCAGAAGAACGAGCAGTGAAGTACTTACTTCCCTGTTAATCCGAATCTACAGGGTCCAAGGTCGAGGAAGTGGGAAGGGGAGTAGAAAAAGAAGACATATAGGCTAGTTAATGAAAGAAGCTTTTGGTAAATAGGAGTCATGGTTACAGACAGATGGGAAGAAGTGTGTGTGCCTGTGTGTGTGTCTATATAACTACAGCAGGACTGGGGTTATGTGCCAAAGCACTCGTTTCATTTCCTCTAATCTATTAGTTGCTTTTTTCAAATGTATATTACTTTTACCGTTATTTAAGTGAAAATCTTGCTGTCATCAGGAGTGCGAGGTTGTTGTTTGATCAGATTTGATTGACAGTGGCCTGACAACAAGCAAGCTTCCCCAACTGTCTGCTTTGATTCTAATGTTGCTTAACTCCAATAGAGCTGTGAAGTGGGGAGAGCTATTTCAGGCATCTCTGGTTCTGTAATTAAAAGTCCCATTTATCTTTCCCATAGACAATGTTACTCTGGATTGGAGCAGTTCTGCAGCTTGGATCGGCATGAAACTCTCCTGACTCATCAGTACAAAAAAAAAAAAGAGTACAACTGCATTAGAAAATATCTGGTTCTTTAACAAGCAGTTAAACGTACAGGCATTTTTACATAGAAACTTTAGGGGAGGCAGTTCACTAAGCTACATCTCCCATGGTGCATTTCAGTAAAAAATATCCAATTAATGAGCTTAAAATACTGTTAAATGTGCCACTAATGGCGGAGCAGAAGCTAAAGATTACAGTGTTGAGAAAATTGACAATACACTCTGCAGCTTAACTAAATTAATCTCTGAATTCTGGGTCAATTTTAGATTAACTCAGCAGCTATGGTGTCGTGTTTTGTTTACAAGTTCAGTGACGAAGTGTTTTGAAATGTCTGCCGTTCTGATTCCCACAACCGACTGGCTTTTTCTCCATGGCAACAGCAGCCAAGGCTCATGGGTACAATAGTATTTTGAGCTGATCTGCCAGGCCAAACTGTGTCTCTTAAAAACAAAGGTGAACTAATAAAAACTGGCGGCCATAACATTAATCCATGGGGTTGTTACATCATGTGGGAGAGTCCCATATTTCTATGTTAAGTAACAACAAGCATATCATCAAAAACTAAAAAAATAAAAATAGTGGGCCCTCACACTTAGCAACTGTGCTGGCACGAGGAAATATGTGAAATCAAAAACTATGGAGGCAGAACTTTCTGTCCTGGTTACCTAGCATAAGAAGCTGACTGAGAGAAATTATGACAAAGTATGGTGACAAATGTATTTACACCAGTCACATTTAAGCAGACAAAACTGATTAACAGTGTAGCCCTGTGTGACAAAGTTTGTATGTGTTTTTGGTTGTGTGGCCATGGCACACTTGTCAGTAAGGCCCTGTTACTCCTTAGATGCAGATGAAATGTAAATTAGCAACAGACACAACGCGCTGGTCTGCTCTGCAAGCTGTCAACCATATGCAAAGTTTCTCCTCAAGCAACACACACCGCAGGCAAGCAAAGACTCAGACATTAAATGACGGAGAGCGAGGAAACAGAGAACTTGCACTTTCCCACCTCTGTTTTGAAAGCCCAATAATGTTTCAGAGGGAGGAAAACTTTTCCATTTAACCTCTGGTGAAATAATCACAGACTGTCCAAAATATGCCAAACTGTGGCTACGCAGTTACTATTCAGCTTGCCGGGTCAGCTTTGTCAGGGAGTAACATCACTGACACCGACACTGTAGTGGCTGCTGAGTGGTGTTTTCCCTCTAATGCCTGCACCTCTGTGCCCTTAACGCTAATGGAGACCCTCACAATAACTACAGTCCTAACAGCAAGCCAGGTTTTTAATGCCCTCTCATCGTAATGAACTCTCTAAAAGCATCTCGCTTCGAGCCATTCTCTACAGAGACATAAAAGAGAGGGAAAAAGCCCTGTAGTGTCAAGCATTTTGATGATACAATTTGTCCTAAAGTAGGAATCCAACCAAAATCAAGGCAACTTATGCACCAAGTAATTTTCTCTCATTGAAAAAAAATATATCAGTTATGCTTCAAATATATACATTAAAAACATTTTAACTGAGACCTGATCCTTCAATCTCTTATCAACCTCAAACAGCAGTGGGAGTACATCAGCCTGCCTCATCTTCTCACAGAGAGCCATATTTACTTTACGGTTGTCCCAATGAGAGGCATGCAAAAATAAATCTTATGAGATAAAGAAATCGTATCAGGTTGCCAGACTTCCCCTGACATAACTCAAATGACAAGCAACAACTGAGGACTACGACTGCAAATTCACAGGGGACCAAAATACCAGTTTCTATCTACAGTATATTGGCTAGTAAAATGGCATTTTTTGATTTCTTTTGTTAATAACTTCTGCTTCTCCTGAATAAACACAGCCTCCTCTAGTTTTTTTTTTATGAATGAAAGCACACATGAATGAGACTGTGTGAGACACATTAGCAACATATACATGTATTTCATATGATCAGTGAGAATGTTACTGTGGCACTGCATGTGTGGTGGACAGTTAAGGTGAACAGTGGAAAGGATCATCTCCTCCCGGCCCATCCAGAGATTGAATAACATCAATCATGTCTATTTAATTTAGGGGGATTTGTGGCATCTTACAGAAAGGTTGATCTCCTCTGCAAGGCATTAAATGCATTTATTCCACGCTGTTTTAATAAAAGTGATAGCAGGTCTGGGTCAGGGATTCAGTGCAGCAATCGACAGCCATGGCATCTGGCAAAACACTGCTCGGAAGGGTGTTTGATTGGATGAAAGCTTCCAGGTGAAAGTGGGCCAGCAGTCTGGTGGGCTTACAGGAATGAGAGAGATGGACTGTGGCTTTGCAGGGTGTGAGAGATAGAGTCTCAGCAGAGACTGACTATTTGTATCCCATGTCAAACAGAGGCAGAAAAACAAGATTAGACTTACATCAATGTAGTTAGCGTTGATGTAGTCTGAGTTGGGGTCTCCCAGGAGAGGGTGGAGCTTGACTCTGTGGCGGTCATCTGAGACAGGAAAAAACAAAAGAGCAAAGAAATGTTGAGATACAAAATTTGAATAATATTTATTATGTTGTTATTTTTTATACATGATAAAATATGTTCTGATGACTTACATCCTAGCAAGGTGTCATGCCTCCCTTTGGTTTTGTCCTTCTTCTTTGTGCAGTCCCAGCCATCAAAGAAACTCTACAGGGAGGAAGAGACTCTTGTTTCAGATTTCTCTCTGTATTAACAATTCAAATATCCAAGATAAACTTAACCACAGCTTCAACACATGGTTTTGTTTGTTTTATGGGTGATAAGGAAATCTGTGTTTCATGGTTAACAAGTTTTTAAAATTTTGACCCAGTGGCTATATTCCCACTGAGCTTCTCACAACACAGGCTAATGGAGGCAATGGTAATTACATAAATCACAAACTGACCAGTCACTAAACCCCTCCCCCAAACAGTGATTATCCAATCATATCTTAGTCTACATAAGGAGGCAGAGCAGGTCTCACAAAGTGTTCTACATGGGTCAGAGGTAGAAGCAATAATTATCATTCAAATAGTTTGGAGGTTGGTGTAGTGTGTTTTTTTTTTTCTTCTAAAAACCAAATACACAAGAGACAAAATGTGAGGAATGCATTAGTGCATTAAACAGTGCGTTTGACTGTTCTGACCTGAGCTGTACTCATTACCATGTTTGGCTAGGTAGCTTTCTAACTCCAGTAGCAGAAGATGGATGCTATCAGAGTTTAGGCAAATGTTATTAGCTCCTAGTCTTTATCGGATTTGGAGACATTTACGCTCCAGCAACCTCAGCCAAAGCTGTCCAAGACAGATTTTTGTACCTTTAGCTTCAGACTTTTAATACCATACCATGTATGTAGCTGTCCAGTGCATATTTAAGACTCTTTTATATGTTTTTTGTTTCAAAATAAGTCAGCTGGAAACATGAAACGTCCGTCATGAGTCATGAGATGAAATATTGTGGATGTTTACTGTTATGTAACTTACTGAAAGTTTCTATATACAGCACACAAATCACTGTATGGTGAAATTACTTTTCTTCAGGTGAAGGCAGAGGAAGTGTCTAGAACCTGCTGGATGGCTGCTCAGCCGTATTATAACACATCATACTCATCATATACCTGTCTGCATGGATGCACTGGTGAGTGTTTACTCTCACACGTTGCCATAAGCCACTTTTAAGCGTCCACTGTGGGGCCAAATTAAGCCTGTAAACAGCCCCTTGAGATCCATGAACAAAGCACGCACACATACACACATACACATACACACACACACACACACACACACACACACACACACACACACACACACACACACACACACACACACACACACACACCTCCACCCATACCAGTCTACCTCCTGTGGTTTTTAGCCACTAGGGGAATTTGGTGAAACTCTGCCCAAGTCTGCATGCTGAGCAGGGGATTACAATGCACTTCTCCCCACAGAGAGCCAAGAACCAGTGAAATCCTGCCTGGGATTACACCCTCCTCCTCACTTTTTCCTCTTCTTTTCATGCACTCTCTCAGGGTCTGTCTCTCTCTCTCTGAATCCCTCATTCTCGTCACCTTCTCCTACCTCTCCTCAACATTCTTCATCATCATTTCTCTCCCTCTCCACCTCTTCCATCTTTCTCCTCCTCATTTTTGACACTAGACCTCTGAGCTCTCTCTGTTTCCCTGCTCCCACCACTCCTCTGCTCAGCCCTCTAGAGAGAAGAGAGAAGCAGAGAGAGGAAAAACAAGAAGGAAAAACTGTGAGAGAGGGTCAGTATATTGAAGGAAAGGGAAACAACACAGACCCACGGAAGATTGATTAGAAACCCTCATTGGCAGGGATCAGCGTGGTGGGCTGTTTAAGAGGATCACATAAAATGAGATGAAAGAAATTATGACAAGTGCAGTCCTGAACTATTAACACTATTACACTTTTAAAGCACTTTATGCTATCAAGATCCCAATAGATTTTATCATGTGCATTATTGTTTCCCGGCAATAACAAAGCAGTGGTAGGTATGCTGTCCTAGACAATGTCCCTTTCAGTATCACTCAATACCTGTTATGTAATCTCACTTTGACCTGTCATTTTTTCTCCCAAATAATATTTAAAGTGCCAAAAGTGATGAGATTGATAATCCCTCCACATTCAGTCAAAATCCAATCTGAGATGTCTGTGATGTCATACATAAACATAATATTCTAGTCAAAAAATAAAATAAACTGCTTTGTGCTACCAAAAAGATAGAATGAGGTAGTTGTTTTTTAAAAGAAACAGGGCTAAATCTGTAGCCCCTGTTGCAACTAAACTTTGAATCAACGAGTCCATCTTCTTTGCAGGTATAGTGAAAGTTTTGAGTTCTTCAGTAAAGCTTTCTGTTGTTTACTCCCAGGTTTCTGCAGCAGGAATATTTTTATTATTATTAGCCTTTTTTATTTGAACTTGAAAACAATGATTGAGGGCTAGTCCTCATTCACAATGATGTTGTGAATAAGAGCCAGCTGACTAAAAAAGACACAAAATAATAAAAGATACAAGGTAAAAGAAAACAATAATTACAGTATAGTATAGTATAAAAATACAATTATTTATTATTTCATCCTAGTCCATAGCACTAGATTAGCATAGAAAGGATATAAGAAAAGATGGCAGCTGAATAAACAGCCACATCAGTAACTAATTTGAAATGACACATTAAGTTGAAGCATGCAACCAGTCTTTGGAAATATCTGAAGGAATGATGATCACAAGAAATCATTAAAATGGGTAAAGACCATAAACCAACAGCTGCAAAATTCCTCCACCTCAATCAAACTCACAACATGAATATGAACTAGTTTGTTTTTTTTTGGGACCGTGAACTTGGCTCAAATTCAAAATTGTGAACTACGAACGTGAACTAGTTCATTTTAACCTTTGTGAACTGAACTTTGAGCTAGTTCTTGTGAATTGTAAACTTGCACAACACTGCTGATGGAACAGCCTCCACAAGTAATCTGGGGTTCAGTATCTTTCCCAAGGACATTTTGACAGGTGGACTGGAGGAGCCAGGATCGAGCCACGCACCCTCTGATTAGTGGATGACCCGCTCTAACTCCTGAGCCACAGCCATTCACATGTGCTTGAAAAAAAATACAATATTGTAACATCTGCATACAAATTGCATGGGAGTTAGTTAAAGATTAAATAGCATTATCAATATGAAATGTAAAAAGAACTGGACCTAGAACGGAACCTTGTGGAACACCCTTACTTATTGTTGAGAGAGTAAAAACTCAGAGAACAGTTCCTGAGTTCACTCACTATTGCCGATCAGAGAGATAATTCAGGAAACACACACAAGCACTTGAACTAAAACCAATATGACTGCAGTGACAGCAGTTGCCACACATACAAGCCCCTTTACAACTCACTGTAAATTCTTGATCAATGTTTTAACAGAACATAGGTATTCTTCAGGGAAATAAAAACCTGTACCTTCCAGGGGAGTGTAATATGATACTCCTCATCATTTTCCTTCATAATAGAGAGAGACACTCCATCAAAACACATACTCTAGCACAGAGGGAAAAAAACACAAAGAGGTGTGTATTGATTTTTTGAGTGGAATGTGTTTTGCCTTTGAGGGACAATTTAATGAGTCTACAAGCAGAGATCCAGAGGGGGGAAACCATGAACCAGAGACAAAAGATGTTTTCTCTTTTTCATGAATGCCAAAGGCTGTGGGTGACAGGGATGGACGTCTCTCCAGGGTGTGATCTCAGCTCTCAGCCACAATCAACCCACTGGGGAGCAGCATTCAGAGATCTGGGCCCTTCATTATGTGCCATGAATCATACAACCAGAGATAGCAGCCACTGCAACAGCAGGAGGGGGCTAAGCAATGTTCTGGAAAAGAAAAATATTTGTACTTACGGTTCAATTCAGGGCTAAAACTCCATTGTGCATTGGTAGAAAAAAAAAACTAACCAAGCAATGATCTGCCAAGAAAACTCAAGTGATTTACAACAGCAGTGGTGGTGCAAGCACATTCAGAACAATCTCTGCTAAGTTCCTGGACAGTGAGCTAGTGATTAATAGCAAGTTTGAACTAAAAGCAATTCTTTTCCTCATGAAAGTCAAGCCAATGAGACCAAAACCTCACTCGATGACCAATCAACTTCTGACCTCCAGATATCAGTCTTACATCAATCTTACATGCTCGATATTTTCATCACTACTGTGAGAAATTGAACAAGTTGAATAAGAAATTCTTTCTGTGGCCAACATCAAGAGCGGAACGATACCTTGTCAATGTGAGATGTCTTCCTACTACACAACATTTAGTGGCCACCATTCATGTCAGTGCTGCTTTATGCATAACATCTGATGGTTACCTTTGTGAATTATAGAGCATTTATGTTACATTTACATTCTGCAGAAGGAGGTAAATACTAACATTGCTACTGAGAGGAGGTTATTTGGAGGTTACAGGGCATGGGGGCCAAGAGCTCTCTTCTCACCATACCCTTTCATCTTTCTTCCCTTCCCACTCAACCCTCCCTGACTCCCCTTTCCTCTATTTGCCACCCTACAATCTGTTAGCAGTGGTCAGGGACTCACTAGCTAGAGGCACCTCCAGAGAGGTTTAACCTCATCAGACCTGCCATCATGACAGAGGTCTTCTTTGGACCCAAATGAGGATGATTTATTCATAGGCTCAGCAACAGTGTGATCCAGCTGCCTTTTTAACCCTGCTAATTAATTTCAGTAGGTGGTGAAGCGGGTGCTTGGATGATTGCGAATTGGAGGATTGATGGCCTCCACTTACGCAAGCAAATTCAAACTAACATGGCTTCTCCAAGCTAACACTTATCCACAACATATAGTAACTGCACATGATCCTTCTTACTAACAGCCAATGAAGATAACCAAACTACTCAATTTTAGGCACTTCATCACTATCTTGATGGGACAACCATGGTAGCCTCAGTATTGTTGAGCTGACCATCCAACCCCCTTGATTGTGTCTTGACATGTGTCCAGTAGTATCACAAACTGGCAAAAGGACAAAATACATCTTTCACGGAATCCAGTGCCCACCTTGAAGAAGCTAAACTCACAGCTTTGAGTCATCCGAATAGTCTTGAAGCACTCATCAATAACACTGTCTGTTTACTTGGGGACTATATCTGTAACTTGTATTTGCTGTGTATGTTTGTGTTCGTGTGTGTGTGTGTGTGTGTGTGTGTGTCCGTGTGTCTACACTGCAAATCAATTTCCTTTGGGCATAATAAAGTTGATCAATCACTCACACAGCAGCTCCCACAAGATTTTTTGGAAGTTGTCAGAAGTTTCAAAATCCACCAAGAGGATTAGCAATTTTCAGTGATATGTCAGGTATCTATGACAGATTTAAACCCGGTCCAGGACAAAGTCTGCACTTCTCATGTGTGGGGCTTGACATAAGTCTCTCTCTCCATGGACACCTCTGACTGGTGCATTCTCCTACTACTGAGAATAGAGGCTCAGACCCTCCCAGAATCATCAAGAACTGAATGCAGCACAGAGCAGCATGGTTTGTCTGTAAGGTTTAGAAGTTCCAAATACTTCTTCCACCTTATAACAATGGTGCCAATTATGGTCAAGTGCTCCTGCTGAGGAAAGCCCAGGTACTGACCTGCATTCCCTCCAGGGGCACCAAGTAGTGCTGCAAAATCTCTTCTGGCTATGATTTCACTTCTTTTAGTACTACTCCAGCAGCCTTTATAACTTCCCGGTTTTCCTCTGCTGTGTTAGGAGTGCACAGGTTAACCAGGCATGGAAGTACATCGGCGTAGCCGTGTCCCAAACCTTATGGTGAAGAGGGAGCTAACCCAGAAAGCAATGCTTTGTCTTTGCTACAACGTCCCCAATGGCAACAAGCTCCAAGCATTTAAGTGAAAGAATGAGATCATAGAAACAAGAGGCCAAAATTATTATTTTTTTTAACGCATGGTGGCTGTCCTCAGTAGGGCAAAGAGCTCAACAAACTTGGGGTCCATGGCGTTGAGACACTGCTCTTCCAGACTAAAATGAGTGCTCTCGACAACTGGTAAAGAAGACCCCGGGACACATCTGTACAGTTATACTGGCATACTGGACTGAGTGGAGACCTCAGGATATAACTAGGGCATGTAAAAGAGATTATACCTCCCAGCCGCTATGGAAGCACCTGGAAAACCACAGAAAAAGAGTGTGATCTTAATGAAGTGCTAGAAAATGGAGGGATGGATGGATGGATGGACTACAGGCTTTTAGTTTGATAATTAATTCAAAGATTAGTTACATTAGCTATTGTATAGGTAACAATAAGGCACCTATTATTCATATCCAAGGAGCAGCAGTTTTAATGAAGAAAGTGACCTTGTGCATCACTCAGAAAACCAGGCAGAGCTACTTTATGTTTAAGTGTCTTTGACTCGATTTCAGTGACACCTTGGAGTTCCACATCTCTAAAGTCCTTCTACCACAACAGTTTCTATAGTTTCTATAGGGACACATCATGCAGGAAACATTTCTCTCCCTCAGCACAGAAGCAAATAAGCTTTCAGTAAGTTACATAGATTTGAGGGAAACTTGTTAAATTTACCATTTCCAGCATAGAAATTAAAGTAAAGGTGAATAAGCCTCCAACTGTGTTACTGAATTTACATCACTGCAGTTTGAGTGTTCTTGCCTCTAGTTCTCTCACTCGCTGTATGTTGGTCATGCTGTTGAATTTACAATGACAATTGTTTTCCAAAGAATACAATCACGGTATGAACAGAGACAACTTACATATCACTGTTCTTTAGTAATAGTAATAATGGAGCTCTAAAAACCTCTCTTTCATAACTGTCCATAGGATTTGACACTAGTGAGCCCGCAGCAATAATATTTCATACAGCTGTTCATTTCATGTTCTCAGAGCGTAAGAATAAATGCTGTCTGTGTTGTCTTCTGTTGTCAGGGTGTAAGAGAAGAGTTTAATAACACCATTTCACCTCATACTCCTGTTTAAAGCCATAGCCCTCGGCAGTCTTCATCTGGTTGATGTGCTGGAGGAGGTCAGCCACTCGGACAGCAGGGTGGAGCTGGCCTGTGTGGTAGGGGGAGCCTTTACGCCCACATTGGTGCCTCGGGGAGCCTCCCAGCAGGCTGCTGGCCTCGTTCACTGAACTGCGAGCATCACCTAGACCAAACACGGACACATTTGTAATTTTGGTGCAACTGTAGGTGGAAAAGTTCATGTACGAGACAGGTTATTATATAAAACGTTGAAAAACTTTTGTAGCACTTTGTGCATTGGTGTTATTAGTCATGGCTCAGTGCATGCTTGACATACAGTATATGTTACAGGCGTGTCACTTTGATAAGATTTGTCTCTCATAAACTTCAGACTAAACGCATTTGTTCTCCTTTCTGTGAGACTGACAATATTAGAAAGGAGATGAAGATGAAAAGTACTGACAACAATCATAAATCATTTCTTTTGAATCATTCAAATATTTTACATCCCCTGTGCAAGTCTCACGTTTCTTTGCAATTTTATGATGTTCTTTGTGTATCAGCTGCAAGCAGTGAATAGTTGAAGCTACTGCAGAATATTTTTCATGCTATCTTCCAGTCATCCAGACATTTACAGAGTGAATGAGTGACGGTCAAAGAGATTATAAAGTCAAGGATGACAAACATCAAGTTTTGGAACGTAATCCTGTAGGTCTGTGCAGACTGCACTGTACATGTGTGAGGCTTAGTGCATTTATCTTACTGCGTGTGCCGCAGGTGTGTGCATCCATGAAGGAAAGAGCCATTCTTTCATCCTCTTGTAGGGTGCTCTGGTCTGTGAAACTGCGCTCCATGGAGCCCATATGGCTCTTCTCCTGCCGATAGGTAATGGGTGTCTTATTCATGTTCACTGGTTTCCTATTAAAGGATGAAGAAGGGAATGGAGGGAAAATAGGTATACAGGGGAGATGGTAGACAGATGGAGACAGAAGCAGAGAGAGGCAGAAAAAGAAAACATTATGTTAAGTAGGGGATAAGAGGGAGGTAACACCTTACAGAAAAAAAAACACAAAAAGGTTGATTAAGTATAATAAAATATTGGTTTCCCTCTATGACCTATGATTGACAGCCAGAGCACGAGCATGTGTATGATGGATCACAAGAGGATGGAAAAGCAAAGAGGTGGAGTCACTTACGGATAGTAAGAGTAGTAGTCCCTTCTGGTAAGAGTGCAGGAGAAGGAGGAAAAAAAATCAAGAGAAAGAAGAGATGTAAGATGAAAGCAATGTCAGCTGAGGGTAGAATGCATCGATTACAGTGAAAATGAGAACGATCCTCTCCATGAGCTCAGCTGTGCAGGCGGCTGCATGACACATGGGAATGCACTAAGCAAGTGCAGACGGGCCAAACTGCAGCGAGGCAGAAAAATGTGTGTTTCCTTCAATCGAATATGTCTCTGTGTTACACTTCAAGGAAAAGACCACGTGGCTTCCTGTCACAGCAAATTTAGCAATCAATTCCCTAAGAGTGAGATTCATGGTGGATTAGCAGAGGAACTCAGCTAATGTGCAAAGTAGCGGTGACTTTCAAAATCAACTTTATTCAATTTTAGCCTCAACATTGTTTCAGTCATTTAATAATGATTGCTGGAGCCCTGTAACTTCACATTTGGCAAGGCAGGTTCTTTGGATTTCAGTGTATCTTATTTAAGTAAGACAGGTTAAGCCTTGCCTGAAATGCTGGCCCATAGCTACAGCTAAGTAAATGCAGAGCCAGAGGTGTAGATGAGCTACTGTAGACTTGTGGGATCATTGGCTAATAATCTCTAAAAGCACCTTTTCCCTACCAATTACCATCTCATTTAAGGGTCAGGCCTCTGCTTGGTGTGCGTAATTAAGTGGCTAATTGAATTGCATCCGCCTTTAATTAAATACTTCACACTCAGATAGGCTCTGCAGATGAGAGTTGTTTGGTCCCTCTGGTGCACCATAAGGGAGTGAAAACAATGCAGCGCTGACTGTCGGTCCAGCATCTTCCCTAAACAAGCGTGACCTTTCAGAAAGTTCAGCTGGTATAAAAACTGATTACTGAACGGCTCCAAAACAAAACACAAAGGGAAAATCAATGTGGGAGATGTGGTATGATTGCGCATAATGAGGCATGTTTCATACTCAACAGTTGTCAGCAGACGTTTACCCTTTCTTAATGATGATGATGACAGCTCCCAGCAGAAGGATGAGGACTACCAGACCTCCGGCGCACACCCCGAGAATCAGCCCCATCTCCTCAGAGTGTTGGGACACCTCCAGAGCCTTGCGGTGATCTTTGCAGGCCGCTGGATGCAGAAACACAGATATGCACATTAAAAAGGCATAATGCAAATATAGTACATAAGGGAATGGAAGTACAGAAGAAGTGATTCACAGTAAAGTTTAAAAGAAAGAGAAAAAACTAATATAGAAAGGCAAATTGAAAATCCACAGCCTTGACGAACTTCATTCATGCACATACAACTTTTTCTCTCCAAAATGTAGACTTCTCTCATGACAACACAGACATTCACAATTCTTATTCTGACCTCTGTGAGGAGATCTACTGAATCATAATGGTCTATTTAATGTCAAACCTACATTTTACTGGCAGTGGTATTTTCAAGAGGTATTTTCAAACACCAAAAAATGAAAGAGACATGTAAATAAACGTGTGATGCCTTAAGCAAGGCAGACAGCGATTGTCCGAGTGGTCCGAGCCAACAAACCTGCAGTCCGAGGAAATACATGATGACAACTTGTGCTTCGACAAACAAAATGATTGTGTTGCACACAGAATAAGTTAAGAATTAATAAGTTTGTCTGAAAGGTTTTAAACCAGCTATTTAGAATGCTCTGCATTTGTGCTGATGTTTACAGAAAAGAAATGGAGATGGGAAAATGAACAGACTGCCCTAAATTGGTGTGGAGGATTTTCACAAGTGTTGCAAATATGCCAAAGTAAGACGGGAAACTCATTTGCTAAGATTCATTAGTCACATGCAAAAAAGGCTTGCAACACATTGTTCTTCCATCTATTGTTCATATGCATAGTGCAACAAACTGACTCTTTATGATAGTGATATTGCACCTGTGCATTTGCATGCTACGGTTCAAGAGCTGACACTTTGACATGTATTTCTATTCAATACTGAATTGAATATTGGATTTTTCCCAGTCACAAGTCATCCACACAGCTCTACAATACAAACTCAAGGTGCCCTGTTGTGAGAGCTACTGCAAAGGTCGTAATCATAATAGTAAGTTAGGTTATTCATTTCTCTGGAATAAAGCTTCATACTTATGTAAATGGTGCTGAGCAGAGGGCCTTTATTTGTCTTGTTCAAGGGGCCCACAGATCTAGTTTTTTCTGTGTGTGTCAGCCTGTCCTCCAGGCCTTGACAGCCCTAAAACAAGCCCTTCTGAGCCTATTGGAACAGCACAACCTATCTGGAGAGTGGTAGAAAGTCAGAGCAAGCCTGGGGATAGAGCTGTATCTTGCAGCCTGCTGGGGAAGAATCAGATCTGGGGCAGGGGAAATGAAAACAGAGCCATGTTTTAGCCCAACTATCTGCAGCCATGGGCACCTTATGGGTGCTTCAGATCCCTCATCCTAAATAAAGATGAAAGTAGGACAATATCATTTCATTATTTGGCAGGATTTTTTTTATCAATAATGTGTATCTGGCATATCCTAAAACAGAAAGAGAGTCACTGGCCTGAAATTAGACAGGAACTGTTCCGTCTAAAATTGCTCATGACATGGCTCTTTAAGTTGCTATCCCTACATTGTTCCAAAAATGTGACATTTCAGTGTTAGTTCAGTGTACAGACGCCATATCTGATAGTTATACTTTAGTTTGCAGCGGTGGCAGAGAGAGGGTTTAGTCAGAGTGTAAATCAAAGATGATTTTTTTGTGGTTTCCACTCTCACACCATCACGCAAGATGCCTTTGTGTCTGGGAGCTACTGATTTCAGCCCGTCTGTAGGAGCTCCATTCAAAAAACAGCCACAGCCACAAACTCAGCACTCCCTGTTTATTTTATGCTGTGACTTCATTTAAAATTACACCGACAAGTGAAATACAGGGGTACTTCAAACTGGCTAAAAATGTAGATGAGGAGGTGAGAAATCTATTTCAGTTTTCTGACATTTTGGATAGATAAGGCGGTTTTGCCACACTTAGCCACAAAGTTTCTATTAAGCCAAACACGAGCATGAAATAGATTTCCACATGAATCCATACACCTGCCAGCTGCCCGATGGTGGAAATTGGCATTTAGAGGAGAAATGGAAGTCTGTTGTTGTGTTGAGCCTGCCAGAGGAGCCTTAATTAAACTGTCACCTGGAAGTTGAAATGTAATCTCCAGCTTTGTTATCCAAGCCAGAATCATTTGCCTCCACTTTACTTGTGATGGGTTGCATGATAATAACGGCTTAGGAACCGATGATGCAGAGGCTATGTTAATGGTAGAGGGATCACGGAGATCTCAAACAGCAACAAAAAACCCTCTGACCTGTCGCACCTTGAAATTGGAAATCACCCTGATATTTTTTTCCCATCAATTTGCCTTACGGATATTTTTTTTTTTCCTTCAGTTACATGGTTACATCACCCTGCATGTGGATGATGAAATGCTGGCAATCATTGCTTGCTATTGTGCATGTTTCTCCCCTTTGTCTTTTCCAACTTTCCCTCTCTTCTCTCTAAATGATTTTATTGTTAATATCTTGCTTCCTCACATAACACAATTAAATATTTGAACTGTTAGAGCTCCATTGTGCATTTATTTTTTTCCTCCTTTGCTTAGTGTGTGAGAAAAGAGGCAAGCACGGTGTAAAGCCCATTACTGTGTGAAAGCATAATTAATCAATGCCCAACTGGGTGTCTGTGTGGGGCAGATGGACTGAGACGCTGAGCTGAAATGGCTGGCCTTGCCTTTTGGCTTTATGCTTGAGGAGAGCCTCATCTCTTTAAGTTTTCCCCTCACAAAAAGAGGCCTTCACCAAAAAAAAGACTCCCCGCCAAGTCAATTTACTTGCAAGGCTCTGCTTACTGTAGCAGTGCTATGAAAACTATAAATACATGACTTTTATTCACCATGATCTGACAGTGTATTATGGCACAGGGGCTCTCCTGCCATCAGGACTTAGAGTCAATTTCTCTGCCCTTTTCATGTATCCAAAAGCTGATCTACAGAAGGGGTGTGTGGGGAGGTGGCAAGCAGGGGGTTGGGGGGCAGGGATTTCTCATACTGATTAGCCAAGGTAGCTCCATCTGGAAGTTTTGATCTGGAGGACCCTTCTGGACCGCACTGAGGTCAGAGCCCTCAGATGTAGTCGTCTAGTGGGCTGCTGATGAGAACAAAGAGACTGCCTTTGATATAGTGTGTCCCAGCATCTGCCCCCAAACAAACAGGATGAAAGCCTGACCTCTAATCCCTCCCTGCTTGTTGCCCTTTTCTCTGAGGCCCACCACTGAACAACCAGGGCCGTCAGAGAACATTTGTCCAGACCCCCACCTTTGTACTTGAGAGAGAGGTGAATAACAGTGCAGTGCAAGCCAGTAAACCACGCCATTACAATTACATCCTTAATTTCCTATCTCAGAGCGATGAGAAAGTAGACACTATTGCAAAGCACTCAGAAATAATGCAGTGTAATGTATTCAAGGTCACAGTGTTTGTAGGAGGAGAAATATTCAGGTTACCTTTGCGAGCAATGCGGATGCAGTTTATTCTGGATTCCTGAAAGAGAAAGAAAACAGAGACATCAGAGGAGAGAGTGTTGCTTTGCATTTTGCATAAAAAAAAGATCTGATAAAAGAAAAAAGGATCACGTGAAGTACTGAGCCGTGGCACACACATATATCATGTTGAAAATAAGACTACCACAGATAAAAAAGTCACATTCTGAATGAATATTAAAACATGATATTTATTCCCCAGTTGACACATTAACTCTGGACCACATCTGGAATCACATCACTGTCTCCCCTCATTATTTTTTCTACCCTCTGTTTACTCAAATTACAAAACATGAGTGGGTTGCAATACTCTTCTCTAAAAAAGCATAATTTACTTCAAGATAGAGACAAAAAAAAAAATGAGTCAGGCTAAAAGGACAAAATACCTCTGAATTAAGAGTCCTATTGATGACATGAGATTACAAACTATCTCAAATCTGAGAGCTGTGGTGAAGTGTTTGAGAAGATTAGAGATTCTTGCTGAAGGAGAAATGATGGGAGTTGAAAGGGGGAGAGCATAATTAAGAGGAGGGTTTCAGACCAATGCACCACTATGAAAAGGAATTAATTTTATTCAAATTTCAGCTGATGACATTGCAGTGTTATGAATAGGACCTTTGTCAAACAGCACTAATGAGATCCAAGACTGTAATCCAATTCCAACCTCTTGGAGGAGATGCATTATCAAATTAAGATTTACAGATGCTAATTCAGGCATTATAGGACAATCATGCAAATTTGCCTATTCGGAAATGAGCAAAAAGCGCTTTCCTCAAACTCCAGTTAATTTGCTTTTTTTAAATTGAAAATCCATTTCAGGCTGACAGACACTTTAACAAGTTCTTAACCCGATGGTTTGATCTGAAAATGCAGACCCAAACCGCAGACAAACATGTTGTCTGTCAAACAGAGTTTCATTTCATTTCCATAAAAATCAACAGCACAGTGAATGACATACTGTCTTATTTTGTCTTCTTTTATCTGTACACCTGTATTATGTGACTGAAAAGACAAAAACAGGCAAATAAGCAGGTTCATGTGCACCTATATATGGCAATCCAGTTAGATATGTAAGAACATCGACATGTCACTCTGGCGTTCATGTCGTACTGTCTGTTGATGTCCATAAATGTTTGGTGTTATGTGTGTCTTTGTATGTGCATTTTTGTATATCCTGGCTGAAAATCTATTTCCCTGTAAGGGACAATAAAGATATTTTTATTCAAAAGATACATGCTATTCACTCCACATCATCTACCATTGTGCCTATCTTCTAAGGAGAATGTAAAGATTTTTATTGGGTCACCTCTTATGATTTTCTTTACATCTGGATAGAATTTAGAGTCAAGGGTTAATACAGCTGATAAAGAAACAGAGTAAACACTGCAGTGCAGTTACCCCTGTACTCTGTGTCGCAGAATGTGATGTTTTCATTTCAAATCATTCAGCTCAGAATATGAAAAGCCATCTTTTCTTTCCACCGTAGGTATATAAACATAAGAAGTCCTGACGTTCTAACAAAATGTCTTTTATTTACCACAAGTCAACCAGGTAAGAGTTTAAGGCCATATTAGCAGCTCTGTGAGGCCAGACTTATGCAGAGTGGTGCTTTGAGCTAAATGGTAACATTAGCATGCTAACATGCTCACTATACTAACCTGCTTATGCTCAGCAGGTATACTGTTCACTTTGTTCACCACCTTATTGCAACCTGTGGGCGTTCTAAGATTTGCTAATAACAAGAAGTGTATTTGATGGGAATTTCATAAATGTTTAAGATATTTGATCATAAACCAAAGTATTGGACAAATAAAAAGTCTTGCCTGATGATGGTGCTAGCATGGCTACAAACTGTACTCGAGAATCCTTGTTAAATATTTTTTTTTATCTAAATTTACCAGCCATACAAACAAATGATTTCTGACACTATGTTAGATATGTTGGTGTTAAATATTTTGAATGTGGGGGAAAAAAAGCTGCACTTGAGAAGTTGAGAAGTGGCATTTCCATTTACATTATATGTTTTAATTAATAATAATTAATCAATTTGTTTAAAAGTGCATCCCTGGTTCATTTCTACCGTGCTTCTTGAAATGCTGACCAGTGACTTTGAGCTTTTGAGGGATTGACTCAATTATATAAAAAAAAATTCCATCAGAAAGAGCAAACTCATCTGAACCTGCCTCCTCTATGGAGGAAGCATTTGAAATAGTACATTCAATCATTCAACCATCAGAAGCACTGCCAAATTAAGGCAGAGAACATTTACATCTATTTACTATAGATGAAAGATGAAAAATATACACACACACACACACACACATATATATACATAAAACAAGCACATCAAAATCATTGACTTAAGCACATTTACATCTATTTACTGTAGACGCACATCTGAATCATTGTGTTGTCGACTCAGCAGAAGAGTTAATTGGCAAGCTCCACACTGTGGGACACACATCACATGTCTGGCTGTGCTGTGCAAGTCACACCAGAGGGGCTGGTGTTTCCTGCCAATTTTAAATGCAAAGCACAAATGCCACCACGCAACATCGCACACAGTGTGTGTTTTACAGTGTGTGTTTGCGTGCGTGTGTATAAAAAGTAGGGAGATGCATGCGTGGATGTAAATGGCTATGCTGTGGCCTGCAAAACACCAGTCTCCGTCCAAAGTCTTTCAGGCACCTCCTTAGATGGATCAAGCAAAGCAATTAGAGAGGCCTGACAGCCACCCTCCAGATAATTAGCGTTGGTGAATGCCAAATGTTACGGGTCCCATATACTGTTCAAATTATTCCCATTGCTGCCACTGTTACCGAAGCTTAGGTGCAATGTTGCCCCCTTCCACAAATACATTAAAGACAAACTCAAAGTTAAAGAGACCACACAGACCCTGACTTATTATGCTGTACAATTAAATGATAAAATAAGCAGGCTGACAATTCACTCTACATTTTAATAAGGTGTTCAGGGAGCAAATACTTCAAGTGATTGCCAAACATGACAACTTTATCACCACTTCCATATGCAGAAACCATTATCAGCAATTGTTTCATCCAAGTAAATATGTGGCTGTTTTCTGATGTTTCATTCTTAGGAGAGAGCTGCTTTCACTGCCAGCGACCCTTTTAGTTCAAGAGCAGGTACACTTTTTTTTCTTCTTCTAAAATGAGTAGGCATACGGTAATTATTTTTCCCTCGTCTGTACACAGTCCAAAAACTACTACAAAAATATTCCACAGTACATGCATATACTGAATGCATTTATGCTTCCGTACTAAATCAAATTTAGAATGCTAAAATTCTCTTTTTTTGGCTGACATTTTTGTGACAGCGCGAGCACAGTGCTAAAATGTAAAAGGCCTGAAATTCATAATTAAACGTGGAGGATAAGTGGGAAGATAAAATACAAACTAAAATACAAAACAAAACAAAATGCATTTAGCAGTTACTGAGCATTTCCAGTCCATACAGACTGCATGAGCCAAACCTGAACATCTGCTCTGTGATTTTAATAGATTCTCACATTAACACTTAGATGTGACCACTGTCAAAAGACTGCAAAGTGAAAAATAATAACTCTGCAATGTTAATAATATCAACAACAGGCCAAAGAAAGCATTGGTGTCATACTATTCATTGGTCTGTTAGAGGTTTAACTGCTGCTATTTTATGATCCTTTATGTTATGTTATTTATGTAACTAGCACTTTTTTCTGCTGCACTCCTCATGTGTCAGTTCATGCTGTCATTGCCCTGCTGTGGCAGGTCTTCTGAGCATTGCTGTTGATGGGTTTTATGCCCATCAACAAGCTGCCCCTCAGCTGTATAAAACACATTGAATTGAAATCACAAGCTTTTTAGCTGACATCCAACGAAAAAGCCATTGATTAAAAAAAAAAAATCTTGTGGTTAAAAACAGGAAACAATGAACCCACAACAAAGACTTTGCAAACACAAAGGCATAGTGTCTGAAATATTGACACTAGATTCAAGCTGAGTCTGTAATTATGTGTTTTCAGGAGTAAATGTTGTTGGTTTTTGAATAAAACTGAAAATTAAGTCGCTGCCCTCCCAGCATACTGTTGTTCTTTCAAGAGGAATTGTTTCAGTCCTGCAGCACCAACACAGGACTGTTGCCCAGATTTCAACAGATTTCTCACTGCTACTGTATTTGCATGCAAAGGCAACAGTGTTTGAAAGACTGGGGGACAGTTCTGGCTGTGTGATCTGGCACTGTGCTCCACTCATTGTGGGTCATGGATGCTGGCCCTCTGCCAGGCAAAACAAAACCTAATCCCATCCGCCGGTAAAGCCAGGCCTCCCCTATCTAATCCCGTGCTTAGTAGCCTAGTTGTGTGAAGTGCTCACACTG
This sequence comes from Trachinotus anak, assembly GCF_046630095.1. NCBI lineage: Eukaryota > Metazoa > Chordata > Actinopteri > Carangiformes > Carangidae > Trachinotus > Trachinotus anak. The sequence continues at coordinate 16,262,641 of NW_027273883.1, read as the reverse complement.
CACTCCCTCCGTGTGTTTCTCCACTGGGTTGGAAAAAGATGCTACTGGTGGGGATGATTCACCCAGCTCTGTTCATGGGACTTTATAATACAGAAACATCCGGTGCAAAAACAAGAAAAAGAAAATGACGTGATCACAAAGTACCAGCGACTGGCAGATTGCTAACCCAGCTTGCATGTATTTGTTCCCAGCTGATGATCACACAGGGCTGCGTTACCTACGGCAACATCTCTCGGCTACACTGCCACAGTCTGTGAATATTTAAGCAGCAGCTTTCTACCTCTGATCATCTGCACCTGTGTCCAATTATCCTTAAGTAATTACATCACCCAGGTAGCAGCTCTTCCTGTAATGGAATTTGGAAAGGTAATGTGGCGTCCTCCTGGTATGACCAGAGGGCTTTGCATGCTCAAGAACGGTGAAATGGATGGAAACACAACAGTGTGAAACAACACACTGTTGCCTAGCTAAAAGGTGTACAACCAAGACTCACAAAGTTTTTGTTAAGTGGAATCGCTGGCTATTTTCAAACACACTCATCCGATTAACTGTGTAAAGAAAGAGGGGAGTATGTAAGGACAATAATGAAAGGAATAGGGCAGAATAGGAAAAGGACAGAATGAATGAAAACAAATGAAGTGAAGTACATTGTTGACTTTGAGTAGTTCCAGCTAATCACAGCTTTGCTAGCTATAAGTAATGCATGCAAGTAATTTACTGTTTCAGACATCCTTTGTTTGGAAGAATCAAAGGAGTGGGATATAAACATACATAATTTCCAAATAGTTACACTGCCAGCTGAATACGTTTCCATCCAACAATCCCTTTCACAGTATAAATACCCTTTCAAGGGTTGTGAGCCCAGACAATGCAAACTGCCCTACACTGTCAACCACAGCATTAGTAAATACAGATATTCATTAACACCATTCACTGCTGGCAGAGCACTGCTCTGAATACTAATGCATACAGCTAGAGGATCAAGTGTTGCAGATCTGCCGCACCACTGGTGGCACTTGACAATCACTCACCCCTCTGAAGTTGCTCATAGCTTGGAAATAGACAAGGTAGCTCTTGCGTGGATCCAAAGGGCTGTTCCAGTAGCCGTTATAAGTGTGATTGTCACCCACAGTGAAGGGACTGGCCTCTGGCAGACTGCTGGGTGGGAGCTCGGCTGTGTAGTAGTGTGGTGTGCCTCGGGCTTGGGCCTCGCCGTGGGACATAGGCAAGGGGAAACACTCCTGAAGGCCCAGCTCCCTCTTCACTTTCTTCACAGTTTCTTCTTCAACCACCACCTGGTATGTGCTGGACAGGGTGGATGTGCACCTTTAATAAGCCATGTTTGGAATTCAAAAAAAGATCTGATATATACGTTTGAGATCATTTCCTCACCTGACAGGTGCCCCTCTGCCTTGAGCAGGGCGCAGCAGGACAGTAATTGTGCTCTCTGTCTCACTCAGGGGGGACGGCATGTCTCCATAGTCAAATGTGGGAGCTGAGCACGTGCAGAAACACACTGAGTTTACATGTCAAAATTAATTACTGCACATGTGCACACACAAACAAACACACTGGCCTTAGCCAGTGCTATTTTAGACCACTTTAATTCAGTTTAAACACAGCCTCTCCCTCTTTTTCATTCCACATAAATGTGTTCAGCCCCTCAACGTCTCATGAAACAGACAGATCATTTCATTTTAGCAAAGAGCCAGCCCTTTCTCTGCATAAATGGCTAACAGTGCTAATATTCCCAATACCCATATCCTCATCTTCAGTGCTCTGTTTGAATTTCCCTTCTAGTTGTCTTGGATACAAGTCCAATTAAAAGTGAGGAAGGAGGCTAAATTGAATGGGTTTCTAATTTGAAAGTATTTGGCTAAAGTCGTGCTCCTCCCCGGAGATGTGGCAGCACATTCTTTAATATCAGTCGTCAATTAGTGAGGGGGAAGGAGAGCAAACTATTCATGAGGAATCGATGATTATCATATTAAAAAGTGGTTCCCGCAGTAGAAAAGAGCTGACATCAATTAAGGTGAGGCAATGAGGAAATCTGAATGTGCATTTGTTGACATTAAAGGTCTGTTGCAGTTTGTAGAACTAAAAGAGAGTTTGATGCCTGCTGCCAGATAGAGTCTGTTTGAAGGATGATTGTGTATCAGCCACGGCGGAGCACACGTCCATATGCATATGCGCGTGCGTGTGTGTGTGTGTATGTGGGAGGAAATGTGTGTAGCTGGATACTCTGCGGTGGGTATTGCTTGAAGATGTTGACAGTAGTAGCTGTTGAAGGTGTTCAGTGTTTGCTAGCTGTCAGTGCAGATTTGAGAGACGCTCAGTGTAAGTGAATGTTCTGCACCGTGGGCCAGTAGAGGAGGTTGAGGATGATCTACAAAGACTTTTGGACTCTATCTGTGGTCTGGCTTTGTGCCAGTCTTCTGTCTGAAATACAGCCAATAAGCAGTGATTGTGTGCTAAATCTATAATTAAACAAAGCAGGCCTATCTGTGGAGAGATAGGGGCAGAGGGAGTGAGAGAAAGTAAGTGTGTGAGCATGACAGGGTGGGAGTTGCTGCGTTGTGTGCTCCTAAGAGGTGTAATCCCATCCCTTAACAAGCGTAAATGCATCATTAAAAGGAAACAGAAACACAGAGGCTGGATTTCTATCACCAGTAATAAGCTCTGAGACTCTCCGATGTGACATTCTGGTCCCAAGAATGTACTGCATCTTTCTTTATACATAACGCACAGCAGCGTCCCCTCTGTGCTGTTTCTCTGCTTCCTACGACTTAATTTATGTCTTGAGAACTGAGAGATGACAGTATGTCACTATTTCAGAGAGGCAACGGAAAATAACTCTTATACTCTGGGAGCAGTAGTTTTGCCTCTGCGAGAAAGGAAAGATACTGAGGTCAAGAGAGAGAAAACCTGGATCCTAATTATAGCACGCAGTGGGTGAAGTCTAGTCTACCTGCATTCTGCAGCAGTAGTAGCGTAGAGAGCAGCCACTACACGGAGAAGCTGCCATCTCTCTGTTTAAGGATTTTAAGGCAGCTTTCAAACTGCTTCCCCGCTCAGTCAGTCAGTTAGTGCTTATACCTGAGATGTTAGTGGTGATTTCAGTGAGGGCGGTCTGGCCAAAGCCCTTGGCTGTACGGGCTCGCACGGAGATTAGGTAAGTAGTCCCAGGGTGGAGGTTGGAGAACATGTGGTAGGTCTCGTTCTTCAGCTTTGACACTGTTCTTCTAGGTCCTGGGACGTTGATGCCAGGATCAGACGACTCAATACTTTGGTAACTGATCTGTTTTGACAAGAAAAGAAGAAAAAATAAAAGATGGTCACCTTAGTGCTGACTTTATGCTTTGACATTGTGGCTGCTAACAAATTTTAAGTGTGAGTTTTATACTAATCAGCAGAGGTCAATAACTTTATGTACAAATGGCTCTGTCATAAATAGTTACTTGAATGTTTGATTGCTATTATTCACTTGACACAAATGAATTTGCTTCTCAAAGTCAGTGTGCTAATTGCTCAGTTGGGTTTATAGTTTTAGAATGAATAGGACTTGGCATTGGCACTGTTAAGTCACAGTGATAGCTGGAGATTTTCAAAAAGTTCTGAGTGGTAAATTATTTTGTGACTATTATTTTCTGACACCACACAGTAAAAAAGTCTATTCAAGTGTTTTAATAAATACTGCTAAATGTTAATGAGTTATATTAACTCTCAAAAACACAAAAAATGCTAAGCATGAGTGTTCACTTTAAAAGTGAAATCTTTTATAAAGTTTTTCCCTTAAGAGGTGATTTCCCCTGCCTGAACGGTACTCTCATGAGGATTTCCACTTATACTCTTTCAAAGAGTGGCGAGCTAAAAGAGATGACCTTATTGCAATCAGACAAGGGTGAGCATATTAGGATGTACATTAGAGATCCACTTCATTCAAGGAATGAGTCCAGACTCTCACTATGAGCTGTATATGCTGATATGTATGTATTGCGCATGTATACACGCACACACCGCACACACTGAAGAAACCACTCAAGGCAAACCAAAGGCTGTCCTGATTATCATAAGAAGAGCTTAATGCCTGCTCATGCCTCCTTAGTGTGAAGATAAAATTATGAGCCAACCAGAGACTAAACACGGACAGACCTCTGTGTTTCCTCTACAAAGACAGACATAAAAGATGCCCGACAGAGCACAGAGCAGTGAGGAGGGCTTGCAGGACAGCATGGCGGTCGATGAGCTCAGGCAGAGTGGTCAATGGTTTAATCTGAGAAAAATGAAGAGGATTTCTACAGCTCTGCATGAAGCTTTCTCTGTCAGTCGAAGGAGATCAACAGACTACAGAGTAAAAAATCCTGTGCAGCCCCCACTTTATATGTCAAACCACAAATCCTATTTAATAATATCCTTGAGGCGACATTGCAAGAGAGGCCAAGGAAAGAAGGCTTGAGGATAGGTAGGCAGGCCTACTGATGCCTAACCACAGACACAGTGTATACAGTCAATATAAAATCATTATCCACTAAATGGGGGTCCTCCAGCACAACACATACATATGAGTTATCACGCAGGGTTCTGCTGTAATGGGACAAAACTAGCTTTAAGTGCTGCGCCATGAGCACAAGGTCAGTGGAATTGTATTCAAGTCTTACTGCTATTTTTGTTTTTGTTTTGTGATAAAGGTTTGGGTGAAGATGAAGAATATAAAGCAGAGTGGTTTAGTGACTAAGCACATATTTGTATTATGCCAATTACAGTGGCTCTTGAAATAAAGTGCTCAACAAATAGAGAGGAAAGTATTTTTGCAATGAGCATGAAAATACCAAAACAGCAGGCACATTTCAGTTCCAGGAAAACGCTGAAATGTTGCAGTGCTGCTTGAGATTAACTCTGTGCTGCCATAAATATTGAGTCTGAAGTGTTAGTGGATGCGCTCATTATGGGCTGTTTGAGTATTACAATATGGGCTACAGTCAGAAAAAAAAAAAGCCATGTAGAGACCCCAAACAAGACACTGTACCGACATCTGCTGAAAACCCCAAATACACTAGCTGACCAAACAATCTGCCCACTAATAGCAGCTCATCTGGAGCTTTACGTCACATCACATATCTTCCTCATCACCCATCTTCCTCAGCAGATGGAGTTTGCCCAGTTGTCATGATGTTAAAATTTCTACTTTTCTGTACAATCCATAGACTTCTTATCTATGATAGCTTAACAGTTGAGATACATTTATTTTTTTCAGTTTAAAAATAGAAATTTGAACTTCTACAACTAAGTGTTTGCCAACCCTCCTCCCCAATTCAGCAACTGCATCAGTAACTAGCAGTGGGGAAACATCAGAGCCTTCAAGACTTCTAATTCAATTTTAGCCTCATTTTCTATTAATTTTAATTCAGAAATGAAAGGGTTATTGTCCTGAAACCATTAAAATAGATTATCCAGTCAGATTTTTTTGTTGTCTCTTTAAAAGCCTTTCAAAAATCAAAAAAAAGTGCAAAGCCTAAAGTGTAAGGAATGTATTTAACAGTGTGTTAGAGTGTTTATCTGCCCTAACCTAAGCTGCAGAGACAGTTAGCTACTAATTTAACACAGTGTATCTCCCAAGCATGGGTCCCCAAGGGCAAAGAGTAGCATTAGCCAACTCCAGACGGGTGACAAATTTAAAGGAAAAACCTGAAAAGTGGAGAAACAGGACAACAATGCGCCATCCACAGGGCATGATGGGTCCAAACACACACACACACACACATGCACACACACATGGTTTATGCCTTTACATTCACAAGATCTCAACCCAACACCTATGGGAGGTTTTGAACCAGAGTATTAGGCAGTGCTCTCCACCACCATCACCATCATAAAAACACCAGATGAGGGAGTATCTATGTCACTGTTCTGGCAGCACAAAGACATTTTATGTTGGTTTTTCCTTTTATTTGTCATCCGTCTGTATATTGAACGGGGTCACACTTAAGATTTAAAAAAAAGTTCCTGACAGCACATCCACTGAGTAGTATTCCCAAAAGAGCAAGGAGAAATTCAGCAAAGCATCCCTCTGGGCTCACCTCATATTGGGTAATTAGGCCATTGGGCTCGACAGGCTCCTCCCACTTCAGAAAGATCATGTCATCCAGCGGGGTGAAAGTGAGCGACTCTGGTGCTATGCCTCCGGGAACTATAAGAAATTGTCAGAACAAACATTTGTCGGGGAAATTGAAGTGCTAATCCCACAGTGAGCCTCTCCTGTCAATATCACAGAAGTGAATGTCACAGTGGCTCAGAACAATGCACCACATGAGAGACTCAGAGACAGCCAGAGAGCAGCAGGCTGAGAACATCAGATAAGGACACGGTTAATTTATGAACTGCATCAATTATGTAACCACAATACAGACAAAAAGCAGGGAATATAAAAAAGAATATTGTAATTTTATATCAGTCCTCTGTCACAGCTGAAATATATTGATGAATATGTCAGACACTTGCTGGTAAACTTGTTTCTGAGTGGTGGTGAGAGCACAGTAAATGCTTCAACATTCAAATATACACTGTGTTAACAGTTTTTTTGGGCCATTCAGTATCAGATCCAGTCCCCATGGTCTGTGTGAGCGTTGTACAGAGGGAGACTGTTATGTGAGATTCAGGCCTGAGGCTAAAGCGAGAGCCAAACAGCTGAGTCGACTGTTATTTTTGAATTGAGTTAGTCTGTTAGTCTGGAGGACAGAGTTGCTTATTAAGGCTTTTGGCAAAAGCGTTCATAATTGACGTGTACTGTGTGTCTATGTACATATATTCATCTTTTCTCATTTCAGAAAACTCGGTCTCTTGCTTTCTCCCTCTCTTCTGATTTTTTCCATCTCTCTCAGTATATATCTCTTTCTGAACAATCTTGTTTGTTTTGATTTTTTTCATGGAAGAATTGATTTCTCTCTTAGCCGCCATGCAGACGATGTGCTATGGCATGAAGGAATAATAGCGGATAAGAAATAAGCACAAAATCCTATCTCAGGGTTGCCAGAGACTCAGATATAACATTTTCTCTTTTATGTTATTTTCATCAGAAAATGAAAAGGATCTTTTGTAATGGTGATTCAGCCTCAGTCAGATGGTCATCCGCTCTGTATTGTGTGTTAGGGGAAGACAGAGGAGCTGGTAAAAGTGTTTTGAAATATCAAGCAAATTAACCGCATATGAACTAAAACTTATATATGGATATGGATATTTTCACCACTTATGGTACAGCAAATTTAAAAAGCCCAGAGAACAACTATCTCAACACAGGATAATGTCACACTATAGGTCTGATTCTGGGAAGTCTCAGGTCTGGATAGTCTCCATTCTGACATTTACTATGGGAATACTTAAACAATTCGAGGTATTCCGGTACATTTTCACACTCTTCCAAAACAGCTACCTCAATTAAATCCATGAGACCATAACTTAAGATGTGATGATGATATCTCTTTCTCTGAGTATAAAGGGTTGAGACAGTAAAGTGCACATGAAGCTGGAGGGCAGCATTATCATTTTGACAGTGTCTTAACTGCATTTTAAACGATAAAACACTGCACTGCAGAATTTAGAAGACAGCACACAAGCACATTTAGCATCAAACATAATAGTACTTGTTCTGCAGAACACCGTGCCCCTGTGACTGATCATTTTTATGCAGTATATTACATTATGATATTGTTGATTCTGATGCATCAATGCTTAAGTTGGATTTTGACGTAGTTTAGATCTATGGTTTTACACCTGGAAGTCGGGCCCCCTCCAAAAGGTCGCAAGATAAATCTGCTGGGTTCTGACATGATTAATGGGGCAGGAGGGAAGAAAAAGTTTTGTTAGTCTAATTCATATTCATTTTTAATACCACTCTCAAATTCTTGTTGTTTTTTTTTATATTGCATGCAGAGTTTTACCTCCTTGGGCCAATTATTTAAATAAAACCATCCATGCATCCAAGAACAAACCATGGAAAGTTAGAGGGGAAATCATTCTGGCGGAACTGCTAACAAGTCATGGACATCTGACAAGAGGCCCCGAGTAAACACTGCTTTTTAAAGGGTCGGAAAAAAAACCAAAAAGGTTTGTGAACCACTGGTTTAATCTTTAACAATGTGTTGTATTTTCTAAGCTTATCATTATTGTGTTTGAGTCCTACTCTAAAAAGTAACTAGTAACTATAGCTGTAAAATAAACGTAGTGCAGTAAAAATATAGAATATTTCCCACTGGAATTTAGTGAAGCATGAAATGGAGATACTCAAGTGCTGTACTCAAGTACAGTGCTCGAAGAAATGTAACAAGATATCTTCCACCACTGATTGGGAATACAAAATGTTTTCTGTTTTCATGACACTTTTCATTCTCAGCTTTTCTGTCCTCTGTTTCAACGCTATCTTTCCTGCAACTTCCTCCGGGACTTACTGTCCTCCTCAGTCTGGAAGGTGACCTCTCTGCCCTCTTTCTTCCCCTCTGGATTGGCCAGTGACAGGCGGACATGGATGCCGTGGTAGGGTGGCAGATCACGCAGCGTGAAGCGTGAAGCGTTGTGTTCCACTGCCAGGCACTCGCGCACGGTGGTGTTGTGGCCTCCGCCGCCTCCCGCCGTGGTGTAACGGTAGCACAGGGACACTGAGTAGGTGTGGCAGCGTGTCAGGTTGAACGCCAGATTCTCCCACTGCAGGGACAACTGCCTGGACTGGATATCTGTGGCTGTGAGGCCCCGCAGTGCACGCATGGGCTCTGGGAGAGAGGGGAAAAGATTGAAGAAGAAGAAGAAGAAGAAAAGAAAGAGAAAATTGAGAGACAAAGAAAGCAGAAATAAAACAAAAATAAGCAATGTCACTGGAAAAGTCCTGAAGGCACAGTACTGAATTCTGCCAAATGAAAGCACAGGTAACTTTGTTTTACTGTAAAATAATCGATTTTAGACACAACACCCAGCAAACAGTATCACTGATGTCCCAAGACTGCACTGGCAGTTTTTCACTTTCCCTCTCTTATGCGCAGCCATCCTGCCCCACCACAACATGGAGGTCAACAGTTTGCTGCCAGCTCAACACACCCACCTCCCCCATGGCAGAGCAGGAACTCATGCCAATTGCGCTAATTAATCGGACAGGCTGCGGGTTGCCATCGCACTCCCACCAGTCTCCGCCTCCGCGTCTACGAGCAATTTGAGTATCCAGTAGTTATACTTCTTGGCCCTGAGCTTTAATCCACACACAAAAAATGCCAGTGCAATACAAGGGCATTCACTTCCGCTGGTCACTCTTACATCTGGGTCATCGCAACGGCCATATTTTTAGAAGGGACTGAGTTAATTCTAGTCATTTCCAGGTTAACCCTGACTTTTTTCTGACTCAGACTAAAATAAACAACAGCTCTGTCTTTGATATCCTCCTTGCATGTAATGGCAAGCTGAAAGATACAGAGCCTCTATACACAGAGGCACAGACCAGCCAGTGTTCAGGAGGACGTCCGAAATTGAAGAGAAGCTGAGTTAAGCCAAGGACATCCTCAGAATCAATGGAGGCATTTATCAGTGGCCATTATTAACACAATCAACGCCTTTTTGTCAAGCAATATGCTACATAATGTATTGTATGGCTTTATTCTTTTAATAGGGTGTGTTGAGTAATGGGCCAGGGAGGCAGGGAATGACAGCAGAGATATGGGGTACATGGAGAGATCAGTGGAGTTTGAGGTTACTGGCCAAGGTCTTCATTCCTTCACTGACTTGCACGCTCAGTGGGATTCTCACTGCAACACAGATTAGTGCAGGGACCTTAAATAAGGCGGCTAATGCATCACTGAGCTGGGGCTAAAACAAGAATTATCTACTGCTCTATAAAATACCGTTATTCCACCCTGTTTCTATATCACTCTCTTTGTTTATCTCTTTACCTCTCCTCCCTCCTTCCTTTTCTCTCTCTCTCTATTTTGAGTGCACACATTCTCAAACTCACACACAAATATAAACACGCTAACATTATCAGACACAACAGCTCAATGCCCAGTTTCTTATGCACTTATTACTGCCTGCAGTGGAGCAATTCTGTTAAAGTAAAATCTTATGACACTTTCAATCTATACTGAAGGCCTCAGCAGTCACCAGCCCTCTCTTTTAATTTGCTGTCTGGCATCTCATACTAGATGGAAATATGACCAGAGCATTGATCTGAACCTCATCCACACTAATGTGACGGCAGATAAATGGGTGGGCTCACTAATCGCAAAGTAGTAGACTGCACCCAGCAAGAAATGTTAATGTTCCATTGTTCCAGTGTGGCTGAGGATTGTCTTAATGGTGCAATTGATAGTCTGCACAGTCTGAGAGCTAAATAAAGAGAGGCATTTAACTACTGAGTTAATGAAAGCATCACCAAAGAGGCCACAGTGTGCTCATTGTGGGTTTCCTCAAAGTGGACATTTGTGCCGGCCCCTTCCCCTTGCCTCGTCTTATCTGTGTGTATGCCATGGGGCACCCATTCTCTGGCACCCTGTGGCATGAAATCTGCAGCCGCCCCAACATGGCCGAAAGCCCAGAGCACCATGTCGATCCTTGGAGATTGGAAATCAGAGTGGATGTGACAGGTTCTGGTTTATTATCTCCCCTAAAACTGTAACATGGGACAACAGCAGGACAGAGCAGAGCTGCCTCAGATTGCATGCATCCATGGAGGGGATCTGGACTGACTGCGTCAGACGGGAAAACCAAATTTATACAGACATGCACGCCTATACCCATGTGCAAGCAAAAAAAACACAAGCACACATAAATCCAAACAGCCCAAATGTGCACACACAGGGAATTCTGGCTCCGAAAGGAAGACATGATGAACGACATGCCAAGAAAGGCAAAGCACTCGTGTTCCTAATGTGCCTAATTTTAGTCAGGCTCCAGTGTTGGTTCCCTCTAACAGACCAAGAACATCATGGGCAGGGGCTCTCCAGAAGGTTCAGTGACCCGGCAGCAGGTGGAAGCCCATTAACGTAGTTTGGGGACCACCTGCAGTACAAATGCTCTCCTCTCCTCTCTGATTTACTTGAGGGGCTTCAAGCTGTGCTAATGCACCGTGCTGATAATCACAGCAATGGCTCATCAAGCACACCTGGATGGCCATCAGAGCCAGGCGGAGACCATGTTCACATTCACGGACATTAGTTTTACAGCACCCGCATGAGGACGGCACGGCTCGGCGAGGAAGTGATTGTGTACGGTGAAGCCAGCTAGCCAACATGTTTGGGAAGGAGGGAAATATTCAGCATGACCACGGAAGAGTGAAAATAGTCATGGTGGCACGACACCGCTTTTGAAGGGGAAATTCACTCTCCTCCTAAATACAAACAGGGTCCAAAAATCCCTGCTGTTCACTGGATAATTACCACCTCCCAGAAATCACCACAACAACTTCACCATCTATTTTCTCATGCTTAAACCTAACAAGGCCAACAGCAAGGGGTGGGAAAGGGGGCATCTGGATTCAGCAGTGGAATATGGGGTCAGCAGGGGTAGTGTAGTCCAGATGGTTTGGAGGTTGGGTCAGGGGAGATCTGGGAACCAGGTGGTGATTAGAGTCTCCTGGAGGGTCACAAAGGCGAGATACAGCAGGTGGAGGAGGTTGCAGCTTACTATAAATGTAAACTACATCAACAACACCCAAGTAAATCTGATCAAACCATGCAGGGGTCAGTCAGATGCAGCTGCAGCACAAATAAAAAAAAGAAAAGAAAACAAATTCAAGCATTTGTTATTCACAGCTTTGTAGCTACCTGAGAAAAAATTACAAGACAGAAGACACGACTGGCAAAATTAATTTCACCTGTATTTTCTCTGTATTGAACTAGTACTGCATCTAAATGCCCTGTTTAACAGCTCAGCAAACACGGCAGTATTACTTATCCCACACATGGTTGAACAAGCTAATGTCACAGTGGTTGAAATGTAAATACATCATTAAAGGCCGAGTTTGGTGACTTTCACAAACACCGATACCAGCAACTGTGAAAGCAATTTCCGTATGTTGTGAATCCTCTCTCGCTTCACCTCTCACACATTCACTCGCCTCATTTTTACCGTTTCACTCTCTCACTTTGAAAAACTACCTTCTCTCCCACACACACACTCCCACACCACAGCCTTCCCTCCACTCTTCTCCCTCCTCTTGCTGACGGCTTTTTTTAAAAAAAAGTTTTTTTATTGTGAATTTTCTGTGTCTCTTGTGTTGGGGAGGGATTGGGGAGAGAGGGCTGTGAGCTCACTCAGAGTGCCTGATGAATGAGGGGTGTCTTTGGCTGTTGGGAGAGGAGAGTAGCTTTAATATGTCATTGGAGAGGGGGGCTGGGGAGGCTCTACTGAAGCAGAGTAGGGAGATATGTGAGGGATGGTGTGTGGCAGGAGGAGACCGTTGGGCATAGAAAAGAGTGATGACCATGGAAGATACGAATCCACAGACTGCCTTTGGGTAACACAAAGCTCTCTGTTTCGTGTGCCTGTGACTACAACGCATACATTGCAGATGCAGGCAGCAGTAATAACTGTGTGTGCATCTGCATTAACACAGTACCCTTTGTGCTCTATAGGTGTACATATGTTTAACAGTGAGCATGGGTGTGGCCTTTTGTTATCCTGCTCATCTCCCTGGGTGTTCTGGGTCTGCACTGTGACAGTGCACAGATGTTAGCAGGCAGAACAAAATGTTCAATGAAAAAAAAAAAAAAAAAGCAAGGAAAATCTTCACCTGAACGACTGTGGAAAATGAAAAATAATCAATTTTTAAATCTGTAAAAAAAACTTTTGTTAAATGAATAGAAAACACAAACAAAAAGGAAGCAGAAAGAAAACTAGTAGAGCTGAAACAGTGAGTGACAGAAAATTAACTATTTTTAATAATCAATTAAGCGTCTCTGTCATTTCTGAAGCAACAATGCCAAACATGCGTTGGTTCCAGGTTGTCACTGCTGAAGATTTGTTGCCTTTCTCTGTTATACATGACAGTGAAGTGACTATCTTTTGTCTTTGGACTGAATAAGCGCTTTGAAGATTCATTCCTAAGTTACACTGGGCTCTGGGTATTTATAATGGGAATTTTCTTACACTTTGTAGACAAATCAAGAAAATTATTGGTGAATTAATCAAAACAATTGTTAGTCACAGCCTCTGTGTATCTGTGATTGATATGTCTCCACTATTGTCACCTAAAAATTCTAGTCTAATTATTGTACTTGCCAAATGACATTTCTATCTTCTGCAGTAGATACCAAAGAAGACTGCTTTAGGCCAGCTGCTAGAGTCAGTCAGCTGTTATCTTTTGAACAACCGTCAAACCAGTATTGCCATACTGGCAGAAAAAAAGTCTCCCTTTTTTTCTCCTCAGCTCCAGAGTTCAGAGAACACCACTGATAGCGACTGTGGCTTTTCTTATGAGATAAGTATAGTGACTGAGTCAGAGCTTGTCTATCAGTTCCTCTTCTGATTGAACTCCGATTATTGTGACCAATGCAGCCCCAAAATCTATGACTATGACGTTATGGTGTGTGGCTGTTGGACATCAGTACTTTAAACTGAGGACCTTTTATGAAATGACTTCATGAAGCACAAAGAAGACATATTTATAGGTATTAGTCTTACCTAGATTAAATGTGTAAGCCGATGCAATTTAGAAAATCACAGAGCAGCGTGGTACAGGTTTTATTAAAGACCCTGCTGCCCCGTGCTTGTGGATTCTACTGAACAGCCAGGTGTTCAACACACTACATTCCCCTCTTCAGGCCATGGGCGATGCATCACCTAAACAGTGCTCACTGTGATTCCCCTCAGCGCTACATGTTGCATAATGGGTCCTTTCAGAGCAACGTCCCTACCCTTCCCAAAAAAAAAAAAAAAAAGCCATCTCATTCTTGGCGACCCAAACATAAAACCCAAAATGGGAATATACTAAATAGACTGTTGCAGACCGTTATCTCTATAAATGAGACAACATACTACAAGATTCAGCTGTGGGTACAAATTTCTGGAGTAGGAAAGATGTAAGTGATACAACAGATAACACTCTGTGATTCATCTTAAAAAAAATAACATATGGATGAAAGCGAGGAGGTGGGTGGTGTGCTTCAAGCTTGAAATGCAGCAGCTGCCACTGGCCTGAGAATAGCAGTGGCAGTAGCACTTTCATGTTTGGAGTCAGGCATTATTACGCTCTGGAGCATATCAAAATCAGTCTAATGACCAGCTTTCTCTGCAAGTCACTCACATACTGAGCTTGGACGATCTCCTTTTAGTTTAAGTTTTTAATCTCTGGCCACATGGAACTCTTTATAAAGAGCTCAAAAGAATAATTGTTTGGTAAGACTCAGTCAATTTAAATCCATTACACACACACCATTCAGCTTCTGTTCTAACTGATCCGTCTTTTACATCTTGTATTTTAATGAACTTTATTTCTTTTTAGTTGGTTTAATTTATTATTTTCTTTTTCTTTGAACTACTTCCTAATTTTGTACCTTTTAAAGTCATTAAGTCATTTTGATGAGTTACTCAACATCATTGTAAATAAGGGCCATAAATATATCCAACCTATATATATATATATATATATATATATATATATATAAAAACGCTCTGCTGTGATATGTGAATGAGTGTGCAGGTGACGATGATAGTCATGCCTGCCTGAACCTATGAGAACACTTATCAACGGTAGCCTGCAATCATATGTTGCTATATGAGCTAAAGTACAACACTCTAATACATTAGGCCAGTGGTTCCAAACGTGTGGCTCGGGGCCCATCAGAGGGTCTCAAGATGAATCAAGTGCTTATAGGATGAGTAAAGAGATAGGATTTCTGTTACAAAAAATATGTTACATGTTCCTGACTTATCTCTTTTTTCTCATGAGATATTTGTACGTTCACCTCTTCAGGCCTCCATCCTTAAACTTAAACAACCTAACTAGGTTGTCACTCTTTAGTAGAACTGATCACAACTAAGACCATAACCCATCACAAGGGTTCTCAAGGCGTCACAAGCCAAAAAGATCAGGAACGTCTGCATCAGGCGGCTATGCCCTGTCTGGGATCTGGGTAGCTCACCTGCACATTTGGTCCTGCTCACAAGAGGTGGTCCAGGAGGGCCAGTTCCTCCCTCTCCAGGCCGAGTCAACAGCACACTGATGTGGTACTCGGTGTCTGGATCCAGGTGCCACAGCTTGTATGTGACCATGTTGACCCCGTGCACCTCTGACCACGGAGACTGACTGGCACGGTACTCAATCTCCTTCCTGATAATGGGGCCATCTCCCAGGATAGAGTTCGTGTTGAGCTGGATGATCAGGTAAGTGGAGCCGGCGCGAAGCAGCTGAGGCGGCGCAATGGGGGATGGAGGTACTGTCAGAGGAAATGAGAGGCAGTTCATTTTTTTTGTTTTCCTGTTCAAACACACATTTGTATCGGTAAAAGCATTTGCTGGCAGGGCCGTAGCACTTACACAGTCCGGAGGTACACACGCAGGTGGTACCATTGTGGTATTCATTTTACTAATCAGTTGTATGCAAACAGATTTCTGCCCAGAGTCTTAAATGAGTCCCTAGGGACTGCTGGATGTGAGCAGGTCAAACTGCGTTCAAATAGCAGATTAGTCATACCTATTAACAAGGCATTCACAGCCTTGCATAAATCTTAACAGAGTAGCAAGTGAAAAAACAGCTTTGGATGTGTATGATCTTTGTATCTAAAGGATTAAGTGCTGTACATCTTTTTCTCTAAGTGAGTGTTCTGTCCTCACAGCTGGTCGCCATGATGAAAGAGGAGACTCTGCGTCACTGTCGGTAAAGACTGCCAAACCAAGGATTAATTCCAGAGCCCACTGGTCAAATGTCACTTACTGGCAGATCCAAGTCACTGAACAATTACACAGAGAACAGTGTGAGGGAGGGAAGGGAATGCAAAAGAAATGAGGACAAAGCATGAGAAAAGATCAGAGTTTGATCTGTGGCTGTGACTAATCCTTCATTCCTACAGAGGCGCCTCTGTCTTTTATGACCCTCCTTTCTGTGGGATTTCAACATTACCAGCACCTCACCTTTACTCTGCACTGCTTTCCGTTGCCTCGACTTAGCCTGAAGCAGCTTCTCTTTGGGGGCTGTCAATGACTGCATCCATATAGAAAAGGCAAATTTAGGCCACAGGTAAATGGCAAGGGGGGACGACTTTAAATCAACTCACTCATGTCTTTCGCAGTTGAAGTTCACCAGTCTGGTAAATATGCTAGAGATTTTCTGTTCATTTACTTTGTTTATTTTACACTTTGATTCCCTCTGCATAAAGAGCTACTCTGATACCAAACATTGCTCTCAGAGCTAGTTTCTGTTTAATTAAGGATTTCTCTGCACTGAGATTTATGCTTTAACAGGTTGAAAATCCCTGGAAACACATCCCCAAATGTGCACAGGATCAAAAAATAACAACTAGGAGGCCACAACAAAAGCCGGAGACATACAGCACCTTTAGGAGAAAGATGGAAATGTTGTGTTCATTATGTGGACATGTTTCTGTCCTCTGTGGGGCAATAAGAGAGCTTCATCATGATTCCTGCACGCAACCTAAGGTCTTGAAATGAGTGGTGCCAACTCATTAAGGGGATGATTAGGCTCTTCTTAGCAGGGCAGTGCGGGGAAAGGGATTTATGAAAGTCTCGTTAAGGACTCGATCTCAGCTCTTGTGAAATAGATTATAGAGTTACAGCCAGTTGACTTGAACATGACTTACAGCCACATCTACTCGTGATGCAGAGTGACCTTTGCCAGAAATAACATCTTTGTCCTAATTATAAAATAAAGTACGTAAAGCAACAACCACATGGTCACAATAATACTCATTTGCTCTGGACTGTGAGCACATTAAATGGGATTTCATGGCTTTCTATCAGCATGTTCACTGACTCCTGGTTTAGTGGCAGCTGCTGGTGAGATGGTTTTGTAGCATTTTGGCAAAATGGCTCCATTTTGTACCGTGGCAATCAGTCTGTATCACAATACTTAACAGAGCCCATGCTTCCTTATCTATCAAAGGGATCTTTACTTCATGCTTCAACGACAACGGTCTCCGTCAGACTCAAAAAAACAGCAATAAGAGGGGGAGGATGCAGCCGAGGACAAGGAGAATGAGAATCTTTCAGATCCTTATTTCCCCTTCTCATCTTCCCTTTACTGGGGTGTGTTATGCCAACAAACCATCCCACAGCCGTGTCATTACTATGCTGTCAAAGTGGTGTCAGGCTGTGGGGTTGGAGTGAGTAATGGGAGTGAGGTCACCATCTGTGGTACATGATATGACAGGGGCTGCTGGAGTCCTAGTCAAAAGAACTGCTTTTTGACAGAGAGCTGAAGAGCCGAGTGTGGCAGCCTATTTGACAACTCCAGCTCAGAAAACAACACAAGTCAGGCAGATTGCATTCACCAGGTAAAGAGCCATCGCGTGTGTGTCAAGTACCACACACTCTGTAATTATGGAGTTTTGTGGAAATCAATCTGAAATATGTGTCTGTAATTTCCGCCATCAAGCGCAAATGAGGGTTAATTTGAAATATCTTCACACTAAAGATATCACTGTTTGTTATGATCAGTTTGATTTTTAATTGGTCTTCACAGGCAGTGATGTATCGTGACCGAGAGGAGCAGGAAAATCATGTGCTATCATAACAACAGCAGGAAAAAATTATGCTTGGCAGGAAAGAAACAGAAAGGGGACAAAGAGAAAAAGAGAACAGTGAGAGACGAGAAGAGAGCGTTTTTACCTTTGACGACCAGTTCAGCAAAGTTTGAGACCCCAGAGCCCCTGGGGGACTGAGTGACACAGCGGTAAAGGTCTTGATCCGATCTCTGGACACTGTCTAGCTGGAAGGATACCACAAAGCGCCGGTGACTCAGGTGCTTGACCGACGCTGTTGTTAAAATGTCCCCATTGTGTCTCTGGAAAGCAGGAAAGGACAGGGTGAGAGAGAGCAGGTTGGTTCACCACATCACTGTCACACACACACACACACAAACACACACACAGGTATAAGTCACCTCATATAGTATACAATGTGCAAAAGCTGTACTATTGTTTTCCATGAAGTTGGGACTCGACAGATTTGATTGACCAGCATTGAAACAGCAAGGGCCAAAACATCAAGACTTTAAATCCATAATATGAGTCAAGCTCCCACACCCCAGCTCCTATACTTCCCATAATGCAACTCATGTAGCCTCTTCATTAGATCCTCCCTGCCTCCCTAAATGCACACATCTTTCAAACCCCACACTCCCAGTTTGTACTACAGGCCCCCAGAGCTACAGAAAACATGAAACAACTGTCACAGGCTGAGTAGCAGTCACCATGACAACAGGAGTAAACTGACTTTTATGTGCAAAATTAGCAATCCAAGGTACAAATGTTTTTTTGTAATTTTCCTTCCATCCTTCTTTTCTTGCTTTCTTGTTTTTACTGTAGACTGCATGTTACTTGTGCTAATGTTAATGACCTGATTTTGCATGTTCTATACACCTTTCTTTGTATTGTGTTGTATTTTTTTTATTACAAACATGCCCGTACACACCACAATCAAAACTCCCCAGACACACACACACAAACACACACACACACACACAGACACACACAAACACTCATTTCCTATTACTATACCACACCCTTGTACGCAGTTATTGCCCAATGAACTCCAGGGACACTAAGCTAATAATGCAACAAAACACTTAAATTATTGCTATCTGGGTCAGTTTGTATTAGAGCTATGTGATTAAAAAGGAGGAGGATTGTCCAATTGTGTGCAATTTAATTAGAATGGCAGGACCATCTCTCTGATTTAATCACACAATATGACAATCAGACATGCTTTAATAAAACAAATGAAATCTCATTAAAATAATAATGATTATGGGGGTAATACATGTCACGAGTGTTGTCCCTTAATGGAGCCCATCTTCCACCTCAGTCATCCTCAGTGTACAATGTCATTGAACCAAACCATTTAACCGCTCAGCAGTAAGAATTGGGAAACAGATGGCCTTTAATGCATTAAGCTTTAATCAGTTTAGTACATAGGCTAACGGATGAACAGTAGCATGTAGACTTTGTGTTTTGGTGCAAAACTAATGAAAAGAAATAGTAGAATTCGCTGTGAGACAACTGCTCGCTTTGGCATAAAGCAAAAACAGAACATAAACAAAACTGAGTTTGGGACAAAGTGAGAAACAACGAGGAATAATGCTACCGAAAAAGAGGAAAAATACAAAGAGAAGACGATTCAAATGAATGTTGCATGATGCACCTTGCTGTTGCACCGTGAGAGGCATTTCTCACATTGTTCCACACCATTAAAACCACTAGCATCCGTCATGTCCACGTAGCCTCAACAAAACACATTGGATCTGACATTTTTTCTCATGTTTTCAGGCCATACGTTGTGTGAAATGGTGGACATGAATCTTGATACTCATCCTTTTGATATGCCAGTTTTTACTGAATCCAAAGCATGTGCACACGCTGGGATTAAAAAGGTTTGGGGTGTGCTTGGCCATCCCAGCTTCTGTTGTACTTCTAATTTGGGCCCATCAAAAACCCACAGACCACACAAACCCCAGGCCAGACCTTTGCAAACAAACACATAAACATACACCCACTGATCAGGGTTAAACAGGCAACAAAGCTTGTGACCGCAGGAAAAGAAAAAAAATCTCAGTAACACACTCCTGTATCCTCCCTGCATCTTTTATACCTCCTTTTTACTATCTAGTGTGTGGATTACAGAAGGAGGGCAGGAGAAATCAGGGGAAATCAAATAAACCCGTGATCACTTCCTGTTACGTAAACAATCTGGCTGCAGCTAATTGGCGAGGAAACGACAAAACGATCTGTTAATCTGGCAGGCGTGCGCAGCCAAGACGGTGCTGCAGCTGCTATACAGCAGACACTATGAACACAAACGGGCACAACAGAAAACGACTCTGATGTGAGTTCATATGGAGAAAACAAGTGTGAAAGATGTGTGTGAGGGCAGAGAGAGGGAACAGAGAGCAGTGAAGAGGACAGTAAATGGTGGAGGAGAGGCACGCAGAGAGCATTCCAGTGGCCTAGAGATCTCATTACAGGAGGCGCCTGTATGGATACGCCAACTAATTACACAAAGCATTTGTCTTCATCCTTGTGTTGTGTCCAAGTGGGTGGTTTGATAAAGTGTTCAGAGAGGTGGGAAAGAGGACGCTTCAATTACATAAATCACACATCTACGAATTTTAAACAATACAGTAGGTTTGCCTAAGGTCAACCGTGATTAACACTGGGTGTAGTGGGCGGTAAGATGTTGGCAAAAGCGTTGAATGTGTGGCTGCAGAGTAACTGCAGTAGGAGATAAAAAGAAAACCCTTCAGCTGATTTTTAGTCCTTTAATCAGGGCTACAGAAAGAGGAGGGTTTTAAGACCACAGAGTTATTCCCACCAGACATAAGGACTGTATGGCCTGCCTGACCTTCAAAGAGCAAGCCCCTCTAGATGTAAAGACAGAAATATAAAACACAGCACAGTTTGAATTAAATCAGGAGGAAATGAAGAGAAGTAGACAATACTGTGATACTATAAGCAATGTAACTTTTCATAACTCAGTGAAGTGAGGGGGCTTCAATGCCTCAATGGCCTTCACAGCTCAAGCTTAATTTAAGCACAAACATGTCTGGGACACATAACAACCAGAAAATAACAGCTTGTTAAGTGTAACAGCCTCCACTCGGATCTGCATTTATGTATACACAATGTAGACACATTGTGATTTGAAGCCTTCAACTTAATGATTTACCTTTATTTACCTTGGCCCACGGGGCACACACACAGGGGCCCAAGTGTTTATGGGTCTCCTGGACTCTGTGTGTAATTAATGTTAACATTTCTTGTTGGACAGTCTGAGACTATAAAGAGATGCAAAATGACCACATCAAGATGCATTAAGAATTACAAAGAGATGGAAAATGACTACAAAGACACACAAATGGACTACAAAGATACAAAACAATGAGAAAGAGACACAGAATGACCCCAAAAAGATGCAAAACGACAGAGACAAAAAACCACAAGGCCACATAAAGAGACTGCAAAGCATTTCAACTACAAAGAGACACAACATGACCAAAAAGAGATACAAATGACTACAAAGAGATGTTAAACCACATAGAAAGCTACATGACCAAAGGAGATGCAAAACTATGACAAAAAAGACACATAACAACCACAAATTATTCATCGGTTTTGGGTTTTCTGTTCCTTTGTAGGAGCGGTCTGGCACCTTTAACATGTCTGTGCCCTGGAGCCCATTGTCTAATAATCCATCCATGACCTGAAGTTCCTCTAAACTTCAAGCATTCAGTCAGTCAAGTGTGAAGAACACCAAAACCAGTTTTTCTTTCTGTAGTGTTGACTGCTTTGGAGGTAAAAAAATATTTTTTAACTAACTCCCACATGTCTGACTCAGACACACAGGTTCCTTTAGCAACCATTAAACCACTGACCTCCAGCAGGAACTTCTCCGCCTCAGCTGCCCTTCCAGCAGCAACACACTGGAAGGTGGCATTTTGCCCAGCATTGACCTCCTCATCTCCTAGCCTGGAGAAGTGCGGCGCCTTATCTAAAGAGACAGACAGACAGAGACACAGAGTGAGATCAAAAGACTCCATTACCTTTCAGCCATTCACAATGGCAGTCAGCTACACAGGGCATGTTTTTTATCAGGGCTTTTTGTTTTGTTCGAATACATAAACAGGAATTTTCAGGCATTTCTGCTTGAGAGAAAGAAATAGCTTTGTCAAATGTTTTATCATAATTAAGTTTCACCAACATTCATGAGGGATGTAAAGCAGTAACAAATATTTCTAAGCAGAAAGTTTGACAAAACATTAAACTTGTGCACTTTTTCAACCAATTTATATTCAACTCACTGTGCTTTAGTTAATGACTAAAACAAATAAAGAAACAAAACAATAACAAGTAAAAAGGTTTTTTTTTAAGTTTCTATTTCTTTTGTATAGTTGTGTTGACAGAGGAGGAGGGAAGTTGTTGCATACAATGAAATATAGTTTTAATAAGATGAAAATGTATTAGTGTGTAGTTATTTGTGTTGAGGGGTTCCATTATTGTCCATTACCAAAATAACTTGCTATCCAACAGCATCAGATTAGAGGCAATCTATAGATGAGCAGAATGTGAGAGTGAATCTGCAGAAGAAAGTATCAGCCCTCCACATTTTGACTAATAATGTCCCAGCATGCTGTGTGCAGCCGCCAGTGAGTCAGTGTGTGGGAGTCGCCCTCTCACCCAAGTCTGTGATTAACAATAGAGCAGTGAGAAGCAGACCCCCGCGGAGCCAAATCAGTGGGTAAACGGCTGCAGTGCTGCCTGCCATATCTGAGAAATGGGTTAGGACAGGCTGACATGTCACTCTGGATAACTGACAGGAAGAGATGGCAGAGCAACAGTGATGCTGAAGCATGGGGGAGAAGCGCATGCTTGGCTCTCACTCATCCCCTGCTTGGTTTCGCACAGCACTGCTTTGCTATTTAGCAGGGGAGGGCCATGACAATGTGTTGATCTTGTCTGTGTACATTAAGGAGTAAGGGGAAAGTGCCTGCATTTGTTCCCCACAGGTGGCCATGTTTTCTTTGAGTGACTCTACCTCCTAAGGTTAATTCATAATTCATGCCCGAGAGCAAAACATAAACAAACACCAAAATGAGTGTGAATGGAAAAACAGGCCTTACAGTTGGCAAGAATGACAGTGTTATACAGCTAAATGTGTCAGATCTTATCCTCAGGACTCTTTAGCGTGATAAATATTTCATTGGCCTGTAACTGGTTTCAGACTCAAAGACTAGGTCTCAGGAGAATAAAATGAAATGTTAGTCAAGCTTTAACTACAATTCACTAAAAGGAATTGATTGAGCTTTTATTTACATTTTTGTTAATTTCATTTCATTTTTTTACTATGCGTTTTTCACTTCATCTTCTTTCCTCACACTGTTTGCTGCCAAGTTATGCAGGCTGGCCATGTGCCACATCATAAGGCACGCTCAGGTCTTGATGAGAGTCTTAATTATTTAATGGTCACAGTGGGAGCATTCAGAAGATGCCATCTGCCGTCTCTGGGAGAAACAGGGTGGCTGACTGGGCGGTATGCATACAGTTGGGGTACGAACCAATCCCACAGCCGGTGTTCGTTTAATAAAATCACTGGTGGTATCCTCTACAGCATGGTAATCCCTGAAAAGACCATCTCCAAACACTCCAGTGATAACTATAAGGGATATATAAATATTAACAACAAGGTAACACTGAATCCCGTGAGAGTGAAATATCCTTCAGACTTGTGTCAGTTATATAAGTCACTTGAAAGCGGTGTGAACCATGGGTGTTAAATGTCCTATGAGCTGACGAGAGCCCTTGTGTTCAGCAGTGGGCTGTACAGGGAGTGTGTAAGTGACACTGTGACACTTTGTCCAGGTTCTTAAGCTCAGGGGTCTTAAAGAATATGTTTTACACAACGTCCTCAGGGGCTGACAACACACCCTTACTTTTCCTAAGCTGACAGAAAAGGCCCTCTATGGCAGGGAACCATTGGTTAGCAAAAAAAAAAAAAAAAAAAAACAACCTGAAAAGCAGTGCTTGATGGTAAAAAAAAAAAACGCTCTGTACAAAGTGACTTGTGACAAAAAGCTACAGCACAGTTCCAGTCAGGCTCGAACAAATGAAAGTGTAGAAGTCTTCAGAGACAGGATTCAAGATTTCACTTGATTAACAAGTCAATTTGCCTGTCAAACAAGGCCGGAGGCAGAACAGCAGGTGTGTTTTCAGGAGGAAGGGAGTGTTGGCATTTGGGTGTCACAGTGTTTTAGTAGCACTGCTGTTGTCGCAGGATGCCTCAGGACAAGCTGCAGTACTAACATAAAAGGTCAATCAGCCATTACACTTCTCCTCATCCTATTTATGTTTCGTGCTGCTTTGAAATACATTTTTTCCCTCCAGCCCCTTCTGTAATTGCAATCCATTGTCAGAAGTGGTACTTACAGCAGGGGTAGTTGAGCACCATGATGTCATCTATGGCAATGTAGCCTCGCCGCTCCCTCGAAACGGTTGCCTCAATCAAAACCTGCAAAAGTGAGGTGAACGTGAATACATAATGAACAGATTTAATTCATAACCACGGCAGTAGAAGCATATGTAACTAACCTAATGCGCTCAAAGCTGAAGTGTACAAGCAAATTTCCAAAGAACATTGAGGGCTGTGTGGATTCTCTTGCTCTTGTTCTCTTTTTGGTGACAGATGCATTAATTACAAACAAGCCCATCAGCACATCATTGCACATCTGCTGACCCAAAACAAGAAGACAGACAATGAGGAAGATAGAAGTGTAAAAATAAAGAGATAGATAATTTTGCCTCAGTCCGCAGGGCCAAGACAAATAATAGCTTTGTCAGGAAGCACACAGTGTGGCACCTGAGTCATGAGTCCCATTCTACATTCAGGGCGCAGGCTGCCGTGGTGCCATAACAGAAGATAATACAACTTGCACAGGGCCACAAGACTCAAGGGAGGACAAACATCCATATTGTCCTATGGAACAATAAGCTAGATGAGCGGTGGGCTCTCATGAAACCTAATCAATATCAAATCACCATCCTCAGTAATAGTGAGAGAGTTATGAGACACAGGGGTGATGTTTGCTTTTGCTGCACCAAGGACAGTCTTCCCTTCCACACGTTTGATCGAAGGCCAGCTTTGAGTTATTGTTTCTCATAATCCTCTGACCGAATGATTACAACATGGTTCCTATCACTGGTTCTTCATTTTTACTGAAGCCACCGCACGCACACACACGCACACACACACACACACACACACACACACACACACACACACACACACACACTTACTGTACAAACATACACAAACTATCTTATATCCTTGAAGCCACTTTAAATGTGTGTCTGATGTTTATGTTTTATATATGAATATTGAGTTTTCCTGCAGATACGAAAACTATATATTTCTTTCTTTTAACATGGAAGTTCATTCTTAACTTTTGAGATGGGGGTTTTAGTTTGTCCAAAGATTTTACCCACATCTCATGGTCAGTAAATGGAGTTTTTTAAATCATAATTTATGAGGTGATGATGTGGTTGAAAGCTGTGGAAAATGATAGACCTTGAGTAGAAATACTTTTTTCACAGTCTTTCTCAATGGAGAGTTGTTTTTTTTTGTTTCCCCGAGAAAGCTAGTAAGTGGACCTTCAGTTAATTTTTTGTTTGTTTGGTTTTTCCATGTTTTGTGATTTGAGGAATATAGTAATATAATTTTTCTACAAAACCCTTTTAACCAAAATAAACTTAAATGAAATTTAAGTCATTTTTCAACTGCATCAGTCATTGCTAAATTACATCAAATACCATTTAACCAATGATTTTTTGTGTTGTGCAGCTATAGTATGGCACCAATGGTATTGGTGGAAAATTTTGATACCTATAAGTTTCTTTACAAGAATGATTCTTCATGAAAACCTCAATTTGAGGACGTCTTCTTTAAAATCCTTTTTCTTTTTAACAAAATAAGATGAAATTCAACAGTGTTTACTAACTATTTCTTTGAAACATTATTATCAACATTATTATTTAAGTTATGAAACACCTCATTAAAAAAGTAAGCAAGACTAATAATCTGACCAAATTCAGTGTCAACTGCTGGTATCACAAAGTTTTTGATACACTTTGCTGAAGTTACATTCAAGTTAAAAACCCAACTCAGTATGACACCCAGATTATCTTCACCACCACAGCCCAGTTGTGTCTACACACCTAAACAACATCTGCACAATCTCTGACCCAAATTCCAGCCCTCCACACGCAGCAGCACAAATATAGTCCACCTCCCTGGACTTGGAAAGGAAGCCCTCTGATTATGGCAACAATTGGTGTGACAATATCCCAGGCCATGCATGACCCCTGAAGGCACCTCCACAGACAACACTGTGATGGGATGTGAGGAGATTGGGGTCATCTAAAAAACTCCAGACAGAATAAGGTGCAGAGAGCCAGGTGCACAGGCTAGAAGCTAACAAAAGGAGAGGTGAAAGGGAAAGCAGTAGGAAAGGTTGGGTCTGGCTGCTGGGTCTCGGAGCTGGAGAGTGACCCTCCTCTGTCTATATGGCTGCTCTCCTCTGGCTCAGGGAGGAACACTGAGGCTAATCTCCTTCTGCCAGAGTCAATTTTCCTGTTTGTTCCCAGACACTGCTGGAACATGAGCTGAAAGATGCCACCGCTTTTAAAAAATGGAAACCATCATTTCCCGTTTTCATCATTTCCACTTTTTTTCAGCTGGTCTATTTTCTTAAAAGCCTGTGCAGGATAATCTTTTGTGATTTAATTCCTTCTATGTTTCAATTTTTCATTGTCTTTATTTATCTCACTGCACATTTTCTTCCTTCCCATTATTTTGCGCACCTGCCTAATTATACAATATTTACAGCAATGATTAAAGCACAGTATGCTACAATATATTGAGAGCACACATTGCCATGCCATTAGACTAACATTAAAATTAGCTAGAAAGCACTGATGAGGCTTAATGGCACACAAGGAAGTGGAAAAAAAAATTCTTGAAAGTCTAACTGAAGGTGTTATTACTCTCTGTTGAACTAAAGCACTCAATAACAGATTGATTGCTGGTTAATCCTCAGTCTTCTTAGCCATTAGGATTGGTGATTATTAAGAGGGAGCATTCAGAGCATTTGTTTCAATAAACAACCTTCCCAGATTTTCATTGAAAGCCACTTTCCCAATGAAACTTTCCATATGCCTGTGCTTTATCCTAATGAGTGCTCACTTTACTTTGAAAAGATAAAATGTAGGAATCAGCTCGAGAGAAAAAATAAAAGTGTGACACCCAGTGATTTACAACAGATATAAAATGCATATTAGGAGAACATATTACATTATCCTGTAATATTGGCTTTTAGAAGCAGCTGAAATGTATACAAATCAAGAAACAATTTATCTAGCCCCATAAACCAGCTTCCACCTTTCCACTATGGCCAGGAGACACCATTAGACACAGAGAGCTTTCACTCACCATTAGATGCAGTTATAGATAAATAACCCCTCTAAATATTCACAGAGAAAAAGGTCACATGTTGAAGTGAATAACAGTCTGTGTCTGAGAATACTGTGTAAGTGTTAGGAATCCCAATTCGCTGTCTACAGTATTTCACAAAACCCTTTCCCATAGCCATGGGCTCAGCTTGGAGGACTCAGCAGGCTGCAGTGGGGAAGATATTGTCAGACAAAGCGGAGACATGAGGCTTCTTATTTACAAGTCTTTGATGTGTCTCCTACTGCTAACTTGCTCCCTTTTTTTAAGAAATAATGAGTCTAATAAGTAAACAAGATGTTGTCATGGGGAAAGCCTTGAAGTGGGCTCGTCTGGTTCGAGAGGTCAAGTAAAACTAGATGTGTACAATATATTCCAATCCAATCATAGAGGTTGTGTTTAAATAATTCAACCTTTGGGAAATACGCTGATTTGTATTCTTTCCAAGACTGAGATGAGAAGATCGATTGCAATTAGCCTGGACTAACAAAAAGACTGGAAGCAGGGTGAAACAACTAGGTTCTGGCTCTGCCTGGAAGTTAAAAAACAATCAGTGTAAAAGCAGTCTAAAGCTCACTAATTACCACATCATATCTCCTTTTTCAGAAAACACTGCCTAGCAACCTCAGCGTGACAGCAAGAGTGCAGGAAGTCACTGCTCTCAGTCAACTGATGGCATTGCACATAACCCCCTGAGCATTTTTCAGAAAAGCAAGTTACATGTGAATTAGTGAGCTATAAAGGTGTTGGAAAGGTACGTTTTTACATTAGGACAGAGCCAGGCCAGCAGTTTCCCCTTGTTTCCAGTCTTTATGCTAAAGTAAGCTAACTGGCTCCTGGCTCTAGCGGGTTAGGGTTAGATGTTATAAATAACGGTGGAGGTTAGAATGTAGGGTTTGCACACAAACAGCAAAGTAAAAATGGCATTTTGAGATATTAGGTTACATGCTGGAACTTTTTCTGTGGCAAACAGCAGTTGACCTGTCTGTTGTACCGTGCAGCACCCTCAGGTTGCTAGACACAGTCCGTGAGCACAGGATTTGTAGAGGTCTCCATTCAGGAATGATGGTACCAAATCTGGGCACCTCGCTGTGATGACATGACTAAGAGAGGCTGCACCCAGTCACAGTTTTTTGTGTGAAATTCACTCTTTTAGTTCTCCTAGACAGTGTATCCTTGCTGAGCTATAGCAGAGGAGTAGGCCAACTATCCATTAGCCTCTAGGCTTGTGGCTACATGTAGTTTTGAAACCTACATGCATGTTTGCACAGACCTAGAGCTGTGGATCTTGTCCCTTATGTCTTACATTCAACATCATATATACATATTGTTGGGATAGAGATATTTCATGACCAGCATGGACAAAGATGGAGCAAAGATTACATTGCAGATATAACTCTCTCAATGTATATTTATCATGACATGTGAGTATTGTATTATGAAAGACAATCCCAATGTATCTTTAAAGCAGCAACACCTGCAACAGGTAGGATGTAGTGAAATAGGCAACAAATAATACATGCAATGTTCCCAACTTTTGGAAGAACGAAAAAGTAATGAAATACTTCAGAAAAGCAAGTTTGGAGAAGATTCTGACATTTGGAAGGAGACGAAGAAGAGAGAAGAAAGTGAGAGATGGTAAATAGGGGAGGGTGACACGTCTCCGGCTCTAGTTGGCAGTCTTGGAGGGCTGGATAACATCTTTAATATTTGATAACAAGGTTCTCCAGGTAATGCAAACACTTCTACCAATAAGAGGCAAACAGAAATATGGCAATGTACACCACACATACATGACAGCTTCAATCGAGACATCTCAAGGTTATGTTCCTCTCTGAAGATTTCCAAACCAAAATCCACTGAACTCCAAATCCCAATTTCACAGCTATGATATGTGTATGTAATGCTTGTAACCTGCCGACATTAATGTAAAGGTTTCCTGGTGAGACAACAAATCGGAATTTATGGGCATGTTGAGAGTCCTGAATTAATGATAGAATCTTGAAAAAGTGCTCAAGCAAGAAAATAATTTTTCATGTCACTAGATAGGTGAACAAATAATATTGGGGTGATTTTGATTTTCAGTATATTAATCCTCTTAGTTTTGGTGATTATCAGAGAATCGCTCTGACTGTTTTTAATTACATTCCACAATGACATTTTGAAGACATAAACAGCGACTCTGAGTGCTGTAAACAAGGTATTTCATTCCATCAAAAATCGTGAAACAAGCAATCTGGAGAGTAATCTCACATCTGTATCTGTGCAGTGCAAAAGCTGCACTGACATTTTGTATCCCTGTGCTGTAGGCAGAGAACTGGGAGCTCTAATATGACCTGAAATCTAATAAGTCGGAAAAACCTGCGGATTTGAAAACCGTCTCCAAAATGATGTGTATCATCCTGGGATTTACTTTACTCAGAGACAATGATAAGAGGTGCCTATCCTCCACCTCTGCTTCAAAAGAGTGCTTTGCTAGTTTAATGACAGGGTAAATCTGGCTGCCTATCACTTAAAATCCAAAGTGATTGTATTAGACTTGTTATGGAGCTGTTATAACCAAACCCCCTGAGAATTTAAAGTCACACAAGGTGCAGATAACATGCTCTCGAACTAAAAGTCTCGAGTGAATACCAAGAGAACCAGGCTTTAGCAGACTCCCACTGTTCTGCTTTTATGTGTTAACCTATCTTTTTTCATTTCACTGTTGCTGGTTAACAACAGAGAGTAGCGAGCAGTAAGATGCTATTAAAGAAAACATTCAGCCTTACACGTCCCCAGTCACCCTTTTCTGTTTTGTCTGTGTAACAGAGAGCGGTGACGTGTTACAAGACAAGACCCTCTGTCATTCCTCATTGATGAGGGTTTTTGACTGCTGAGGGATTAGCCATGTAAGATGTGGTATATATGACTTTGTGTGGGCAGTTTCTTCAGCTTTCTTTGAAGTGAGAAGCAGCACAAGGTCAGCTGTGTTTAAGTGAAATGCGAAATAAGAGAAGAAGCAGAGGGAAAGTGTCGTTTTATTTCCCTACATGCTGTATTTAGATATGGATTATTTAATGGTGCCAATACCTGGTGACCAAATCCCGAATATTAACAAATTTAATCCAATAAATTTGCAGAATGTGTTTCTCCCCATATGCGATAAAAGCTAAGCCATTAGCAGTTTAAGCTGTTCTATTAAAAGGCTGTACTGTCAATACTAATTTAAGTGTTAGGCCCATCTTCCTCTCTTGCACTGTTTGTCCTGTCTTCAGAGTCATCTACTCCTGCTCATAATCCCATTATAAACCTCCTTTTCCTGACTGGAGCTGCTCATTGGCAGCCATGGCACATTCCTGACTCACCTATGAGCCATCGCTGTTTACTGGGATGCCTACAGGACTGTAAGACAAGAGAGCACACAACTCCACTTGGGAAAAGGAAGGGAGGACATGGAGAACAGCACAGCTGAGTACACAGGCAAACTCAACAGCACTTGAGTAAAGACAGAAAAAGACAAAGCAGAATAATACATGTTATTATCATATTCATAACTTATCTGTCCTGATGGTCCTGATGTGGTGATAGGGCAGAGTAGTGGTTGGAGAGCCTGTTTTATAACAGCTCAGCTCTCACTGTATCGATCAGCAGTAAAGCACTCCTTAGCAAGACACTCGACCATTTCCAGCTCACTCATTGCTAAACATTCAGCATAAGAGCGGCAGCTATTTAATTCATTTAATACAGGTATTGTAAAAGTAATGATTTCTACTGAAAATGCCATGAAAAAGATAAGGTGTGACTGGCCGTGGCACTGATTATAAACCTATATACACCCAAAATTACAGCAAATTGCTAGCTACACTAGCATATGTAGCTTAACAGGTTTTCCCCATTGATGATTTCTTTTAAAGGTATTTGGTTTATGTTCTCATTTTAAATACATGTCAATGACAATAAATAACACTAAAATCTCATAAAACGAAAGTAGGATTTTATTTATTTATTTTTTGGTATTTTAAGGAAATTTCAATTCATTTTAGGAAATACACCTATTCAGTTTCTTTTCTAAAATCAGAGAAGATCAACTCTATCTCATGTCTGTATCCTAAATATGAAGCACAAGATAGGAGCCAATTAGCTTACCTTAGCAGAAAGCAGAAAATAGTTGGTCTGGCTTTTTTCAATCATAAACTAAAATCACCACCTTGCTGTTGTATGTTTCCCTGTTTACGTAGAGTCACATACAATTTTATCCATTTGTGTGAAATGCTGTCATAATTGTTTTGCAAAGTTTTGAGTATTGGCAAAAAATTGTGACCTTGACCTTTGACCACCAAAATCTGATCCGTTTGTCCTTTAGCTGAAGTGAATGTTTGTGCCAAATTAGAAGGCGTTCCTTCAAGGCGTTACTGAGTTATTGTGTCCATTACGCATGTATGGAAGGACAACCTGAAATGATTATGCTACGGAGGCATAAATACTCCCCGCACCACTAAAGCTCACTAGTTGACATCGTATCTTATTTGTTTAATCCCAACAAAAAAGGTTGCCTGGCCATGGTAATGACCAGACTCCAGGAAGTCACTGAACCTAGCAAAGAATTAGTCCAGTACATAATCCTTCATAAAACCACATGCTGTTGTTTTTACTCTTTAGTTTTTGTACAAATTAAACTAATGAGGTACAAATTAGTTAATTAATGAGCTTGTGAGCTATTTTTCTCTTTGGACAAAGCCAGGATAGCTGCTTCCAGTGTTTACGCTAAACTAAGCTAATGGTTTTCTTTCACTAGCTAAATATTTAGGATGCAGATAAGAAAAGGGTCTCAGTCTTACTCTCAGCAAGAAAGAGAATATGCTTATTTCCCAAAAGGTCTTACTTTTCCTTTAAACGCACAGTATGTAACTTGTGTTGCTAGGGGTCTCTCAATCAAAACAAAAAGAAAAGATTTGGTGATGTCATGAAACATGAAACATTTGGCAACATGAGCGTAGGGGATATGACATCATTGACAGGCGACAAAATGATACATACCGTTATCAATATTAAAATTATGTATTTATTTCGGTTTGAGAATTGGAAATGTTTGGGGTAACTTAAGCTCACACAGCTCAAAAAATATTTACTATAGGTCTAGTCATTTTTAAAGATTTTAATGTGGAAAAGTTACAAATTATTACTTTAAGAACAAATCCTATGAGGCTTTGACAGTGTGCCATTTAAGACTGAGTGTTTTCCATTGATATTATGCAGAAGCAGATACCTACTTGGCTCCAAATAATATTTCTCTCTGTGGAAAATAAAAACCTCTAACACCTTGTATGTGTCCTTGTGCATAGACCACAGCAATAAAACTTTCTCAAGGATGTTTGTGTGTGAGTGTGTGTTTGTTCCTGTTAACCTAAGATAGTTTACCTTATTTTCAGATCATGTGGTGTTGGCAGAACAGTGTCATCTTACATCTAGACCCCTGTTTGTAGAAAAGACTATTATTTACACAGTGAAGGTCAGATCTTACAGGGCCAAATAGAATTTAATTAAGTTGGGGGGTGGGGTTGATAAAATGCACACTACTCAACTTAATTGCTTTTTGACAGCTCCGCAGAGTTTGCAGAAAAAAGAAATTGGATTAATAGATGGATATCCCTCGTGCTCACCTGGCTGCTCTACATACCACAGCATGAGGCACCCACAGGTGCCAGTAAATGTTTGTTTTATGTTAGGATGCAATGACATGCCATGCAGTTTGGTGGAGTCCACTAAATATGTTGTACACAAGCCTCAATGGATGAAGTCTCTACCATGTATGCCCATGTGAAACCTAGTTTGGGCCCTTGAGCATTAACTTTGGCTACATTCACAAGGGGATCAATGCTAATTAAACGCCAAATGCAAGTAATTAACACCAGCTTCACCTCCAGGCTAAAATGAGCGTTGATCAACACAGCCTTACTGTGTTTCATTTTTCAACTGTACAAGATGTCGGTCAATGAGGACTGCAGATCATCATCACAGAAATGAAACCTCTTTTGACTGTTCAACTCCTTGGCACCTGGTTTTATTAACACATCATAAAATCAGAGTCAAAGCACTACAGACCTAGAGGGTTAACAAGACACATCAGATACATCATCACATGTAAGCCAAGAATGACAAAGCCTGTACCTGGTATTCATTGGGCCAGAAAGTGCTGACAGCCAGCTCAACCTGATGCCACTGCTTTCCATGAGACCCAGATGTGTTCCACACTGGACTGCCGAGCGGACCGCCATTGACTCGCACATATGCTCTTAGGGCCCCAGGACTGTGGCCATCGCGACTGTACAGGAAGTAGCTGAACTGGACGCAGTGTGTGTCATTTTCACTCAGTGACTGCAGCAGCAGCTGAGCACGATTACCCACGGCTTGCTGGGAGGAGTTCACCAACATATAAGAGCCTGAAAGGAGCAGAAGAAATGCATCAATTATTCACAGTATTCCATGTATTTCATAGTATTCAACCAGACTTTATTGTCATTCCATATAAGTGCATGGTACATGAGAGGAACAACATTAGTTTCTCAGGTCCCAGTAATAAGGCAGTACCATTATGAAAAACTATAAAACTCCATAAAAAACTATAAATTCCATAATGAATAATTTAATAAGGAAGAAAGAATAATAATTTCATAGTATTTGGGTGATAGGTTTTGAAGCCAATCTATATATATCTTCACTGAAAGGTATCTGCTATTTAAAGCCTAAAAATACAGTTTGTATGTAGATGGAAAAATTGACCTCTCTGGAAAAAATATTGATCGATTTTGATGTGTGTTGATTAGAATGAGAAGAATGAGAATGAGAGAATTCTGCGTCATTTGAATAAAGTTCTGTGAGATTCAATATATGTTTTAATATTTCTTTTGTTTTTATGATCATACAACTATTTATACATTCATGTGATATCATTTTAGCTTACATATTCTGATAGCCCGGGTTGTCCTGTAAAAATAAAGAATATTGTATATAACTTAATTGTGCATTACAGAGTTGAGGTTATATAAGAAATATTACACAAGGAGACCAGGTAAACCAAATACTGGATTGAAAAAACAGATTGCTTAGACCTGAGCAGTTGATACTTAACATACAATGTTGTCAAAAATAGTTAAATAAACGAATAATGCTACACGATAAATAGAAGTCTTCAAATAGACCCAGTGAGCAGTGTATCACCCAAAAATCCTGATCAGAGCACCTTTAGTCACAAAAGAACAAGTCTGCTGTTAACCAGTTTTGGCAAGATGAATCCACAAGGAGAAAAATGAAAGTATTCTCCAGCAACCCACTGCTGTGCGTGTGAGTGCTTGATAACAGGAAAGAAATGTGCCCTGTTGAATTAAAAAAGACAAAGTCGGTGCTGGCTATGACACTACTTCTTGTGAATACTGGAGCGAGACACAGGGCACCAGGGAGATTTGGGAGAAAAAGCCGACAGACGGCGCAAGGGAAAGAACCGATGGCAGTTTTCCCTCTGCAAGGTGACGCCGAGGTAGGAAACAAGATTCACAAAACCCCCCAAAGCATCCTCTAATCAGGATAACATAACCCCATTGCCCTTTGCCTAGCATCTGTCTTGCCTTGAGTCTGTGCCCACTAACATGATTAGCACAACAATGTTGGGAGACCTTCCTGTGTACTCATATAATCAAGCCTGTTGTCTTTGTACTCCAAGGTCTTTCTGTTCTCAGTCAGAAATGAACCCGGGAGACCAGACAGTCACAGCCTTGGCGCCAGGTGTCCTGAAGACATTTATTCTCCACTCAGATGTAATAGCATGTGAATGCTGAATAGCCAGACGGAGAAGGAATTCTTTACATCCCACACAGTCTGGACTGCTAAATTTGGAAGCATCCGCTACAAAAGAGAGCATCTTCCCACCTTCTCAACCACTCCCCTCTCAAACATAAGTACGATGAGCTATGAGTATAGAATTCTTATTTGTCCTTCAGACACAAAGAAAAAAGCTTTTGTCTTTCTATTGGTGGGCAAAGCTCAAAACCAGACACCTGATGGAGTCATCTGGTTATTCACCAGCACCTCCCACCACTTCTGAGAGAACACTTTAAGTGCAAATAAGACAAAACATCCTAATCACAGGCTGATGTTTTACATAATGAGATTGAGATTCACAACCCTTAACTCCAAGCTATAAAGAAAGTTAAACTGAGGGCCACAGAGAAGTCGGGATGGTCATTATCCAGAGGCTAGAGCGCAGCCTTTGCTGCAAAGCCCCATTGCCCTCCAGCCCACTGTCAACAGCCTCTGATTTGTGTCTTGTCCTGAGCTGGGGATCTCAGCACTCTCATTTCGCTTTGCTTAATTAGATCTTTCAGAATCCGTCTCCTCTCCTGCGCCCTCCACTGCCACAGGGGACTCATAAAATAATAGCAAAGGGCTGAAGAGCTGCAGCCGTACTGTCCTCACTGCTGGTTATATCCTGGATGTGTGCCCTTTGTTTTATATATAGACATTATTAACACCTTTGTGTTGACTCTGCAAGTTATTATAATGTCACATGAGGACACACAAACTGCCCTTTAACCCTCCTTTGAGATTCAGATCGAAGATAGGTGAAGTCACATAATTAATGAGATGTTCTAAGTGAGTGCATATGATGTATGAAAATATCTATGAATTAAACATTGTGATGAATTGAACTGAGGTCCTGGATACAAAGGGTAGTCAAAGCCTAAAATGCACTTGTTCTATAATAAAATAACTGTAAAAACTTTCCTTGTAATTCACGTAGTTTATTCCCAGTTTATTCCTTTTTGTTTTCTTTTTTTGTTGTTGGTAATTCCCCTATCTGATGTTCTAAAGAGTCATCATTTTCATTTTCAGTTAATGTTTTCATTATTTGATTGAATACATTACATTTTAGAGATATTTTAGTTAATAAAACATGAAAAAAATTCACATCACAATTTCGCAAAGCTCTTTAGATTGTTTTTTTTTCTCCAAATCCCAAAGATAATTTTTTACATTTCGGCAAATGTATTTCTTTTTAATAAATGACTTAAATGGCTCTTTTTTTTTTTTCTACTACAGTTGGTGATTAATATTCTCATAACAAATTAATCAACTGATTGTTTCAAGACTCTGTCTGTTTATGAATTTAATCTATTCAGGTATTGATTTAATTTCTGCTGTGAACCTTTGTGAGCTTTTGTGAACTATATTATCTGAACTTGGTAAAAAGAAAGCCTTAGATAAGATACAAATATTTCAACATGTTATTACATCTAAGCAGACCTAGGGGAGGACAAGAGAAGGAAAACTTCTATGTACTTATTGTGAAGGAGATTTTTCTCACTCCAGTGTTCCCTCAACCCTCAAATTGTTAGACATTTATTTTGCCACGGCTATCCTACATAGCTAGGGTACCTAGGGTCTTATTGATAAGGGGGTACACAGAAAGCATAGACTTAGTAATATTGTTCAAATGTAGTTGTTTTTGAGGATGAGCCAAGTAGGGAAAAGGACAAGACACATATAGGTTTCCAATAGCGTCTTCGCACACAATTGTTTAGGACAGAGTTTAACCTTATATGGAGTAAGAGGTGGTAAAATGTTGCAACCATGTGGTACCTTTTATTATTAATTATTATTTTTTGGGCATTTTGACTTTATTTACAGGACAGCGGAAAAGGGACAGAGAGTAGGGGAATGACAGGCAGCAGAGAGTCTGGCCAGTCAGGGGTCGAACAAGGCTCAGAGTGTTTGCACCCACATGGCATGACCCTAACCATTCCGCTATCAGGTCGCTCCAACCATGTGTTACCTTTGAATGTTTACCCATTGTCAAACAAGGCATCTTCAGCACTTGGTGTGGCACGACTATGGTTCACTTGCTATCATTGTACTGCTCATCACTTCCACTGAAGTGTGTCAGTTTGCAATAAATATTAATATAATATCATCATCATCATCGTGTTTTCTTCAGCTCACAGGAATTTCAATCACACTTATTTCAACATGTTCCTCTCTGACAGTGTGGCATGGCAGTAGTTTAGAGGATGATGGTGCAAGAAAAGTCGTTCAGCTCTGGCATGCTGCCCAACCTCCTCTACCACAACTATAGGTTACAGCACAGCATGATTGCAGGGCCCTGTGGAAGCACAGAAATGACAAAGGGAGAATAAAACCCACTCAATTTCCTGTCAGTAAATGATGTGTCAAGACAAACATGGATTCTGATAAAAGAGCAAAAGAAAGAAGACCTTGCCGAGGTCAAATGATCACCTGTGAAGTGGTCCGACACAGAAAATGTGTGCTTCAATGATGAACTAGTCAATAATAACCTGAAGGCCAGTTTATTTTTACCTTGAGATGGGGACACATTGAATAGCAGCTTCAGAAGAAGCTGGGGAGATGAAGAAGCTTTCAACATGTCATTCTCTGGAAGTAAAGAAGAGGTCAGAGAGATACTCACTGCATGGCCCACACAAAGAAATGACGCTGCTTCTGCCACTGACAGAATTCTGTGGATTTGTCTGGAAAGTACTCCATGACTAGACATTGCCAGCCTTTATGATCATCGACTGCCTGATTGTACACTTTCACTGTAACCTTCAGTATGTCATCAGCACTTAAGCCTTCACAGGTTTGTGAAGCAGGAGATTTCTGACAGACTTTTTGTTTTTCTACGTGAAGTCATTATCAGCTCCAGCCTGCAATATGTTTCATTAAGCTCGTCTATAACAGAGCTTAACAAATTTAAAAATGTAATAACATCATACTGTAACATGTTGCTTTGTAGATTGATGTAACCTATAACACAAAGTGTAAAAGGGATGTGTTGCCGTTACTGAAGGCAATATCCATTTAACTCAAATAGAGGATATTGTTGATATTCTTCCTCCTCTTCTTCTTGCTGACTACAGAATGTAACACTCTACTACTTGTACCTTTCATGGTGTAAAGATATTTTCATCAAACATTTTGGGAAAAAATGATGCCACACAGCTGATTTCCTGCATATTTAAAAACTCCTTTCAAAGCACCCAAACTGCTCTCACCAAGGTCACCAAAACTTGTTTTGCTTGCTGCACACTCTAAGCACTTTAATTAGATTTTTTCTTGATTTAATATCTGGCTTTGACATGGTTGGTCACTCTATTTTAGTTGGCAGGATGTAAAAAAAACAAAACAAACAAACAAAAAAAAGAAGCTCAGCATTATGGACCGAGAGTTTCCTACTGTGTTGATAGAAGCCTTTTTCATTGTTCTTGGGGTTTTCTTCCACTGTGGCGTTCCTCATGGATGATTATTAGAGCCACTGTTATTTCCTGTCTATATGCTGCCACTGGCCCACATTAACATTTCAGAGACTAGTCACTAACCACAACTTGCCCATTTATTATTAAATATAAAATAAACAGTTCGTAATTTTCCTGTTTTACTCTGCCTCCTCTTCTGTTTTTCATGTTTGTATTTTTTTAAAAGCGAATGCTGGAAAATGAATCAAACTAATCAAACTGCAGTGTTTAGTGCTACAATACATATCCCACACACACACACACACACACACACACACACACACTCACATACTGACTCACACACACACACACACACACACACACAGGACAGCATTTTTCATGAATTACACCCCAAAGCACTGTGAAATCTGATAAAGTTCCATCCATCCATTGATGCCCCTCCCAAGGGCGAAAGAACATCCATAACAAGATTAGGAGTGATCCAGCACATCATAATTCATACAGAGCACTGCTGGACTACAACCTGGTCATAGGCTGGAGGTGACACTATCTGTGGCAAACCACAACAGACAAAGGACGAAAGGATGATGAACAGAGGAAGGGGTTTGGGTCTTGCAGCATTGATACATTAGGTTAGGTCACAAACATGGAGTCAGGAAAACACAAAAAAGGAAAGTGCAAATAAGATGCAGAAGTGTTAGCATGGGAGATGGTAAAAATAAAACAGGGGAAACAACATCAAAGTAGAGCAGATGCCTAGAGCATACTTTTTCTGTTTCACTCTTAACCAAGCCGTTCTCTGTGTGACCCATTCAGCAAAGCTTTGTTCCTCTGACATCCAAGGCCAGAATCCACATAATCTTAAATACAGCAGAACCTAGAGAGACCAGAGGTCCGAATATAATGGGATGAATGCCTGTGTTATGGTTTAAGATCTGTCCTTGATGCTGCTTGCTGTGCCATCACTGTTAGTCTGAACCCCGACCAGCTCTCACAGCTCAGCTTTGACGTTCGTCATTTCACCAGGTGCCTTCAATCTGCCCTGTACTCTCCTCTGAGAAGGTCGTGTGGGATTTCAGACTCAATCTCTGAGTGTGCAATTACCCCAAACTGTATATTTGCTGCTGTCCACAATAACCTTCAGCACAAATTAATAAGTAAATAAATAAATTAAGTGCTAAATTGGGGAAAGAGTGGAGCTCTGGCCATTGGCCTTAAAGGCAAATTAGTGCTGTCATTTCCCTGATGTCTGGTCTCTCTCTGAGAAAAACAGCTCACAAATGTAAAATTGGCCCATCATGCAGTGAAATTGTTCACATAGCAATGACAGCTTTCAGGAGAAGACACTGCGATCAGACATAAACGCCTTGTCACTAACATTAGAAGTTAAAGTGTTTATTACCCATAACTAAATGACAAATAAAATTATTTTGTGATTCTTTTTTTGTGTTTTTTCTTCCTCTCTGACCTTGGAGCCTGGAGTTATAAAAGACACATAGAGGCTCTGATATAACGAAACCCACTGAGAGGATAGACAAATCCTCTTCTTAAAGGAACACACATTTATCATGTTTTATCTTGTTTTCTACTGCTGCTGGTGTCTGAGAATTAACACACATAATTTTGTCGTATGCCTACAATGACAATGAAAGTGTCTCTTCTACAGCGACAAAGCAATAATACGACATCATAGAGACTTAATCAACTTACAGCAATGACATGCAATGACAGCGCTCGTCTTAGAAGGCTGAGGCTGACTTTACACTCAAAAAGAAAAGCACCACCAAAGCCTCCACTAAACATGCAGCAGTCATTGTACCAAAGTGTTTCCACTTTTTAATCCACAAGTGAGAAATATTTAAAATTTTTTATTCTTATTCCTACACTCCTACATGAATGTGACAACTGCTCAATTGTGTTGAAGGAATTCTTAAATATCAAAGCTGCTATATGCAAAATTTTTGTAACACCAAAACATTAAATCAGACAATGTGAAACCAGTCCTTTCATCTAACTCTCAGTAACAAAGCAAAAATTCAGATTAAACTACTCAATATTACCCAGTGTTGGGTTTACAGCTTGTTTCCAGAAAACAGAAAACAGGCCAGAAAAAAATATCAGTTAAAGCAGCTTTTAAATCCATTTAATTTTGCAGAAGAACAGATAAATGCAGGAAGTTACAAAAGCAACAAATATAATCTGCATTCAAATCTTGAATATTGATTTACTGCATTCACATAGAGTAAATCAAATATGAATGCCATATTTAAATGTTTTTAAATTCGAACCTGACATTTACGGCAACAGATCACATGCCTCCTAAAACACACGCACACCATGATGTTAGACAAGTGAAAACGTCAGCATTGGATGCGCAGGAGCCTTCTCCATGGCAGCTGGATCAATACAGCAGCTACCAGCTTTGCATCAGGTCATGAAGGACTGGCAGGTTTACCATTGCCAAGGTTGACACACCACCTCAAGTGCGGAACCTAATCTCATTTTCAACCCCTACTCGGTCTATAATTCACAGCTCCACCTCTGTCATACTCATTCTCCACCATTCATATCATTTTTCATTATCACCGACGTCATCCATCAAGCAGCGTCTCTCTCTCTCTTTCTCCAACAACCTTAAAATATTCAAAGCAGTGCACAGTAGGTATTGACATTTTCTGTTCTTTGAAACAATCTGTCCCTCTGGCTGTGGTATTTTTCATTGACCAAAGATCAATATCAAATGACATCTCCTCTGTCTTTCACTTCTAAATGTTAATAATGGAACAGTATTCACTTCATCAACTTATTGCTTTTCATCTGTGCACAGTCAATCTAATTTGGAGGACTTTAAAGGATTCATAATCATCTATGCCCCATGTCCTCATTTTACAACTTCATTGTTCTCCAAAGCCCTAATTTTAAATGCAAAAACAGACCGAAAGGTGACAGGAACTGAAGTATTAAATTAGATGGTACAGCACCACAGGGCACTCTTAACCTTTTTCCACTGTTTTTCCTTTGTCTATACTCTTAACAACTCATCCCCAATTTCTCCTCTTAACGCCATTTTATCCTCTCACTTTGAGCTGTGACTGGTTTCTCTGCAGGTCTTTATCACCTCAAGTAGAGGGCCAGTAGACCATTATCCACACCTCTGGGGACAACCTGGTGCACACAGGGTAGAAATGGAGAGTGGGAAAGTAGGAAGCCAGCTCAGGACTGATGTTCAAGCAGAAAGTAAATGAAATACAAGCAGTGCTATTGTGGAAGAAGCTTGTGCCCTCCGGCGTT
Organism: Trachinotus anak; assembly: GCF_046630095.1. NCBI lineage: Eukaryota > Metazoa > Chordata > Actinopteri > Carangiformes > Carangidae > Trachinotus > Trachinotus anak. The sequence continues at coordinate 16,220,909 of NW_027273883.1, read as the reverse complement.
TGAGAAAGATAAGGCAACGTCAGCAAGTGTTGTTGTCTTCTTTCCAAGGAGAGGGAGGAGAAGGAAAGGTACATTTTCTCAACAGTCCGCTTGCGCTGACCTTTTGAATTGTCCTCTGGGCAGTTAGGGATCAACTGCCACATTTGTCCAGGAGAGAGGCAGCTGAGTGGAAACATGAGGAAAAAATTGAGGAAGGGAGGAAGATGAACACTTTTTATATGTCTCAGTCTATTTGTCTTAACGCATTACAACAAAAAGGCTCTCAGTTGTTCTGTGACTGTACAGAGGAGGAAGAAAGGTGCACACACTGATGGTAAGATAACTTCCCTGTTCACTCATTCACTACACATACAGTTAACAGACACTCTTGTAAATGCTTTAGTTAAGTAACTTCAGATTCTAGACATTTGACACTGAATCATTGTCATTTTGTGCCATAACTGACAGTTATGTCACACACCTGTGATTAGCACTACATCCTCAGTGCTAATCAGTAAGTTGTAGTCCTGCATTCTCTCAGCACTGCATGGCGTATGGCTGACCATCCATGCTGTTAGCTAAACCTTATGTAAGTCGGAATAATAACAACTGACACTGAGACTACTTATTTCTAAGTCTTAGAAAAACCAACACAGAAATGGTTCAGGATTAACAAATAATAGTCCCTGTGCCTGCACAGGTGACTGTCACACCAGCTAGCCATCCAGACCACAGATAGAGGTGGTGTCTGTTGCAGTCTTTGGAAAAAAAACCTAAAGAAAATTGTTCTCACACTGGACCAGATCTTCACCATATGACTGAAATTAGTAACTCATTAAAACAGATTAGTTCAGCTTTAACTGCCAGAAATGCAAATGAATAGAATAATTGCAAATTTGTCCTTTAATGTATTCTGGACTGTTAAAATTCATAAGATTCCCTAAAAACGGAGCAGTTAGACACTGATGAGCTGGAACTGTGCTGTTCGGAGTGATTTGTAGAGAGCGTCTTGCAGCAGAGGTACTCCACCTACAGAAGCCCAGAATATTGTGCAGAAAACACTTGGAATATTTGGTTAAATTGAGTATATCTCACAGTGAAAATAAAATATGACTTGGATAATCACTGTTCATAGTTTGACAGTGTAATTCAACAAATTTAACAAATATATAGAGAAGTTCATACTTGATTTCCATCTCCTTGCTGAGTTTACAGGCACTTGCTACCTGCAGCCCACACTTACACACAGCAGCATGTTGTTACACAGTGTGTTCCATATCAGTGTGTGTGCACACCCGTCAACAAGGATAAGATCACCCCTGGGGCTCTAAAGGTTGGTCGGGAGTGTAATCAACCATGTGGTCAGGCTATAACCTCTATTGCAGACAGACAAACTAGATAACCAAGAGGCCCTAATTAATTTTGTCTCGATTCGGTCTGTAAGAAAAAAAAATTTATATCTCTCCAATGAGCCATGTATCACCATTAGCAGCCTGGTCAAAGTGCAAGCCCACACCGCTGTTCTGCAGAATGAACATGTCATAGGGCCCTCCAGGCCAGCAAGAAACTGCATACAGCAGATTGAGACTGGCATCATAAATAAACTGCAAGATAATCAGAAGGGAAGTGTTTGTAACTGAGATATGGAAAGACTATCTATATAAGAGATAGCATTCTGATGTGCATCTTCATTGCTCCAATGGCACTTTGCAGGACAGCAATCACCTGCAAATGTCTCTCTTATTTGCATCTGTGCTACGCTATGATAAGGGAATTTGATGCATCACGGTGTGCAGCCAACGGACGGCGGGCTCCCTCTGGAACATACCGGAGGCCAGGGAGCTGAGAAAGGACACGGTCTGAACATGTGGAGAAAGAAGATGGGACCTTGTTGTCGTCTTGCTCAAACTGTGGCCCCGGGGCATTGTAGATGCCCATAAACCTCACCCCCTAGCACTCAGCAGCACTTTATCAGCCAGTCATCACCCTCAGAGAGCACATCACACGGCTCTGAAAGACATGCTTTCTCCCTATAACACAATTAGCCTAGGGCTTTCATAACAGCAAATACAATACTGATAAGTGCTGCGCTTCACTGTGGGTTCATAGGTCATTTTATCTCACCATCCATCACAAACAACAGACAGGCTGTTCTCTCCATTAGGTAAGTGAAATATATGTATCAGTTAAATAGCTCAAATATAACGATAGCCTGTTTAGGCCTAAATTATATCAAGGCATCGTTTGTAGTTAAAAAGCTCAGTAACCACTTAACTTTGTGAAATGTGTCATCCCAGACACACAGAATTAAACCTGTATCTTCTCGCCTACTCTTTGTCCTCACACAAAACCCCAAGTACAGAGACTCTATTCGTGCTTCAAAAAAAGAAAGAAGAAGAAATGAAGATGAATGGTGAAATGTTTGCGGAGATGTTTGTAAATTAATATTTGCATAATATCAAATTATATGCATGTTAGAGTAATTGCTGAACATATGTTCTTACGTAACTCAGGTGCAACATTATAGCTCGAGACAATACACATATGGCTCTGCATGGCTGTCCTACTTTTAACGCCTACAGGGCATTCACACATTCCTCTGTAAAGCTTGCCCGTTTAGTTTCACTGCAGCATCCAGGCCTTGAGGGTTTCATCCCAGTTAGCTGCTCCCCTGAGCGACACTGCCTGGACAGAGGAGAGGAAACACATTGTCCTCTGTCATGAGAGTGCAACTGTATGCTAAGCTGAATTTTCTGTTTCCTTAATTGTTGAATGAGTATAAGTTTAATGTTCCATGTACAGATCCAGCTGACCTTCTCTGCTGGGATACTTAAGAAATTATTTTGGCCTGAGACTTGACCTACTCTTTGTCCTGCCTCTCAACAGCCCAGAAGGAGGATGAAATAGAATGAATTAATGGGGCTTCATTAATTCATTACCTGTATGCTGCCTCTAACTGAAGAGCTAAATTTAACATTGCTGCAAAGGAAAGACGACCTGCCTGATGTGTTTCCTCCTCTTTTTTGATATATTTTGGGGTAATTCTTACCCCGCAAAGCACTAAAAAGGGTTAAAGAGGTGAAGAAAATGAATGAGGGAATAAATAAATAAATGAATGAATGAATGGGTATTTCTTTTTTAAGGATGGCACTGCAAATCACACCAGGTAATGAGACCTGAAACTGATTTTTTTTTTCTCACAGGACACAGGAAAGAGGCAGAGCAGCTTTGTTTCTGTGACAGACAATCAAGCGATCCAGGCTAGTTTACTGATTAGATTTTCATTAGCTCCTTGTTATCAATGACTGATCACATTAACATGTCAGCATGGCGACATGGCCCTGTGGTAAACTGAGAGGCTTCCAGGGATGGAGGGGGCAGCTGCATAATAACACACACCATGGTTTGGTCATCTGTCTTGACATGAAGCTAATGAGCTAGTCACGAGAGGAAATGAATGGCAGTTGGCAAATGCTGACATGCATAAGAATTATTTATTGTATGACAGGCAAACAGAATTGTCATATTCCATGTACTTGAAAGATATTTGTCGTTTCTAAAGCCGCACTCAAAGTCAACATTGTAGTGATTTAATTGTATGGCTGTAGGCACACTATATCCCAGGATATTAGAGTCAACAGTGATAAATCAGCATAATAAGCCATTCAAGCAAAACAACCCTACATACGATCTGCTCTCTTCACGCAAACACACACACACACACACACACACACACACACAAATACACCTAATCTTGAAATTCGTGTCACAGTGTTGTCAACAGCTGCAGCTTAAATGGCCTTCAGCATGCTTTTTAGTAATTACTCGGCTTGTTTTAAAGAGCCTTCACCAGCGCCATCAGCAAAGTTGTCCACCCACACCATCCCTCCCAAAACACTTAGGTCCCAATAAACTCTGCCATCTTTTCCCCTGGTGGATGTTAACACAGTTACAGTGCTCCAATAATGACAAAGCATCTCTCCGGCTCTGCAGATTTGTATTGTAGGGCCACATCGGCAAATCCGCTAACACTGAGTAGCATTTATTCAGTTGTGCAGCCTGAATGAGCAGCGCGAACAATAGCATTGCCATGTGGCGGCAAGGAGCTGTATAGAAAGAGAGATTGTGTCCACTGCGTCATAGGAGAACTTTAGAGGCTGATGGATGGACAGGTGCCAAGCTCAGCCCAAGACGAGGCCACAGTCTAGTGTCGGATAGATAAATCTGAGGGAGACACTGATAGGCCGCAGAGCCATCATAATGACAGGCAGGCTGGAGCCAAAGGCAGGAGGCTGCAGTTCCGCCCATCCCAGAGGTGTAATGTGCTTGTGATTAACTGTCAATCCCCTCCTGTTTGGTGCGCAGACGTTCTATCTGAGTAAGAACCACTCATCACTGTGACAGCTACTGTAGCCCTGACCTTGGCCTCTACCAAGAATGCAGCAGGCATTTTCTTAGGAATTTACAGAGATGTAAACAATTAATACAGAACGATTAGACATTGGTTTTGTTCTTTTTATCTGAGCATGCATGCATTTCAGTTTGTCGAATTGTTGTTGTTGTAGATTAAAGAGGTTGCATGCTTGGTGTACTGTGCATTTTGATTTATTTACTGTTTTAAGTGCACTCACATTTTGCTTTTATTGTATTAATTGGATTTTTTTTTTTCTTTCAAATTACCAGAGATTTTACACAAACTCTTTCATGTACAATTTGAAAATGCACATACAAACAGGTGGATGCAAACACACTCATGACAGTTCTCTGTGATTACTAGCTGCTTTTAGTTTACATTTCTCTTCAAAAACCAATGTTAAGGTTAATCTTGATAATCCACAAACCTCTGTCAACCATTTTTAATGGAGCTTTATACTGAAGGTAGTCCTTATAAAAACCCATTGTATTGTGGCGACGTAACAAGGACACTGTATCTGAAAACACTTGTGAATTTATTTATTTATTTATTTTTACATGTATTTTTCATCACTTTGGGCTCCACAAATAGAATTCTATTCTCTATTGTTTTGGGTTGAAGGAAATTGGTGTGTAAAACACGTGTACATTTATGTACAGGTACTGAGTCCAAAACTGTAACTGTGAATTCTGCTTCACAGGGACTTCGTACTTGAAGTATGAGCCAGTTTCAAGCCCAAATTGTTCTCTTTGTCAAGCATGAAGACTAGGGTGGAGGCAGAAATATCTCCCAAACTGAGCAAAGAAAACCAAAACATGCCAGTTAGCCAGCCTGAACCACACCTTTGTAACTGTCTTACCTACATAAAAAAGCCATTAGTGGGATTTAGTTACATCTTTGTTTTTCCTACTATAACTTGTCAAAATGTCTGTTCTGACAGAGGCCTATTAAGGTACACTTTATGAATCCTCATAGAGAAATATGACCTATCCTAACCACTAGGCAGCTTTACTCCTCACACCTGACATGTATTTCGGTGTGGCATGAAACCCACTCAAACACTGAAAGTGCTCAGATTGGAACTGAAATGACAGCAGCTCTAACCACAAAGGGTAGGGTATATGGTGCCAGCACAGAACAACTGGCTAGAAAATATGTGCCTGTATATGCAAAGAGTGAGGAATTCACTGGAGTGTTCTTGAGATGTTTTATGCAAATTAATGGATGCAGCATCATAAGCGCTGCTCAGTGACTGTAGCTGTCATTTGATGAGAAATGCCTGTTTGAAAAAAGAAGACACCTTCTGTGAGTCTACGTGGTTTTGTGGCAACATAATGAAACAATATGGAAACTGTGACGACTAATTACACAACTGTGTTTAAAACAACGGCTGCTACATTATTTTGCCGTCTTAGGTAACATATATATATATATATATATATGTATATATATATATATATATACACACATATATATAAATATAAGTAAATAGACATGTACATAACATTATCTTTCCACAGTTGGTTTTGGTATTGACATCCATCTATGGACGCATCATCTGTGGTCAGCTCTCAGTGCTCTCCACTGCTGAAAAATCACATTTGAATACAACAGAAAAGCTGAGCCAGGACAGACACACTTTTTTTCACTTTGAAAGTGGTTCCTGCTTTCCAAAGCTTGGCAGAAAGTGTGCCTTTCTTTCTCTGTTTTTGTTTAACCTCCCATCGATTACCACCTCTGCTAGCTGAGAGCAGAGTGATTTTTTTTTTTTCTGGCCCTCTTTGTGGTGCCTGTCTGTGGTGTGACATCCTTCTCTTGACAAAGAGACTAGGAGAGGGGAAGAAAAAGAAAAAATAGAAAAACACAGAAATGCAGCAGGGCTGCAAAGCCAAATACTCGCTAAGCCTTTGTTTTCAACACACCGCCTTAGGTGCGCAACTATGCACAGTAAATACAATGAAGAGTGATTAAACTAGACATGAAAACAAATTTGGACTTGATATTCTTCTCTCTCTCTCTCTTGCTTTCCCCTCCTTTTGCTGCATGTAATCTGCCGTCCTTCCGCTTCCTGTCTTTTTCTTTTTTTTTTAATATCCCTCTCCCAAGATTAAATTCTGTTTTGCAGTCTTATTCCCTTATTTCTCCCTCTTCTATATGTGTACCTTGAGGGAATTAATTAGAGCTGGTCACAGATGATGGGCTAGGCAGGGTCCAGTATCGGGATGTTTTTTCTCCAACATGTTACCACCCTCTTGGATTGGAGCTAGGTTGAATATACATTCAATGGATGGTGAAACAAGCAGTTATTTACTTAATCTGCATTTTGATGATACAGTGTGTCCTTGTAAATGGCCCGCGGAGAAATAAGAAAACAATCAGTTCTGAACATGAACATATTGCATTCCTCTTGTACTGTCAGGATTCTGAGGATTTCTGTTGTCAGCATGCCATGTGGGAATTTCATGCACACAAACTTTGCAAAGTGATATATTTACAGTATGCTGGTATAGCCATCGCCAACATTTCTGGAAAGGTGCTGCAGTTTTTTGGTTTTTTTTCAAAGCTCATTTTAAAATAATCAATAAATCACATCACACAAAACCTTTTTTTTTCTCCCAGCCTCTCCTAGTTTTTAAATCTCTACAGACAACTCAGAGTCTACTTCGACTTGTTGTCTGCCAGGGCTTTTATCTGCACCTCTTGCTTAAAAAGGATCAGAAACTGTCAACTGCCAAACTCTGAAGAGCAGCAGCATGGCCATTAGGCAACCACGGAGACTACTGTGCTCGCTTTCAGAGGGTTTGCGAGAGAGCAGCTCTGAAAAGCCCTGCCAAGCCCCAGCCTAAGGGAGCTCCTGCAAGCTCAGGGCCCCTATTTCTGCTTCTACATCCAGACTGCACTCATCAGCCAGTCTGTCTGCAGTCAACAATAGAGCCAGATGGACAGAGACCGAAGGATCCACCGGCTGCCTCTCCAGTATGAGCAGCCAAGAAGTATAGTGCTCAGAAATAACTTAGTTAAGCCATGAAGACCTCAGTTTACCAGGTTTGGACAGGTGCACAGGCAGAGATCTACCTGGTGCTCAAAGAGTCTGTTTGTAACCTCCTTCTATCCAGAGTTTTGCTGAGCATGTATGTGCTTATTTCCAAAACATGAAAACACATATGTTCTTCATTAGTTTCACACCATGACTCTTATTCACACCTGGAGGCTGAACAGTACAACCACAGTCCACTGTGGACCAAATCCCCACATGGTCCAGCGAAGGAAAGCAATATACTCCATTCAGATTTTCTCAGAACGCCTGGGGACTTCCTCACCACAAGGACATTTCTGGACTTCTCCAGGACGTTGATCAAACTATCTATAAAGTGTTTCCTTATCCAATTTGAGGGTATCAGGACAGAGGGTGCTGTATGCCATACAGATTGTAACACCCCCTGAGGCAAATTTGTGATATTGGGGTATATTAATAAAACTGACTTGTCATGACCGTCTGCTATACTATTTCTAAAATGCCAGCATTTTGCCATGTAGACACAAGTATTTTAATGTGGTTACTGTCAGAGGAGTGAGGCAGAGATTCAACACACATACTATGACAACAGATTTGTATTTCCTCAAGGGGTTTATACCATATGGCCAGGTATCACTTTACTTCCGCTCAGTGCGTAACAACCTGTGACTGTACACAGCCCTGACAAATATCCCTCAGTTAAACTGCCTCTTATCATAATTTGACCACAGATTCTGTAAGATTTTCAGCCCGCATAGTGTGCTTACCAGTGATCCTTCTGCTGAGTTCTGCTCGGCTTTTGCTCAACTTTGTAATCAAAAAATAGCACCAGTCCCACAGTGGATGGCTTACTAATAACCAAAACAAAGTTTCTCAACCATCTGCTTGCTGGTGAGCGTTGCATTTAAAGAGCCAGAGGTCTTATGAGACCAAATGCCAAGCACTAACGGAACAAAGAGAGCAGGCTGTACATTTCTGTGTAGCGCTGCGATCTGCCGAGCCTCTCAGGGTGCAAGGTCTCCACGAGATGAAGCCGAGCAGAGCTGCGGAGAAGAAAAAAAAAAAGTAGGAGCCAGAAAGCCAGCAGCATTAGAGACAAGCCTTTGAACTGAGGAGTGGGCTAAACCTTCACGCTTAAGACGTCAGAGGGTGGATTTACAGCTGCACTGTAAACAAGCAGGCCTGTGCTGTGCATGTGTCCATCCAGATATGCACATATACATTAATAATAACAGCTGAAGGCATTATTCTAACACACACTGTATAGACACATAGTGGCACACGCACACTCACAAACACAAGCAACAGACACAGTAATTATACTGTGTATCAACACTTGCGCTTATATGTGGGTGCTGAATTAAGCCTCCCCTTATTTGCCTCGTCTTTGAAGTGTTCTTCTGCTCCTCTTGGTAGTGTAAGCAGGTTCGACCCGCTAAAGCCCGTGGAAACAGGATTAGTCTAGCCCCACTTCCTAATTAATTGTCGGGATGTTTGGCTAATAAATCTTGGTTATCTGGTCTTCTAATCGTCGCAAGAGATAGCACGACTCTGACCCCGCCGCTGGAATTTTTAATAGTCTGTGCTTTTTGTAATCAAGCTCCGAGAAATGCGGAGGGAATATCTGCTTTTCTTTGCTCCTCTCCTAATTCAATTAAAAAAGATAGGCCAGTGCATTGTGGAAATTGTTGTGCATCGTTAGATTAGTCTCTAATTGGCTGGCTGTATTCTGCACCAAGCTTGGCTGTGTGTGTTTGTTTAAGAACTTTTCTTGACACAGAGTAAGAGAGGACAGGATTACGAGGAGAGTCAGTGACTCCACCAACAAAAAAAAACAAAAAAAAAAAAGTTAAGTGAGAGATTGACTCCAGATCACCTGAAGTTCAACTGTGTGGATAGTTTCAGTACACAATGTAGGGTAGTCTAGACAGAGTGTCATGACACACTAGCAGACATTTCAGTTCAAAAAAAAAAAAAAAAAAAAAAAAAACACTGACGCCCTCACACCCAGAGGCATACATGCCTACAGCAATGAGAACAGGCTGGTATAGCAGTAGCTGGTGTTCGACTGCTCCTGCCCTGCCACAAACAGCTTGCCTCTCTGGAGAATTGCTGCCGAGATCTTAGTCTAGTGCTGTGAGTCTGTTGCAGCATGCCTGTGTGAGTGTAGGCATTTATAATGCCCCAACTAGAGCTCAGGAAGAGAACTGCCATTTTAACTCATTCTCAATATCATGCTAGAGCTGGCTGTGAAATAAAACTCAAAGAGTTAGGCAGGAATGTAAAATTCTGAAGGATAAAAAAGGAGCAGGGAGCAGAGAGTGAGCAAATGAGTGAGAGATGAGCTGTGGAAGAGCAGAGATGTAGGTGCAAATGCACAGTTTGATTTCCTGAATTGATTCAAATCTGATTCACAAGGTCCCGATTCAAGGTGATTTCCGATTCAATTCAATATCGATTCACTCAGAGATATTTCAGTTATAACACCAACTTCGCTTGAATATGAATGAGATTCTCAGAGAACTAATGCTGTGAATTCTACTGCTAACCTAGTACATTATTAAAAATATTCATGTTTACATTAAGAATTGACTCAAAGCAGTTACATTAATACACTTTTTTTACACGAGCTCCAGTTTTGACACATCTCAAGAAATAACAGGTAGCTAAGTAATGTGTGCTGCTAACGTACCCCACAGGTACACACAGCTTCTTCTTGCACATGTTGCATATGGCTTTGCTTTTGTCTGGCTCTTTGCTGCCTTCCTAGTTTTTAAATCTGAAATGCCACCACACATCTGCCTTTCGACTTGCCAATGCCTTCAGTCAAGCCACGTCTGCCATGTTATGGTCTCTCACGTGGTCAGATCTGGTTGCTCGAGAAGGCTGGTCATGCGAGACTAACAGGGTTACAGCTTCACACGTACGCTGGAAAAGGCCATAGACTGTAAAAGGCAGATATTAAAAGATCGATATCGGATTATTCAAATGAAGATGGATTTAAATTAGAAAATCAATTATTTGGGGAGACCCAATAGCTGAGTGGTTAGGGCGCATATGCTCTGAGCAGGCGAGTCCCTGGTTCGACTCCAAACCAGCTCTTTGCTGCGTGTCATTCCCCCTCTCTCTGTCCCCTTACTTCCTGTCTCTCTACACTGTCCTGTCTAATAAAGGCATCAAATGCCCAAAAAAATAGAAGAAGAAGAAAAAAGAAAATCGATTATTTCAACCCAGTCGGTGTGAGTCTGTGTGAGTCTGTGTGAGTCTGTGTGAGTCTGTGTGTGTGTGTGTGTGTGTGTGTGTGTGTGTGTGTGTGTGTGTGTGTGTGTGTGTGTGTGTGTGTGTGTGTGTAAAAATAGGTGCATGTGATCCTGGGCTGGGCCAACTCCTCTGCTCTCAGAGACGTCTCAAATAAATTTGGTTCAGCGATGTGCAAATCCCACAGATGTTTGGGTGAGTATTGCAGCCCATGTGAGGGGCATCCAGCTGAAGATCACAGACCATCCCTGCCACCTCAAAAAGAACACATCAGAGGATGAGGAGGGCGCCGTCGCCTCTGTACAGAAATAACATTCACGAGAAAGACTTTGAAATGCTATTTTTCCCACAAGTTGGATTTTCAAATTCCCTGTTTTCTCTGCAATGAAAAACATTACAAGCAAAGCATATAAAAGAATATGAGTTTCCACTGAAGTTACGATTATGGCTTTTTCTATTGCTCCCTTTAGAGTGTGGCCCTTAGCAAGGTGACAAGGAAGCAACCCACATAGCAGTGGGAGCTGGAACTTCATAATTGTACTGTCACAATAAAACTGATGCAGAGCTTCCAGATTTCAGTTTATGGCATCGTCTCAAAACTCACATAAACTGACATGGAGGCAAAGCAGCTGACTCTCCAAGCACGGCTGCCTCATGTTTCATTACATAAACCAATTAGTCTACATGCAAAATGTAAGTCAGCATACTGTGTGCATGCATGATGGTGATCCTCTGAGTGCCCGTGCCAAGCTTATTCACACGTGTGTTGCGCTTGTGCGGCGACAATTTACAGTGCGTGCCATCGTCCTCGTTCCCATCGTCTGATATTAATATCTGACCAAATGCTGTCAGACAGCTCCTTGTGGAGAACCCCCAGCAGTCATTAGCTGTAACAACCTGGGAGTGTTCCTCGGAGGGACATGTTCTTCACTGCAATTACAAACAACACAGAGAGAGCGGGGACCGTGATGCCACAATCCAGCTACTTCGCCAGCCTGTCTGATGTTTTTTGTTAAGCTGGAAATATTCTGAATTTTAAAGGGAACAATTGAAGGTTTCACGCTGTGGCCAACACAAGACACATTTTGATCATGATCGCAAAAGACAGCTGCAGTTTTATGCCATTCACACTCTATAATTGCAGTCAATATTTCTGAAGGTAGGAGGTACTGAACAGATTTATGGAGGCAGTAAAAACAGTAATGACTGAGACTGTGAAAGAGGAATCGAATGTAGTAATCCTACAGACGCCATAAAAGCACACAAGGCACTTCTCAAAACGAATATCTCTCATTTCAGAGGCTGCTGTAACCTCGATTCTCTTTATTCCAAAACTCGCCGTCTGGCCTGACATTTACAGTCCGAGCAAAAAAAAATTTCTATCTCCAGTGCGTCCAGTGTTAGTGGGGCCCCTTTGTTTCGTACGTATATAATCTTCTCAGACATATCATCATCCTCCACTCTCCAATGACAGTGAGGAATCCCCATGTAAGCCAAGCCTTCCACTTCTAATCCTTCTGCTCTGCATTTGGAGGAGAGGATGAAGATGAAAAGTAGGTTCTACATCTCAAGAACAGCCTGTCAAAAATTTGTCATAACAGGTTGAATTGTCACAGCAATGACGACCATTTTCTTTTCTTTTCAATTAAGTAAAGGATCAATATCAAAATCTGTAAAATGTGTACACTGTGACTTACAGGAGGGTTTCAGAGATGGGTCCATTTATCAACTTAGTAATGTGATGAAACAAAATCTGTAAAATGTCTATGGTCAATTGTTATTAGCTCCATTGCAAGTATAAGTATACATATATACATATGCAATTAAGTATTAGGGATGCACCAACCCAACTCTGATATACTCAGGGTGTACTCAGGGCCAATATCGAGAATGAGTCCAAACCTGTGTTTTCTCAGATTTAAAATCCATGAACCACACTTTTTTTTTCTTTTTAATACTAGCAGACATGAGGCTAAGGATCACTGTGGTGTTGAAAACTGAGTCTTGATCTGAGTCTGAATCTTGAATAAATCTGATAGATAGAATAAATTAAAGAATCTAAATTAGCTAACAACTACAAAGGCTGACATTGATCGCACAAACAAATATTCAGATATTTGCTCTTTTATGGGCATTTTCCCCACAAAATCCAGTTAGGATGTCAACTCATATCATTCCTTACCTTAAGTCAACCATCAAAATACTCATAATGGGATGTATGGGAAAGGATGAGACATTCTCTATCTTATTTAAGTACAAAAATGTTTTAAACTAAAAATAAATTATCTGAATTTAATAAAGTAACTGACTTCACTGCAGCTAATTTATCTTTGTTTTTAGTCGACTGTGGTGTCCCATCTTCATCCAAGCCCTTCACACAGTAATAACTCATTTGAAAGGCAATAAGCTTTTCATATATGTTAATGGAGAATAATAAAATTTGGTGAAGCTTGAGGAGCTAATTATCGACAGTCTGGTTAAAGGCATAGAGACGGACAGCATACTAAACAGACTGTCACAAAAGAGAGTGCAGGCATTTGGCCACTTGTTGTTTTTAAATAACACCATTTTAATAGTACCCAAAATATCACCATCCTAACACATCTCAGAGTGTGTTTTGTTTTTTTTAAGTTTCATTCCTAAAATCAACTCCCACATATTTCTTGCTTCCCTCATTATCAGATATAAAATATAGTAAGAAGAAACATTAGGGATGGGAGGAAAGTGAAAAAGGAGATGCCAGATGAGGTGAGACTATTGATATCCAGGCAGCTCGAGCTGATCCGAGTAAAAGACAGGCAACAAATGCAAGGAGAGCCACGGACTCCTGAGACCTGGTATAATATATTACTTATTGTGTATAATTCAAATAGCCATCCATCTCCAGTTAGTCATTCTGCTTGCATCAGGCCTTTCCCATTCATTATCATATCAGTTAACACGATTTAATGCAAATGGCTCCACCCAGAAGCAGTGCCTACATATCAATTACTGACAGAGTGTTGTGCACGACAAGAGTTATTATAGTAACCCTGATGAATTAATTGCACCTGAGAGGAAGTATGTGAATGAGAATGGCAGGAAAGGATGAGAGATGAAGAGGGAACATGAGGAAGAAGAATAAAATGCTTTGTCCCTGCTCCTTTATTCTGTAAAGGACCCTCTTGGCACTTCACGAGTCTCCAACCAGATGCCAACTCAAGAGGATCCTACATCTCAAATCAATGTTATTCCAACAAATGGAGATGAAATAACCTACACTCAGAACCCCTCCTGGCAACTGGATTGCCACCCACTACGTCTACGGACAAAGTACGCTGAAATCATTAAGTCTCACAGCAGAGAATCAATGGCTGCATACAAATTCTGCTCATGTCATTTGCAGGGATGTTTATCTCTGCCATTATGTAGCGCTATTCACCCCGATTATGGTGAGGATACTTCAAGCTTGTACAGCAGTTTCAGTCCTAAATGATGAATCCATCACTTTCTCAGTCAAAATGGCAACTGATATAAATATGGAACAGATAGCTACTTTTTAGTGGATTTAAAAGTGAAATGATGTGTTTTAAAACAAAGCCTTCTAAATATTTGTGTAGGTCAGACAGAATTAATGGTTTGTGGTTTTGAATATGAAAATGTGAGGGTGCATGGTAAATAGATGATTTGTTAGTGCTGTGGCGAAGGAGGAACCGTTTTGCGAATCCTTCAAACCACGAGCAGTTTACCTATGGGACCTCTAAAGTACGAACTTGGGTCCCAGAGGGACACGGGGCACTACATTTCTAAGTAGACGTGGTGGCTTCACACTCCCACAGGAGATCACCGCAGCATTTTGTTTCCCTGTAGAAAAGCAGTCAAGCTCACAATGTAAATAAAGCATACGCTGGAGAATAATTCTATTCAAATAGCACATCAGCAAGTTGGCAATAACAAATGCAACATTAGGATCTTGAAGTCAAGCACTAAACCATCCCTGAAGTATCATCACTGACACACCTCTTCCATTCAGTTGTATAGCCTACATTTCTTAATCAGGATGGGGGCTCCCCTGAGTGCTGTTGATAAGCTGATTAGAGAGACATTGATTATTAGAATTAGTACCCATGTGTAATTATCTATAATTGTATAATACACAACTTTATTCATTAATTTTAATTAGCACATCAACCTTTTAAAAATAACAATGTTGAGCAATTTTACTAAATCAATAATTATGTGTCCTTGATTCAAGTCCACTAAAATGATTGTTTAAAGTAAAGAAAAGATTGTTGACGTTGACATAGGAAGGGAATTGTGTGAAACATCCAAAATGAATGCACAAAGACCTGGCAGCTGCCTATTCTGCTTATTCAACTTATTCAATGGCAAATTTAATAAGTTTAGTTTCTTAAACCTTTATTTTACTGACAAGTACCCTGTGGATATTAATTGCAGAGTTGCATGCAAAAGATATGTTTTATGTCCCACTGTGTAACAAGCACAGGTTTAAAACTGATAAAACCGCAACACATTACAATGATCCAATAACAATTAATTCCCAGCAACAACCAAACTCTGACCAATAGTTGATTACACTTACACACTTTAACCTTTATTTTAAATTATTTCCTTTGAGCAAAACCAGCAGTGTTATTGATCTTGTGGCCACTAACTCAAGTATTATTCTCCACCCTAAAAAGGTTACACCCACAGGCTGGAATGCATCAAGCACACAGGGGAAGATACTACATGGTCAAGGTCTGCTGCTGTTTGGAGGGAAACGTTTTTAGATTAAGGTTTTTCCCTGTTTTTCTTACCTCTTTTGCTTTGAGCAAAGATGAGCCATGAAAGCTGTCAGAAGTTTGAACATTTTTGAATTAATGAAACTATCAACCTAACAAATCTGTACACATCTTGCTCTGACATCTAACCTGCCTGTGTTCAAGCAGTCCCAAAAGATCTGAGACATTTCTTCCTCTATTAAAACTGACACAGTCCAGAAAGGTCCATGAATGAGCTTCTGTGGATAGGAATTCAGAACTTTTACTTTCCTGCACATTTTCTCTCCTGTGTCTAATCCATGTGTATTGAGAAAGCTAAAGACAGGCCTTTATACAAAGAGAATTTTAAGAAACTCTTTCTGTTCCGGTTTCAAACAACGTGCCAAGGCCCACAAGTCTGTGATCTGTGAACATTCAGAGAGAGCTGGAGTAAAGTGTGGGCACGGAGGAGAGGAGGAGTGCACAGAGGCTGGGAAATATCCAAATGCACATACTTAAACTATCCACATCAGACACACATACAAAGCCAGATCACCAAAGAGGGAATGTGTGATTAGCAGAAAAGAGGAGAATATCAAAAGAGGAAAGAAAACTTCAAATATTTAAAGAACATGTTCAAAGCCAGCAGGCTGGAGTAGAATTGTCTCTTAAGTTAATTCAAGTTTTCACATTTGATTCACAAAGATGCTTTAACTGTGTTCCTCTTTTGCTTAGTAAGAACAGAGGGCCTAAGTTGGATTAAGTGATGTAAAATCCTGGACAGTTTTGTAAGCATCCATGTGACCTAAACTCTGAGCTCTGAGCTTACACTTCGCAGATCAATACAAGCTCTACACACATCAGAAGCCGGTAGAAATATTTATTAATTTATTAATAGTCTATAATGGTGACAGTTCAGAATTGAACATACCTTGAAATTGTGATTGGATCTCTTGCACACATCTACATGGAGCTTGTGTTTTGTAAAAACTAATTGTAAAAACTGTGTTTGCTTATCTTTATGCATTAAAGTGATGGAACATTGCCTAAGACAATTTTTCATCTTGTTTAAGTTGACCATCATATTTAGTAGCATGGCAATGCTGATCTGTCAGTTGGTTGGGTCAAATTCCCATCAATGTCATTAGTCATTAAGCAAATGTTAGCATGCTAGCATGCTAAACTTGTAAACAACATACAGCAAATACCTGCATATCATTATCATTATCAGTATCATTATCATATGCATTGTCATTGAGAGTATGTTAGCATGCCGACATTAGCATTTAGCTCAAAGCATCACTATGTCTAAGTGCAGCTGCAGCGAGCCACTAGCATGGCTATAGACTCTCTTATATTATATCCAAAGGGTTTCACAAAGATTTAATAACACTAAGCTATGTGGCATTTCCTCAGTCTACAGAGAAGAAAGTAATTGTTCAAATGAAACAAAATGTTACATTTATATTGGAGTTACAAAGTTTTTTCCCCAACAGAAAATCTCCAAAACAACTGGAAAGCTGAAATTGTTGAAAGTGCAAAGTAAACAATATAGCAGCTACATTAAATCTATAGAGACTCGAGCCTTAGAAAGAGCTAATTATGTATGAGCCAGATCCAAAATTCCCAATTTATACCGCATAGTTGCTCCAGCTTTATTGCAGGCGTCACCCACATGGTTTTTCACAAGGTGGACCATTATGCTTCAAGTGACCTGCCACTTCATCTCACCTGAGTAAAGTCTATTTGGCTATGATCCCGAGTGTGCTTCCTGAGCCTCAATTATGTTGTTAAACCAGCAACCTTACACATAAAAGCCCTCTATCTGTCCCTCTAAAGCGACACTAATTAGATGCAAACTACAGCCAAAAGGGGGCTGCATTACCGTACCTACCTATCACCTGGGTGTCTGTGTGTGGATGAGTGAAAAACAGAGAACAAAAGGTTGCAGAGTATATTCCAGTTAGACTGCAAGCTTAAGCATTTGGCACAATTATTCCTCTTTACCTTGTTGAAAAGCCATAAAGGGAACTGACACTCACTTCCCTGAATAACAATTCAAGTAATTTGTTATATTTTAAATGCTTCTATGTAGTGACAGGTATTTGTGGGATACTTTAAAAGGACACTGAGATCTCAGACATTTATACAGTTCATTGGTGATCAATACATATGAGCTTCTTTGCCTTGAGGTAATGAGTCATAAGCCATTATCCCTGTGAGCCAGTGCTGTCCAGTCCTCGGCCATGGAAGACTCTGCAGGTCTTCATTCCCACTGAATATTACAGCTGCGGACTTCACTAATTAGTTCCTCCCTCTCTGACTGAAGGTTTGTTAATTAGTGAAATCAGATGGTGGAACGTTTGGCTTAAATGAAACCCTTCAGACTCTTCAACAGTGCATGGCCAGACACAACTCTCTTCAAGGGAACAATTGTCCTCTGTAACCCAAGCTTAATGACAAATATAGCTCTCTAGCAAGACAATGTTCCCTGGAAATAAACAACAGACCACTTTATCTCATCTCTAATTTCATTCATCAACGCATATCTTTAGCCTTGAAGCCAAGCTTTCCCGTAAAGCTCATGCACTGCTTCAGCCATTACATGATTTTTTATGAAGATTTACTCAACCATGACATCAGGCTCCATATATTTGCTCAGGTCCTCAGTCATTTTTTCACCCCAACAAGAGAAAAATACTTCAACACTGCAAAGAGAACCTCTTCTTTCTCTGAATAAGTGAAGACAGCTCAAGCATTCTGAAAACCAGGTACATCAGCTATTGTTATATGAAACAGAAATGAGGTTGGACTGAATAATTAATCATTTTAATATTGAAACTGCAGTTTGACAGAGTGCAATTTCAAAATCACAAGAGTTGAATTATAACTCATTATGTAGTGGTGCCACAAAATGCTGTAGCGCTGGCTGAATAATGTTAATTCTGTGAGTTAGCTTTTGCTTTGTTCACATGCTTTCTGTGTCTTGTCTGTTCATTTTGGTCACCCTAGGTGTTCTCAGCAGTTGTTGAGTGTAAATGGCAGACAGCTGGCAAACAGACCAGTCGAAATCTCTCAATTAAACGTTTAGGTACATCATATCATTTTAAGCTTAACACCTTACAACCTCTGCATTGAGATCTCCAGGATTTAGCAGCTACTATCAGTCTGTGTGAAGCTAATGGTAACTTTAGCTTAACCAGTTACAGTACAGAACTGAATTATCACCCGTATGTTGGCAGGAGATAAACTGCCTCAAATCACTGTTGAAAAATAAACAGCTAAACCTTTTATGTTGTGACAGTACTATGGTAAAGGTTTTGGGTAGGTTTAGGCACAAAAACAAGTTGGTTACGTTTAAGAAAATATCATATCGGTTAAGGTTATGGAATGGTCATGGTTAAAAGGAACAATGTTGACTATCAGATGGAAACAGTAAACAAATTACTGCCTCTTTTGCTGGCCTATCCAGCCACCCTTACCTCCGTCCTACACAGACTTTGTCGCTATATAACATCACCTGACTTCCTAATTACTACATCCATCAGAGGGCTTTGTCACTTCAAGATAAACATGTTTTTTCAGCAAATACATTTTGCACAAGTCGACCTTTCTCTTACTGACTGGCATAACTGAATAGCAACTACGCTATTCATGACTACAAAACAATACATAATTATATCTCTATATATCTATGTAGACACAAGATAAATTTTAAAATATGACATATAGACAGATTGAATTATAGTACAATATAATTATTCAATTCAATATAATTATATTGCTTAATACAATAAAAAGTAGATTTAAATTGCACTTGCCTTCTCCTTGAAATAAAATAAATGATCTGCATTATACCTACAATATTACCAACCAAGTCAAATAGCAAGATTATAAACTATACAGTATATAATCTGTGCAAAAATGCACCATGCTATAACAGCAAAACTAACAGAATTTTGAATCTTAGAATAAATGGAAACCTTTTAAATGGGATGATGTGGACTGTATATATATGGTAAATGCAATCTGCTGGAAGGTTAAGGTGAAGGAGAGCAGTGTAATAGAGTATTAAACCAGTGAGGATGGCTGGTCAGCTCAGATAACAACACCTCTCCTACAGCAGATGTATCTGTTTCCTCGCTCTGCTTCATCCTTTCACAGACGCAGATGAATCTCAGGTCACTGTCAATGACACACACACACACTAATGTGCAGCTGATGTACGGTGTGTGGCTGAGGCCAGGCAGGGGTGAGAGGTGACTGATAGTAAAGGCCACAAGATATGACATCGTCCTCCATAGCCGACGAGTAGAGGATGCTGGAGATACAGATGGAGGATTGTCTGTGTGTTTTATTGTATGAATTAGCTCCGTTAAGGTCATTATATTGAGCCTGCTGCTACAGTATGTGCCGATTGACCAGGCTCTGACCCCATGACAATGCTTAAAACCGTGCTTCATGTAAGTCTTAACCTTTCTTGGACCTGAGGTCCCATCCAACATTAGAGTCCATTCAGAGTGTCTGAGGGTATTTATGTAAGGATCTATTGTGTTAGTAGCCAATAAAACAGCCAGTCCATTGACTCTGTAGCTTGTTGCAGTGTGATGTACAAATACACACATGGAGTTAGATTCTCATCTGTTGCAGGACCTACTTTTAAAAGTTACCTTCACTGTATGTGTGCCACTGGACAGCACAGCAGACATTAGCAAAAAAAAGACAGGGAGAGACAGATTTGCAGAATTAGCATGCAACACATGGTAAGAAAAAAGAAGTAGTAGCATACACTGTTATAGTACTGTCAGAGAATTTCTGTATGACTCAGCTGGAAACTAAAGGAGACATTGTTTGAAGGGCTGCTGAGGTGGAAAACTGAGTGAGGATTTTGTACTCAGTGGCACTTGAACAAGAACAAACACCTGGTAGAACAGAGGGTTGTATTGGGAACTTTCTGTCTCTAATATCCAATTTAAAGGACAAATCCATCCTTAGATAGATTATCGGGTTGTGATTTCAAGGAATTTTGGAATTATATCAGCTCATTTATTTTTACAGCATAGCAACTTTGGCCAATCTAACTTCAATTTCAATGTTTCCTGACCCCACCGCTGCAAAATCATTGCCACCACTGCGATGTCATGAATTCACAATTACACAACACAGCAGGTGGCTTTTAATTTTAAAGTGGTGAAAGGTGGTGACACCCAACTGGGGCGACAGAGAGAGGGAGAAAGAAGAAGTAACGAGAAGAGAGAGATATAAGTTAGATAGATATTTATGATCTATTGATAGTCACTCCAACTGCTGACATACTGCGCACGTACACCACTGAGGTATAACAACAACCCTTCACAGTCAGATGGGCCATCAGGCATACCGGGCCAAATCCCAGTGAGCCATTGCATTGGTAGGCCGGTGTACCAGCCCAGTCAGTCTCCTTCGTGGCCCTCTCTGTGTGCCTGTTATTTGGGGTGCACATGCCAGTGTGGTGCGTGCCTATTCCTGAGTGGGTTCTCATTTTACCAGCCTAACCCGAAGATGTCTAAGATCTGCAAAAATTCTCCTTTCAACCTTCATTCTAATTTTGCTGTAAATATCTGGGCATCATGTCACCGATATCTTTTACCTGTTTGCCATAAGAATAAAAAAAATTACAACACCTAACAATGGGAACGGAACAAGCAAGATACATTGCCATTAACAGTTTTTTAACCATGTTTAATGTAATGTATAATGTAAGGTGAGCCTGATGTACTGTAATGGATTTTGCAGCAGACTCAAAACTTCAGCTAATGAATCTGCCTCTCAGAAAACAAGCTACACTTGACATGCAGGCCCATTCTTCTTTCCAAGGTCATCATCCTGCAAGCCCAGGTTGTTCATTAAAACAGCAAGAGGACTGAAGATGATCAATAGCAACCAGACCTCTCCAATCTAATTCAAAATAAAGGAGAATGTGATAGAAAATGGGCCATTCTTATTAAGATCTCACCACATTTTATCATCTTTTTTTTCCAAGACGATTTTCTCTTTCATGGGAACGGTAGTCTCTAATTTCTCCTGGGAGCCACAAGCTGCTGCTATCTCAGCTGTGTTTACTAATCTTCCCTCGACACCAATTTCTCAGCCCCACAAAGTTAATACTGGTCCAATGTAAATAGCCTTATCTCATAAACTCTTGTTATCCCCCCACTATGGCTGCCCAACGTGAGACATGGTTAGAAGTCAACACAGGGGGATTAAGTCAGAGGGAAGGAAAAAGAAAAAAAGAAAAACATTTCCTCTGCCAGTATCTGCAGTAAGGTTATCTACCTTAAATAACACAGTGAAAATGTCAGTCAATGTACTTAAGGAAGGAACACTCCTGTCACTATAGAATGACACCAATCAGACGAAGAACATGAGTAACACACTGCTTCTACTGTGGGCCTGAAGGAAAATAAATTAAACTGAATTCGTCTCCCGGTTCTCAGAACTGATCGATCGCGAGCTGATGCTCAGAACCTCTCACGTCGTCTCATCATGTGCACATTACAGTACCTGCCTCATTCCACCTGTGCTAGTCTGTTTCACTGTAAGCCCTGGATCGCTGTAAATGCCATGGCACTAAGTTTTAATTAAACCCAAAGGGAAAAGTATTAATTATCCCATCGCCTGCTGTGAATTGGCTGGTGGCTGCGTGCAGATTCTCACTTGAATGCTGATGATGTGGAAGTGAATTAAGTGCAGTTTAAGTGTTTAGGATTAAATTTTGGATTTATAAAATTCAGAATTCTGTTTGGATAAACACCCAGAGACAAGAAGGAATTTTAGAGGTATAAATCACCTTTTAAAAATAACAGCATTTATTCCTGCAGGAAATGTATGAAAATTTTTGAAAGGCTACTTGGGAGAACTTTCAAAGGATGGAGTATTCCCTGTGGCCTACAATTTTTTCTTTTTAAATGATCCACAGTATCTGACTGTGTCCTATCTTGTCATTTTTACATCTGCTCCTCTTAGCTTATCTGTCTTTCTAACTGCCACTGAACTGTCTCTTCTGCTATCAAATGATGTCACTTTTTCTTTCAAGCTTTTGAAATTGCTGCAGCTATTGAACATGCAAGTTCTTGCTCCCTCTCTTCCTCTCATGTACAATGAACAAGTAAATGCATGTTTTTTGTCATGCATTGGTTGAATTCTCATTACCATATTATTGATTGATTGATTGGTTAAAGGAGGTCAGTGCCTTCATCATATTGCTAGTTTCCATTGTAGAGGTAGCTCAGCAAAGCGCCCACTGCTGCCACTGGTATTTCTGCTGAGAAGCTGAAACAGCACTCTTCTCTTTGCCAGATCCCTGTAGGTATTTGTTAATGCAGAGATGGAGGAGCGCCTTATAAACTATGCATGCCATCTCCCTCTGGCAACCACAAGTAAAGAGGATGATGGCAGGAAAATGCTGGTTTCCATTAGTCCTGTGAGGCTGGTTAACATAAAATTATCCTTGGGGTTAGGGGGAAGCAGACAAAACTGGGGTGAGTGGTTCATTAGAGCTGATGCATAATGGACGCTGGACAGTCACACTTTCCTGATATGTCAGTCACATTGGTACAAACAAAAGTCTATTACTTTCCCCAGGCTTTGGGATAATTTAAAAAGAAACGCAAGCACATATCACATGCTGATATGCCCAAAAAATAGCTTCTGGTCTTGTGCCCCATGAATTCTTACTTGATGTGTTTCAGCGTGAGATTTGTAGCAAGCCAAGCTCCTGGTCAGCTCTGTGTAATCAAAGATCTGCATGCCAACAGACGTCTCACCACACAAAATGGCTGCAGACTGAAAAGGCAATCAAGTACAAGCTATAGCACTGCAGGAAAGAGGACCACTCACCCCGCAGGAGGTCAGAGCTGGAATAAGGTGAACTGTACGTCCGAAACAACAGCCAGTCAAAGTCATCCTCCTCCCCCTGGGTGAAGTCACACAGATTGGGGTCTGAATCCTCTTCGAACGTGCAGCCAGCAGCTGGAAAAAAAGGAAACATTAAAACAATGGCCATCACTGAAGGACACAACATTTATGGTTATATAGATCAGTTTTGATAAAAATAAACACAGATTACTTTTATTAACGCTTAATATGTCATTATATATATTTTTTTGGAAATTCACATTTTCAGTCCAAAACTCAGAGATATTCAGGTTACCATCACAGAAAACCAGCAAATATTTCCATTTTGAGAAGCTGGAGCGAGAGAATGTTGGATATTTTGCTTACAAATTGATTTATGATTAAATAAATAGTCATGTGCTGATTTCTGTGTTACACGTTCATGTGGGTTTTATTTTTAGATTTTCCTCTGAATCTCTTCCTATTGTGGAAAATGGGAGAGAAATCAGTCATACAACCATACTGTCTTCCTCCCACATTTAATGTCCACTAGAACCCCAAACCAACATCCAAGCAGCCAGCCACAATGAAATGCAATGCAGCAACACAAACCACCTCTCTACCCTTTAGGGCCAAACCAGTGACCTGTTTGCTATTGAGGTGAACATGTCTACACAAGTGAGCTTCGCACCACTGCTCTCACCTGCTGTCTGTCAGCTTTGGTATGCACAAGGGTTACTGTAATAACTTTATTGTTATGGATAAATATAGTACCCGCAGAGCTAACATTGACAGCAACTTATGGCTTTCTCAGACAAATATTAGACTCTTTGCAATTGCAAACACTGGAAAATTCAACAATATTAACATGCAGAATTACACAAATATGTAGCTTTTAGTAGTGTATGAAGTAGTAGTGAAATGTGTTCACACATGCAAAAATTCTCTCAAACCAACAGAAAATCTATTTGAATGAATAATTATTTCAGACTCTCACAAAAGAACAGAAGCCCTGGCAAAAGCAATAACTGCCCCTGTATCTGAGGAGAATTACCCCTCCCATAAAACATTCACAAACAAGACTACATATTCCAGAGCCCATTCACAAAGGCATATACAAATAGTAATAACATTTGGAGAGAGCAGGCACCCTAGGGATTCTAGTGATTATCATAATACCTCACAACCTGCTATTCCATGTGCCAAAAAGCTAATTTTTTCAAATTATATTTAATAGCTATGGCTTCAATGGCCCTTGGGTCCTGAATAATGTGCTTCAGTCATTGCTCTCTGCATCTGTTGCCATATTTCACATTAGTCCATCGATGTGAGAATTACAGCCTAACAGTGGGCAGTTTGAACAACCAAGTCATAAGACTAGATCCTGTGTCAGTCATAATTGGAGCCGGACAGCACGAGACACGACATGCTAATGACAGGAATAACCATAAGCAGTTCCTGAAGGTGACCCCTGTGGTCCACAGCTTTATTGTCGCTCATTCTTTTCCCTAATCTCCCATTAAACCAATGGTCTCAATATGACAGGCTGCAGACAAAAACGCAGGCTGCTTCACTGTACTGAGGATTCATAATTCTCATTTTTACTACCAATGTATCAGATATCCAACGCTTGCAGTCATTAAAGGTTATTGTGATTGTTATGTTACAGGCCAAATAAAATGGAGGACAAAAGAAAGATTCTCTCGTGGAGTTGAGCAGTGTCTGAAATGTTTTTATATCCACACCAATACAATATGTGGTTTTTGGTACCTTACCAAAACAAAAAATACATCAGAAACATGAGGAACATGTTGTAACAAAACATTCATCTCAATAAAGATATTTGCACATCAATGACCAAATCATTACGGAAATCAATAAACTGTGACGCTAACAAAAAGAAGCTGGATATTCTTCTTTTCAAAACAAAACACTAATTAAATATGTCAAGTTTTCCATATCTTTTGTGTTAAATATTGCCTTAAAACAAGTGACTGAAATTTCTGTAAATAAAATACAGTTAATGAGCCAAATTTACAAATTTCCTGATTCAGACCAAGAAATGTTATTAAAAAAACAAGACTAAGGGGCTGTCCTGATGGGCTAAGGTTTAGGCACTAACTGTGATCCACAACGTTCCTAGTTTACATCTGACCGGGTGTCTTTGCTGCAAGTTGTTTGCCTTCTCTTTCTCCTCTCATTTCCTGTCATCCATTGCCTGGAAACATTATACTTACTTTAAGAAAAAGAGTTTAAAGCCACACTAACAGCTATGAGAGGATGTACTTTAGACAATGTGCACTACATCCTAACATTAACCAGTATGCTCATAATGCTAACATGCTGATAGGAGGCAATTACCATGGTCACCATCTAAGTTTGGCATGTTAGCATGTTAAGATTTGCAAATTAGCCCCCCAGACAAAGTAAAGGTTAGGAAATGACATTAGTATTAAATAAACCAAAGTGTCATAAAAGAAAAGTTGTGGACAAATTTAAATGTTGACCTGATGATGACTTTAGATGAAGTTAACACAGTTCATCCTGAGGGGGACATGAACGTCTGCGCAAATATTCATCACAAGCAGTTTAATCAGAGCAAACAAATATCAACTGGTTCCCCAGAGAAAACTTAGGGGTTCATCAAAGTCATTGGTCTGAAACAAAGTACTGGACTGACTTACTGACTGACCAACACTGCCATCCCTGCAGCCACATCACTGCCACATAATAACAACTAACCCAGACTAGCAACCTAACTTTAATATTATTCCTATGCTGGATGCAACAGGCACATTTCAGTTAGCAATCCAGAACAGTATCAACAAAGCCCTACTCTTTAATACCACAGAAAATGAGTTTCTGCTGTTTGGATTAAAAGGTTACAGTTTGTCCAAAGTGTTGAACTTTCTTCAGATGGTCTATTCACTGCAGCACAAACACACTCAGCGTGGCCTTGCCCACGGCTAACCTATTACATCATTCTTGCACCTACCAGTGATTATACGGTATCAGAGTACATCTAGCATCATGTAAGCTCAGTCCATTGGGTGATAGTAGCAGCCAACCAGCAGGGGAGGGAGAGTGGGTTTCTCCCTCTAGGTTTGATTTATTGCCCCATGCTGGGCTGTTACTGCACAGATCTGCTGCTGAGGCCAGGGGTTAATTGTCCCGCACTGGGGTCTATTTCTAATAGAACAGCCGGAGATATGGGACCTGACACATCCAAACGCTGGCACTATATTATTCCCTGCTGCTTCGGTAAATGAAGCCTACAGACTCCTCCCTATACAAAACTCTCATCATGCAGAAGAAGGAAGCCGGGATCTGAGAACGGCCCTGCCCGGGAATGTCATCTCCTCAGAACACACCAGGAGACATCCAGCTCATCTATCATGACAAACGCACTCCCCCCTCAGCTCCTGCTGGAGTGTAGGAGGTGTCAGCAGCCATTTTTTACCTGAATAATTACAGCATAATTTAGTGCAGTGACCAGTGCAAAGTCAAGCCACTGCCAAGATTTTGTGGCTAAGGGTTCAGGCATATTTTACATTTTGTTCTGTTGTTCATGCTGTTGTTAGCTGATATAAATCAACACCCATTTCAAATATACAGCTTTTCATCTGTTCATTTAATAACAAGTTTCATTTTTACTGTAAGTATATTTACTTAATATCACTACTTTGTCCTTGGAGAAGTAATTTGTGGAGATGATACAGAACAAATTAATGCAAATCCTAGAGTCTGTATCATTAAAATGCTAGTGAGACTGCTAAGGCTTTCTGTTTTCATCACAATGTGTCTGATCTGCAGTACCAGTATGAAACTAGGTCTGCAGAAAGTGCATGTGGTGTCACTTCTTGGGAGCAAATGGAAAAAACAGATTAATATATTTTTGTCTGTCCTTTTTTTTTGTCTTTTTTTTTTTTTTTTTAAACAAACTAGCCCGGGAGCCTTGGTTTCAATGTTGCAATACCAACAGAAAACATGTTGTAACAGCTCCACGGTGCCAAATCCACCTGCTGTGGCATCCTGCATGCAGTACAGAACTGCACCATTAGGAGGAATACATGAGAGCGAACAAAAAATGGGGATGATGTGCAGTGTCACTTTGTTTAGCACTGATCTCAGTGTTGACTGTGAATTTAAACTTGATCTTGAGAGCATCAGCACAGAATACCCTATAAATAAATGTATATATAAGCTCCCTGACTTTAAGCAAACCAAAGTAACTTCAGATTTACACTGTGGAAGTGGTGAGCCAGGCTCTGTCAGAGGATGGATGCAGTTGCTCCTCTTTGATTTTCATGAGGAAATAAAAAAAGGTGGCAACTTGTTTTCCAGACACTTCCAATTTGCCACCAGATTCTTGGGGGTATGTAAAAATGTTCCTTAGTTTTATGTGTGCAGTCAATCAGCACTGTGTCGCTCTCTGCTCATATCAGTTGTTGGTGTCACATGTAGACCTTCATATTAGATTTGGTATCTCTTTGTCTGTTTGCTTGTATAATCCCCTGCCTTGCTATCTAATTAGAGCGTCAGTTATGCACAGTGAAGAGTGTCAGAGTTTCTGTTTATCCTCTTTATTTGCATATGTTTTAAGCATAAGGAAGCTGGCCTAAGCTTATTTAAGGTGCTTGTACTCCAACAACTTTCCACTTGACTGAATCAAACATGACAAAACAGGGACAAGTTAACATCAAAGGAGTGGCTGAGTCCTACCCCACAGTATCACCAACAGTTAATGTGTTAATATTCTAAATTAAGTCAAGATGACCTAAATGAAGAGTGGACAGCTATCAAAATGTAATCTTAAAATGTACAATTTTTCTTTCCTAATATTTCAAAGCAAAATAATATCATTAGATACAAAAGCGATCCTCTGATCTGAAACACTGCAGTTAACAGCAGAGTCCAACACCACAGAACAGTACTTGAACAGATTGTAAACTGTAAATTGCAAATTGTAGTACTTGTTTGAGTACCAAATTGTCATATCAGCCACTCACAGAGGTAGTAAAAAGTTGTATTTGATGTAAATTAGCTTCAGTGATTTGGAGGAGGCGGCGTATGGAAACTCTGGGAATTACATTGACACCAGCTCAATGGAGCAATGAACACACATCTTCAGTTCTTGGTGTGTTACAGGATCCCTGTCCAACTGTTGTCCTCAGGGACCCTCCAAGAACTATACAGACAAAAGAAGACATAGATGCAGAATAACCTATATGCAGTACTAAATAAGTGGAAAAAGCTAATGCAGTAAACACAGATTGTCCCAAAATCTACTTTCTGTCCACTGAGGAAAGTCTACAAATTACTGAAGTAACAAGCATGTCCTTTGTGGTACCTTCAAATAAAGCAGCAGCAAGATAAGTAAAGTGCTGCTATTTAGTCTAAATAGGGCTGTTACATCCCATTTTATTTTTGTGTTTTCTGTCAGCTCCAGCTTGATCAGCTGATTGGTAAGCACCTGTGCTGGCTGGTGGGCTGGTCCATTGCTCAGCTCTTTCTCTCTCAACCCTGCTGAGGCAGCCCCTTTGAGGTGTTTGGTATATGGTTTCATCATTTATTCATTTATTTCAATAAACTTTGATGCAATAAATTTCTACCCGGCAAGAATATGAGTAAGTGTTTCTGAAAAGTTTACAAATACAAATTCAATGAAAAATAACTGCAGTTACCTTTTTGTCTTCATTTCCTTGTAATTCCTAGGATTTTTGACTACCAGTCAGTGTTTGGCATTGCATTTGAGAGGTTCACATCTCAGAGGAAAACAAGAAAATCAGACAAAGTACAGAAGTAAGAGTGATGAACACACACAGCTCGGTACTTGTGTGGCCTTGGATATAAAATCCTCCAGTCCTTATTGTCGGAGACTGATCAAAACCCACTGAAAATGCAGCCAATTTCAAGACACAGACCAAAACACTTAGAACCCAGCCTCTAATTTATAACAAAAACAGTAAAGGCTGATGTGTGGGCTCCGAGAAACCATTCACAACCTTTGCTTTAATGTCAACTCCAAGCCTTTGCCCTTAATTATCTGGCAGTCAGTGTGGATAATGAACACCAGAACCTGTAAAGTCACCTGGGAAATGCAGCGTGATGATGAGGCACGGATGCTTGTCATATCATCGTCAACAAATGGGAAAGGAACCATGTTGGGAAGGCAGCCTGTACCTGAGAGCTCTTTCACTCCACGCAGAAAACCTCATCTGAGTCTGGGGTGACTGAGTGTCTGGCTGGTGGGGATCCAGGTGGGAATAGGTGAGTAATACTGGAGGCAGTTAGGAGGAGGAGAGTGCTTGATTTGCATTGCAGTGAGTGTGGCCCGATGCATCAGCAGGAGACAGGTATATTTATTCTCTACAGAGGCTCTCCTCCCCAGCACTCCCCTGGCTGCCTCTGAAAGCCATCCATCCCCACAGCTGAATACGCAATGAAATCATCTCTCTGCCTCCCCGGGCATTAATAACTCAACCCTGGTGGCTGGATGGGCACAGTCACACACAGAGGGCCAGGAAACAGATTGAGAGAAGAAAGGATTGGAGATGGTGAACAGCTACAGCAGAAGTGCTTGAGCTTCAGGGTAGACTACAGTGAAATATGCTAAAGAAAATAAGGGACTGTATGAAAATTATTGGGGTGAGGATGGGGGTCTAAACCCTCCATGCATTATTAATATTTTCTTTGGACCTTCCATTACTCAGAAAAATGCAACACCCTCCTCTTAATATACTAAATAACTAACAGTGTACAAAGAGCTAATATCAGCCAAAAATTGGCTGGGCCAATATGTTGCCAAATAACGGTTTAATGCAGATATATCAGTATAAGTAAAAAGTAATTGCAGTACAGAAATACCAAACTAGACTTGCAGTAATGTAGAACTTTACCTAGTTTTTGCAACAATTGATTTTTACACTGTAAATGTTTATTAACAAAAATCTTAGTTTTTTTTATGTGTAGTGTTTAAGTTTTAAAAAATTGCTGTTATTGGATATATTGTTCTATATATTAAACTTTTAAACTCAAGGTATCAGCTTCAAAAATCAGCGGTCAGGGTATAACTGTAATGTAATTTTAACCCTAATTGAATAACACATTTTTACATAGCATCCAAATCAAACAATATCAGTATAATTAGCAGTCTCCTTAATTATGGGAAAAATTGTTTACCAAATATTCCATCAATTCTTTACTTTTGAAACAAGAGCTGCCACTGTCACTCTGTATGACATATTTAACATTTTTTGAAACATGTAACTTTACATGTAACTATGTTTCGTTCAGATGCAAACTAAAGTTAAGGTAAGAGCTACTGTAGGCCAATGAAAAATAACGCTGTGTATAGAGATCCACATGTATTCTCTCTCTCAAAACAGACAAATTAATCCTATTAGTCTCTAGTTGATTATGATGAGGATAATAAACCCTCCAATAAGACATTATTGTTTATGATTATTAATGTCAAAAATGCACATATATATGTCACATATTCATATCACATTTTTCTAATAAAATAAAATCTAACAGAGGGATGAGAAGAAAAAAAATACAAAACACTTTCCCTTTTCTGACCTTCCTTTGCTCCCAAGATAATAATTTTCATATCGTCTTGTCAATTCACTGAAGTGAAGTTAACATAGTTCAAGAACATTTTCTCTTTTCATCTTCTGAGGGTGAACAATGACAAAAAGGCTTCCTACAGCTGTATTCATGCTGAATCCTGAGACACCAGTCAGCTGCAATTCATCTTGAAATTAATTTTGCCTTTACTTTAAGACAGTGGTACAATATTTCATTCTCAATAGTGGGCTGATGATGAAAGTATCTCAGATGTCAGTAGAGTAAGAGTCAAAAATACTGTTGTTTTTTTTTTCAGAGCTATTCTGAGGGCAACACAATGGAAAAACAAGGACACTAAGACAAAAGCAATCTGAGCGTGTTGTCTCCTGTTTCTCTGAGAAAAAAAAGAAAACGTCAATTATTCCACTTCCCAGTTCCTGTGGGTTTAGGATAGAGGGTTGGAGGAATCTCAATTCACACTGCTGATAAGGAGTTGGTTTTAGTTTTAATTATAGTTTTTTTTGTTTTTTGTTTTTTTCAAAATGTTGGTCTATTTTGAGCTGGTGTCTTTTCTCAGACAGGGCTTTTGCATTTCCATTTCTCTTCACCTCCAAAGAAAATGAAATAACATGTGGGACACGAGTGGAAAGGCCCATACAACAAATCAGTTTAATTAGCAAGAGAAGATATCTCGTCTGGTGAGTCGCTTTTCAACATCTGCTTCATTTTAGGCTCCAGCTTGATGAATTCTCTTTTAGGTTTGACAGACATAGATGTGGGGAGACTCTGTAAAGGAACTAATTTGCAAATGTAAGTTCAAAACATGAGACACAACTGCAACAGAGGTGCTCTTTCATCTCTGACCATGAGATTTGAAATTTTGCATATGGCTGCTATTGTTCTAATTCAGCACGGGACTTAAATAATTGATTATGTAATTATTTGATCAAAAAAAAAAACAATTTTGCTAACTGATGAAAAGTTAAAGTAAATGCCAAACATTTCCTGGTCTTAGCCTCTCTGGTTTATATTACTCTACACTGGATTCCTTTGGGCCCATTAATTGATCAGTCACTCTAAAGAAATTTATTCAGCAGCTGTTTTGGTAATCAATTAATCATGTCAGTGATTTTTCAAGCAAAAAAGCCAAACATTGTCTCAGCCTCAGCTTCTGAAACATGAGAATTGTTTTGCTTCTTATTTTTCATATATGATGGTCAAGTGAATATGAATAATATTTATTATCTTCCGGTTTATCTGGATGGTCAGATAAAACAAGGAAGATGATGCCAGCTTTGGCTTTGGGAAGCCTCAATCGTCATTTTAAATTTTTTCTGATGTTTTATTAAAAAATAAACAGATGATTAATCAATTATGAAAATAATTCCACATTTTGCACAATTGGTTGCATAAAACAAACATTTTCTTTGACCTTGCCATAGGCTGTTCTATAGACAAAAATCCTAATAATTTATATGTTGATGAAAATACTCCTAATAGTGTATGCATATGGTAGCAAGACAGACTGCATATCTGAGCAGTAGATTTCAAAAGGTGAAAATCTGAGGTCACCTCAGTTCAATAACTGTTACTTACAAAGTTATTTGACCTATTTATTTTGTATTTTAAGATAATATGAAAACAGCTAATTTTCCACTTGGATTTCTACAACAGCACATGCCCACAACATTTTTTACTTTGACTGTTGATGCAGCTGCAAAAGCAGTATTTGTCTCAATGGCATCAGTGACATATATTGTACATGTTTTTGATGTATCTGTTTAGCAAACTAGTTTCTCAGAAGAGCAACGTGAATAATGGAGCTTGATGCAACCTGATCCAAACTATTTTCTCTGCAATGAAATGAAAATATGATGACATGTGACAGTTGTAACGCTCATAAAAACGAGACATAAATATTACACTATGACACACATCACTTATGAAATAACTGATGTCTTTAATTTTGATACTAACACGTTATGATCCAATCATAATGATTCATAACCCATCTTAGCACAATGATGTAATTCAAATGTGCTTAAGAGGTGATTATGATGTGTCAAACATAACACATATTTAATTGTGAATACATTACAGACAAACCTCAGAACAAGGGCTTGCAGTGGGATATGTGCACAACTGAAAAGCTAAACTATGCTAGCTTGAAAATTTCCACCTGTTAACACTTCCTGAATGTTGTTGTAACAACTGAACAGCTAAAGTAAATATTTGATTCACTCCCTGGCTTAACCATGACATTGAGAAAACCACTTCCTGGTTCACAGGTGGGTCATTCTATTGTGATTTCTATCAAACCGCTTGCAGCGCCAGAGCGCTCTGAGATCACCGTCATACAAGCAAAGACATGATTTGAGGGTTCATTTACAGGTCACAAGCAAGGTGTCTGGATTTTAATGTCAAAAACAAAAATTTCCCACACAAACATCAGTGACAGACTTTTATTTTGCATCCCAAGTGACCTCAGCCAATTGCATGCAACCCCTGAAAAGCTGAGCCAACTCCATTTGACTGTGCATCCTAATCAAACTGCCTATAGCGTCCCAACTGGAAAAGAAAAAAAAAAAAAACTGGTGTCTATCAAGTCGGCTAAACCACATGCCCTGTAGCAGCTTCACTGCTCTGCTGCCTGTCAATTCCACTAACACAAAGGCAGCCAATTGCTGTCTCCACAACCTGCAGCCTTTCAATTCCACTAACCCATATATAGGATCACATGAAGGGAGGGGAGTGGGAGAGGAGCATTTCACTGAGTATTTCAGTTCACTGTGGCTTTCCTTTATCTCTTGCTCACAATCCATTGTTCCTGCTGTACGTAATGTGTATGCTTTTGCTTTCTCTTCTTCTTTCTTCATTTGGCATCAATGAAGAGGAGACAAAGAACAGATAATTGTACCCTTTTTAAAGAGTAAAATGATATTCTGCTAAGGATGTTAAAAGTAGTGTTTTGTAAAAGCCTAATCTTTTCACCGCCATGGGATCCTTTCCGAATGACGGGGAAATCAAACAGAGTCATACCATTTAAAATTTCACTTCAAAACAAATAGAAAAAAAAAACACTTTGTTGTACACTTTGTTAACATGGCACAAATCTAGACATCCCACCACCAAACGTCATCTTCCATTTTAATACAGTCTCTACCTTTAAGTTTTAGTGAGACAAATCTGCATTTAGCTCCAAAGGCCATGACTTATAGGCAAACACAAATTTTAAAGCCCCTGCACTATGGGAGGAATATCATGTCATGTTCTGAAACTGAAAAAAAGCTTTTAAAAAGTTGAAACTCTGTGTTTGAAAGCTTGCAATCTAATAAAAAAAAGCTTTTCCAAGATTGAAACTAAGTTTGAAAGGCTTGCATAATGTTTTGATGGGGTGAAAAAAATTTATTTATTTTGTATTTGAGTTTTCTTTTTCCATAACTGCAGCACTCTTTCAACAGTGTTCCAACAGATTATCAGAGGTTTCAATTTGTCACTGTTCTCCCACTGTACTAATTTGTTTTTCATGTTTAAAGCCTTGTAAATGGTGATCTGAAAACTGGTGCCAATATGTTGGGAAAAAAAAACTTTTGAGACTTTTGTTTCAAAAGGGCAAATCTTTATTTTGAAACTTTTGTGGATGAACATTTGAACTCATACTGCAGCTGAGTTTACACTTAAACTTACTTTCAATCTTCCAAAATATATATATATATTTTTCAAAGTATCATATGATATTACTCTCATAGAGAACTTAGTTTCAGTTCAAGTATTGATCTTTAGGATTAAATATTCAGGACTATATAAGCAGCAATCAAAATTTAAGTTGGGGAAAAAAGCATGCATAGTGATTATTTATCAAGAGTTTCTTGAGTTTGAGTTTCAAGATTTCACATTTCTTATGTGACATAAACAAAACTGTTTAGACTTTGGCAGAACTGATTGAAAAAAACAGGTCTTCGGAGGCTTTAAGAGACAAATCACACTGAACTTGGCATTCAGCTGCATAACCTGTGAAAGGTTTAAAAGGACCTGTTTTAACCCACAGCTGAGCTTGCCTAATGCAAACTAATGGAGCAACAGCCTGCGTAAAACCATCACATTCATGAAAGAAAGAAATCTGCATGACAGCAAATGTCACAAACATTAAACAAAGTGTTGATTGTTGAGTCAAAACCATGCAGCTAATTATTTAGACTGTACAATAGTCTCGTCTTGTCGGGCTGAATACTATTTAAGTACGTCTGGTGACTCCACAGCTGAGCAGACTAGGAGCAGCCTCCCACTTAGGCCTGACATTTTAGAGGATTATCAGTGAAGAAAGGTAGTGCCACCTGTGCTGCTGGTGCGCAGAGGGGGAGCCAAGAAGTCACTCAAATCTGCTTTGAATAGAAGCTGTCCAGTATTAGTGCAGGGACAGGGTTGTGATCACTGAGCTGTGTAACTTATCAGCAGAGGGAGATCGCACTGAAACCATCCCTGAGTTTTGTGCTCTATCAGGGTCTCTACATTTGTGGGAAAGTCTTAGTATATTCAAATGAAGAGATTTAGAATCAGGGCATACTGTGTGACTCTACAGCTGTCAGTGATGATGCAAAATGACAATTAACCACATGTGTACATCATCTCAACCTAGTATACTATTAGCAAGGTATCTATTATGAAGGAGGTAGTGAATGAGTGAACAAAGGAAAGGAAAGGAAAGGAAAGGAAAGGAAAGGAAAGGAAAGGAAAGGAAAGGAAAGGAAAGGAAAGGAAAGGAAAGCAAGGGAATGGAAAGGAAAGGAAAGCTATGTGTTTATGTGTTTGTGTGAACTGACACTGAAAATAAAACAAAGACAACCCAATACTCCATGTGGATCTGTGCACTCAGTGTCCTATGAGGCAACTTTTGAACAACAATGCCAATCTGAATGAGAACAATATCAACAAACACACCACTGAAAATGAATGAGAGAAAAACAGAACAATCAAAAGCTTTGGAGGGCAAAAAGTCAAACTAAAACTAAAAAGACACGGCTCCCTCCTCTCGTTCCAGCCTCCACCTGCTCTGCCACCCTTTCTGGGCTACCACCCAGCCGGCCGTCAAAGCCCACCTGATCATCTCCTCATATCCGGGCAGCCCTTGTGAGCACATGGTCCTTTGGCCTGCAGTGGACGCACTTCCTGGCGCAGCTGCCACCTGCCCAGTCGCGTGGTGTTTTGCATCAATCTCACTGTGGCTGGAGCCAAGTGGCTAGTCCAGTGTGTCTAAACATGACATGCTTATAAATGCATGCCCCGGTGGCTGCGTGTGTGCCCCTGCTTCTGTCTGTAGGCATTCATTTATATGTGTGATATACACTGCTGCTGCTGCTGCTGCTGCTGCTGCTGCTGCAGGGACCCACATAGTGCAAACAGGCCGTCACTCAAACAAAGATGGGCATGTGGAGAAATGGGAAGAGACATCCAGCAATCAAACGTGAGGATGTGCTTTCACACTCAATCTAAGGAGAGATGGTCACAGCCACACCAAATGAACCTAAATCCTAATTGTCATGGCACATGAACTGCGACCTCTATGTTAATTCTTACTCCTTCCTCCATTCTTAAGAGGTGAAGCAAGGAGGTGATTAAAGTGACCTGAAGTCCTGGAGGGTTCTGTTAAATGTCACTGCTTGCGTATGTGGCTTTTAACTGTTCTTGGTTTAGTGTTCAGCCACCTAACCGGCCCTGAACTGATCCTCCTGCCCTGAAGTGTTGATGTCTGAAAGATCCAGACTGAAAGACTAGACTTTGTTAGTTCAGCTGTTCCTGTGGAAATTAAAAAAATCAGAGTTCAGTTCAGTCAGTTTTTGCCACCTAGCAGTCCAATGATCCGCATCAGTGCGTGGTCTGAATTTTTTTTTAAGTCACGATGAATTCCAGATACACAGTGAGGAAAATACCAGCATTACGTTGAAGCCGGCGCTGTGTATTTTCAAACGTAATAAAAGGGTGTACGAGTGTTTCCACCAGTCTCCTGGGGGCTAATCAGTGAGGTTCTGACAGGGTGTCTGCTGTCAACACCATGTGAAGAGGGAGAGGAGAGGAGAGGAGAGGAGAGGAGAGGAGAGGAGGGAATTTAGGGTGCAGATTGCCGGCTGGGTGCGTCAGCAACGAGATGAGGACAAAGCCACGTTCCAGCCACGTTAGGCCAAGTGGAGACGGCAGAAACAAAAAGCCTTGTTTTAAGTGATTAGCCATGCTTTGGTCACAGCACTTTGAAGACAGGCTCAATGCTCTCTGGGCAGAAAATACCATTTTGAACAAATCTACATTTCCATTCTGTCCCTGTGGTTTGAAGTGAGACTCATCAGACGTTGCCAAACAGCACAGATATCCAATTCACACCTGGAGAAACTGCATGGACTAGAAAAATATTTAAGAGGCTTATCATATAGAAAATACACAGCACATACTTGTTAATCAAAGCAAACACTACTGATAGTAAGGTGATAATACCAACACAAAATATGCATTTAAATGTAACCGTAATATTTGCATATTTTCAAAGCTGAATGTGTTATGCTCCAGTGAGAGAGTGTGAAACATCATAGGGAGTGGCACTGTCTACTGGACCTCAGCCAACCAGGAGGGGACAATGTTTGAGGTGAGAGTACCGCGGGAAACAGAGGGAGGGAAAGCTGCCAAGACTGGCTGTTATAAAGCTAATTAAACTATTGGCCCATTGTGAAGGAGGTGAGGGTTGAAGAATGGGTTCCAGCTCGCCCCCGGAAGCACCTCTAGCTCCACAGCGGCCGCACACACTGAGGGAAATTTTCCACTGAGTCATACAAACAGTCCAGCAATGGCCTTTCGATCATACCCCTCTGCCTCTCTACTGATCACTGGCCCTCTCCGTCTCCCTCTATCTCTCTCTCTCTCTCTCTCTCTCTCTCCCCCTCTGTTCCTGTGGTTTCAGAATCAGCCTTCACCAAGTAAAAGTAATTCCAGGAATCCCTCTGCAGCTTCAATCACTGTGCCCTGCGTGAGCTGTGATGAGTTCCTCATGTGTGCAGACGTTAAAAAAGGAAAACACAATGCACCACCACACAATAAATTCCACACAAAAATCGGTGGCCATGCTTACAGTGCAGTGACAACCAGTGGTGCTGTCTGTAGCAGGCATCTGCGCTTTTACACTCTGGTTTATTGGACTATGAAAGTGGGAGCGTCTACCACCGACTCTGACTGACGGCAGCAGCTGTTTCGCTTTGAAGAAGTGACACAAGAGGCTGGAGAAGAAATTATTTGATGACTTGGCAACTTCTTTTATTTATTTTGTTAAGTAAGGCTGAAATATATGCACCAAGCATTGAAATCCTGTTATTTCCAACTTTGAACAGTCAGAACTGTTAAGAGGAAAATCTTCAGGTAGGAGCTCAGCACCTTTGTCAGACTTTTCTGCACGACATGAAATTCAACATGAAGAAAATCCCTCTAAGAACACAGAGAATAGATCCCTTTGGAGCCTGCAAAGCAATGGTCCCTTTACACTCCATTTCACTGAGAAATCCTCTAATTCTGCTGCTGAGGACAATTTATGAGATCCAAGAAAAATCCTGAGAAATCTGCAGAATAAGGACATTCTGCTGGCAGATGTAGAGGGTCGGCGCTGGAAGATGGTGAGCAAGGGGTTCATTTGTTATATGTGGCTGCTGGCCAGAAGAATAAGGGCCATGCACACTAATGTGGACTCTGACTGCACATCTAGATTCTTCTAAAAAAACGTTTTCTTCTTTAACACAGTAGAAGCGATCTGACACCGTGCATGACTCCTGAATGTAAAAGAAAGACATTACTTGCAGTTTGTCATTGGTTGACATTTACCATTTCTTTTTTCAATTCAATGCACATGTAAAATAATATATAATTGTGCATTAAAACATCATTTAATCTCCAAATTTCAGCCAAATTTCTTCCCTCTATAGTAAAACATGAAATCATGCAGATCAGCTCCATGTTGAGTTTTAACGCTACAGCAACATTTCATAGATATTCTATGCCTGTAGCAAGCTCTCTGATCAGCTGCTGTTAATGCAGGGTGTAACCCTGAACATTAACAAAGCCAACATAAGAGCATGCAGAGCCCTCAGACATATCTGCACCCTGCTGTGCCCCAGTTGTGATTCTGCCCCAGTTGGTCAGCCTTGCTGATGGAAGACCCCACAGGCTACTTCCATCTCCTCCTCATATATTCAGCCACAGTTTTGGGACCCATGCAGGGGGAACTAGAGGTTATGCAGCCACAGATGGCTGTGAGCTCAGACTGACTGAGAATTGAGAGGAGAGATGGGGAGGGCTACAGCTGTGGAGCAATTTGGCTTCTACTTTAAGACAAGATTTGATGTTTTATCACTGCTGGACTCACATCATTTTCGACTGAAGTTTCTATTTAACATGTAATGATAAAGCACCAACTTGAGCTCTGACATATATGACACATCTTTACTTCGGCCTTTCTTACCAATTTATCTGTATGGATCTATTTTTCATTTTACAACCTAACTTCATCTAAGATGACCTAGTTCTGTAAGTACTCAGAATTCCCTTTTGAGTGTCGACAACCATAGACATCAAACACCAAATGAAATGCCCACAATCAAATATGTAGCTTATCATATCATCCAAGTCATAGAAATTTGACTGGTTTGCTATTTATCTTCCAAAGCCAATCATTTTAAATTACACTTGTTTGACATGTTCTACTTTTTTAGAAAAAAAACTCTTCAATTTGTTCATGTACAAGGAGAATTTGAGCTTTGAGACAATATCAGTAGCTGAGCAAAGTATGCCGTTTTGTTCTCAAAGTGTGTGTCTCAAAGGCCAACAGTGTTTTTGTGAGCACAAATGAATCAGAACTCCCTTTGCCACACCTCAGCTTAAAAGAGGGATCATTTTCCACAGGCCATAAATACATCTCAAATACATTTTCATGGTGGCACCTTATGAAAGGTTTTAGCTGCTTTCAAAGACCAGTGCGATTTAGTAAAAGGTCAAAAAATAATCCAAATCCTTTCATGAGGTGTCTACTTGCAGCTTTTTTTACTCTTTTATAAGTACTGCACTTTTGTGTAATAATATCTTCCATGAAGACACAAACTCATGTCTGTAGAGGACCTGAAAGGCGAAATGAATTGCGGAGAGCGAGGAAATATTGTTACTCTGTAATCCTCGGTAGAGTGTTTAAATTTCTAATTTGCATTTAAGCACAGTCATGTAATTTGTGCACAACTCTGCACAATCAAACCTATGGCGTCAGAGACAAGATGAGTTTTAGAGCATTTTTCAAGCATAACAGCATACTGACAGCGTCTAAGTAGCCATTCTCCTACCAGTATTCACTTTGGGACTTTTACAGGCTCATTACACAGCCAAAGTAAAATGAGTTAAGGGTCTTAATCAGGGATCAAGTAGTTTTAGACCTCTCACTGAGATGATTAAAGGTAGAAATACCCTGGGACACCTGGCATTAGACTGGAGTGGGGGGCTGAGTGGCTTTTTATGAGGCTTCTTTCGCTAATATCCTCCTTCCACCATGCCACTGCCTTTTATATAGGCAGAGAGTCCCCGCTGGTATACTTCACATTTTCTCAGCATGCGTCTGTCTGCCTTACACACAGGAAGATGTTCAGAAGGAGCCATTCGTCTTCTAATTATAAAATCTAATTACGCTGAAATTGGACTGCTATTAATTTGTCCAGTGACTTCTATGAAATTGCAATTTCACGGTGAATGTTGATGGAATCTATATTCTTCACAAACATAGGAATCATTCATAGTGTTTGTATTAATTGTTCATGTCCTGTGTGCGAAAGCACCTCTATTTCCTATTGTTGTTGTATGATGTGTATGTGTCGTTTTGTATATAATTAGATGTCATTAATGGCACATCAATACACACTCGTTCAACCATAACACTGCAATTTCATCCAGCTGACAAATGAAAAAGCAATAACTTATAAAAGTTTGACCAGGCACTGATAAATATCTTCATGGCCTAAATATCAGACCCAATACTGACAGAAAAAAGTAAAGGGTTATCTTTTAACGGTAATTACTCAATGAACATGAACTGCATGTCTTGTGGAGCTCGCCTTAACGTCATATTGATTTGCTTCAAAATATATACAAGACTCAAGGATGTATCTGTCGAGGAACTCTGGCTCGATAGCTGTAAGGGCTTAACAGCATATCACTAAAAATACTTTCACTGTGGTACGCAAGACAGCAAAAGGACTTCTTGTCACAATCTCTCTAACAAGCTTTTTTGAGAAGACAACTGCTCAGATTGGTGAAAACAAGCACCAACTGGAGCTCACAAGCTGCCATCATGGACAGCGTGAGCCTCCATTTTAATAACGCTGCAGACAGAAGGCTGCAGAGCGGAGTGATAGAATCCCATCGTGACATCTAGGGACTGAGATGTTTCCATCATGATGTCCTCTGACAACATAATTATGCATTGTATCTCACTTCGCACGGCTCGCCAAACCACATCAGCTGCAGCTCCGAGTCCAGCATCCCAGCAGCATTGGAGCTGAGGGAGGGAACGGAGGGTTGGAGAGAGGGTGGGGGAGATGAAGCGCAGAGCCTGAAGCTAAGCACATGCAATGCAAAGGCAGTAGATTGGAGACCAGGCGCAGAGGGGAACTGAATAGGGATGTCGGAGGAGCGCCAGTGGTCTTTCACTTTGCATCAACGTCAGATTAAGGGCACTGGAGAGAAGAGGAGGAACTGAGGCACCGAGAGGCAAGGGTGGCAAAAGAGTGCGGGGAGCAAGACAGGAGAGTGTTAATCCTGAAGCCAGCACTGCCACTGCACATAACTGGAAGGCCTTTTAAGGGACTGGAAACATGATGAAAGATGATGAAGAGAAATCTCCCTCCACAACAAATTAGGCCTGTTCTAACAACAACTATAATTAAGGGACATTATGTTTTCAAAGACAAACAGTATTGTGAGTTTAAGCAGAAGCCATCCAGCAACAACTATGCATACATTCACCGAACACTTTATTAGAAACATCTGTAAACCTGCTTTTTTCATGCAGGCAGCAGATTTGTATCATCTCTGAATGCATAGCACGTCAAGTCTTGAGGCAGATGGGCTACACCAGCAGAAAACGTGGAGTTGTACTCCAAGAACAGAAATCTGAGGCTACAATGGGCACAGTGAGTCTGAAGAATCTGGATTACTGCTGGGGCCCGCAGATGGTCAGGTCAGAATTAAGCATTAACAGCATGAATCTATGGACGTGCCTTGTGTCAACAGTTGCTATGATTAAGGTTTGGTTAGGTTAAGGCAAAAAATCTAATTTGGTCAAGGTTAGGGGAAACACAGTGGTTTGGGGCAATGTCACTACTTCGCAAAGTTCAGGGGACCTTCATCAACATAATTAAAACACTGACTACAAACATAACTAACATGCTACTTCCTCTTCTTTGGACAAGACTTGAAACTCCTGTAATGACAACAACAGTTTGAATGGAAACATGTTGTTCCTGGGCATTTGCTGAAATGACTGATGCTGTAGTTTTTCTTGAAACAACTGTCTCAGTTTAGAGCTGCAAAAGGGAGACGAGCAGTGCAAGGTTCAAATGAAGGAATTTGGATCAGGGCTGTGCAACCGCATTTACAAAAATCTGTCAAATTACTTTAGTAGAATTACTAGAAATCTCAAAAAGAAGGTGATACTGAGAAAGCAAAGAATGAAAAGACAATGAAATGCAACTGAACGCTTTGCAGTCACCACCTTCAAAAGTGGCAAATATTTCACTGTCCATAAATGAATTTTCTCATATTCTTTCACACTGCATTTTGTCAAAAAAAATAATAGAAACTTATTTCAGAAACACAATTCGGTGACACTTCATGTCTTAATATTACACAAATAATGTCCACAATACAAAGATGTGATGGAGTCTCCCGTGGATAACCATGTGCTTCCCACTGTACTAAGCCATGTCACCTCAGTTGTGCCCCTCAGGATTAAAAAAGAATCAAAGACCAAAGCAAGTAGACTCCAAAAAGCCAAATGAAACACACCAATCTTGAAAAATGGTACATTTACTGCTTCATTCTTCCCGGATGAGACAGCTGGGTTTTGCTCCACCAAAGACAGCGAATTACCCCAATGATCCATTTGGCCACTTCTCTGAGGTCATTGTTGTGGAAG
The DNA here is from genome assembly GCF_046630095.1 of Trachinotus anak. Classification (NCBI taxonomy): domain Eukaryota; kingdom Metazoa; phylum Chordata; class Actinopteri; order Carangiformes; family Carangidae; genus Trachinotus; species Trachinotus anak. The sequence goes on along the minus strand of NW_027273883.1, from coordinate 16,177,854 downwards.
TGCAGGTGCCCCCATTAGTCCTGCCGCAGCCAATTGGGGATGCTAGGTAAAAGGGGTGGGGGGGCTCAAAAGTGGCTCCTTAAATCTCCGCCTCCATTAATCACACTTTGCACGCCCACGGCCCACCGAGCAGTGTGACAGTGACAGCACTGAGAATGATTAATACTTAATGCAGCGTTTAAGAGAATGATTTATGCCATCTGTTAGTGGATGACATGCTGCAGAAGTTGGCTTCACCACTCACACACACTTGTCAGCAAGGATTAGGAGAATGATACATAACTTAATCTCAGGAGCAGCAGGTCACCTCCAAAATTAGGATGATTTTAGACCATGAACACAAGGGGGAGAAGTGGGTGTGAGGGGAGGATATGAGGGGGTGGATGTGCATAACCCTAGCTTCAAATTAATTGGAGCTGGCCAGAAATAGTCTGCAATTAAGCAGGCATTGAGTTCATCTGGTTTTAACCCCTAACATGCAGAGCTCTGCTGGTGGGTCATTACAAACCCAATCCATCCATCCACTTATACAGCTGGGGAGTGTGGCTGACCATGTCCATACTCTCCAGTTCCTCCTGGGGCATCTCAAGGCATTCCTTCACCAGATGGGACACAAAGTCCCCATATCCAGTTTTACATGCCCTCAGCATCCTAATCAGCTGTCTAAACTATGCCAACCACCTCCAACACCTTTCAATGAGAAGAAGCAGCAGCTCCACTCCGAGCCTCTTCTATTCCTAAGAAAATAATTCCAGCCAATTGTATCCATGATCAAAAGCTGGTTTTAAACCTGAAAAAAGGGGTTAACAGCAGTCCTGTCATAGGTAACTATAGTAAAGGTTTTGATTTATAGTTCAGAAACATATGTCAGCCAATGATGGCACCATCACTAGTTGGGTGCGTTATGTGTGACAAGGCTGTGTCATGCTTTAATTATATCTCCCTCAGTAACTGTGTTTACATTCTTTCTTGTGCCTGTGATATGTAGAGCTATGGTTGGAAATGCACGTTGCTCACTGTGACAGACAGTGTGATCACAGGGAGCAGGAGGTTTGCAGTGGAGATGACAACTACTGCCTTTCTTCAGTTCCGTAGTGTTGTATTCAATATGAAAAACTAATGAAACTAATGGAAGAATTCACAAGCAGGCCAAACTGACCAATTACAGACTCTACGTGGTATCTCTGTAGCCGTCGTCTCCCAGACGTGGATACATTTTTTTAGTAGGTACTCATCTGCTATGGCATAGCTTATACCTTTAATCCTAGAACACTAACATTAAATTTAGTAACACCATCACTAACGTCGGGTGAAAATCACCTGAACGCATGCCTCTTGAAAAAACCATAGATGGGAGGAGGGAAACAAACATACCATTAATGACATCAATGAGCAACCTGAAGCTACCCAAGGACCCATGCAACTCAGACAGCAGCAACACAATGAAAATCACATGACAAGAATCGTGTGGGTGAAAATCACCCAACGTTAGTGTTCTAGGGTTAAACTCTGTGTAACAACGTGTGTTTACCTAAATCAAAGCTACTAAAGGGGAAATAAAAGGAGAAACTGGTTATTAAAAGGCAAAGAGGTCTAAACGCAGGCTATATACCAACAAGTATCATCTAATCTCAAGACTTGATTGTAAATGAGAAGCGTTATCTCTGCCTGCCTACCCTCACTCCCTTCCTCTATTCCCTCTGTAATATTTACATATTCAAACAAACTGTCAAAGCCCCAAATCAAACAATTTGTTATCCACCAGAGTTTGCATGGTTAAAAATACTCTGCATCTAATCTGCATAAAAAGTATCTGTCTTTCGTCAGAGATTACTGGCTTTCCCTGCTCTCCTTCTCTCTCCCCTCCTCCTCTGTTCTTCACAGAGCTATCAGATGACAAGGTGAACACAAGGGTAATCAGTTTGGTCACTGCTTTGAATCTTTCTCTTCTGGAAGGTTACACTCTTGCTTCCCGTTTGAAGTTCCTGCCGAGAGTTAATCGACAAAAATCAGTCCTTCAGCAACACTCCAATCTTTACTTCACCCAATAAACAGCCTGTCCAACACTTCACTTCACATTAATGTTAACATTGCATTGCAAAAAAAAAAAAAAACAACCGCAGTTTCATAATCAAGATCAAAAAGAACACCAATTACTGTATTCAAATGCAGAGAAAATGTGTCCTTGGGTATTTCTATTCTTAACCCAACCAGACCCCTTTAGGAACCAGGGAGGCGATGTTTGTCAGTCATGGGCAAGCACAAGCTTGCCTATCAGCAGAGCGGTTTAGCTGCAGTGATGTCCAAGAGAGTGGGAGCAAAATGTGGAGGAGAAAAGATTGACACTTTGATAAAAATGCACAAAACAACCCAACATGAAGCAAAAACATCCAAGAAGACTTCACCTTCTTAACATATTTATCATGCAGAGCTGTTGCTTTTACAATATTCCACCAAATTACACATGCAGTTTTTAAAGGAGAGGTAGAATATGCAAATTGAGGTGTTTAATAAGCCAAAAAACCAGTCTGTGATTTATTGGAACAAGATACTTGAGCCAATTAATTTTGAGAGTTGAAAAAAATAAAAAAAATAAAGAAAATATATATATATAGAATTGACATTGCTACCCCTTGCACCTGAGGTTGTTAGCCAGAATGAGGAGCTGTCTGAATTTAAATGTATTATGACTATTTATAAGTGCAAAAGACTTATTTTCCCTTGACCTATTTAACTTTGCTTTCGGTTGCACCTTTGCTCTTTCCTTTTCGAGTGCCGCCTGTCTGTCTGCAAATAGAAGAGAATAACAAAGTACTTAGAGCAATGAGCAGTAAGACTTTTATGAGAGAAAAATCACACCACAGGAACTAACAGCAGGATCCATTTTATACAATCAGAGCAATGTTAAACAAAAGTAATTTCAGATGTCTCATTTTTCCAATCATAAGCACTATTCATGTCTCATTAGCGTGCAATCACATGCTGAAGTTTTGCTCCCAATTCCAGGGGTAGACTGAGATGTCATCAAGGAGCAGTAAAACATCTACTCCACCTTTGGCATATGTGACACGTCTTCCTATATGAACAGTAATGATGTGAGTGTTGCGCAGCAGTCTGAGGCAAGCTCACTCACACACACTCATGATTGATTGATTGATACACAGTGGTAAATCAAAGAGCAGAGTGCCTTTTCAATCACAGGCAAAGTCTGTGAACATAAATAACAGCTACCGTCTTGCCTGTGGCAGTTTGAGCTCACTACAAACATAGGAACTTGCCAGTCATCACGCCGAGTGAAAAGTCTGTTTGAGAGGGAGACAGAAATCTTCACAAATGTAAATTTATGTACACCCATTTGACACTTTCCATTCTTGATTGGTTTGTATTTTGCCTCCTTCGCTTTCTTACCCATTATTAGAGATGATTAGCATTATTTTCAGGCCTAGTCTGGCAGTGAAGAAGACTGCTGGGTGGAACAGGGCCTTGAAAGCACCACTAACCCTGACTAGTTCCCTGCCTGTCGCAGAAAGACAGCAGGTAATCCCTGTCTCCTGTTGACAACAATGACTCTGCAGCCACTCACCTGAGACCCAAGCCCATCACAGGCCTGCAGAGGTACAGTAATAACACTTCTGCTAGCTGCACATTTAAAGAGGGAGCTTTCCCAGTGCCAATTAGTGCTGAAGGACTTGTCTTGTTCTTGTCTTGTCTGTACTTTTAGTGTTAGATATCAAAATTACAAAGCCCTGGAGAAATTACTGCAGAATTTAACAGCAATTTAGTCATGCTTGGGAGTATAAAAAAAACAACAGTGACATTTACAGCACTATTCGTGATGTTCGTGTCCACAGTAAACTTGTTTTTCTGTTCTACTTTGAAGGCGAGACACTTATGCAGACCATCTTGAGAGCAATATCTCACCATTTAAAAGGATAAAAGGCTGCCAATTTGGCCATTAATGGACCCATAAGTTCTGAAAACACAGCCAGAAAATTTACTTCCAAACAGTTCCAATAAAACTAGATGCTTATATATATTTTGATGATAAAATACATTTTCAGGATTTTTTGCCAGTCCTGTGAAAGAGGAAGGACTCTTTCTTCTAAAAGAAAAAAAAATCAAGCACAAGTTTCTGAAAGTTTAGGGTTTTATATTTACAAACTTATTTAGCTTTGAGAGGCTTTGCCACTTTGCCTTTCAAGTGTGTGAGAGTGAAGAATCTCAGACTGGACTAGCAGTTAGAGTCAAGGACAGACAGCATAATGATTCATATGTGCAGTGATACAGCTACCTTCTGCTAATGAGAACTGAACAAAAATAATTAATGGGCAACAGTTCTAAAACAATTATTTGCATACTATATCAAGCTAGTACATGTCAAAAGGGGTCCAGATTCTCTCTAAATGTTGGAATCTTTTATGTTTCACCATTTGCATATTTCTTCACTTCCCATAAAACTGATTCACAGTTTGCATTGAGTCAGTTATCATTTCATAGCCTCAAACTGGGTCATCACATCTCCAGGCAAAATTACAGCAAAACCTCAGCGAGACAAATTTGCTGTCAGTCTCCATGCCACTTTTATGTATAAACAGCGTGCTGTCAGCAGGCCGGGCGGAGATAAAAAACTGAGAGCGGGTGGAGAGGAAGCGTTGTGGATCATGCAGCAGACCTAACAGGTCGATAGGAGACAAACGTATGTCTAATAAGCCAATGATGAACCCAGAGTGGTCCCTCTTGTGAGGGCCGGAACCTGCTTCTAACAAATGTGTTATTGACTTCACGCGAGCAGCCAGTCATAGAAATACACTCGGTATCTGAGAGGGAGGAGAGTGCGAGAGATGAGAGATGAGAGACTGCTGCAGCGGGTCAAAGTATCGATCACAGAGTCCTGTTTATACCATCCGGCTAATGATGAGCAGGATCTAATTGACACACAACAGCGTGACAGCATCGGAGGAATCATTAGAACAATTCAGCCTACATACTGTATGGACATGTTCTAGCGATTTGTTTGAAGTTCTTAACAACCGAAAATATAATTAGAGACACTCCATGTTTTACAAAATAGAAAATCAATTGTTGTAACAGGCTATTCAAGACACTTTTTTATCCTGTTGCATTTACTGAATAAAGTAGCTCCTTTTGAACAACAAATACACCAAATAAAGGCTTCACCTAATGGCTATTCTCAATATGATTAATTAATGCATATTGCGATTAGTGCACAATGTCCAGTTTTCAAATGTCAAAAGATATTCAATTTACTATAATGTAACAAAGGAAACAGAAAATCCTCATATTGGAAAAAACTGGGACCAACAAATATTATTTTAATTGTCTGTTGAAAATTTCAGCTCTACACTGAAAAAGAGACGGGACCTGGTTAGTAAAAGAGCTCCTTTATAAATTTTGATTACACTGATTTAATGATAAGTGGTATTGTAGTTTATAAACGTATACTTTAATCACTTACAGATAATGAAGACAAAATGGCAAATCTGGTTCCCAATAGATTATTAATGTGTTGGCTCCAAACAGAATTGTAAAGTGCACTACCCTGTGCAGTGCTTCCTAGAGGGTTATCACGAACCACCAACAATAAGTCATGACCATATTAAAGCCATTTCATCTGCAGTTATTCATCAAAGTGATTCAGTAATATTAACTACTGCTATGCAGTTGCATGCCGTGCATTATGGATGTGACTTATGGAGCTCTGAGGCTGAATTACAGTCACATGCCAGAGTCCAGTGAGTCAGAGTGCAATGAGCCCGGCTGTACATCAGCTCTGTGTGTGTGTGTGTGTGTGTGTGTGTTTAACTATACATAATGTTGTTTAGGTCTAATTAAGCAGGAAAAGTACAGCTTGTCATTCATCATTGTCATTAATTTCTTCCCCCGAAAAAATGTTTCCTGCTACTTTAGTTCAACATCACTGCCTTAAATCTGTACTGAAGTCTCTTCACAGAAATAAATAAATAACTGCTGTGTCTGCATAGACTGGATAATGAGATTAATTTAGTGCTGCTTGGTAAACACTCCTGGCCTCATGTTTATTTTATTCAAATTTTATTAGCTGTTAAAGAGTGACAAGTTGCACAGTGTCCATTAGGCTTATGGACAACTAAATACTAAAGCTAACTAAAGGGTTAGAAGCAGTTTCAGTTAAAGCTGCAATGATAAACAAGCTGTAAACACACAATGTGACTTTTTAAGTTGATGTGGCAAAAGTGTTAGCAAACAGTTGTTTATTTACACACCTAGTAGATACAGAGCAACATTATCTTTCATTCAGATTTGTTTCTCTTGCCCAATTGGTGAATAAAAGTCTGAAATTCACTGTCCTATTAATTCACCACACACCAACTCTGGAGATAAATATCTGTTTCTTTAGCTTACAAATGTTCAACAGCTAGTTGCTAACATTGTCTGCCTGCTACTACCACCTTTGAACTCACAGTTTAAATTCACAACACTTTTCTCTTTTGAGTCTCCGTCAGTTGTTTTTAAAGCCAAAGCAGATGACAGTTTTAGTGAAAACAACTCTAAAATCTGAAAATGTGCTACCTACAAAGCACCAAATGGCAGATACAGTGCATTAGCTATTAGCTAAATAGCCAGATATTAGCGTCAGTAGTTGGTGGAGATCAAAAACAGAGCTAAAAGGAGAGTGAATGGACTTACTTTGCCCAAAGACATGATCACAAATGAGGCTAATGTTGCTCTGTGTGTAAGTAAGATTTTGCTAACAAGTCATCACATCAACTTTACATGTCAATGTTGTGTTTAAAGCTTGTTGCCTATAGACTGGCTAAAAACTCAGTGAAGGCAGATTTACCATCAAAACACGGAAGGCACCATTATAATTTCAATGTGCCACATTTTATAAAACATGAATTTATAAGTTGAACAAACAAATGCCACACTATAAAATACGTGAGCAACATGTGATTCAAGACTTGTGAAAACAAACATGTCACAATGATACACACAGGTGCAAAGTGTTTATGTGTGTGTGTTTGTGTGTGTTATGTGGAGTGTGTCAGTCCAGTTAGGATCCCTACTTTGTCCGTCCATGTATGTGTTAACGTGTGTGTGTGTGTGTGTGTGTGTGTCTGTGAAAATCTAAATTCATTATGCGAAGCATGAAGATCTCTTGATGCATCGACTACACTGTTGATCATGATGGAAATTTGCATTTGTATGTGTATTATAGATGAAAAAATCCACATTGGAATTGCAAACTGGAATGCATTATCTGTACGTCTGTGTTTGTCTTTCTGTGTATGCATACAGTGCATATACAGAGATATAAGGTCGCTTCCATGCTGTGTGGGTTGTGCGGCAGTGAGGTGGAGTGTGTGATAAATGTCCTATTTGGTGCTGACAGAGCAGGTCCTGGAAAGCTATTCTTTCCCAGGGGCGGGAGGCTAATCACAGTGGTTCCTCTGAAGCCCTTCTGCTTCTGAATGACAAACAACTATAACCCCAACCCCAACGCACACACATCCACATGCTCATAATACTGATTTCATTGATACTGTCCCAAATGTTAATGATCAAGTTAAGCCACATCAGATTTGTCTGTTAAGCCCTTCAACAAACAGGTTTATCACTATGTGAAGGGGGCAAGAACAAACTGATAAAATAATAAAATGCACCTCTGAATAATCAGTGAAGTCACAACACATCCTTTGGTAATATATTCACACAAGGATTCAAAAGTATTTGAATGGCTGTTTTCAGCTTTTCATTACCTGGAATTAAATTACCCTCAACCACCAGAGTAATAAATGTACATGGAAGCTTCGTTTAGCCAAATTGCAAAGCATTTTGAGAGTTTTCCACTCTTTTCCCCCAGATAATATTTGCATTTGTGATCAGAGCTGATACTGTGTGTAGACACCGGTCTGTTTAACAAAACATTAATTATGTAAACTCAACAAAAGCAAAGCTGGTTCCCCTGGCCTCTACCCCCCCCCCCCCCCCTCTATCTCACATTCCCTTTCTCTACATCCATCCCTCCATCCCGCAAATCACAAACACACGCGCTCAGAAACACACACAAAGTGCAGTGAAGCAAAACGCATCTGTCTACGCAGCCCGTCAATCTCACACTGCTGTGTGGCCTTGCTGCAGGACGACACCGGCCCTGCCTAGTCTTGCTGCTGGTGTGTGATTTGAGGCTTCACACAGGACACCACGAGATCTTACAGTGCTGCAGCTGGAAATATATGAGGAGAGGTTGAGACAGAGGGAAACAGAGCGGGTGAGATGGTGAAGGAGAGACAGCTGGAGAAGTAAAAAGAGAGAGAGCGGTGGGTGAGAGATCGAGAGAGAAGGTGAGAAAGGTAAACTGCGGGAGAGACAGAGCAAGACTAGAGAGGGATGGAGAATAAGCTTGTGCCTACCGAGCGCATCTTTTTCAGCTCCGGCAGTACTAAACGCATGCATATAAAAAGCTCAGGTTGTGGCTATTGCTGCGAGACTTGCTGGGAAAAATGAAACATTTTCAACTCCTATAGCGCCGTGAGCCGTGGGCGCTAAAGACATGCAAACTTCCTACTTCTGCCAAGAACATGCCACAGCACATCTGAAAATAATGTGGAGAAAGGAGGCGGCTGTGTAAATAGAGGCCCCCTGTGAACATGTAGCCCAGGGGTTTGTGGGGGGTGGAATGGTGTCAAATGAATGGATCAGGTCAATCGAGATGTGAATGGAGCACCGTGTGAAAAGAAAGTGGGCTATGACAAAAGGAGCCAAAGCTTGACGAGTCATAATAGCATTACCACCTCTTCTAACCCCCAGTGCTCATTCCTCCTCCAGGTAAGAATGACTTTTGCTGAGCACGCTAAAGCAAGAGGAGAGTTAAAAGAAACTACAAGACTACAAGTGCTGAATGCACAGTGCAACTGGGAAAGCTCTGGCAGATACTAAAGGAGCACTCCACAATATTTTCATACTAATCCTGCTCCTTCAGGCACAAAATGAACACACTGCTCTGCTGGAGTACAAATGATGTGTGCTCCACCATGGCTTTCTTTTCAACCACAGCGTGTTCGTAAAAAACAGAGAAAAGGCAGAAGGAGGATGTGTACTTAATGTGTGTAACAAAAACAACAACAAATAACAAACAAGCTGCAACAATTATACAAATTAATCTTAGTCAATCGAAATCATGTAATAACTACTGTAATAATCATTTAATCATTTAAGTCAGTTTTTCCAAGCAACGGTGCAAACAAAACAAGACATTTGATAATTTCACCTTGAGCGCTGGACCAGTTCACAGGCATTTCTGATGTTTTACAGACCAAACAATCAATCAATCAATCAAAAAAATCCTGCATGTAAAAAATAAAATAACCTGTAGTTGCAGCCCTAGTTGTGATATACCTCCATATGATGAATGTAGGTCCCATAGCATTGAGAAAAATGGGTAAAAGCTTTTATTAAAGTACATGTAAAGAAATTTTATATCACGACAGCAATATCATGTTATAGTACATTTTACATTTTAGATTTTTCAATTTCCAGAAATTCAAAAGTGAAACCAGAAGACAAAATAAGAGGAAATGTCTGTTTTGGGCTAATCCAGTCAAATAAATCTTCTGCCTCACCTAATGATTATTTTCATTTTCATAATAAACAGGATCATGAATTATCAGGTGCTTTTCAGGTTTTAGGATATTTTTTGCATTTTATGTTGTTATTTGATGCGTTTTCTCAAGTTAGCATGGATTTGTATAAGAGGTTACAAATAGCTCAGGCTTTAAATGCTGTGACATGTGATTGCTTCTACACTTGCCCCTCTACAAACTTACTGTCAGCATTTAATAAAACTAATTATTTCTCTCTCGATCATTGTTATATTAATCAAAGCATCACTTAGTCTATAAAGTGCTGTAGTGAAAAAGTATTTCTTTTGTCTGAAGATATTAAATTTATTATAATATATTTTGCTTGATAAATTACTTAAATAAATGAATCTGTTATTAATGCTGTGAACTAGTTTACTATCTAGCAACTAATCAATTTAGCAACTAATGAATCATTTCAAATCAACATACTTCTTCACATCGAAGCATTAAGCCATTCTGTAAAGATGCAGAGATAATAAAGAGAAACTGTGGCTCCTTATATCAGAATCATTGTACAGTACACTGTACTTTGTCACATCGCCCAACACTAATATCTCACATAGTATCTCCACCACAGACGCAGCCCATAGTCCAATAACATGGTAAGCCAAAAGGGCATTTGTTCAGCCTGCTGTAGAAACTGCTCTCTGTATCACTGCCCTGTCCTGTTAATATGAACCTATTTGCAGGCAGCAGAAAAAAGCCAGTCCCGATCACGTGGCCGTTCCTAGGTGGATTTGCAGTGGCAGAGCAGTTATTTTTCATGATGTGGATGATTTTATCAAGGGCCATGGAGAGAGGGCAGTATTTCTCCACACAGGCAGCCGATCAAGAGCTCTGAAAAGATGGCACTGAAAACAGGACCTGCGACAGGAAGCTCTCCACCCTGCGTACTGCTAGAGGCCAAAACAATGTGAGTGTAGTGGCTGCTGAGATAATCACATAGCACGGTGTGTTATTAGCTTTCATGTTGATATAACCACTAATGATCTATCTGAGTGACTGCCTTTGTCTAGGTTCGCTGGTGCCTGGTGGCTCTACTGTAAACCCGTGCCACACACAGCGCCTCGATAATGGAGATGACTGGAGGAGTCCGAGCTGTAATTTCCCTGAAATTATAATCTGCACTTGTAAACATATATGTGTCCCTGTGCTCATTTACCCTGCAGCTTCAAAATCTGTTATCTTTGCCGCGCAGTGACAGAGGGAAGAAAAATTACCCCCAAAACACACTTTCAGCAATCATTTCCAGGACAACTTCATTTTCACGAGGGTCATGTTTTGTCTCTTTAAAGCCAGGGGTTGCAATCAGCTCAGTTTTCCTCATTTCCTGAGAACATTTTATCGAAGCGGCACCTCTGCTGGATCCCTCTGAATCTGACGTGTCAGCTTGAGACTGACAACAACAGGGCGGCTGTCGGCAGGACATGTGAGATGATGCATTTTCCTTCCCTCGTTCCTTCCTCTCATCTCCATGTGTCTGCATTTCTCCAACTTAACCCTTCAACAACCCCCCCTCCCTTCCCCCACCCACCCCCCAAAAACCCCTCACTCTCCCATCCCTACTCCCCCCTTCACATTTCTTCACCTTGACCAGGATACATGACTAGGGAGCTGACAAGCCCAAGCGTGTGCGGGTCAGAAAAAAATGGCCTCACTGGGAGTCTGACAGAAGGCTTTGGAATACTTTTTAGTCTGCACTGGCACTAAAGCCTTGCCTATGAATGTCATATTATGGGAGTGTGTGTGTGTGGAGAATACAGAATATACGCACATTCAGAGAGGAAAAAATGCTCTGTTTCAACAGGTGAGCGCAGACGCAAAGCTTTTACACTGCATTACAGGATAAGAGACAAGACTATTCATGAAAGTGGCCTTCACGACAACTCCCTCAAGAGATCTGAAGTGTTTAATCTGAAGCACACAGAAGGAAGGCTTAGACAGTTCTAATCTAACAGGCCCTAGGAAACACAGTCCTTCTATTTTCTGGTCAATAAAGTCTCGCAGAATGGAAGGAACAAGACTGCAAAAATGGCTGTGAAGATATGGCAACTGATTATTTCAGTGAACTGCTTACTGTGAATGATACAAACTTATCTTGCTAATTTAATTGCTCAAGGTGCACCTCAGGGCCACACAGAGCACTCACATATCTGGAAACCCATGTCTACCTATTCACCTAATGTGGAGAGTAAAGTCAAGAGGAGCTGCAGATCAATTCAGGTTAAAAGAGGTTAATGTTGTTTGCCCTCTCAGTAATGAAAGGGCAAGTGTGTGACTATGCATGACTGCAAATGTTTGTGCATATCACACATATGAGATGGGTTGACTGATATTGTAGACACAGTCTAAGTGGAAAAAAGTGATTTACGCTTTGTGGTAGTGAGGCAGGGTTGTTAAAACACAAAAAGAAAAAGGGGCAGGGGCAAAACAAAGGTAGGAAAAACTTCTAAATGATGTTTGTGAGAGTGAACATGTACAAGCACGCATTAAAGCAAAAGTGTGACTGCCATCAACTAAATTATAAAAAGGAGTTTCTAGACCGGTACATGCTCATTATCCCAAGATGAGTCTCTTTGAAAATTACAGAGCAGCCAGATGTTCCAGGTGTACCAATTGACCCTCCTTCTCTTCCTCCTTTCATTGCACACACCCACCCACACACATGCACTCAGCACTTAAAAAAAGAAAAAAAAGAAAAAAGATGTACAGATTTTAGTTCTAGGTGTGACATTTGTACTCTGCATCAAGACTTGGTTAGTATAATCAAGTTAATCTGTACAGCGGGAACTGGCTAATGAAGTTACCTTCTCCCATTGCCCCAGGCTGGGAAATTATGTCTCTGTCAGGGGCCTTTTAACCTCCGCATGCACGCATGTTTCCCCCCCACAGCCTCCGGAAATACACACCTTCACACACCAGCTTAATGAGTGCCTGGGGAGGCAGGCAGACACACATACTCAAAGACAGGTCTGCTTTGAGCTCATGCTCACCCTGCCTAGAATACTGAATCCTTCCGAGAAACACTGAGCATACTGTAGATCCCTGAGAAGCCCTAAGGCTGAGAGGACAAGGACAAAGATGAGGAGGAATGGTGATACATGTAGGAGTGAAGGAAGGAGCAATGAAAACAGAGAACAGAAAAGCTCCTTGACCCAGGAACAGATGTGACATGTCTTTCAGACAGCTCAGTGAAAAACTAGTTTTGCTTCAAGAACAGTTTATGGCATGAATCACAGCCCCAGCTCCAACACGGGGAATTGTCATGGCTATTTCAAAAAATGACAGACAGTTTGAGTTGTTACATGTGTGAGACATCATATGAAGGAGGTTAGGCTGAATTTTGAAGAGAGAAATTCAGAGACCAATCAAGGCTATTTCAATTCATTAGTATCAACTGATTTTAAACTTTATGCATCACAATGGCTGAAGAAAAAGAGCAGCAGACAACAGGTGTGAGAAAGCAGATGCGTTCCAAGTTTGTCTTCCTAAACACTTTCTGCAGCTGTTTCACAATAAAAGCCCTCTAAAAAAAAAACAAACAGATGGCGACGGATTACTGTGAAGTAACTGCATGAAGTGTTGAGTTACCGTTACTAAAATTAGCGTGATGAATGGGCTTAAGATACTTTTGGACAGTGTCTGTGGGTATTAGCCCTGGTGTACTTTTAGCTACAGATTTAGCTTCATGTTTAGCCAGAGAAAACTATATTAAATAGTAAACTTGAGTAGAAATATCTAGAGAAGAGATTTTCAGAAGTCCGACATTGTAGGCCCCCATACCAGACAAAATTGGGACAAATGCCTATATATGTATTATGAGTTTTACCATTAAAAGTATGCAGATTTAGCAATTAACAGTTCCTGTTTGCAGTGTCCCCATGGATGAATAGAAAACCATCACTGGATTACTCAGTGACAGTGAAGAAAGCTTAAAAACATGATGATTCTCAGGCAAGTTCTGCAGGCACAAGGAGCTCAGAAAGTGTTAGTAAATCCTGAAATAAGTGTATTGTGTCAGTGTGTTCAGATTTGACTCTGTTCCATGAAGGAATGCAATATTGTGCGCAAATTGCAGCGATAGGGGGATAATGGTTTTAAAATACCTTAATTGTGTTGGTGAGCAGGCCAAATATGCAGGCCAAACTACAACGACCAATTTCCTTTTGCACCTGTCCCTTTCACCTCACACGGTATTGTTGCTTCACGGCTCTCCTTCCGCCCCCCCCTCTGCAATTCTGCCACACCCCACTGGTGAGACACACCTCACAGTGTGAAAAACCTCTGCTCTAGAAGAATACAGATATTTTGGTACCTTTTTATAATAAGGCAGCTATAATAAGGCAGTTGTAATAGCCTTATTAATTGTTAATATATTATTTACTAATGCTATATTGATCAGTTTTCAGCCACTGATACCTTTTGGGATGCTAGGCTGTGAAAAATCTCCCAGGCTGGCATGTATCCTCCTCCAGCAACATATTTGCTTTATCTGTTTAGCTCTTTAATTCATCAGGAAAATCCCTCTAATGGACCATTTGACCTCTGACCTTCTGGAAGAGAGCTGCTGGACCAAAGTCCATCCATTAAGAACTTATTAAAAAGCCTTTAACACCTTACTAAGATATCTAACTGCAGACATGAAAATTAGCCAAAGGGATTTTTCACAACATGCCACCCCAAATACATTTGTAGTAATGGTTTATGACAGTGTTACGGTTAATTAATCATCAATGAATGTTACAGCGTATAAATACTTAAAATCTTATAAAGATTGGCTTATCAGGAAGTGGCAATGGGATTTCTAAGCCTATATTTCATACAGTAGTTGAGTAAGAGCACACAATACTTTCACCACTTTTTCTTCTCAATAAAATCTCCTCTCAACCTCACCTTTCACCGACAGTTCTCACTTTATTAATTTCAACCAGGACACATCAACCTCAAGTCCAGGACACAGACATTCACTTTAATTTAAGAAAAATCTTTCTTCCCAATCTCAGCGGCATAAGAGAGACAGACAGACAGACCAATCTTAAATCCTTCAGCAGGAGTTTGTGGTGCCACAGAGACTCACTGCTGGGATAAATCCTCAGTTCCATGGCCTCAGCACCGAATGAGCCCGTCCCCCCAGGAGCACACATGTCTAACCAAGCCAACAGGCATCCAGTGAAGCGAGGAACCCTCCTCTGAGTGGCAAAACCTAGTTAATTCATCTGCCATAATGACAGCCTGAGCCACCATTGCATCATTACACCACCACTGAATCCCAATCAAAAAGTTGTCTCCCGCTTTCACCGACTCATAGGGGCTCACAGAATCAGACACTCCCTCCTTATCCTCAGAAAGAGGAATTAAGAAGTCAAGTTGGGTGGGTGGAGTTTTCCTCCTTTGCTTTTCCAGCCAGGGGTGAATAAAGCCAAGTTACCCAGACAAATACATTCCTGTCTGCCTCTTGTTCTGGCAGCGCTACCTCAGACATGACTGAGTTAGCCCTCCATGCTGCGCAGTCCCTCTGATGGGATTAGCTCTTGAAGACTGTGGAAAACAATTCCCTGCTTCCTCTCAGTAAGGTCAAAACAAAGCATTGCTGTGTCACGTCATGCACTGATAATTCTGCCAACTATCCACCCGCGGGGATGTTTTCTAATCCAGGAGGAGCTGATACCAGGGAGGTTTGTTGTAAATAAGAGTAATGCGACGAGTTAGGTGGGCCATTTGATGTAACCTTTCCGTGTTTGGATAGACCCTCTCCCTTCATTGTTATTATTCACACTGGCCTGGCTCCATATCCTTTCTAAAGGGCAACAAATGGCTTCACTTATGGAGGTGCTGCAGAGGCTACAAGCATCGGGTTACCTCTGCATGTAGATCACAATAAAAGGCTGGACTGACAAGAAAGCAACTATCTTACCACTCTTTGTTTCACATGCCAAACAAACGCTATCCATTTCAGCGACCATGTTTCCTAAAGTAGAAGAGGACAAGGGCCCGAGAGTATCGGGCTTTTAGTTCCGCCTTGCAGCTCATTCACTCAGTTAATGAGAACATTAATTACATTCCACAGAAATATCTCAAAAACAGCGAGCGCATGTGTGCATTCACAAGAGAGATGAACAATCACGCATGTTTTGTTTCAAAGGTGCTGGTGTAAGGCAAATACATCTGAACACTGCTAAAATACCTCAGGGAGGTGTACAGCAAAATATTACCATTTTCTAATTAGGTTGAGACAAATTACAAAAAGTTTGAATGTGTGAGTAAGGGAGATAAAGCAGGAAGGTGGAGTGCTGCACACTGTGGGTAAACAAAGCTATCTGGAGGAAAGCCTATTAGTGCAGAGCGAGGGATCTCAGCATCAACAGGGTTCCATTGTCAGTTGTCTTATTGTCACATGATACCACTGCTAAGCAGAGTAATACCCATATTAACCACAATTCTCCTAATGCCTTTTCTCCTGTCCCCTGTGATCAGCCTACTTCCAGCCATAATCCCAGTCTAAGCTGATTCTTAATTACCCTGGCTGTCCGGACAGACAAAGGCCGGAGCCGACCTGCTCCGAGGTCTCTGACATGCTGTGTACTCCAGCCATTCTCAAATGGATCCAAAGCCTGTACCAGCAGCAAAGCCCAACATTTTGAACTTTGCAGTGCAATCTGTTTATCATCAGAAAAATATGTCCTAAGCATAGAATGTAATTTTTTTTTTTTTCATTAGCAATTTCAATTTGGAGGAATAAAGCAAACAAAAGCTTTGTAATAATCCACATGGCTGTGATTTGTAGAAGTTCAAAATGGCCAAGGAGTTCAGCAAATATTTACACATAATCAGGTGGGAACAATCACCAATCTGGCCCTGCCATATATACAAAACACGCACTCGGACACTAGCCAGCGTGCATACAAACAACCACTCATACACCCACGCACATACACACACGCACAAGGGCTAAGCCATAATTGTATTCTTCTATTTGTGGTTTTGAATTAAGTCCTTTGTTAACGACACCCTGTGGGCTCCCCGGACATTCTTGCATATTTCTGGCTTTGTGCTAATGTGAGACACGCAAACGGTGCACTGCCTGTGGCCACAGCAGATTCACAGTATTTGAAAATGGCATGAAAGCTTTCCGTCCAGAATAGCCTTGTCTGAAAGTTTGCCATTCACATCAAAAATGCCAAAAACAATAGAGAAATCTCCTCTACTGGGCATGTGTGGCTCCTCTTGAGGCAGCAGATTTACAATAGATCACTTCACAATGGTGGTGTCAGCATTTTAGGAAAGCTTCCTATTCCCCATTTCACATGAGACAAGTTTTAAGAGTCATCCATGGAAAGTGTTTTCAAACTGCTCAATTTTCATGGGCAGTTTAGTATGGATGGCTGGCCAAAAATAGATGCATTTTCAAATCTAACCACATTTGTGTGGACACGTCAAGTCAATGCTTCAGCATATGACATCCTCCAATGTTAGACCCTCATTCCAGATAAAAAATAAATGAATTCCCAAGCAAAAAAAAAAAGGAAGAAAACCCCAGGAGAAGAACCAGAGGAGGAATCCCTTCTCCAGGACAGACATGCAATATGTTGTGTCTACAGAATACAATGAGCTTGAGGACCGAGTCAGGCGGCCAGCACAGGAACAAACAAAGGGCTTTCAAACTGTTTGCAGAACTGTCGCCACACAGTGGAGCAATCACCAGCCCAGGAGGACCCAGGAGGACCTAGGTAGGCCCTGGAGGTCTGTGGAAGGCCAGAGTGCCCTGAGGGAGGGTTTGTTAAGCCCACCACACCTGGCATTCTGGTGAGAAGTAGATCACCTCTCTGGGTTTATATAAACAGACCTAAACATCAAAGTACATGTGCGGGCATTATGAGGAATTGTATTGTACCTGTTTCTGGGCAACATAATAACAGCACAGTGATCTGACGTTAGAGGGCACATATTTTCTTGGTCAGGAACCATCTCTTTTCATTAGTGTCCCAGCAGAACTGACTCACACACTAAATACACTGGGCAGCAAATAGAGATTCATCTCTTTGCCCTCAGGTAATTATACCTTGTCAGAGGAAAGGAAGAAATAACTTTAACCCCTTTTACACAGCCTGTTCAAGGTGGGAACCTTGCCATTCAGAATGAAAGGTATGAATATGGAATTGGGGTGGGGGCACATTGTTGTTTTGGCAGCAGAGGTGGTCACAGAGCCAGATCAACGTCTGTATAAAAGGGACAGCCAGCAAGGCAGGACGGACACTGACACTGTTGTTACACATCACACCTCCGATTCCACAACGCTGTCAGTCTAAAGTCACACACTGTGGCAGCACTAGGGCCAGCTTCAGTTCAGTGTAAACAGGAAAAGCCGGACATAATGAGGGGTCTTCTTAACGGTAATATAGCAAGATCTCTGTTTTAAAGAGGTTACTGTTTTCATTGAGTCAGCTGTGACTGACTTGAATTGCGCATATTGAATACCACGGCACAAGGGAAACGTTAAATAGTGGAGAACCCTGAACTGCTTGCCCCTGAAACGTCTTACAACAATACAAAGAGTAACAGCCGTAGGGGAGAGGGATGTTTTGGTTTTTTTTCTCTATAAAAAAGGTACTCACAATCCCCCGAGCAACTGCTGAAGTAGCTGCATGTCAAAGTGAGGAGGATTGTGATGGGAGGTCATGTAGGATCGAAAGGAGAGTTTCAAGAGGAAAAAGACAATAAGCTGACTGTGACAGGCTGTGTTTGGGAAATCAATAGTCTCTGCTTTTGTTCTGTCTTACTTCAACACCTGAATCACAACAAAGCGTCCAAGGCCAAGCAACATCAGTGTAACATCATTTAACAAAAGCTTTTCAACCCAACTGGGGGTCAGGCGCCAGTGTGTTGTGCACATATCACAGCACATTCCCATACTCATGCTGCATATCCACTGTTTCTATTTACAATTAAATTAGATACTAATGCAAAGTGCCCGTAGTTTGGAGTGGAATAAGGATTGCATGGATTCTGTAATAATAACAAAAATTACAAAACTTTCTTGTTTTTTTTTTTTTTTTTACTGTTAGACTAGTGTATAATTTTTCCCGCATGGAACTGTGATGAAACTGTAGGCAACACTCGTGTCACTGTAATGGAAACCATGCAACTCCAGTTTGGGTGAGTCTGATGTTTTTTACTTCAACTAAAACCACAGAGCACAGAGAACTATCCTCAAAAACCCCATTAATGTCATCCAGAGAAACACAAGGTCTGTCAACCTCATGAATATTATTATATGTGCTCGACAGGTCTGAAATCAGTCTGTTGACCTGTGCTACCCCAACTGCCGCAACGTACCTTTAACCCACCAGCCACAGCAGCTGCCACAGCTGAGTGTCACCGGTGTGCCATGAGACTGTGGTGCACAGGGGCAAAATGCCGTCAATGCAACAGCAAACACGGATGTGCAATGTAAGCTAGAGGCTACAGTGTATTACTGAGCAGATATGGCATTTCTTAAAGGGGCTCAGTTTTAGTTAGATTTCACGCTGTGAGGGCCTCAAATACTGTGCTCTTTTAAATCACCACTTGGGACATTATCCATGCTCTGTTACACTTTAATGTTCTTCAATTTCCACTGTCCTAATAAAGTTTATGTGAAAGAGTGTCAGTCTAATAAAGTGTGAGATACATCAGGGTGATAAGTATTCAGGTTCATGGCTGGGTCCCTGTGAGGATTTTTTTTTTTTTTTTTTGCCCAAAGGGACTGGTCAAACCAGAAATACCACTTCCCCTTAGAGAGCAGGCATTGTGGCTCAAAGACAACTGAAGCCTGCATCCATTACACCGACACAGAGAAAAATGTCCTGAAGACAGTGTTTTGACTTTTAGAGGAGTGTCAGCAGTTCAGATTTCACTGGGGGATTCATATGCAGAGGACAGGTCAGATTTCTACACTGCAGCCCTGCCCTAATCCTGAACCCTGATTCCATGACCCGAGCATTCGTTACACACCACATACACCACAACAGAGGGCCTGAGGAATCTGGCTATAAATTTGTTGACACAGACAGAAAGGTAAAGAACTGAAACACGGCCAGTGGGCTAAATATAAACTGCTCAGGAGGCTTTCTTTCCTCTGGGTAGGGGATAAGGAGCAGCACTCGCAGCATCAGTCTTGCAGACCCACTTTTTGCAGTCTGGAGCTCGCTACCTCAGGGGAAGAAAAAACAGGGAATGAAGCGGCTGCAACTCACAGCTCTGCTTATTCCTTTGTTGGATAATTACACATCTGTGTGTGTGCTCGAGCTACACAGCCTCACCCTCTTCATATGCAGGCTATAAACACTGGCCCATCTGTGTTGAATGATACATTTCTGAGTCCATTATTCAAGTAAAACATATGCTTTTAAGCGATAATGAGCATAATAGTCCTGTCATTTTAGACAAGTACATCAACAGGATATTTTTGAGCTTATTTGTAATATATGCAGCCTTCTTATGGAAATGAGGTTCGCTTTTTCATGTTTGAGAGGATTTCTACTTCTTTCTGCCCTTTGCTCTACACAATACAGCCAACATTCCTCCTCCGCTTACGTCATGCAGGTCCTGGCTGGCGAGCTGGCTAATTCCCACTCCTATATCAAACTCGCCTGTCACAGCGGGATGCCACTTTGATCAAATTTAAGTAAAATGGACTTGCTGGAATTTGAAGGATCAATACCACATTAATAACACCTGGCTGAGGGAGCTGAGAAGTCTGCACTCCGGCTGTTGTTACAGAGCAGAGATGAAGAGACAGGCCAAGCCAGACTGCTGACTGTAAATCTCTCAGTCTTGGCATCTCTTCCAGGGTCCTGGAAGGTGTCACAGCAACCCCGAAGAGGTCATAGTGGTGGCAACTCCAGCCTCTGCGAGCATCAGTGGCAGGGCTTATTCACTCAACACCGAGGGATCTTCAGTGCCTGATTTCCTGCTCTTACGGGCAAACGCACAAATTAACAAGAGTGCTGATTAACACATGCAGATACACCAAAATGTAAAAGCAGATTCATATACTGTATCGTCATCAGTATGCTAAAACATTCATAGCATACGGCACACAGTGCAAGTTTCTAATTAAAATGGCAAGTGGTCTGCGCATCACTTCGCTTGCAAAAGAAATGGAATGGCATTTGAAGAGGTTGGCCAAAAACAGCATAAAAATGAAGTGACGAGGAGGAAAAATAGAAGATTCTTTGCAAAATGTTCAGTCAAACATAGAGCGGCAGCACAATAATAGTACGATCATTTGACTTGAGTCCTTTTCACCTTAATGCTAATGCAAACAAGCATCAGTTAGCTGTTGCCGTGCTAATTTCCCAAGTGTCTCAATGGTGAATGCTTCATGGTCATTTAACTCTTTTCTAAAGGAGAGAATTGTTTTTTGGCTTCCCATTCGTGGACCTGTCCTGATTCCTGACCCCTTAATAATACACTTGTCACAAGTGTCATGTATAATTATCTCCAATCTGCCTGGTTTCCCTCCTGGTGGTTCCTTTCCGGAACTTCACTTGATATGAGGGAGGTCGGACACACACAGAAGAGCTGGGGTAAATGGCAGAGGACACATGCAGCAGAGACAATCCTGCTTTTGGGACTTCGACCTGTTCTCAATGGCAATGACCTTTCCCTGCCATAGAAACATGGCGACCAACCTACTTGCCTGAGCGAGTCACAACTCACTGCACCTTAAACAAAAAAAAAAACAAAACAAAACAAAGGAAAACATATGGGCACTGATTTGGAAACAGAGCAGTAACACGTGATAATTAAAAAGAGAACAGCAAAACGCTTAGCTGGATTAATTAAGCATAACAATCACAAGATGTGTGTGGGCTGCAGCTCTGCGCCCTCAGCACAGCACAAACTCAGGTGAGATGCACCGCATGGACAGGAGAAATGTGACCAGCTCAAGACAGAGGAGGCCCCTGGCTGGACACATGCCTCCAGCGATGAGGAGAACCAAGCATGGCACTTGGCGTCCAGCAAAATCCCTTGAACACATACAGTAGATGGATATGTTTCATCTTCCACTCTTGTGAGATGAGGTAGCCAATGGGGGGGGGGGCTGGCTCTCCTCCACACAGCCCCACATTACAATAGATCACAGACAGAAATGGGAAGAGACAGGCTGCAGAGCAGAGGACTCCTCTCATAAGCGCCCTGTTTAATCACACACACACACACACACACTCAGGAGCATGCTGAAGGCAGAATGACCGGCACACAAAAGCCCAGCAAAAGTCCTGCTGTGCCCTCAGTGGAAAACAAAACATCTTGACAATCTATCTGAATAAATCCCTCTGTCATTCTCAGCTTCTCTGTCGAAGACTTTCTCCCCCTTTTCTTCCCCTCCACTCCCCTTCCTCCTTCTTGCAAAGCTTTCCATCTGCTCTCTGAATTACTGTTGGTGATCCCGCAAAGATGGAAACCAACCAGTCTTTGCAGGAGCCTGATTTAGGCCCCAGCGCCCCTCTATCCGCAGATGGTGGCCTGTCTCCTGCAGGGAACACTTCCACTTGGTGGGTTTGCTGCAGCTCTGTGGTGCAAGGCAACATTTTCTACTTGCTGGTTACATTTTTTTTTTCCTTCTTCGACTATTCACAAACACATCTCATGCTTTCCCCCCCCCCCTATTCAGTTAGATGCCTATTATAGTGAACACATCTATTGGACTCAAAAGAACCAGTATGTAACAGCTACAAACAGCTGAACAACATAACAATAATAGAAATTTTCCATTATAAACCACTTAAATTTTATGTGAAATCACACCTTAAGAAATTTAATAAAATTCTTTTGAAGAAATTCCCTTTTTTAAAGTAGAGCCTTCTTCCCCTTCAATGTTTTTTTCCCACATCCAAAGATGACATCATGTTTTTTCTGATCAACAGCCCAAACCCCCAAAATATTCAGTTTTCTATCGTGTATGCCAAAGAAAACTATCAAATCTTCACATTGAAGAAGGTGCAACCAGTGGGTGTTTGACATTTTTGCCTAAATAAATACTTAAATGACTATTTGATTATCAAATGACTGCTGCAACCCAAATCCCTCTATGCTTTTATGTGTAAGTGGTTGCACATTAAATTTCTCAGTGCTGTTGCTGATGCAGTGTAAATCCGAAGGCCTGAAAGTGTTATTCATTCTGTCCCATGCTTTAACTAGACAGTCTGGGCCTTCACAGTCCTTTTCATGTCAGTCCAAGCGTTATCGTCACTGAAATAAGCGAGAAAGGATATTCTGCCGTAACTTTAGATCAAACTGGGAAATGAGTCATGAGACACAGGATAATTACAGCACTCAGTTGACAACATTTGCTGCTAATAGAGGAGACAGATGGTAAGTGAACATCCATTCTATTCCCATAAGAGACAACAGAGGAGTAAAGTGTCAGATTGGGCTTTACAGAATGAAAAAAACACATACACGCTCACACACACACACACACACACACACACACACACACACACAGAAACTGGACTTTCATGTTCATAATCTCTTTGTGTCTGAGCAAATATGATGCAAATGTTATCTTTTTTTCCCTCCTTCTCATCAACCTCACTATAGTCAGTCCAGTGCAGCAGAGAGCCTCCATATTTCATAGCCTCTAATAATTTCACTTCATCTGAACTGACAGCCTGGACCAACCACCGCACAAGCAAGGAGGAGATATGGAAAACACGGATAAGATTGTGTAAAAAAAAAAAAAAAAAAAAAAAAAAAAAGGCAAGAAATCTGCAACGGACTGCAAAGTCCTAACTCAAGGTTAAGGTGTGGTCGTCACACAATCACAGCAATAAAGGCAGTGTCAATCAAAAGAGACACTCTGAGACTGCTCCTTAATTTCTCCTCCTGTAGGACACAGGCAGGTGGAGAAGCACGAGGGGACTCAGGCCAGGGGATCAGTCACATAGAGGAGAAGCCACAAAAACTGGCAGTGTTAACTATTAGAGCCTAATGGGAAGGTAAGAGCGCAGATGGCGAGGCTCGCAACACTCCAGTTAGTAAACTAAAAAAATCCACACCATGTACATTTTTGGTTGACAGATTCTCTCGCTGCCACAGTGAAGCGTCGCTGTTCCATTCAACTCTTTTAATTACCTGTGTGCGATTTAATCCTTCATATGTCTCAGCCCATTCCTCTTAATGATCTGCTCCATTCAGCTCTTGACAATACACATTCTGCTTGCATGGGCTTGTTGTTTCTTTTTGTTGTTGTTGCTGTTGCTCCTGCTCCTTTCACAATGAGTTATACAAACAAGCGTTACACTGAGCGTTGGTAGGTTTTGCCATTTCTTGTCAAAACAGCAGCTCTGCCAAATTTCAAGGCAAATCTCCTTGTGATCTCAACATAATCAAGCTTTTCTTTTTTTCCAACACCCATGTGACAAGCACAGTGTCGCATTGTTATACAGTGTTGAAACAGCCCGCAGTGTAAATGTTACCAATATTACCACCTTGTTACCCTGGTTTTACATTCCAAAGGGGTAAAATTATGCGTGTGTGTGTGTGTGTGTGTGTGTGTGTGTGTGTGTGTGTGTGTGTGTGTGTGACAAAATGAATCAAACAAGACCAAGTCATTCAGCCTTCTCACAATATATCCAGAATACAGCGGTGTCAGTGAATAAAAACAGATTTTGAAGACATGCCTGTGAATGAATAAGAAAAGGTCTGAGCCAGATTCATATAAAATGTTTCGTTTTACCACCTCTCTCTCTCTCTCTCTCTCTCTTTTATTCCATCTCTCTGATATGTGGCTGATTTTCAATCAAAAAGTTTTATTTATCTTACAGCCATGAAAATGAAATAGGGAAAAAGTCAAAGTCAATTTTGTAAATAGCATCAACTTTGATCCTTTTATCTGCAGAACACATTATCACCACATTCCAAGCCAACACATCTGCTCACAAATCAGAAAAAAAATGACTTTTTGAACATAAAAGCCTTCTCTGCCAACCATTTAAGAAGTGATATATGTTGAATCTCCCTCATCTTGAAAGATTTAGCGCTTATTTGTGAGCATCAATATGTCTTCTACAGCGACACAACCCAAAAGACCAGAGGCAGCTCATCACATCAGGAGGGAAAAGGCTACACCTCCATGTGAATTTGGTTTCAAAAACTCAGCCAGTTCTATAATGCCTCAAACCTCATTCAAATATAAACTTTTAAATGAGTCACTAAGTCAACAATTATGCAACCCAACGGCAGTATGGAACAGCTCCAGGTTTTGGTCTCTGGATGTCATCACGGACTGGAGTCAGGCTGTTGGGATTTGGGAGATTCATGCTCACAAATATTGATGAAATTGCCTGAAGGCGGTGGGAGACTGGTCCAGTCCGTTTAAGGGGAAACTGTCTCTCTGGGTGGACTGATTTCTAACTTTGGATCACAATGCAAAATACCTTTTAGGCTACCTGGCGCCTTTAAATGTGCCTGGGCAATAAGGAAAAACTGAAGCAGCGCAGCAGAGGATTGTTGTTTTGGGAAATGGGAGCTTTCCCCAGAACACTCAGGCGCAGTTTTGATAAATTAGCATGTTTTTTTGCAGGCGTCCGGTATTAAGAAAACTTAATAAAACTTAATACTTTAGTTTAAGAATTGTTTTTTATTTTCTAGTGGGAGGATTAACATTGCCCCGCTAATAAGTCATGGGAAGCAGCAGTATGCCGCAGATAAACGCAGCAATGTGTTAGGGAAAGGGGGGCGCAAAGTTGGCATATCACCAGACTCGCTCCGCTTTTGCTTTCACTGGAGTTTCATACACATGTAAAAACTTCCCAACTGCGTTCAGGAGATCGACATGAACATGAGGCTTACCTGTTGGCCCCTCGATGCCATCGGCGTAGATCTGAACAGTCAAAATCAACAGAAAGGCGCAGGTGTTCATCGTGTAGCTGTTGTAGTCCACTTTAAATGTGCAGAAGGAATCATTTCATTCACTCCGTGAGGTCCGGGCGCGCAAGTAGTAGAGCCGAGCGCATCTATTCCCCCAGTTCTCACTGAGTGGAGTTTCACAGACACTGACGGAGACAGGGCAGAGCTACTTCTGCAAACTGACGTCAGGGTAAACAGTTCAGGGGAGAGATTTCTTTCTCAAGCCCACTTTTCCTTCCCAGCCTCCACTTCTCTACAGATACAAAGTATGAGCCGGGCGCCTCCAAGTGGCGACGCCCAGCAAAGACACTGTGGTACTCAAACGTCGGCCAAGCAAAACCCCAGACTGTGTGTCTGTGTGTGTGTGTGTGTGTGTGTGTGTGTGTGTGTGTGTGTGTGTGTGTACCCTGGTACTTGTATCTTTGTGAGATCCATGTGGAGATTTACACCGTGAGAGTGAGGACATTCTTGTAAAGTGTGGACATTTTTGCCAGTGTTTACTTCTTCAAAGGCCTGTTTGATGTTTCAAACTGGATTTTAAGGTGAAAATCAGAACTGGATTTAGATTATAGGGTAAGGTTTGTGGTTGGGATTTGGGTTAGGTATGTAACTGGGATGGTTAAGGTCCAGACTAAGGAATGCAAGACTTGTTTTCATTAAGGTAAGAGATAGGTTTAGGTCTGTAGTGGTCATGGTTAAGGGTTAGGATATGTCAGTAAGTAAAATAAATGTAAATGAAATGCAGTGTTCCTCTAAGTAACCTAAACAAGTGTGTGTCTTGGTGTGTATCCGTGGAGAAAGAGACAAGGTGATGATCTCTTTCTCTTTCTATTTCAGCCATTTACCTTAATTTTAGTGATAAGTTACTTCATCTTCACTGCCCAGAAGCTCCTAACAGCTGTCACCATGCACTCAGCAGCACGGGTATAGGGTTATCGGTCTGACAACAATGGCTGCAGGTTGAGAAAATCCTCATTATTTAAGACAGCTACATGCCCTTGAACAGCAGATAGGCTTGTAATTTTAAAGTAACACCTGCATTAACTATAATATCGTCATGCTCATGTTTTGAAGTCATACAATCTGAGGTCTATTTAATCCAGCTACTCTATCTATAACATATACTGAAATATATATTTTTTGTCATATTAGCGGCTGTCACACACTACAGACAGGTCAGCATGCCTTACACCTCCCAATGACAGATGCAAAGCATATTTCACCATAAATTAGCCTGTCATGTTGTGTGCACCCAGTTTTGCATTCGATATGGGTATATTTTTTTCTACCCACACCGGGCCATGCTTGGTGGAGATTGCTTCCTGAATTTCATGTAATCTTAAATATGAATATCTAGAACATATAGAAAAGCCATTGTGACTTTGAGATGTATGATATTTACCAGGTTCTCTGACCTATAGTCCTATGTAGCACATGTAAAAGCACTAGGGTTGTGTATTTGATCATAACTTGCTGGACAGTCTTCACATCCTGCACTGTGTTCCATTGTATTTGATTAAAGATTTCCATGGCATTTGTGGTTGGCATTAGAAATTAAACATCTCGCACAGGTGCTGATGTTGCAGCCAGTCCGCTGCGTGAATCAAGCTGTTGCTAAAACATAGCTGGGCTGACACATTTAGCTGTGGCTCAAGGTCTCCTGATTGCATCAAGACACCATTATACATGCTATTCATCATTCATTCTGTTGTTGTGTGTGAACATTAAAGTTGTGGATTAAATTAAAGAGGGCCAACAGACACATCTAAGGCCTCCAACATGAATGCACATCTCAGTCTCTAATGCTGTTAGCCCCGAATGACAGATGAACGATGGACTGCTCAGCAAATTGCTTAATTCAACCAGAGGAGCACAGCATATGTCGAGCTAACACCTGTAATTACACCTGCTTGATGCATGGAAGCCATTTTTGCGCCCTGGTATTCAAGGCACAGAGTAGCAATTTATTTAAACTAGGCAGTATTTTGGCCTGAGTCTGTTCCACTGCACGACAGGTTAATTTGCAGTAAAGTTATAACAGGATGTCGCAAAATATTGTTCAACTCCAACAACAGGACAGACATCAGCAGGGCTGCTGACAACTGCACTATGATGAAAGTCATTTTATCAAGCATTTTTATCAGCTGCCACTCATAACCCCTCACAAACAAATACATCTGCACAGGCAGTGTTGTGCATGAATTTATAATAACACATCATTACAGTTCTGAAGGAAATTGTCAAAGGCTGGCTATCAAACCATCATTGTCGATCACACGGGCTTGGCATGCAGCATGGTGTTCAAAAAGTAAATGAAAGGCAACTCACACAGAGCAGAAAACTGCTGTTACGCTTTTATCTTTACCAGGCAGCAATATCACAAAAGATTTCCATTGTCTGTCAGATAAAAAATGATTGTTTGACATCAGTGACTGTCATGTAACCACATGTCTGGCATGCTGGGTAAGGTGAATCCACAGAGGAGCTGTTTTCTCCCATGTTTAAGGGGTTGGCTAAAACTGCAGAAAGAGGGACAAAACATCCAACCAGCATTTTATAACTGAGTAGCTTAAACCCTGCCTCTGTTCAAATCTTAAATGTAAATGTTTTTATTGAAAATGTGTTCATTATATTACAAGATCACACTTTCGTATTTCTCTCTTTTATAATTTTTCTATAGTGAAGGGAAACGAGGTAATTTAATATGATTCTGTATTTTCAGCACATTAGTACACAGTACCCTGTATAAAGCAACAGCAAATGTCAATGGTCACAATACCTATTTTATGTATAGTTTTCACTGTCTTAAATTAAGAATAATGTATTCCTCAGGCAGTGAGTGTCCGGTGCATAGATCTAGGTCTTAGGCATTATTACAAGGGCCTAAATACAAGCCAGATTGCCAAATATTTCACAAAACCCTTATTATAAAAAAATGTCAAAACACAAGTGTTAACTCACAAAATAGGTATGTTAAATTACAAATATTATTAGATATTAATTATAAAAGTATTGAGAAAATTTGCCACAAATAGCTGAAAAATGTATCAACTACTTTCAGATAAGGGAAAACGTCATCACCAAAGACCGTAAAGGAGAATCAAATATTATATTTACAGATTTCTAAATAGAAACACTTACACAGAGTTCTCTCACAACTACCTGGGTTTCTAATATTATATCCAATAGACAAGAGAGAACTCTATGTTTTAGGGCAGCAACTAATGATTATTTTCGTTATCAATTAAACCACTTATTATTTTTTACATAAATTGATCATAACTTTTGGTCTATAAAATATCCCCCCCAATTTTTTTTTAAAATGCCCTTTGCATTTTCCCCTTATGTGAGAAGTGACATATTTGACATATTGCAAATTATTGCACATTTTGTCAGACCAACAGTCTAAAACCCAAAGGTGAGACTAAAAAAACAGCAAATATTCTCATTTGAGAAACTGGAAGCAGAGATTTTTTTTTTTGCTATAAGAATTATATATTGATTGTCAGAATTGTTGCTGATTAATGTTCTGTCAGTTAGCAACTCAATTAGTCAATAGTTATTTCACTTTCACAGTGAAAAGCATGTCCAAATGGTCTTGTGAAAGTGCCATTTCTAATCTCAATGCAAAAATGAATCTGTGCCTGTAACACCACTGAAGTAACCACAACTCAGCTAAAGTAACTGCAGTGAAGATATAAGCATACAAGAAAAAAACAATGTTTTACAAAGTAACATTTGAAATTTAACCTTTAAGTCTTCAGGTCTCAGGCACATTCCCTCACTCAGTCCTCCAGCATCCCTTTGGGATCATCTCTCTCTCACTTATGTTTATCTTTCTTCGATGCCTTTCTTCCTATAATCACCTTCTCAATGCCATGCAAGCCCTCTGCCTCCTCTTCTACCTCACTTCTAAGGTGAGGGTCTTCTCGAGACTTAACAGTCCTCTGTCCAGGCTCTTTGTAGATCCCAGAGGTGTCCTCTTTCTCCACCTCCTCCTGTCCTCGCTGGTGAACCTTCTCCTGGCTCCCCGTCTCACCGAGCTCATGGCTCCTCTCCAGCATACTACTTTGGCTTTCCCTGTCTATCGTGCCAGATCCGGTATGGTGGTGCTGACCAGTGGAGGCAGAGAAATGGGTGAAGAGCTGAGGGTTGACGGTGAGCTGAACATGAGATGCAGCAGATAAACCAGTAATAGAGAGAGGCTGGGTCACTGGGCTTGTTTTCACGGGGGACAGCACGTTCTGGGTTTGGCTGTTTGACGGGTTTCGACTTCGAGGTCGAGGGTGTTTGGAGGATGTTCTTTTGTAGGATGTACTTTTATCAAAACCTGGCTTCCTCCGTTGCTCTAAAATCTCATCCAACACTAATAAAAAAAACATGATATTAGTCAGTACAATCCACTCATCACTATACGTACTATATGATGCTTTCAACAGCCTTCTCACCATAAATACTGTTATGGATTTTGCTCTCTTCATTCTGGCTGCGCCTCAGGTCCAGGGTTTGCTTCACTGAGTCTAAAAGCCCAAACATCTCACACAAGGAATTAAGCATGATGGCATCTGACAAAACAAAATAATTAATCATCAGCTACAAGTCTTCAATGATTAATACCATTCTTTTTTTAATTTATCTAGAAGAAATTATGCAGAATCCCTTTACAGGAAATCTATGTCAATGGATTTATCTAGCTAGAGTCTTTATTTAAAACATGATTTACATTTTTTTAATTGACTGACATTTGACTAAATTTAAAGTGATTCCTTTCACAGTCCAGTGGACAGATGGGTCCCACTGCAGGAACTCACCTGTCTCCTGCAGGTTGGCCCTCTCACTGCGAACCTCCACTCCTTTAAGAGTGGCTAAGAATTCAGTCTGGAGACTGGACAGGACCTCCCCCATCAGTCCTGAGTCTGCCACACCCTTCCACAGACTCATTACTCCATCTAGAGAGGGTCAAATAATAAGGGACATTACGATGTGGAGAACTCTGCATGTTTGTATTGGTTTTCTTTACATTTAAAAATGACAAAGAGCCACAGAGAGATAACAGAAAGTCGTGGAGGCACAGTCATAGAGGTGATGTTTGTATGTGTGTGAAAGGATGCATTCCTATGTGAGCGGTGGAGTTGGACAGTAACAGAGACAAAGCAAAGCAAATAAATAAGAAATGTGGGGCAAATGAGATAGAGTGAAAAGCCATTGGAAGGTTGAGAGTTGAAGAGAGTCAAAGGATTGGAAAAGGGGTGATAAAGTGAAAAGGGAAACATAGGAGGAGGTGTCGGGCATCGAGAAACAATGAAGAAAAGATGGAGGGAGATAGAAGAAATGGGAGAAGTGCAGCGCTTGGAGATAGGATGTTAAATGGGTAATGGAGGAAGAGAGGAAAGAGTAGGAGAGCAGAAAAATGGGTTAGAAAAGCGGTGCTCTGAGAGGAGAGAAAGGACATTACAGATTGGAGAGAATGAAAAATTACTTGGGATCTGTGCAAAACTGAGCAAAATACAAGTTGAGTATATCGGAGTAATAAAATGTCAGCGGTACTTGATATCATATCTTGTAAGAAATGTGTCCACTTTCGTGTTTGCTTAAATGTCTGCCAGGATAAATGTAATGTGCCAAACAAAAATATTCAAAATCCCATTTGCAGCTATCTGAAGCTAAATTAATTTATTTCTCCGTGTCGGGAATTTACACTAATGGGAAGCAGCACATTTCTGTAGATAGAAAAGCATAGTTATTGGCTTGGCGCATTTACTAAGAGTTGCCAATTTGTTTAAAGCCCAGTGACAGGCAATACCACTTGTGCTATGAGGCACTGCAATTTGCCATTCACACAAAAGATCACTTGAGGCTATTTTACCTACTTTGGTCCTGCTGGAACAATGCCTAATCAGGTCACCTTTAAAAGCCCTTAAATCAAAGCTTAGCTCTGTGCAGGAAAAAGCCACACTTAGAAATGTCAGATGCTGTCGATGGTAATATAAAGGGACATGACTCTTTGCCTGCCAGGGTCAGCAACTTTTTAAGGCCAGTCTGCAGGAGTGGAATAACATTGCACAACTGCAGATTCAGAGGTTCAGTGGCTCTGTGTGTCACACAATGGTGACAGCAAGGGGCGTGATACAAGACAAATACTGTGGGTGGATAATATATTATATTAATATATTCACAGTTGTTATTCTATGTCATTCATTTATTATTTATGCAATGGAGGTAGAAATTTTGAGTCGGAGGGCCATCTCCTCTAAAGGAAATGGCTTACAAATGCAGAGCCTCTGGGGGACTGAAGGTCAGTGGGCTGAACCTGTACCTCCTACCACAGTAAAAAGGTATCTTTCCAAATTTACCTCCAGGACACTGCCCTAGGTCAGCTGACAAAATGGTTAAAACCAGAAGTAAATGCAACTTTGATCATTCCAGAGTTTAATCACTTGATAGACACTTGGCAACATTTGGGAAACATGTGACCTCCACATGCAAATACAAAACTGCAGTATACCACAGAGGAGCACTGCAGGTGAGTTTTTTCCTGCTGTGTAGGATAATGTGTAAGCACAAGCCATCAGGACATAAAGGAAGTCACCTATTGCTGGTTCTGTGCAGAAATATCGCTTTTAGATGATAATTATTTGCGTCACACATTTCACACCAGGAATACTAAATAACGCTTTAGTGTATAGAGGCAGTGGATTCAGACTTAATGGTCAATATATTTGTCCTATCACCCAACCCACTTCTTTTCTTCATACCAACTAATCCTCAACATATTCAAGATGCTTAACATGCACCAATATATCCTTTCTTATATTTACCAGGTGTGTTGGCCCTCTTTCTCTTTGCTGCATGTCCATTTGCTGTTGTAGGGTTAACAGACCGGGCTGGTCCAGGGCTCCACTCTGCTGTTGCACTAAACCTATCCCCCATTGTCTCCTCCACCTCTGCTTCTTCATGCACAACCTCTGAAATGGAAAAAGAACAGCAGGCATATACTGTAAATACAGCGCATAAACATCTCATATTACCAATGAATGTGGGTAGGGAAGACTGCCAAGGTTCTCCATTTGTTTTTCTCCTGATCTTCATTTTTTTCTGTGCATTAAGTTATCAGAATACTCTTAATGGCAGATGTTTTTACCTAAATGTTCAGCTTATTTCCTCATTCATTGTTTTCCATAAGGTCCAAGGTCATTGCAAGAAATCACTTTACTTATTTAATTACTGAAAATAAATTCTATCCAGGTGGCTTCAAAAGTTTTTAGCCTGCGTCATCTCAATGATAATAACAGCAGCTCAAGCATATGTTAGGGAGAAAGCAGGAAACTAAATGCCAACTGAAATCTACCTGTCAGCGGAGGCACCTGTCCTCCAAGAGGGTCAAGAGCCAGACTTGATGGGCTTGGCTGCACTGAGGTCCCTGGAGGAAGCCTCGTGCTGTTGATCAGCACATCAAATTTAGTGCTGCGGCAGGTGTTGCTGCACACGGTGTCATGCTGGTAGAAATCTATCTGGCCAGAGTCCATCATTTTCCTGCATGTGGGGAGAAACAGGTTAAAAGTATCCAAGAAAATATGTTTTGTTTCACAGCTGCTGAGGGTGGTTAAGTATGGATTAAATTTGTTGAATCATCCCAGTAGCTTCCTAGATGTTTGTTTGCCACAAAGCCCATTGATTTGACCTTTGGAGGAATAAAGATGAAAAGAACAAATATTGCCTATTGAGCTGGTTTATTGACTCACAGCAACAGCAAGAACAAGTGCAAACACGATAAAGGGGTGAGAAGTATCACCCAGCAGCCTGCTTGCATGTTATTTGATCCTGCTATCATTATAATGCTGCTTACTGACTACCTCTGGAATGTAGTGGCAAACCCCGACACAGACAGACTCTACGTGCAAAGAGTGTAATTATATGCCTGAGATATGCTGTTGACTGCATTAGATTAAGGTGTTTTAAGTCTGACACTTTAATGCCAACACAACAGAGTAAAGTGAAGGACTCCCTGGAAGGTCATTCAGATGTACATGAATGTGTCTCCCCAGCAGCTGTGAGGAAGATGACATAGTGTTTTTTGTTTTTGTTTTTTTTTTATTTCATACATCTACCTAAGCATAACCCCTCCCAGCCTGATGGCCCTTTTCCAGTCCTTCAGAGTGGCTTTCCCTGCCAGGTGTACGAACTGCTTAGGACTGATGAGCTGGTCATTGAACTGTAAGAGAAGAGTAGTATGTTTATGAAACCTAATATAAGGAGAAATGTGAAAATAATCATGTGCGTTGACTGAGAAAGATTTAAGACTGTGATTCTTCAGTATTAATATATTATTGATCCACCACCCTTTGATCACATTTAATATGTCAACATACTTTGACACATCTGACGTTGATGCCAGGGCACACAAACTTCTTAAACAGCAGAACTGCTCTGCTGTCTCCACAGGTGATGGGGTACCCATACTCGATTTCCTCTCCTTCTGCTTTACTATCTTCTGAACAGTGTAGAACAAAACATAATCATAACCACCTACAGTGTGCATTCCCAAAGTAAGACTTATGGAACAACCCAATGAAATGTAAATCAATATCCTTCAGTAACTTATATTTGTCTAAATAACAAGTGCAGTTTCAATTACGCTGCAAGAAATTCATTAGCGTACATAATACATTTATGGGATTTAAACAGTTGTGCATTTTAAATGCCTCGTGTCTGAGGAATGGGATGTCAGCAGTGACGGGAAATGTCTCTGTGTCACTTACCATGATGCGTCTCTATGGCCAGAACTGTAGTGCCAGTGTCAGCAATGTCATCATTTGCCCTGCAGAGGGCAACATTTTCTCACATATAAAATTATGATAATTTAATGCTTCCATTAAAATTGAATAGTTCTTAGTTTAAAAGTAAGTTTTGTGAACAGTATACTGCATGTCTAACATTTTTCAAATTTAGGTGCTTACTGCTGCATTCTTTAACTTTGGCCTGCATTAAATTAATCATATACTGCAGTGATGTAGTGATGTAGTGTTAAGATTAAGCAAATCACATTAAGATTTGCTTAATGTGAGCAAGAAGTAGAGGAAAAAATGTTAGTTAGTTATCCTGAAAATCAGTCTATACATTTCTACAGATCTGTTACGCACCTACATTTGCCTCTCAATTTTGTCACACAGCAAATGCAAAAATACACATTGGCCGTTTAATGATATAAACCATGTTACCCATGCAGGATGGGGTGCAGGTGCAGGATGACTTGAGTCTTATGGTTGTTGCCACTGGATTCCCCCTCCTCTTCCTTTGCCATTATGAGATCCCCTGAAGACACATTGACCTCAGCACCCGCCATCGCCCCTCCCCACAGAGCTGCACGCAGAGAGGGCCAAGCACGCATGTTAAGATCCAGATCACACACATGCATGCAGTGATGATATTTAATGCATAAGTCAATGAAAGCCTCCCCCAAGTCTTCTCTGGCATGCAACTGTCATAGAAATGAATCCATAGTGAGCTTAAAATGACATAATCCTCACATGGGCAGGCTTTGTTTCCTGTATTGCTGTTGAGAATGTACATGAATATCCTAGATGGTGGGACAAAAGCTAAAACCTAGGTTATAAGGCCTGAATTGTAAAAATTGCACTGCAATTTAATAGCCAGAGTGGACTCAACAGGTGAAACTGCACTTTTTTTTATCTATTTAAAGTGAAATTGTCAAATCAAAGCATACCACTGCTGTTTTACTTAACATTGTTGCATTTAGGCCACTATTTTTGCCACGAATATGATAGCAATGACAGACGTGTTGAACAAATATAATTGCTCAACAAGTGCTGTTACGAAGTCATATTAAGCAAATCATCAAATCCTAGTGGACACCAGTCTCTAAAGACTGTTAACTCTTTGTCTCTGCTCTCATACTGAGTATATATGTAATCCATAAACAATTTCTGAAAAGATCACAGTTAAATTATAACATATACGGTAACTGCATGTCCCCAAATACTGGCAGTTAAGGTGTTCACAAGTATACGGCATATAAACAGATTTAAAATTGGTCAGATGTAAATAAACTGTCCACTGGAGCACATCATCATGAGGAATTGTGAAAAAAGGAAATGTAAATTCCCTCCTCAGTAAACAGTTACAAATAGTAAATCATGAATTGTCACCACATCAATTCTAGTATGACTCTACCAATAACACTCTTTCAGTCCTACACAAGAAGCAGCTGAAACGCTACATACACCAATATTAATAGCACATAAAGGAAAGGAGGAGAAATCATTCACAAAGGGAAACAAAACCTTTCCATGCAGTGAAGAGCAAAAATACAATGAACTGATACACATATTCCACACTGATCTATATATACAGTACTTGATATATCAAGTAGCCCCTGTTGGATCACCAACTCCTACACGGACAGTTGCGTGTCTTTCTCACCCTCTTTCACCCACTCAAAGTGACGTCTGTTGGTGCGGCAGCACGCAAAGCCCGAGCCAACAACGGTGCCACGGTGCGCGCTCCGGCTCCAGAGTGGGTGCGCACACACACACACACACACACAAAAACACGCCGGGTCCACGCTAAAACTCATAAACAAACTAACTATCATCATAGTTTTACTTACCGTTTTTTTTTTTTTTTTTTACAGCAGGGGATAATTCATCGTCCGCTTGCAAGAGAGGCACAAGAGCATGCGCCGTGCAGCTTCGTTACACTTCCTGCAGCGAAGCAGCATCTGCCCCGCTGTCACGACAGGCGGTTAGTTCGCACGCAATGTGTAAGTCGGTCAAACTGCGCTTATGTGGCCCGGTCTGAGCGCCTCCGAGCCATGGTGGTGCACAGGCTGCAGGACTCCCCTCTCCTGAGCCATGTTTTCCACCCCCGGAGGAATCAGGGAGGTTTCAATGAACGGTTCTCTCCTGGTAGGTTCAACACAATCGTGGTGTTTTCTGTGTTTTCTTGTGTTTGTTGGTCCGTCGTGCAATAAAAAAGCTTTTCTGAACAGTTGCGTGTTTTGTTTTGTTTTTTTTGTTTTTTTTGTTTTGTTGTTGTCTGCATTCCGCCGGGAGGTGGCAGGGTTTGCTCTTGGATGAGGAAAAATAAATGAAGGTGTGTCGATAAGGTACAAACGAGATAATACAAGATGTTGGTCCTTTTACTTTAGAATGTAAAATTGTCAGCCTTTTGACTTGGCGAAGCTATGAAATAGTCATTAAAAAGAAAATAACAAGGCGAGGTCTAGGTTCAGAGAAAACAGTGAATCAGTGGTGTTGCTGCCGCCGGCTGGTCTCAGATCAGTGCACACCTACAAATCATACCACCCATATATGGGAATGGAACGCTTGGGATTCTTTGATTGACACCCTACGATGACCAATGAGAAGTCGAGTTTGCGTCCCATGGCCAATAGGAAATACCCAGGACTTTGTACTACAACTTTTCACTAAGGGCAGATCCTGGAGCCTGCGGGGCTTGCACCTTACTTTTTCCACGCAGGGCTCTGGAAATCATGCTTACAAAGTGTGGAAACATCGGGGATGCTGTGAAGTCTCTCGTTGCCGGTCTCTGGATCACTTTTAGCGTCTGCTCCGTAGTTGTTGACGGTCAGGAGGGTAAGAAAAAGCCTATTTTGTTGACGTTTTTGTTTGACGTTTTGTGACGAGACACTTTATTTCAAATATCTAGAGAGCCTACCACTAACCTTAGGGTCACGAATAGCTAAAACGGATTATTTGCTATTTTATTGTAATTTAATGATATGGGTTATATTATTTTTTTTTATGGAGTGAAATGTTTCAAAAAGACTGGCAAAAATGCGACAAGCTCCAGTGACCGACTGGCTTTGAAACATCCTTTGCATCCCACCTGAAGCCAGTCAATATCATGTTGTCTGCTGAATTTTACATGAGCAACAACTAACCTCAGCATTAGCTAGCTAGCTGACAGCTTCGACATGTTATGCTGTGAAACTTGCATTGGTCTACTTTGTGTTTAGGTCGGTGGCAAAAGACTGTATGTCAAATTGAAGTAAGTGCAAAGGTCGATGGTAGCATTCTTGACATACTATTACCTTGGCCATGTTTACCTACCGGTCTCAGCTATAAGCTTACGTTTCCCACACTTTTTTTTTTTTTTTCCCCTAACAGCAGTCAAGTCCATGTGCAGTATGAATCACAGGGACCATGGACAAATAGAAAAACAATTTATGGCCCCGCAGACTATGACTCTATCACTCAGCAATACCACAGATCCTTTTGGCTGTTTTTGACTGCCTCAGGGGCTTTGGTTTCCTCACAACAAAGGATGATTAAGTCCACGGTCAATTATTTATTCTGAATCACTTTTTACTTGCTGGCAAATATGCAAAGAGCTTTGGTGGGGCCAGGGTATGGGGGAAACGTTTCAGCCTCAGTGTTGTAATGTTGTGATTGACACATAAGACAGAATAAGGCAGTGTAGTGACAGGTAGCACAGGTGAACATCCTGTCTGCTAGTGTGGACCTGTAAGAACCTGCCAGCAAGGCCTCAAGCCGAAAACAATGTTGCAGGAGTGCTTTTGATTGACTGTCTCCTCTCCTGCCACCCAGTTTGACTCCACTTTTCTGTAATTCACCATCTAAATTTTTGAACTGGTCAGAACAGGCTGAACACCTATCCCTCGCTGGATGAGACTAGAAACAAACTGGCTTGGAGACAGACTGTAGGTGAAAGGGTTCAGTGAGCAGGGGAAGATTACCGGCCACCCAGAACTTCCCCAGCATTGCAGCCACTGAGGCCTCCCACCGGAAGGTGACAGATCCACGGTCTGTTGCCCACAGTTACAGTATGTCGCTGTGGCATTTCCAGTGAATCCTTTGGGGACTTGAGGAGGGGCAATAACATCCAAAGGTTTATCGTCTAAGGAGCCGGGGAGCTGTCGGGAAGCAGGGGAACAGCTGGTGTGATGCAGGATGTGTGTAACACAGAGTGGAAGGTTATCTCCTGGTTTCCCCTCAACAAATCTACAGGAGCCTTATATGGAAAACAAGGACAGGCTTGATGTGTAGGCTTGGATGGACCCTGGTGCCTTTTTTATGTTTTGACCATTCTGGGAACTCTTCAGGGGTAGGATTTGAGCCTTCAGCCCCCACAGCACTTACCCCTTTCTGGCCACTGTGGGAATTGACTCATTTATTCTCTGTGACCCACAGGGATGTTCGACGATCTAAATATTTGTGTTTTTCTGTTCCAGTTTAAGTGTTAGTCAGAGCAACCACAGGTCAGAGGATGTAATGAATCAACATTCAAAAAACATTATTCAGCAGGAAACTAATTCATAGTTTTGGAAAAATAACAAACTTTTGACCACTTTTCTTGCCTTTTCTCTCAAGAACAGCATTGCCTTATATGCAATAAAATTATAGAATTAATATTTAATCTTTATGAGGTGTATCTTTTGCAATAAATCCAATGTACAGATTACAGTTTTTAGAGATGAACACTCAGGCAGCTGTGTGATCTCACAGTTAAAATCAGAAGAGTATAAACACGCCCTGGTCTGCTGTGCATGTTCAGAATAGACTTATTACTCATCTGTCCTGAAATGGGGCATTAAAAAAGCCCCAAGTGTATTTAATTAAGCGAACTAATGATGAAATTGTCTGCGGTTATAGGATTTTTAGCTTAAGATAGAGGTGCTCAGCTGGTCCTTCCCTCTCACAGCTGTTTTAGAGATGAAACATGTTAGTTTTAAATAGAGCTGAACAATATGCCAAAAAAAAATCATTTTGCAAATATTATGGCAGATATTGTGATTGCGATATGAGTCGTGATTTCAGTTGGAGTCGTCATTTTTGCATTTAATTTTCACTGAAATAAATAATAAAATGGATGATGATGTGATTTTTGTTTGGGCTCGTACCAAACAAGCATGTTCTCTTACATCTGGAGAATGTGATTTGTAGGCTGGGGCATCTCTGTAGCACCACAATGCTTCCTTTATGGTATGTTGTGACATTTTACCTTTTATCAAAAAAAATTTCAGCTTTGGTGATTTGGCCATAGCACTTGGACATATTGCAATTTTGATCATATTTTGATTAATCGTTGAGCCCTAGTTTTAACTGTGTTACTCAGTGCCTGTAAACAGGGATGACGGTACACTGTAGCGCTAATTAATCAATTAATTTGACTATCTATAGTTTTTTGAATCATAAAAAAAAGAGAAAAAGCCCAATAATTTGCTAGTTCAAGCCTGTAAAACGTGAATATTTGCTGGTTGTTTTAATCCTCTGTAGTATTTGACTTAACACCTTTGGGTTTTGGATTGTTGGTCAAACAAAAAAAGCAATGTGAATATTCCAACTTGAGCTTTTGAAAATAGCGATGCCGGTGGCAGCTTTTAACTGTTTTCTGACATTTTAAATAACCAAATGATTAATTGTAGAAAATAGAAAGATTAATCCACATAAAAAAATTGTTTCAGCCCTCATTTTCTGTAAGAATAAGCAACTTTTGTCATCAAAACTTGATTGTACTTTACAATAATTCAAATTTAATCTATTACATTAATGATTTTGTTTAAAAACACTACAAACTTGAACTTTTGATTCTCTTTAAATTGTCAAGTATTACTGAAAAACTAAAAAGGATTCAGTCTTTACCACTTCAATTCGTTTAAAAAAAAAAGTCAAGTAAGTTATTTTTAAGGAGCAGATTAGATGAACAGCAAGTGGTTGGAGTCTCTCTTTGGAATGAAATCAGCTAAACATGTTTAGCAAGTTGAGGATAAACTGTCCCCTTATCTCTGTCACAGCCTTGCTATTGCACTTGTGTTTATTTCAGGTAATGGCTGTGGACATACACTGCTGGGCACAGAGTCCGGCACCTTGGCCTCACAGAACTATCCAGGCACCTATCCCAGTAACACTTGGTGTAAGTGGAGGCTTCGTGTGCCAGAAGGCCGCACGCTGAGACTGCTGTTTGGGGATTTTGACCTAGAGAACAGTCCGGGCTGCAGCAATGGCTCTCTTGTGATCACAGATAAGAATGGGGAACCCATTCTGGGTAAGCTTCTCCACCGTGGTCTTTAAATGTATTTCAGGTTTACGTATGATCATCAAGTGTCTCGGATATCGCAGACATGCTCTTGTGTCTCCTGTGTATCTATCACTCCTCTCTGAAATACCTGCTGATAGATTTTTTTATGTTCCATGTCATCACTGATGCTTTCCCAGCCATGACTGTGGAACACACACAGGGCATGCCATTCCATTGACACATTAGTGAATGAGGCAAACCCAGTTTCACAACAGACGTGCACGTTTTCCAACCAGGTGTATCAAGTCGTGTCTCAAGGGCATAAAAGTTTGACAACACTTTAAAATGAAGGTTGAGAGATTCAGCAGAATGAAATATTCTGTTAGGCTGCCCTTGGTGTTTACTGTTGGTTTTCACCAGAACCTGTATGGTGATTTGTATTTTGTTTTCTTTGCTGCCTAGCTCTCCTTACATGCATATTTTACAAGTGACAGTCTACATGGGTTTACTGTTTACTATACAGTAAAGCATTAGTGGGGTGAGTTCCTATTCTAAGAAATGCACTGTGCAGACAGATGTGCTGCATTTGTGCTTGTGTTCTTTTACAAATGTGGTATGTGGGTCTGCATTTTCACAGGTCCAGTGTGTGGGAAGCTTAATGCATCACAGAAGAATGTGACACTTAAAAGCAATGAAGTGACAATAACCTTCAAGTCAGGCCCACACCGCTTTGGACGAGGGTTTCTGCTGTCCTATGCCACAGACCAGTATTCAGGTATGACAGTAATTTGTACACACTGATGTAAGCCATGTTGTCACAGTGAGTGCTATTTGTGTAGATATAATAAGTACATGAATGCTGTTTATTACCAAGTGTTTTTACAATTGTATTGTATCTTAGCATTAGAAATTTGCGATTTGTAGTTTGAATTGAATTTGTAAGACGTGCCCATTTCCAAGTAATACACTGGTGTAATTATAACACCAGCATCTAAGTGAATATTTGTCCATGTGTATGTGCACTTGTGTGTTGATGTGTACATATGTGTGGTTGTGAGTGCATGAGTCACTGCTCATTGGCATTCATCCTCCATCACTATCTTTGCTCTGGCGTGTTTGCTCACAAAGTAGGAGTCAGACTCCCTCTCTCAGGCTGAATGGATTGAGGCCTCAGACTTCAGTCTGTTGCATGGAGTGGCTGGCTTTCTTTTTCTCTCCCCCTCCTCTTCGTCAGCCTGTTAACCACTGCAAGCCCACTGCCATCCCATGTTTGTCACCCTAAGGCATCTCAGCCCAGAGACTGTTGATTTGACAGATAACAAGTGCACATATGGAGCATATTTTTACTCGCTTTCTACCAGTGCAACAACAGATTGTAATATGTATATACAAACATTTATTTCGGCATTAAAATACAAATTTAATGTTTCTTGATCATTTAGTTTCAATCACAAAATAATACAAAGATTAAGATCCCTACTGTGGGTCATTGTAATAACCATGTGGACTTGTTTAGTTTGAATGCTAGTCTATACTTAGAGATAGCTTCCTTTTCTCTGCATGAGGTAATCTGTCCTGTACAGTATGTATCATAGCTTCCTGTTTTTTACTGAGTTGTTTATGAAATCCAGCAGCGTCTGGAGCTAAGCCCATGCTCAGACATACAAACCACTGTCTGTTAACTGTGATCACACGAGGACCATTCGCTGTACTCGTGAACTGTGACAAAGTCACAGTAACAAAGGGCTTAGTCACGTCAACAGCGATGACCGCTCATCCCCTAATTTAGCACACAGAGCATGCTAGACTGTCTCACACAGAATCTGTTTGTGTGTTGTTGAGTGAATGGCGAGGGGTATTATGTAAGCCTGAGATACTGGGTCTCACACCGTACTATTAAAGAAAAGTTTAAATTAATTCTCAGGAGTGTCCATGTTTGACATCTGTCTTTCTTCTTGTTACAGATCTAATTTCTTGTTTACAACGAGGATCTCATTTTAGCACGGAGCATTTGAGGTAATTGGTTGACCTCTACATTTCCCATAATAGAATCTGTTTCAGTTGAACAGTGTCACTCACATTATTCTGCTCTTTCTCAGAGTGTACTGCCCTGCTGGATGTAAGAATGTCACAGGGGATGTGTGGGGGAACTCAGAACACGGTTACAGAGATGTAAGTGCACCACATTTCATTCAGCCTAGCTGTGTTTTTAAAAACGTTTTAAATGAAACTCATGTCTGAAAATGCCCCATTCTTCCCCTCGTCCACAGACCTCAGTGCTGTGCAAGTCTGCTGTCCATGCTGGAGCTGCATCTGATAACATGGGAGGTCGTGTCGCTGTGACGCGTGGGAGAAGTCTTACGCTCTATGAATCCACGTTTGCCAATGGAATACTCTCTAAAATGTTAGTCTGTTGTTATTTGTAATTCAAAATTCAAAAGGAGTGATAGCAGTAATATCACAGAGGCTGTCAGTGACTTGGGTTTAGTGAAATTCTGATTTGTATTTCATTATGTAGATGTTCTGACCTTTCAACCGTCCTCTTTTGACAGGGGATCGTTATCCGAAAAGAAGCTGCTCTTTAGCCAAGGTATGAGCCAGATGAGACATTTAACACCACATGTTGCAGATTTTTCAAATGCTGTAATCACTGTATTTGCATGTTTTAGCCCATTTACAACAAGCAACGTAGTATCTACATTCCTGCCGTTCAATTTTTTCAAGCCATTCTGTCTTATTTTAAATTTCAGATGTATAATTTTCCCACCCACCTTCCATAAACTTCCATGCCTTTCACTATATTATAAAAAAAAATCTACTTCTTCATTAATACAATTTGAATCTGCAAAAAAAAAAAAAAAAGATCAGCAGTACAGTATAAATGACTTGTGTGTTACCGTATATAAAAACACTGGCTTTCATAATAAACTATTTTCATCACTCCATCCTTTCCTTTGTCTCTGAACAGAATGCAACAACATCCTGGCTGTTTCTGGTTTTAATGCCTCATCTTTCTGGAACAAAAACAGTCAAGAGCACAGAATGTTTTGGTCCTCCAGAAACATGGATTCTAGCCATGAGCTCTTACCCTGGGCAGCGGACAGTAATGATCCCAAACCTTGGGTGGAGCTGGAGCTCAGTGATAGAAACATCATTACAGGTATGTTGTAAATAGTAAATTAGGATTTGTGTGTGAAAATATGCTATTTAAATGAAGCTGTTTAAAGAATAAGTCTGGTAATAAGTCAGGCAACAAATCCCATGAAAAGACGAAAAACAACAATAAAATGAACCACTATCAAGTCCTACCTGTTTAGCCAAAGCCTTATATACATTAGGTTATTCCTCTGAGCCACTGACTTCCATTGTTGTCCAAACTTTTTAAAACACACGAGTGAGACACAATATTGCGCTAGGCTGCATAAGATGAAGATGACCACAGTAATTAATTTTTATTCAATCCCATGTTCCGTCATGCTGCTGAAAACACTCGCTAGTACACCAAATGTGTATTAATCCACCACTGAAAATAGCCCCCAACAAATACACTTTTTATTTCTGTTAAGTCAAATTTCCTAAAACCGTACAGTGCTGAGCTGTTTTAGGAAATTAATGTACATTTTTATAAAACAGGACTTTGTATTTTTGACCCATTTTTAAATGTTTACATATTCAGGAGGGACCAACTTGTGTAGGGCTGAGTGACACAGGCTGGGTAGAGAAGTCAGGAAGTATTGACATGGATCATGTTGTTGGTTTTGGTCTTTTCATAGAATTGCATGACAGTAAGAAAAATATAGCAGATCACTGGCCTTATCCTCTAAATGCATAACTTCACTACAGTGTATTCTGCGTTATGTGAAACCACTTTTATTTCATCTTAAATGTTGATCTAAAAAAAAAAAAAAACATTGTGTTCTCCTCTCTCAGGAATAATAACAATGGGATCAAATGATTACTACACAGAATCCTACATTCTTCTTTTCAGCAAGGACAGAAAGAATTGGAAGCCTTACAAAGGTGCTCTCAGCAGAGAAAAAAAGGTATG
The DNA here is from genome assembly GCF_046630095.1 of Trachinotus anak. Classification (NCBI taxonomy): domain Eukaryota; kingdom Metazoa; phylum Chordata; class Actinopteri; order Carangiformes; family Carangidae; genus Trachinotus; species Trachinotus anak. The sequence continues at coordinate 16,133,244 of NW_027273883.1, read as the reverse complement.
CATTGCAGTGGACCCCCTGATGTGCACTTGATGGTTCTTAGTGAGGCTTCAACTCTCTTATGTGTCAACTGTGTTTCTACTGAAGGCTTCCTGGTGTCCTCTGTGAATAAGTAACTTTGTTGCTATGGTTCCCAGGTGTTTCAGGCCTATACTGATGGCCACCTCAGGGTTCTCAACAGCTTGTTTCCCTCTGTGGTGGCTCGATTTGTTCGGCTACAGCCGCTGAGCTGGTATGGCAGAGCTGCAGCTCAGGTTCAGGTCCTGGGTTGTCCTGCTGCGAAGTTGACACCAAGGTCCCGCCCAGCTGGAGGTGGGCATTAGCCAGTAGTCTCCCAATTTACCCAGAATGAACTTCATCTGTTGACATGTTTTATGATCATGATGATTTATTCTTCAGTTGTAAATTTATGATCTGAAGTTATTCTGTGCTGCTACTTGTCCAACAGAATCTCCATCCATCAAGGTAAACATGGGTACGCCACACCCGAGCCCGTCTCCCACCCCCGCAGAGGGCCCAGTGTTTGTGGAAACAAAACTGAGTATGAATTTAATTCATCTATATGTACACAATGAAGATTAATACCACTCTGTTTGGGGAAGGATACTTGTCAGATCATTATAAATACAAATACAATTCAAAATGTCTTTTAATATCACATTCAACATTGTGTACTTTGCAATAAACTGCATTCCTTTCTCACACCTGTACAACTGTTTACTTACTCTGACACTTAGGCACCAGTCAACCAGTGATAGTGGCTGTGGGAGTGGTACTAGGGTTGATAATGTGCGGCAGCTGTTTGTTGGCTGGAGTCTGGTGGAAGCGAAGGTACTATATTTTAATATATATATTGTTTTGTACTTTTAAGAATTTTGTTTATTGTTTTATACATTTTTTCACACAATCTTATGAAACAAACATTCAGTCTCTAGATATCAAAAGGTGATGTTTTGTTCATGCCTAAGTATTTTTGGTGCTTAGGAACTGTTCAGTATATGAAATGTCAAAAAATGGTGAAACATTGCCCACCACAACTTCCCAGAGCCCAAAGTGACACCTTCAAATGTCTTCTTACGTTTAACCAAAAGTCTGAAACCCAAAGATATTTTATTCACAATGTTTTTTGGTTTTTTGGGGGTTTTCTTCTGGCAATCAATAAATGGACAAATCATTTCAACTCTAATGATGATGCAGTTATTATAGCATGTGTACTTAAATGCTTTGTGTTCATCTCCTCCATACAGAAAAAAAGATTCACAAATGAAGTACTCCTTACCATCAAGTAAGTCAAGTGCTCTTTTAAATGTTCTTGTAATATTACAATGTCCTGCAAATATCCTCTGACTCCGTGTGTTTGTGTGTCGAGCAGGTTGTCAGAGTTTCCAGGCAAAGAGTCTCCCCTGCCCAGAGTCAGAGCTGATCTCCTACCCTCTGGAGCGAAATGTCCATGATGCCCTACCTAGCCCTCCTCTCAATGGTGAGAATTTATTGAAATATCTTTTTAGGAGAACATTGCAACAACATTTTCTATAAGTAACCAGCTGCCGCCTTTTTTGCAATTTTTTTCACAGCCCATTCAGAATTTACTGGTCATCTCAAGTTTTTCCTTCCTCCATCTTTCCACTCTAACAGTTTCTGGCTTCAGTGGTCAGTTTGAGAAGCTCATGCCAGGCCTGACAGGCAAACAGCTCTCTCCACGGGCTGTCCATTCTTTGCCCTGGCTCAGCCCATCACCCAGTCGCAGTATAAACATTCCTTTCTTTGGTCCACGGAGCCTCTCTGAAAGAGACCCTTTAATTGGAGCTCGATAAAGAGTGCTCAGCCTACTCCCCACCACCAGTACCTTCTCTGACTCCCCCATCCCCTCCCCCAGCGAGGGGGCCCTTCGCTGAGAGATCCAGTGATAAACAGGACAGAGGGTCAATGCTAAGACAATCAAAGCCCTCACTAAAGCCTGTCTAATTAAAATACTTCTGGCTCTGAGGCTCCCTGTGGGCTCTTGAGTAAGGTCTAGGCCTCCCACACCACAGCCTCTTCTGCTGGGGCGAAGAGCAGGGTCTGGTCTGAGTGCTACACTGTCATCCCCCGTCCCTGTGATTAGAGGAGACATTGTTGCTGGCCAGCCAGCTCATGCAGCAGCTCAACATTGGCCTGGTATGAGATTGTATTGAGTAGAAAAGAAGCATTTCCCCAAATCGCAGCATAAGATACAAATAAGCTAATGGGAGTTTTTCCATTTGTGAAAGGATGTTGCCATGCAGTTAATGTTTTCCTGCCCATTTGATAACACTTTTCATCACAGTAATGGAGTATTAGTAGTGATGGACCAATATGTTTTAAGCTCATAAAATGTCTGATTTTCCTATACATAGGGAACAAGTGTCTTAAAGATATAGAACCAAAATAGGTAAAGTGTTTCTGACATGCCCGCTCATGCCTGACTATAAAATTTTAGGCTCAAGGTTTGCTTGCTTAGCGAATCCCAAAGCTTTCAGCTGTATCTCACAGCCTTCCTCAGCAGGTGGAGAGGGCTAAAATAGGCAGAGAGATACAGCTGAAAGTTTGGGAATAGCTAAGTAAGTGATGCTTGAGTTTTAAAGGTACTTCAAGGTAATTAAATGGTTTTGAAGATTATACTCCGGTTTTAATTTGACAATGACATTAGGTGACATTGATGGATATAATAATGGCGTATTCTTACAGGTGAAACAAGACTAAGGTCAACAAGGTAACAAGTTGTAGTTACATGATGAAATGTTTCACTTCAAGTTAAAAACGTAGTTACTACACAGTGACATAAATGAATGTTTATTGGCTGGGAATGTTTCAGTGATTGCAACTCTCCTATGTGTCAGCTACATATAAGGCTACAGCTAGCAGCAGGTGAGCTTAGCTTAGCACAAAGACTAGAAGCAGCTAGCCTGAGTCTTTCCAGTAGTAAGAAAATCCACCTACCAGCACCCCCAAAGCTCTACAACTGTTAAATCAATACAAAAACTAAAGTGTAAAAATGACCGCTTTCCAGGGGGCTATGTGCCAGTCTATTTCTTGGCTAGGACCAGAAACTTCCTGGAGTCTCTGATGGTTGCCTGGCAACTGCTCAGAGCTGAAAGTGCCACAAACTGGCCAAATATATTTGTATAATATATGTAAGATAAATATCTGGAAATAAACTGCTATGGTTTTTGATTCTGATTGCAGCTGATGCCCATAGTATGCCAGTGTTTGTTGGACCTTTTATGTAGAGGAAAACAGTCTAACTCATTTTTATTCATCCATTCATTCATTCCAGACTATGCAGAGCCTGCTGTTGCAGCTATTGGACAGAAGGTTGGGTCGACATTTAGGCCCTCTGCAGATGAGGGCTACACCACCCCCTTCATCTTGAACCATTATGACACTCCTGGCAACCTGCCAGAGTACGCTGAGCCACTTCCCCCAGAACCAGAGTATGCCACCCCATTCAGTGAGCAGCTCTCTGAGTCCAACCTGCCGACCTTGCAGGGGATGCTTCACAGCAATACACATGGACCTCCTATACTAGCACCTGCTACTGGTTTCAGGACACCATCCAGCCACGCACTGTATGACTGCCCCTCACACAGAATGCTGTCCAACGGCTACTGTACTCCTGCTCAACATGCCATTGGCCCACGACCAGTCAGCGTGGTCTACGCTGAGCCCAAGTCATGTGACTCTTTACTGGGGAAGCACACATATGAGGAGCCTTTGTGAGCACAGCAGGCTCACACACAGATAAAAAAAAGCCTCTGTTGAACTAAAATGAGCATTGGGGCCAGAGAACCTCATGGAGTGATCTCGAGTGGACGCTAAGCCGGACGGTGCTATCCGGTGTACTAATGCATACAGAGCTGAACTTCCAGTGAGGAGTCACTTTGGACCCTTGTGCATTTTTGAGGGTACACTACTCAGAGTACAGAATAATCAGAGAGCCATATGGACACAGATGTTTCCTTCCAGGAAGTATGTAGTTGTACAGTGGAAATATCCTGTGATGCACAAAGAAAATCCAGGTTCAGTCGTGTCTCAGAGATACTGTTTATTGATGTAATGTTTAATCACAAGCTGCACTTTCAGAAAATACATACAGAAATGTATCCTTTAGTCTATTTAACAGGTTAATACAAAAAAATGTAATGTTACTTGTCCTCACAAAACATTGTATTCACAACATATAATTTCAACATGTTTTTGAAAAAAAAACCATTTAAGAAGCACTATAAATGGTACACTAACAAAGTGGTTAAGATGTTGTTATGGTTATATTTAACCACTAGGTGGCTCTCTTTGAACACCTAACAATAATGGATAGTGTATTTAGTGTGCTGGTTCTCATTCCTCAGATAACCGTGATCCATTTCTAACATACATAGTAAAGTAACAAGCAAACATTGGTTTAAAATAAATGCTTGGATTATATTATAACACAGAAAGGCACAACAGTCCTCCATAACGATGAAGGACTTAACATGGACTAATGCCCCGGTGATTCAACTTAGTCCTGTGTCATTAAGCAAGACACAAACACATCAACAAAATTCATGAGATGTTGGCACGCTGTTGCCCACCAGTCTATTTTTCTCTTTGAAGGTGTTCACAGACCTCCTATGCTAGAGAGGAGTGCCACAAAACCTTAATATTAAAGATGCCATCGGGTGGCCTTCATGGTGCTTATTGGGCATATGTCATTGTACAGCAACTTTCTCACATGTGAAAAACAGTTACACAATTTAAATTATATATATATATTCCCTACTTTAACTTTTTATACTTACATTTCAAAGCCATGCAAAGTCCAATGGATTTTCTTTGATTTTTTTTTTTGTATGGAAAATATAGGTCTCGAACAGTGAATCTACTAAATAATGTTATTTAAATAAACTGAAATGACATTCCTCTTGTTCACACTGATCACTTTACAAGGAAAAATACAAAATAGATTTGTACTTAAGTAAGAAAATTGTACTTTTTCCTGTTACAAGGCATTTTGTATCATAAGGGTCAGGTGGCAGATGGTCCTCTATTATATCTAAAACTGTTGCTAAAAGACCCTCAGAAATTTTAACTTTGGAAACGTTTTTTGGTGCCACATTTAGAAATGTATTCGCTATAATACAACAAGGAAAATACAGCTTCTCCCACTGCTGGATAAGGCACAATAAAACAACTGAAAATACCTCAGAAGTTGGCCTGGTGTGTGTGATTGCAGCAGTGATGTGCTTCAGGTTATTTTAAGATACACTTCAACCCAGTAGCAGTTACGAATCTGCACAAACAGACAACTGGATACCTCACTAATAGAAAAATGTCAACCAGTCTGAGGTATGAACTTCTATCAAATCTTTTTTTTTTTTAATCAATCAGAATCTCTCCTGTCACAAAAGACAGGACAAATCAAATTGTATTTAAATTAAAACTCAATTTCAGTCTGTATGGTAGCTCAAAAAGAAGTAGTGCATTTTCCAAGACTTCCCAAATTGTCAAGAGTAATACCAACAGAATATATTCCGCACAAAACAATTTCAATACCTTATTTACTCTAGTGTTTTGAGGTTGTAATGTACCAACAACATTAATTCACTCTCCGCTGTTACCCCGGACTCTCTCATTTGTGCTTAGCTCTTTCCTCTGCCCCACTTCCTCCTCTCTCCCTTCAGAGGAGTAGTGCACCAGAGTCTGGTGTCTGTTTCTGGACGGGGCATCTTTAAAGCGTAGACCACAGTCTTCACATGCATACAGGAGCCCCTCTCTGTTACTGCTAGGGTTTCCTGCCTGAGGCTGAGCAGCGGTTGACACAGGAGAATCTCTGGAGTTGGGAGCTGCATGTGAATCGCTATCTGGCCTGTTAGATGTGTTTAGGCCAACGCTGGCAGGAGGAAAAGTCCTGGGATGCCCCGGTGGATAACCACGGCCTGCTGCTCCACGATATGCACCAACAGCTCCAGCTTCTCTAGCATGTTCAGAAGTCAGCCCGTGGACTGTGCGTGAGTGGAAGCGGATCCCGGAGCGGTTGGAGAAGCCTTTCCCACAGAGGCTGCAGATAAAGGGCCTCTCTCCTGTGTGGATACGGGTGTGGATCTTCAAAGCTCCAGACTGGGTGAAACATTTATCACACTGGCTGCAGCGGTAGGGCTTCTCTCCAGTGTGGGTCCTCAGGTGGGCCCGGACCCCTGCTAGATGTGGGAACCCCCTGCCACAAAAGTCACAAGAATATGGCCTTTCCCCTGTGTGAATCCGCCTGTGGATTTTCAGAGCCCCTGACTGGCTAAAGCTCTTGCCGCATTCAGAGCAGGTGTAGGGCCGGGCACCGGTGTGCACATTGAGGTGGATGCGGAGATTGCTGTGTGAGTTAAAGGCCCTGCCGCACTCTGTGCAGAGGAAGCCGGACGGTTTGTGGGCGTGCTCAGAGCGCTGGTGCTGCAGCAGCTGGGACGGTCTTGAAAAGGAGGCAGAGCAGTGCATACAGGGATGCAGCGACAACATGGTTGTAGCTGTCCTGCCTCTCTCCTCTTGCTGCTGTGTTTGTCTGTTCTGGTGGTGGCAGACCTGAGAACAGGTAGGAAAGGAGCGCTGGCAAGAAAAGCAAGGGAAAGGACCAGAGAGCTGTGGGGAGTGAGACTGGGCAAGCTGAGGGCAGGAAAAACAAGATGCTATAGGGCAGTGGTGGTGATGAAAATGATGATGGGCGTGGGTGTGAGAAAATGGGGAGTCTGTGGCGTCTTGGTGGCCCAGTATCTGGGTGCAGGTCTGAAGGCCACGGTGGCAACACAAGCAGGGAAACATCGAGAGACTGGACAAGGAGCCCGAGGACGTTCTGGATGGAGGCATTTCTGAGTTCTGGTCTGGACTCTGAGACCCTCTGTTTGCATCCTCCCCCTGCAGTCGGCCGGATGTCCCAGGCTCCAACTCGGATGTGGTGGTGCTACTTTGATCGGTGGTGTCCGGTAGGCACATGCTGAGGCTCATTGGAGCAGTACTGCTAAGGTCTTTGGGGCGGCACACTGCATCCAAGCGTGGTGGTAAGGACAAAGACTGTCTGGGTTTTAAAGTCTCAAAGGAAGGTGGGGAAGAGGAGTAAGGGCAGCCAGGGCAGGTACAGGCACGATGCAAATCTAAACATGAAGTAAACATGAATCACAATGAAAAGAATACTACCATTTTTTAAAACAGAGTATCTGAAAGAAACTTATTATGAGCTCTAACCTTCTCTTCTGTGCCTGGCCTCTCCCTTGCTCTGTGTCGCCCCATGCTGGATATGCCGACCCGGCTCTGCCTCGGTCTTGTCCTGAGCAAGTGGAGGATGTGGTAGAGGCTCAAGTGAAGCACCTTTGAATCCCAGCGCAGCAGTGTCACCACCAGTGACCCCCCACGCTGCGTTTAGCAGATCTGGCTGATCCTTGGACGTGTTTCCAGATGTGATAAGGTCACCGATGTACTGGTGCATCTCCATCCAGGAGCAGGGACCATGCTGCAAGAACCACAGAAAACGTGAGTCCAGATCCTGCATGGCATCCGCACAGAAACACTGCGTTTTCTGTATCAGTGAATTAAGTCCAGGTTACCGTGGGCTGACAACGAACTAAAAGGACCTTAGCTCCTCTGAAAACAGATCGGTGTAACGTTGAAGCGTTTTAGCAGAATCAAATAACGGGGTCGCTTACTTACAATGTCGGTTGTTGTCTTGTCTTTGTCCATGAATTGAAACAAACGCTGCTGCTGGGGCCGGATCGACAGCTTAGCTTTACATCAACGAAAAGTTGCTCACAACAACGGGGTTCACAAAAATGAAAGCAACAAAAAAACACATTTTGCATTTCATAATAAGATCTCTACTGTAGTAGCCTTCTACCATTAAAACATCTCGTCAGCAAGCAACAATTGTATTTCCGGGTTTTTTTTTTAATCACGTGACGGGAGTTGTAGTCCTCTCTTTTTTTTCCCTTACAAATATTCACCCGAAATGTGTTTAAAATGACAATAAAATTAAATAAAACAAGTAGAGTACGTACTTATATAAAAACAAGTGTAGAAAATAAAGACATAAGCAATAAAGACAACTAAAAAAAAAAAAAAAAAGGGAATTTCCGACAAATTCAAGTTTCCATGTTAATCGTTGTTCTAAAATAAAGTTGTAGAAAAAAAGAGAAGAGTCGTTTAGATTCAGATAACGCGCATTTAAATGGTTTGGTATTGTCAACAGCATATTATGGTAACACAAATTGCAGTTGTGTTTTAACCTTTGTTGAGTTTGCTTTGATTTTACAGATTAAAACACTGTAAATAAATCTTATGTTTTTAAGAATGTAATGTAATGAACACAGTTGAACCATATGCATATTAATTAGACTCACTAATTAAATACCACAAACGCAATATATGGGGCTTATGGGGCAAATGTGTGAACTCTTTCTCATGCACGCACACAAAAGCACAAGGCAATCATGTAGATCAAGAATAAATTCATGCTAGATATCAAGAACAAGTGTTTATTTGCCTTTAGAAAAACATCACCATATATACCACACCACATATAGTAAATCACAAGTTGACATTACTGATGTCATTATTGATCAGTACCATTATTTGCATTGATGAAGTATTTAACATAAAGGTCAAGTGCGCGCGCGCACACACACACACACACACACACACACACACACACACACACACACACACACACACACACGTACTTCTATCTTTGTGAGGACACTCATTGACATAATGCATTCCCTAGCCCCTTACCCTAACCTTAACCATCACAACTGAGTGCCTAACCCTAACCCTGACCTTAACCTAAACCTAATTCTAACCATAACTCTAAAACCAAGTCTTAACCCTCAAAATGTGATTTTAAGGTGTCTCAAAAAGTGAGGACCGGCCAAAATGTCCTCACTCTCTTAGTAAAATACTTTTTTTTGGTCCTTACTATGTAGCAAGTACAAGTACACACACACACACACAAATACACACCCTTTCAAGTTTTTAGACAAACTCTGAGGACAAAGAAATCCAGCATTTTTATTTAATACATATCATAAAACCTAAGGATTCAACTTCCCCACACAAAAACAAATATATAAAGGTAGAAATCAGGATTTTTTTTAATGCTCTGAGAAATCCTGCACAATATTGCATAGACTTCAGTAGTGTACTGTTTTGCCATGATGGCACAACCCACAAACTTTACCCCAAAAAGCAAATAAAACAAATTAAGTTTGGAATGTTTTCTTTGAATGAAAAAAAAAAAAAAAAAAAAAAAAACTTAATTATGTTAAAACAAGTGTCACAGAGTCAAGTGTTACAGACACACTCCAAGAGTCTATTCATACTTTCGGAAAAGACAATTTCTGCCTTGTCCTTTAACTGTATTTATGGCGCTACAGGTATAGCACGACAGCAGGTGTATCCTTTGCAGGATGGGAAACCACAGAATAAGTTTTCTTGTCTTTTTTCTGCCCTCACAGCATTTCATTTCTCCTTATCAGCACATGTATGGTGTGAAAGGTCAACCTCCATCTTAATTTCTTTCTCTGGCTTCCAGTCTGTCAGCTGGCAGGATCTGGATGACCACAAATCAACATCAGAGCCAGGAGACTGAGGCTCTTTCTTAATATCCATTATTAGTCCAGAGGATGTACTAAGAGTGGAGAGATTCATGGGAACCATTTTTAACTGCATAATTTCTGTATCTGCCGCTCCTTGATTTGGTTTAATGACTTTGCTATCACTGCTCTTAAATTCTTGTCTGTTAGCTTCTCCTGAGATGTCAAATTCTTCTGGCTCATTTTTAATAGCACATAGAGGAACGTCGTTCTGAGCAGACTTAGATGAGTCAGACTTCTTAGACAAATTCAAAGGTGCTTCACATTCTGGATCCTGTTTAACCCTTGTTACCAAATCCAGAGGGGTGTCTTGCGGCACTCCAAGTCCAAGGTGTTCATTACTTGAAACAGATGGGAGAGATACTTGGGGCTGGACCTCCATAGATGGAACTGGTGTTTGAGGGTTTGCAGGTGAGACAGGCAGGCCATTGGTTTGTGATGGACAGACTGGAAGAAACAAGACAAAACTAACACCAGGAGGCGGCTGTTTGTTTAGGGTTAGCTTCCATAACCCATCGGATGGGCCAGAGCCAGTGGACCCACCCCCTGTCACAGGGCCTGGACTAACAGGGTCTTCAACAGGAGCAGCAGGTTTGTTTAAAACCGCAGTAGGCATAGTAACGGTGTTTACTGAACATGATGAGTCTGGTTTTGCACTGAGCTTTTTTGTCTTAGATGGCGAGCTCTTTGTGGCCTGACGTTTCTTTGGGGCACTCTAAATGGGAAAGACGACAGAAGCATCCCAGTTACCAAATGCATTATATGAAACATAATAGTACAACCTACATGGAGAGATTTAAAGTAATACTTTCTAACAAATATGCTTATTGTCTTTCCTGCCAAGAGTTCAAAGAGAAGATCAATACAACTCTCACATCTGTAGTCAATAAACATAAAACTAACTCTGGTCTAAAGATAACAAAATCTGGCAATTTAGTACCTAAAAGTTAATTAACATGTTATATCTTGCTTGCTTAATTAGTATTAAAAAAACAAAGTGTAGAAATATTACAAAAACAAATAAGCAAATGTCTCAAAATATAAAACTATTTCTTTAAAACTTACTTGAGGAAAGATTGAATCACAGTTTAACTTTTCTTTACAGAGCAATGCATTTACCAAAGAAAGTGGCTGGGTAAAGTATCTGTTATTGGTAAGTAAGCTACAACATCCTAAATTAAACAGTTGCCAAACTATGTTCTATTCAAAAGCTTTTTTCTCAGAAAATTAAACACTAAAGTGAAAAAGTAACTGAATACCAACACTGAGCAGATTTACATGCACGTTAACATCCTGGTTACTACCTGGTTTTTTGAGCATCCAAATTATGTGGAACAGAAGTGAACATCTAATCCTTGTTTTGAGAACACTGGATTTTCTAACAGGAGTACTCTGAGTGAAACTGGGCAGGGTGGCAGTCTGTATTTAGGTCAATCAATTGGTCAATCAACAGAAAGATAATGATTGGCTATTTTAATTAATCAATTAATCATGTCCATTTTTAAACAAAAATGGAAAATATTTAATAGTTCCAGCTTCTCCAGTGTTAGGAATTGCCATTTTTACTTTTGTCTCACATTGTAGTCAAATGAATATCTTTGGGTTTTGGACTAGTTTTTGTTATTTGAAGACATCACCTTGGGCTCTGGTAATTATGTACATTTGTAATCAACAGATGAATCATTGAAAATAACTGTATAACCTATTGCAGATTTTTGTTCTGGCAATGAAATTTGTGGCAGAGATACTGAGGAAACAAGACCCACCTGCTTGCAAAACCCTGGAAACTCTATGATATGATGCATACTGAGATATAAGTAACCAGGTTTCTAATATGCCATGTAAATGCTGCATCTCAAATGAAAACAAAATAAGACTCAAAACTGGAATACTAACGTGCATACAAATGCACTTTTCCCATATTGAAAGTGTTCTCTATCAATTTTCATATTTCTGCAGTTTCCTTTTCATAAAGTTGAAGTATTCAAGACTGCATCACACTCAACTGAAATCAACGGCTGCCTGGAAGGTAGGAAATGCATCTAAAAATACTCTGCATGCTTTAGAAAATGGGTGGCACAAGTATTGTAGGACTTGGATCTAATGCGGGTAAAAACACTGGTATGGTCCTTTAAAACCCTGCCCCCACACTCACCACAGGCTGGGGTGTTTGTCCACAGGTCTTGAGGTGGCTGTCATAGTTCTGCTGGTGGGGAAAGCCGAGGCCGCAGATCTGACAAAGGCAGGGTGATTTGCCAGCATGACCGCCCATGTGGGACATTAACAGCAAGGCTGACCGGAAACCCTTCCCACACTCAGCACATTTCAGCACCCTCTGGTGAGCCCCGGCATGTTTCTTCAGCTCCTCCGAACTGTCAAACCTCTCTCCACACTCCAAGCATCTGATCTCGTCCCCTTTAGAACCCTGGCTACCCCAGCAGCCTGTGTCCTTTTTGTGCTGCTGGAAGTCCGCCTGACTGACAAACTCTCTCAGACACGCCACACAGTGAATGCGTTCAGGTTCACACTTGTGTTGGCGGTACAGCTTTGCCAAGCGGAAGTGGCAGCGGCATCGTACGCAGGTGTAAGGCAACAAGCCAAGATGGGAGAAGCTGTGTTTCAGGAGAGCATTCTTCTTGGTGAAGGTCTGTGTGCAGTCTGTGCATTTAAAAATGCTGCGGCACGTCTTCCTCCGATGGCGCGCAAGGGATTTTGGGGAGGAGAAGTTGCGGCCGCATATTTCACATACAACATCCAGCATACATTTGTGTAACTTGACATGATATTCACACGCCTTCAGGGAAGTAAACACACGTTTGCAGAGGTCACACTCGTAAAACTCATCCTCGAAGTGAGTTTTCGACAGGTGGTCCTCCAGATCCTCCTGCGATGCAAAGCCCACCAGACAGATGCGGCACACGAGACGATCCACTTTGGTCTGGGCATGTGTGCGCAGGTGAACGCGGTAGTTGTAAATCTGACAGAAGCGCTTCCCACATTCAGCACAGCAATATGGCCGTGCCCCAGTGTGCAAGTTCATGTGGTCCTGGAGCTTGAATTTGGAGGGCAGCTGGAGATCACAGACACTGCAGTGGTAGTTGCCCGAATGACTCGACTCTGGGGAAAAGAGAGGGAAACTCAAAGTGTGCCAACTGATCAGGGTTAGATCATGATCATACGACACACACTGAGCATACAAGAGAATAACTGACAGAAATAAATATGAGAAACAATTAGAAAACTGACAGCGTACATTGCTTAATATTTTTTACAATTTCCCTACGCTGTCTGTGGCATTTAGCCCCAAGTGCATTTGTTCTCACTGCAGCAGAAATCTTTAAAAATACCTCAAATATATATACTTTTATTTTAAATCACAGCTTAGCACCATGATTTTTAGCAAAATTTACTTCAACAGGAGGAAATAATGCACTTGTTCAGGGCTATTTTCAGCTGCGGATTGATAAAGTCTTAGTTTTGGCCTATTTATGGGGGGTTTTTTTTAAGCAATAAGAAAAATATCACAAGACTTATCCTTTCGAAACCGGCCTTGCAATATAAATGACTTGCCCTAAGACAAGCGCATCTGAATGACTTTAGTACCAAGACTCTGGCATCAGTAAGCATCAATATATACGTGTATATATTGGATATTAAATTTAGGCAATTCAGCTACGGTTGTAGTGTTTCAGTCAGACAGTAAACTATTCATTGCTACATGCTCATGACAGTCAAGTGAATGAGCCGTACCATTGTTTTCCCCGTCCTCTTCCTCATAATCCTCTTCCTCATCGACCTCTTCTTCCTCATACACATCTGAAACTTCACTGTCATCCGAGTCACCCTCCACATCATGCTGCACCTCTGTTGAACGGTCTTGTGCAGCGTCTCCATCACGGGCATTTCCTTCCCCTTCTTCCTCAGTGGCTGGCTGCGGGCCCTCTGTGGTTGCCAGCCCATCGACGGGCCCCTCTCCTGCAGGCTCGGACAGCTGGAGGCGCACAGGGCCTTTGGCAGCTTGTTCATCTTGTAGACTGTGTGCAGGAGTGAGGCTTTTGCAAGGCGATGTCGACGTAGTAAATACTGCGGTCTGCTGGATACTCGCGGTCTGTTTTGCTGCACCATCAGCTGACAGCAGTCTCTGTTTGTGTGTGCTTGAAAGCGACGTGGGAGAGTGACCGGGTGTTTCTCCGACCGAGCTCTCCTGCGGCTGCAGGATATCCGGAAACCCCATCTCTGTTAGCTGGATATCAATGGTGTATTCAATGGACATGGCTGCTGGCTCAGTCAGCATGAAACACAGAGAAGGCCAGGTGTCCAGTTAGCATTTCATACTTACAGTTACAGGTTAAAGACGCTACATGTTGTGTTACTGGTGAACAGACAGGTGGTAAGGTCACAAACCTCCTGTCTCTCCGCTTTCTTCTTCCTTTACTTTCCCGCAGGAGCTGCCAAACAACTTTTCCACGGAAACTGAGGCATGACACACCTTGAAGCGCGGCTGGCCATCTCCCTCACCTGGCGGCGGCAGCTGCTGATGACAAAGCGCGGTTTCACGACAGTCACACAACGAGCTTTACCCGCGATGCGTGGCGTCCAGTCGAGAGCGTCCTTCACACCCAAACCGAAGCGGAGGGACTCGTTCACACGCCTTGGAAACAAAGCGATAACAGCTGCAAACTCACTTATCCCGATGATGAAGGGGAGTTGGGGGGGGGAAAAAAAAAGAAAACAAAGGAAGCACCACGACAGGAGGAAATCCACACGGACACCCGAGCACCCCTGCTGGCTTGGAGCGGTACTGGCAAAACAACGGCGCAGGTATTTTACAAAGAAGACCACTTTACCATTAACTAACATGTCAGTGCTACATCACTGTCTTTAAGTGTGTTTTCAGCGAAGTTACCAACCTGGCAAAGCAGGGCCCAAACCCCCAGCAGCCCCCAAAAAGCCCCAGGTTTACCCCCTATCTCTTGGGTTTACATCATTTGATTGATAGAAATTTACTGCTAAAGTACAGTATCATCATCATCTTGAGGAATAAACATCTAGTTGTAGGACTTGGTCTCAAGTATTTTTTTTTTTTTGTTTGTTTGTTTTTTTTTCAAAATGACTCAAAGGATCAACTAATGATTTCAACTCCGGATTACTGGATGGTTTCTGCAAAAATAATGAAACTGACGTGGTTGGGAACAGTAGGGGCCCAAAAACAAGTTTTAATTCAACCATGATATTGATGTACCTTCACATCCCCTGGATACTTTAATTTTGTATTACTGTATACTTATACGCCTCTTTAATTCAGTGGGAAATACTGTATTTTTGCTGACAAAGATACTTCATAGTAAACCAGTGGCATACTTGTGAGAGGACTTGGCCCCGACATGGGGAGGAGAGTCAGAAAGCCTGGAATTAAAAGTTTGTTGCACTTTTGTAATGCTATGCTCTTAGTATAACATAAGTACAACTGTTGACTGGACAAATAGCTTCACATAAATAGTTACATTATAAGATAGCAATAGTTGATCATCTCATGCTACTGCAGATAGCAGAGAAACTGAGCTCAAAGTAGTAACTCAGTCAGTCATCCGCACAGTGAAAACTTTAACATTTGCAACACTAAGCTTTATTTACATAAGTAAACAAGTATTAGACAACATTTTACATTTTACAATTTTAAGACGCTTGTAATATGCAGTGTTTCTCAAACAAAAACCCTGTTTTGACAAGTTTTACTTTTGTGTCTGCAAACATTACTGCTGCAATCTTTAGCAACATCAGAAAAGTTGAATAACTCAGACCATGTTATTATTTAATGTCACTCCTCGTACTAAGGCTAGTCAGTCTGGTTTACGGTGACAGCAGATTCTAATATTGTGACTTCAGTTTTAATGTGGAACAGCAGGGCCTGTTGTGGCTCCAACAGACTCTATTAGGGGGGTGTTTACAGCCTGCAGTGTTGCTAACTTATTACATTGTCGCCACATTTAGAGACTTTTTTCAAACAAACTGGGTATAAACCTGGTGCATGGACCATGTACAGATGCTGACCAGGGGCTTAGGGCTACATTTCTTGTTATGGGCAGTCTACCAAGCCGCTCTGGTTTCCTGGCTGCTCAGGACCTGCGGGGAAGTGGAGAAGCATTTCCTATACACTAAGTCTCGCCTCCACAGCAAATAAACTACTTTTGTTATATGTATCGTTATTACTAAAGGAGGTAGAGGAATGACTAAACATAAGACACACAGGGTAGAGAGCTAAGGGGAGAGGGAGGAAGGGGGAGAAGTCATTGGTAAGAGGTTTCGTACTAACCACTATGATCTACATATCAAACAGAAGGAGTGAAGACCTGCCTCAGATGAAAGTGTGTTACGTTCTTGTTTTGGATGTAAACAAAGGATAAACTATTGTGGAACTATCTGTGTGAGAGACAAAATAAGAAAGGTAGTCTGCCTGGGGCCCCGGTGGCACACCTGATGGAGCACATGCCATTTGGGCTCAGTCCTTTCTGCAGTGGCCCAGGTCTGAGTCTGGCCTGTGACCTTTTTCTCATGTCATCCCCTCTCTCTCTCTCTCTGACTGTAATAAAGGCAAAAGCCTTAAAAAAAAAGAAAGTCTGTCTCTTCTAACTTTTTTTCTAAGTGATCATTTTATATGTAAATATAAAAACAATCACAGCAGAGTCTTTGTCTTTAATTTATGTTTGGTTAAAAAAAAAAAACAGGATTTGACCATAGACATTCGAGCCATATACTAGGTTTTGACCTGGTATTTTTAAATGGGTTCTTCAGCTCTCTTCCATTCAAGTGCACATTAGAAAAATATTCTTGTGACTGTGAGTCAACAATGTTTTATATTCAAATGCCACAGAACAGACCCACGATAACAGTATGTCCCACATTATAAAGGAAGGATGCACCAAGATTTCTGAGCATGGACAAAATGTTGAATAATCAACATATCAGTAAACCAGACGTTCTCGCTGAAACAACCACTTACATTTTTATATACTACTTATTTATGAGTCATTAAATATTAAGATGTCCAGGGAGCCCCATTCTAAGGATACAAATCATGATCAATACATACAAGAATTAGAATTTAAAAAAATAATTAAAATTGTGTTCCTGAATTAGAACTGAGAACAAAGACAATTAGGCAGGTTATTTCTTCAGCAGCCTCCCTTGGGATACCATGTTTTATTACATTTTTTGCAGTGTCCAGACACATTGCAGTGGGGAGAGAAACAATCCAATCAGTAAATAACACAGG
Source organism: Trachinotus anak (assembly GCF_046630095.1). Lineage (NCBI taxonomy): Eukaryota > Metazoa > Chordata > Actinopteri > Carangiformes > Carangidae > Trachinotus > Trachinotus anak. The sequence goes on along the minus strand of NW_027273883.1, from coordinate 16,116,347 downwards.
ATATACACAGTTCCTTATGGGACTCAAAGGCATTAAAAAGCCAGAGTTCCATTTGAGAAATTTCTAAGACATTAAATTTTACTCTGAGTGGAAAAAAATAAGGGAGAAAATTTTACTGTAAGACAAATCAGGATTATAGTGGATCATTTTTGCCCACAGGCCAAACACCCCACATTGAATCTGGAGCACTTAGCCAAAATAAAATTTTTGCAGAACTTAATTATGTTATTTTAAAATTCCTCCTGAATGAGGCTTAATTTAGAGAGGAACATAATCAAAATATTAAGTGTAAAAAATGCATCATATGAACCAGAAGCTGTACATAACATTTCTTTTGACAAACTGTCTACACATTCAAACACAGTATCTTTACTAGGCATCTAATTTTCTTCAAAAAAAACTTACCCAATCTGTTTTGAAAAAAAAAAGAAAGAAAAAGAAAACATAAAAAAACAAACATTTTTTAAACCACAAAATGAGTTGAACAACTCAAGACACCAAGTAATAAATTCACACCACACGCATTTCACGCTTAAAAAAAACTGAAACAAATCATTTAAAAAGTTAATCAAAACAGTCTGTTTTTACAAATAAACTATGTTCTGTGACAAAGGGTGTAAGATGGATTTAACAACATTTGGTTAGTCAATTTAGAAGATGTGTCTGTCCATAATTTCATCAGCTCATAATCAAAACCCAACTTTAAATCCAAAATTTGCTAAAACATTATTCTCAGAACCATTCCAAACTCATCTGAAACCATGATCTGGGAGCATCAGAGCTCCAATGCTAAAACAAAAAAGGCAATTCCTGACTAAAATCCTCAAAAACCATACACTTTCCACAATGTCCCCATGTCTAAATTATCTTTTTGCACTTGGATTTTCAGGCTTTTCCTCTGGGTGGCTTTTCTGGTGAGCTTTCAAGGTGCGCTCACGGCCAAAGCTCTTCCCGCAGGTTGGACAGGCAAAGCGACCAACGGCATGAGCCCGTGACATGTGGGCATCCAGCTGCTCAGGACGGGCAAAGCTCTCTTCACATTCGTCACAGGGATGGGCTTTCCGCGGGGTGTGTTTCTCCTTCTTGTGAGCACGGAGCTGGATCAAGCCAGGGAATGAGAGGTCACATTCAGGACATGGGTGCTGACGGGGCGGGGCAGGATCTGCCTTAGGTTTCTTCTCCTTCCCTGGAGCTTGACTGTCATCGTCAGGAATCTTCTTATCATCCGTTTCTAATTTTGCTGCTGCTTTAGAAGGACGGCCTCGCTTTGCTCCACCTGCTTTTCCCTTTTCCTCTGCTGGGGTTGCTGCTGACTCCGATGTGCTGCTGGCCTTCACTGCCTCCTCAGGTGCTTCTGCCTCATCTTTCTTTTTCCTCTTTCCCTTTTTCTCAGCACCAGCTGGGTCTTCAGTTTTGGAAGGCCGTCCACGTTTCTTCACGGACGAAGCGCTGCCATTGCATTGCTGACCTTCAGGGTACTTCTCCTGGTGAGCCACCAGCTCTGACTCTGTTTCGAAGCCCTGACCACATTTCTTACAGCGATGGGTTTTTGTAGGGTCCTCAGGCTGTTCTGCAGTCTCTACATCTGGGCGGGGATGCTGGGTCAGGCGATGAGTACGCAGCAGTCCAGCACTCCGGAAGGTTTCATTGCAATCTTTACATACCAACTGCTTCTCTGGACACACTTGTCTTCTATGGGCTGTGAGCTGCGTAGGTGAGTATAAAGTTAAACAGAAACGTTAATTGCAAACTAGACAGTGTTTAATATTTGAAGCTTGAAACATAGTTTAACTATGTTTAGAAGAACAGCTAATTCCACCTAGGTTTTGGCACTCATGACATTGTTCAGGTGTTAAAACTGCCAGTCATTTTCGAGAAATTTTCAAAAAAACTTAACTATTACACTCACTTCAGAAAATGTTTTAAAGCTCTCCTTGCAGTGAACGCATTTGAAGGGCTTGTCATCCTTGCTGTGTGTTGGCTGGTGCTGCGTCAGTTCCTCAGATGACAGAAATGTGCGGTCACACACATAGCATGTGAACAGTGTGTTTCCCTGTTAAGAAATAAGATAAAAAGCCAAAGTTAAAACAATTCAAGACCAAGACTACTTGTTAGATGTTAAACACAAGTTTTTCAAATTCACTTAGTTCACCAAGAACAAGAGATGTGCAGGAGTTTGTCTTGGATTATTGAAAACTAATACAGTAACAATCAATGAAATGTATATGCTGTATGCCCAGTGTGAATTCTCTGGAGTGAATCTAAGCAACATCAGGCTATTATATTACAAAATATCAATATCAATTTCACAAATCAACTTACTTAAACAGCCCAAATAGCTTTCAAAGTGCATTCACTTGTGGTAGCTTGTGTATGCAACAATATTTTTTTCTTGCATTGAAATTCCATTAACTTTACAGCAACAAAAAAATGAAAAGGTCACAGATAAGAACAAACTGTTCCTTTAATTTCATGTGTGCAAATAACTGGAAAATTTGGTATCTAAGGCATAAAAATCTTCTTTAACTATCTGTACAGCCGATTAGAAAGGGGAGAAAAAGTAATAAAACAGGGACAGCAACATAAAGATTATACAATTCACTCTGGGCATGACTAAAAACAGACTATGCCTGTGAAAACATGTCATAAGCACCAATTAAAAAGTGTATTTTTATACATGTATAAATATTATTTCTCCGATGCAAAATTTGTGCATTACAAATTGTCACTGTTGCTAGTAAACTGAATGAACTGGAACTGTGAAGTTTACCTGCTGAAGCTGTTGCTTATACTCTTCCCGGTGGCTCTTCTTCATGTGCCTTTCCTTGGCTTTGGCGCTGCAGAATGTGATGAAGCACTGGAAACACTGCAGATTTTCATGCTGGTCTGGAAGGTGAACAGGTGGAGATTGGAAAATCGTGAGGCCATATAAAAAGAAGGTTAATCTTCCAGCTGCTTTAAGTAAGCTGGGCACAAGTTGTGATCACTGCACCACTTACAGGGTTGAACAGAGGGTGCAGGAGGTCCATTCAAAGTTATGGGTTTGTATGGTTCTGCAGGCTTTTCAGGGGGAACTTCAGGAGGTGGATCTGGTAATCCCCGTCCCATCACTATCTCCTCTATGTTCAGAATCTCTGAGTCCATCCTGGGATACTGGGTGGTCTAAGCAGAAACTCAAAACAATTTTCCTGGAATTAAAACGAGAACAAGGAAGAAACAATAACAAAATTACACAGAGGATACGCGTCAGGTTGAAATAACAGCAGTTTGATTAACGGGACACACAGCACTGTTATAACCAAACCGACATCGGCATTACGTTTACAATATACAGATAACACACGACGACATACAAATAATATGCCGTGCTAGCTAGGCTGAGGTAACTGTGAAGTACTGTCTCGTAGAAGCTACGCTGAGTATAGCCCATGGTTTGGTTTAATATTCGTCCAGTTTCTCTATGGGAATCACTCAAGTTTCAGCTCATCCCGGCTAACGTTAACGTACGTTACAGCCGTTAAGGCCCCAAGCTAAGCTAACTAGCTGCATGCAATCTTACGAGCATCCGGTCTTCATTTAACTGGTTAAAATGCTTCAATGGGCCCAGCCGGTGAACCGATACCGTTTGCAGAAAGGGTATTTGCTTCAGTTTAATGTCTGTGCACGTAGCTAACGCCAATCATAAAAAACAGGCTTTCGAGCGGGCTACCGCTAGCTAGCTAGTTAGCGCTAACAACACAGACTGCCATTCAAAGCGGATTGGGGACTTTTCATGCCTTTTTCACACTCCAAGTTTAAACTCATTTTTGGCGCGTTCATGCACCTGCTATGAATAAATATAACGTGCGTTAACATCTCTACATATAGCTAATTATTTCTGTAACAAACATAAGCCGAGTAGACGTCTGCGTTACCTCTGACCGCTCTTTGAAGGTAGTTTGACTGAGAGAGTTGACCCTACAGAAGTACAACGCACAGATCGGATCGGACGCTTCCTGGCGTATGTTGCGATAGCCGTCTGTACAACTAAGATGGCCGCCGGAGACTTCTTGGTGCTATGTTGTTATGATTCAGGTTTAGACGAAGGGTTCACATGTCGATTATAAACTTGCCAAATAACTCCTTTGTTGATTAAGACTAGTGACTGCAAGAAGAAAAACCTTTCATGGAAACAGCACAAGAGCTCAATTGTTATGCATTATAAACTAGCATTATAACAACATATTCTGCTTCCAGATTGCTACCACACCTGTTAAAACACCGCACTAACTCATGAAATGAGCTACAACACACAACGGTACAGCACCACACCTATGAGCGTGGTTTTGGACTAAGCTAATTTTCTATTGATTCTGATTCTATGATTGATCTTCGTCACGTGACCCAAAACAACTTGGGGAAAAAGTGCTTCCTGCAATTTTCACGGACCCTACAATTAACAATTTTATCATTACTCAAAAAAGACTTTCTATTGAAAGTATTAATGTTTCGTGGATCGATTGCTCACCCCCATTGTAAGTAATAAACGCAATAATGAATTCCATGTAACTAAGAGCCCTGCTGCTGCGCACCCTCCCTCATTGTCACACTGTCATGGCTTTCTGGGACACTTGAATACAACGGAGCCAGTTGTTTAAGTTATTAGTAATGTCTGTCTTTTTTCCTCCTATGACAAGACAAAGGATGTTTTTATGCAAACTTTCGTCTGCAGTGTTAAAAATACAGAAACAAAAATAAAAAAGTCATGTATTTTGTACCTGTTCTTTATTGTTTTGTGAAAATGAAATAAATAATGTTTAACATTTGAGCCAAACAAGCTCATCATAGAATGTAAGTGAGGTCAGGTTAAAATAAATAGTAAAAAATATCATGCTAACTGCGATTTAAAATCATATATTACACTTCTTTTGCGGAACAAAGCTTATGGATAGGAGTATTTTCTTTTCTTTTTACATTTCCTTCTGAAGGCAAATTTGTTTTTACAATTGCTCAATGACATAACAAGCCACATCACAAAGCATTTGTTTATTTTAAAACGCAGCACAATAATCCTACAAAATAATGACACTGCCAGTGAAAGGCATCATGGGAAAGTTTAAGGACAGAGGAGATAATACCATTGTTTTTGATAAGCTGGGTTTACATACACAAAAAGCACAGTTACATTCTATATCAGAAAGTAAGATGTTAATTAATAAAGGGTATAGACTACTCTTTTCCCAAACTCCCTCGGTTATGGAAATTCAAAAAACAGTTGTGGTTGCGTGAGATACAAAGAAAGACACAGCACTTCAGGCATAGCACTCGAGATGTTCTCTGACAGTCCTTAAAACGACACCTGCCCCCTTCTCCCTCCGCAAGCTGTTCTGGCCAGTGGCCTGAACCATCGTACCTTGTGGCTGCATTAGGCAGAGAATTTTCCTCCACAAGGCTGGGATTGGGCGTTTCATTTGTTGTCCTAGCCTTCTCTGTGGGGGGTTGAGGGGGAACTGAGTCCTGAGTATCAGAGCCACTTGAGAGGATCAGAGCCTTGGACACCTCCAGTCTGAAGGCCATGAGAGTAAAAGGTGCAGACACTGCCCCGTGATCCTGTCGGTACAGGAGCCAGGAGTTGACCAAAGCCAGATCTGTAAGGTACCAGAGCACCGCTTGAGGCCAGCAGGTTGGCGCCGAGGCAGTGAGGGGAATAGGGTAAAGATTTCTCAAATCTCTGCTGAGACGAGCCGACATTTGGGCCTTCTCAAAGTTGTCAGTGAGAGAAGTCATGTTCCTCTGGCCATTTCCCGCAGTAGAAAGTATGAAGCCACAGTGTGATCGGCGTAACATCAGTTTCCCATCTGAGCTCACAAACTCATCCCCGATCTGTCCTCGTGCTCCCCCGACCCTGCCTGCACCGTGAACCCCGGCAACTAGTAGGCGCTCTAGCATTGCAGGGGTGGAGAGGTCCTGCTTGCAAAGAAACACCATACTACCTCTTGGAGCCATTTTTTCTACAGCATCTTCTTTGTCTGAGAGATCCAGTTTAAGATCCACATGTAAGAGTAATCCACCCAATCCAATTAAAGTAGTGCAGTGGAGAGACAGTTTGTTGTTGTGCATCTTCCCAGTCAAAGGAAGTGGATATTGGTCGACTGCATAATCACCCTCTCTTTTCAGTGACTGACATCCTGCTTTGAAACGGCAGAGTAATGGCCGAACCTTCCACAGGGGATCAGTCTGTGTTTTTGAACTGTTCAAATCGTTTGGCTTGTCACCTTGGCATTGCCCATCACTATGCTGAGAAATTACACACTGTCTGCTTGGCAAATCTTTTCCCAGCTGTCCTTTTCCAAAGTCACCATCATGTTGTCCTTCTTGAACATTAATGGTGACTGGGTCTTGTGCTGGAGAAGCTAGCTTCAACATGCAAGACAGCTCGAGAAAACGTGAAAGCGGCATGGCTTCAGCAATTAAGGGCACCTTAGTCAAGTCCTCCCAGTAGAGCCTTGGACTAGGAAACTGAAAAGTAACAAGAGACCGAATACATTAAAACTTTTGATGGTCTTGCATTTGATTAACAGAGCCAAGTGACCATTTAAGAAATGGATCAAACAGGAAAACAAACCTTCAAAGTTCCCATTGCAATGTGGATCCCAACAAACTGTGCAACCTCCCTGGCTGTGATGGGGTTAGGCATACTGGATAGTTTATTTGTGCAACTGGCAATTTCTACCCAGGTATCCCAACCAAAATATTTGGAGAAGTAATCAATGGGCTTTCTGGTCCCGTTTGCATCTCTTGGTGCTTGGAGCTGGCTTGTTGAAGTTGGCAAACTATGGAAGAAAAAGAGGAAAAACATCATGAGAAAGTGAGCACCCTACACAAATACAAAGCAAAACAATTACATGTACACCATGTTTTTTTTTGTTTTTTTAACATGTTAATCTCCAAAACCTGATTTTGCCCTTCATTGTCCCATAACATTTCAATTTATGATCAATTATTATTTCTGCAGTTTGACATTATTATTGCCATATATACTAATGTATGCATACATGTATTTTTTTATTTTTACATATTTTAGCAGCTTGTAGACTTAATAAATTAATTTCTACTTTACTTTTGTAAAGTTTGATCTGGCTGTCGTGCACCGTTGGTTTGGTTCTTGGAGAAATAGTCCATTACTTCTGCTTCTGAGTCAAGCTGAGGATCAGACAGTTCAAAACCACCCACATAGTCTTCATTAGAACCACGGAGGAGAAAGTCCCGAAGGTCTGATGGATGAGGCCACTCAGCATCTGCCTCAACTGAAAGATGAGTTATTTTAGAGAGATATCTATGTTCAACAACAGGCCATGGATAATGCAGTTACTTCTATTTGTCATTTAACAACAGAAAACAAACCTTGTCCATCTGCAAAGTCATTGACCCTTGATTCTGACAACAGTCCTCTCACTCCTACTTCTTGGTAGTCTTGTGTGGAATGGCTCCCTTCATCTGTTGTTAACATGTTAAACATTAAAGCAGTGGTCCAAGTAATACTTGTTGGTGTACTGAGAATTTTACTAGAAAACACAAAAACTCACGTAAAGTATCTGCAGTTTGAGGCTCTGTCTGATGGGCAACACCGTATCCCTCTGGCATTAAACTCCCTCTGCAGGTCTGAGTGTCTCCCAGAAGAACCTCCCTCTCCTCCTCCTTCACTGGGTAGAAGATACACTGGTTGGTGTTGAACTCTGGGGTGATCCGACAGTCACTTGTTGTCTCCCCACTCTCCATTACTGAAAACACAAGTCCAAAAACACGATTAATCTCTGAAAAGGCAGCAAAAAGTGAACATACCACCACATAGGCTTATTTATTTATCACCTGTCTTCTGGAAAATCATCTTTATCAAGTAATTGAGGAATTCAATTACATATAGTTTTGATTGTTGGCTCTATATTTTTTCATCTACAGTGGATTATAAGAACAGTTCTACATTTTGGAAAATATACTTATTCAGTTTCTTTCTGAGAGTTGTGATCATTTGTTTAAACATTACATAAACTGTAATGTAATGACTAATAAACATATAAACAATTGTAGTTTTAGAGTTATGTTGTGCAATTACTTCTTGACCATTTAGTAACACAACCCTGGTACTTGCAGTGTAAGATAAGAAAAATTGAAGGCATGTAATTCACTTTAACACCTAAAATTGTTGCTTTTACATTTGTGTTGGCTGTATTATTGTTTGGAAAGAGCCCAGCAAGCCGTTTCCCTTACTTCCAGTCAAAATGCTAAGCAGCTGAGCTAATTGCCTCCTAGCCACGGCTCTTTACCAAATGCACAGACATGAGAATGCTGTTGATCTTCTAATCTAACTCTCAGCCAAAAAAAAAGCAAATAATTTGATTTCCTAAAATGCTGACTTATTGCTTTAAGATGTCACTACAGTGTGCACTAATACTTACACGGAGTGGCAGTGTTTTCATTGCTCACTGGCTCCACATTCCATCTGATGTGTCTGCTGCCCTGTGAGGCCTGAGCTTCATTCAGCATGAGACTGCTCTCCTCTTTCACCAGAACAGTCCTTATATCATGATGGTGCTGTGGCTGCACACTTGCACTCTTTCTATTCTGACAGGTGGGTGCAGCCAGGAGTGGATCTGAGTTATTCTCCTCAACCTTGATCTCCTGGCTCCCAGGTAATTGCACTTCATTCTCAGTAATGCTGTCCAAACCCTGCTATGAAAAACGTGTTGTAAGATTGTGAAGTTGAATTCATTATTCATTGTTAGTGTACAGTATTTGTTTGGGCAATTAGTATCTCACCTGTCTTTGACTGCTGCTTGGGGTCATCAGACAAGGCTCTTTATCAGCAGTCTCTCTCTGACTCGAAGTGAGGACCTTCTCCAGTATGATACCTGGAGACTGGTCAGTCTCCCTGCCATATTCCCCTCCTCCCTGCAGGCCCCCTTTATTTATTACTTCTTCAACACCAGCAGTGACTGACTCCAGCTCAAACACGACTTGCTCTTCAGGAGATTCCTCTAATGTAGAGGTCACGGAAGGCAAACATACAGCAGGAGCAGTAGTCTTGTTGGCCTCAAATTCATGACTGGTCACTGACTGTGAAGTCTTTGTGCCAGTCTCACCTTTGTCATGAATTTCTGAAACAGAGGTTACGGGATTGCTTTCATAAACTACCTGACATTCATCTTGTTCCTCCTCTGGTTCTGTTCCTCTGACAGTACCAGCACCTAAAAGTATCTTAGATATTGCATCCCTTTTTAGACATCCTGTCCCTCGTTTCCTACCCCTTGTAGCATTCCTTGTAACAGTTTCTTTCCCTCCTTCTTTTTTCCTCTGCACTAACATTTCTTCCTCTTCTTCTTTGATCTCTACTTGATGTGTGGAGCATGACACAGTCTGCAGAGTTAGACTTTTTTCCATTGTTGTTTCATCAGTTTTCTCAGGTGCTATAAATGTTTCAACGCTTCCACCCTCAGAATTGTGAGTTCCCTTTGATTCAGATTGGGGAACACTTTCTTGCGGAGAACTTGGTGCATCCCTTTCATTCTGCTCTCCAACAGTGACTAAATCTACCTCGAGAAGTAAGTCCTCCTTAATGTCTTCCTCCGTGGTAGCCTGAACTTCAGATTCTAAGCTGAGATGTTTTGGGGTGTCTTTTTCTTGCTCGGTTTCATCTGATGCCAAAGGCTCTCCTGTCTTCAAACTCTTTGCCTGAGTAGAGGTACTTAAAGCAGATTCAGATGTGAAATTTTGAGAGATCTCACTATTTTTCAGTTGATCAGATGGTGAGTGGACTTCTGAAGCGGTACGAGACTGATCTGCTCCTGTTTTACTTCCACCCTTATCTTCATAGGCACTCACTTCAACATCTGGAGGAGGAACAGGTAAAGATGGGGATGGAATCAGAGCTGGAAAAGAGAGAGTTCGCTCTCTGTCTTCTAACGCCGCCTCCCCCATCTCAGGCTCAGTATCCCAGTCTGCAGCAGCATTTACCACCCCAACAACCTTATCATGATGTTTTGGAAGTTGGTAAAGATCCAGCCTAGAGACCCCTTCAAAGATGTTCCCATTGGTGTAAGTGAGACCAGGACTTTCTATGATATGCACCTTCCCTTTGTGTTTCTGAAGGGATGAGACTTCACTAAATCTCTCCCCACAATCATTACATTCTAAGGCACGCTTGGACTGAGAAGAAGTTATTATTCCTTCAGTCTCTACTTTCGAGGAGGCTTTACGTTTCCTGGTGGTCTTTGGCTTGGGGGGTAGGGCCTCAGGTGTTTGACAGGAAACCTGTAGTGAGGACAATAATGAAAGAGCTTTCTGGTTCTTTTTGGGTCTTCCTCCTTTTTTCTTACTTTCTGCTTTGAGATCATTTGTTGGGTGATTGTTGTCTTCACTCGGTTGGGACATTGTTTGGGTCTCCGTAGGTGAGGTGTCCTGTGCCTGGCCTGATGTCTTTGAAGGGTCTAATTTGTAAACCTTCAGCTGGGGCTGTTTATGACCTTTGAGTAGAAGGAGAGAGTCTTGCATTATGTGTGGGCCGGGTATGTCCGCTGAAGCTGTGCTCGTTTTTGTATTGACCTTTTCCTCCTTTGACAGGTTTTTCTTTCTCTTCCCATCTTTTGCATTCTTGGGCTGATCTTTTCGCATTATTTTTCCTTGTTTTTTCTTTTTAAATACAGGCGAAGCTCCAGTTTTGTGTTCACTTATGTGAGTCACACCCCTCCTGGCTTCTTTTATTTGCCTTTTAATTTTATTTTTTCTTGTATTCTCTTTGATTTGTTGCACCTGTGGGTCCTGTGTTGATGAAGGTGATTTTATTTCTGTAGATACAAAATTCCCCACTTTCCTTCCCTTTTTTCCCTTCCTTCCCTTTTTCTGTGATGTTGCTTTTATGTCTAAAAGATTTGTTGTTATCTCTTCTTCCTGTGTTGGCTGATGCTGCTGCGGTGGCGTCTTCTGTTTCTTGTTTTTCTTCTCTTTGCTTTGTGGACCAAATTTGACAACAAGATGAGACTTTTTTCTTCTTTGCCGTTTGGCAGGTCTGGCATCAATTTGTAAATCATCCTTGTGTATGGAGCCGACCAGTTCTTGCATATATCCTTGATGTCCTTGAAAGATAAATGCCCTGGCTGTCTTTCTTTTCCGCACTTTCACCAGTTCTTGAGCTGACATTACATTTACGGGTAACTCTGAGATTTGTGGCACCTGCTTGGTCTCTAATTGTGTTGAAACCACTTCTTTAGCAGATGTGTCCCCTACTTCAAACAGGTTCTCCAACTGCTCCTGACCCTCCTTGCTATCTACCAGCAATTTCTCAGATGGCTCTCGTTCAGCCTTTTCTTCCATCTCTTGTGGTGCAGCTTCATCCATCACATGATGGACTTGATCTAGACTTACTGTTTGTATCTGTGAATCAACCTCTTCTTTGGAATTTGTTTCAGATTCACTTGGAGCTTGTGTAAGTGTGTCTGGTGGAACAAAAGGGCAAGAAGTTAGGTCCTGTTGCTCTGTTTGTAAAGGTGTCAACTCCAACTCAACTGTTGGCATAAGTGGTGGGACTGACAAGCTGGTCTCCTGCTCATCTATTACAGTCTGATGTGGAGTATGATCGGGAGACTTCTCCAGTTCAGTGGTCGGAAACAGAGAGGAGGACGGGGTTTCATTTTGTGGCACAGTTTGGGGTTGTTCCAGCTCCAAAGTTGGTATCAAAGCAGGGGTAAGTTCTAATATGACTGTTTGTTCAAGGTTTTGTTTGAGGTCAGCTACCTCATTCTGACAAACCATTTCATCCACAGGGTCAGACTGAATTGCACTAATGTTGGGCTGTTGAAGGATCTGATGCATCACCTGTCCTTCAGGTTGCTCTGTTTGTTCAGTCTGAACTAGTGTTAGCTCTATATTTTCACCTGCAGCTATGTGGGAACCTGGTTCTGAGATCGATGGGTTTTCCAACTGTCCATCTGGCGTAATGGGTTCCAGTATAATTGTTTGCTCCAGTGAATTACATTGGTTGGTTGTGTCCAATTCTACTGTCTTAGATTCTGACTGTTTCAGTCCAATAAAATCTATCTGCGGTGGACTGAGATTCAAATTCACTGGTTCTGCCAGATGTGATATCTGCTGCACTTCCAGCGGTTGGGCATGAGGTGGCACCTGCCCCAGTATAACAACTTGGTTAACTTTCTGCACATTTCCTAAAGATTCAATAAGTTTGCGAATCTGATCTGTGTCAATATTGGCATCAACTTTTTGCAGAGGTCCATTAGGCTCCACCTGTAGTAGTGCTGGTTGGGAAATAGATATTGGAGTTATAATGGGCATATTTTGTTTCACTTGCTGTCCAGCTAGGAGGGCATTACAGGCTGCAGTAGTCACTTTGTGCTTATTTTTCATATGACGTAGCCGTGTCTTGGTAGTCTTGAAAGTGCCCTTGCATATGGGACAAGAATAAGTACCTAAAGATAAAAGGACAAAAGCTGTGATGCATCATGGTAAATCATGAAAAGCACAATATATTTCCTGCAAACAGAGTTTTCTATTTTATAATTAGATCTGAAAGTATGACTAAGACAGAGTCTGTAGCCATGCTAGAAACTCTGTGAGGCTGTGCATAGGCACGGCGGTTCTTGAAATTAAATGCTAGAGTCAGCAGGTATAGCATTTATCACATTCATCATCTCAGTTTAACGCATTAATTTAGCCTCACATTTGCTAATCAGCCCAAAAGGCAGCAAGTCCAGTTGAGGTTCATGGGAATGTCATCAGTGTTGCAAGTGTTTTGTCATAAACCAAGTATTGGATAAATTTAAATAGTGACATGATAATGACTCTCCATGACATTTTAAGGGATCAACAATGCTATTATGATACCATGAATGTTTTTTACAAACTTTGATGGAAATCCATAAAAAGAGTTGAGGTATTTCACTATGGACGAAAGTGGTTGACTAAAATTGTCATCCTGAGAACCATGTTACTAGCTCAGCTAAAAAGTATGTTACTATTTTAATGTGGAAAATGATATTACATTCATAATATGGAAATTTTTCTTACCATCAGTTTTGTTCTTTTGTGGTTTAGCTGTGGTTTCTCCCTCATCTTCAGGTCCCCCTGGTAAGTGTGACAGAATATGTTTCTGCAGAGCTTTGGACATGGTGAACCTTTTTCCACACTCAATGCAAACATACGGCCTCTCTCCAGTGTGTGTGCGGCTGTGATACTTAAGTAACGTCAATGTTTTGCATGATTTGCCACAGTCAGTGCAGGCATAACCGTCCTGGCCAAAATGAGTTTTTTTATGAAGGGTGAGTTCGGATGACTTGTTGAAGGCCACGCCACAAAGTGGACACTTGAAAGGTTTCTTCTCTATGTGGGCTTTCTGGTGGATCATCAGTTCTGTCGAGTTTGTGAAGTAGCTGTCACATACGTAGCAGGCGAAAAGGGCATTCCTCAATATGGATTGCTCATATTGTCCTGGGTGGCTCAACTTCATATGGCGCACTTTGCTTTTGGGATCACGGAAGATTATGTGGCACTGAATGCACTGCAGGGAGAGCTGAGATGCTAGAAGGAAACAGTGCAGGAGGGGGAGAAACAGGACAGGAGGGGGCTAAAGTTAACATGTACATTCATATTCTTATTATAGAGACAAGTATTCATAGAAAGTATAAAGGATTGCAAAAAGAAAAATGTGGCCCTAAGGTAATTGCAGCTCCACCCATGTAGGTCAAAAGTCACACCTGCAGTATAGCCAACCAATGCTGGATTGTTAAGGTATATACAAAATTTAAATATGCATATTTTTTCTTATCAAAACATTTTGATTAGAATCCTGTAAATTTTTAGGAATTTTATCAGTCAAAGTAAATTACTGGTCCAACTCTAACCTATTGCGTTTTGTTTGGCTGCTTCTGAGCACCAGAAACTATTAATTCCACAGGTTTAATAACACTGGATTCTGTATCAGTATGGCAATACTAGGAAGTGTTGTAAGTAAGTCTTATAAGTATCTTGTAAGTAGGCCACAATGGTATTTGTGCACAGTTAGTATAATTACTGCAGGTATAGTTGATTATTGTATATTAAACCTAAAAGCAATTCACATGCTGCTTTAGAAATCACAATAACCAACATGCGTCTAAAGGAAAAAAATAATCACAGTAACTAAGATGCTACTGTGCTAAATCATTATAGATTTCTATATAGTGCACTGTGTGGACTGCAATGTCCACATGCTGTCACACTGTAAACTGGGATTTGACAAAACACTGAACCTCCCAACTAGGAAATGTGACTGCTGTATGTGTAGTCCCAAATTCAATGTAATAATCAAACATCAAGCAGGTTTCTTAACTCTAGCAGTTAACACAGAACAACAAACAAAGGGTCAAATACTCACACGTCAGATGCAGTGGTTTGGACATGTCCATTTTCAGAGGATCTATCATGGCCTTCTTGGATGGAACATATTTTTTACCATCACGTTGACCTTTCTCCTGTTTCTTTGTGATCTGCCCGTCACACTGCCGATCTGTATTTGTATCAGAGTCCGTGGGGGCACTTTGCTTTGAAGCAGAGTCTACCTCCATCCTTTCAGAGTTTTCTGAGAGCTCACTCACTGGCTGAACAGTGGTCTCTTTCTCCACTGCTTGTGTGAATGCCACAGTTGCAGGTGTTTCTGCCATTTGTACCCCTGTTTGAGTTTCCTGTGGTGTGATCAATGTTTCAGTCTCAACAGGAGAGGCAGATTTAGTCTTCTCCTCTTGTGCATTTGGTTCAAAGTGTGCTGGCTGAGCCTCAGTCCCAGTGTCCAGTGGTTGATCTGTGGGTGCTGTGGTCACAGGGTTTGACCCACTGTTTTCCTGGGTAGGACTCTGCATGGCTCCCTGCCTCTTGGCTCCTCAAATGCACTTGCTCATATGTTTCTATGAAAACAGGTCCGATACAGACACACATTGCGACTGTTAACTAATTACACAAGTAAATCAGCTCTTATATGAACGCTTACTGGACACACAAAGCATGCTATTTCTTTTGCATCGTTTAAAGTTGTTGGACTACTTTCTGAGAAAGGCATCTTTTAAGAGGTTAAAAGCAGTGAACAGCAGCTTTGTTATTCACATGACGACAGCTGGGAAACCAGAGAATGAATGGGCTTAAAACATTTGTATTACAAAAGAGGACCGGTGGACATGGAGCGCAGCCATAGGAGGTTGTGGTATAACCCAAATCCAACACTTAATTCTGTATAAATAAAGAGCTGGGTTATGCTAACATTTGTCTTTAACGATCTCGCCATAACAAGCACAGATTTACAGATACTGCTAGCCTAGTTAGCCTAAATTCAGCGATTTGTCAAATCTGGGTGAAAACGTTAGCATTTCTGGCCTGTTACGGCACGAAAGCTGCTAATTATTCACTTACTTTGTACGGTCCACGTTTACACACACTCCTGTATGTCTTCATAAATGTATCAGGATGTAAATATAAGGTTACCCCTGCTGCCTCGTCCGCCCAAACATCTCCGCGTCGTTTTCGCACAAAGCCGACGCTAAGGTGCTGCAGATATTATGACGTCAGGTCTGACAAAGGCCGCAGAGGAGTCATGGGAGTTGTGGTTTGTTACAGGTCAGTCCTCCACAGGTTTGTACACTCTGCTTAAACGGAAACACAACCATACTACACAGCAGTTTTTATATTTCAACCAAGCTTATAATATATTTAGAGATTTAAATACCATAGAAATGACAAATGTCATGAACTAGTCAGGTAAATTTTATTTATATAGCTTAAAATTGCAACAAATCCTCAAAGGGCGCACAACATCCAGTAGTGGAAGTACTCAGATTATTAACTTAAGTAAAAGTACCAGTGTGATAATGTAAAAATACTCCACTGCATGTGTAAGTCCTGCATTTAAAATCCATAAGTGTGGTCAGTATAATGTACAAAGTATCAAAAGTAAAAGTAAAGAAAAAGGTCCCCCATTACTATAAATGATTCTACATATTTATGTGTAAGGGGCATTTTACCATTGTAGGAGATCAAGGTGGAGCTATCAGTATATCACTTGATAGGTAGTTTAATTAAAGGGTCCCCAACTTAAGAGCAGGGCCCCTCCAAAAAGTAACAAGATAAATCTGAAGGGTTATCTGATGAATAATGAGGCAGGGAAGAAGATAAAGTTCTGCTACAAACATTTATGATCATTTTGTGCTGTTATTCATTAAATATTGGATCATTTTACCTCTCTGGGCCTCAAACAGTTATCTAAATTACACCATCTAAGAATTTTGGAGAGCCTCTCATAGAAGGTTGTCACAGCATCCCCAATACACAGAGCTTGGTTTAATTTTCTGTCTGTGCGCAGTATGTTGCAGTTTTAAAATGTATTGGATTTTGCTTTAGGCGATCATATACATACCTAGATATTTGTACAATGTATTAAATGTAGAAGGGTATAAAGTAGAGCCTGTGAATATCTACTTTTCGACTCACACCACCCCCTGGAACACAAGCTTGGTGTTATCAGAACCCTGCAACACAGAGCTGATAACGTACCCACCAGCTCACAGGCCCAAAGGGTAGAACACAAGCACCTGAGAGGCGCCCTCACAACTGGACCTTTGTGAAAACTGCTTCTGCTTCCAAAAAGAAAAGTAGCAAAATGGTTGAGAAAGAAAAACCAAACAAGAGAAAACAACATAGTCATCCCATATGTGTCTGGGGTACCAGAAAAACTCAGGAGGATCTTCAACAAACACCGTATCCCTGTGTATTTCAAACCCAGCAACACACTCAGACAGAGGCTGGTACACCCCAAGGACAGAACAACACACACCTGAAAAAAGCAACCTGGTGTATGCAGTCCAATGCAATGAGGAATGCAAAGACCTCTACATTGGAGAAACAAAACAACCTCTGCATAAACGCATGGCCCAACACAGGAGAGCTAACTCCTCAGGCTTGGACTCTCCATCTATGTGAAAGTAGAGAAACCATCCCTCAACAGGGGAGGAGGCCTCAGACACCACCTATCTCCAATTTACAATGCTGCCCTTTCATCCCTTCCCAGGAGATTCAACAATTTAACCTCTAAGAGAAACAACTGTTCACAAGTGGCATGTGACTCCAACGACTGTCGTTATAACACAATAGGGCTCTAACGAAGTCGAAACCAACTCTCCACCGAGACAGTCGCTCTAACAACTGTCGTTGGCACATGGAGCACAAAGGGAACCAGTGACATCATCAGCCTTGTGAAAGCCCCTCCCAGAAGTTAAAAATACCTGGGTCTCCACACCAGATAGTTGGACCAGTCCCAGCCAGGTCAGGTGCGAGAAAGAACTGATGAAGCCTCTTGGATGAGAGGTGAAACATCTTCCTAGACAAATAACCAAGTCCAGTCGCTTTCGATTCAAAACTCCTTTGATATAAAGTAGAGGAAAGTAGCAGAAACTAGAAATACTCAAGTTCCTCAAAATCATATGTATGTAAGATATACTTAGTAAGTTTGCAACACCAACAAGACCTATATCCTTCAACCCTATGTAAATAAATTTATATTCTAAAACTGTTCTATATTTTATATACAAGTACATTATATAGATAAATGTGCAATGTACTAAATGTAGAGGGGGTATTACATATACTACTGAGACCACTGAACTAAACTACCTACCAGTATGTGTAAGTGACTGAAGTTTTGGGTCATTTTGAGAAATCAGTTTGTTTTGAGCTACAGTTTCTTTGCTTGTTTGTTGGGCTTCGGCTCGATACTGACTTAATTCAAAAGACTTAAAATAGCTTTGGTGAGCATGCGGGATTTTGATTTTATTCCATCACTCACATCTTCATCTGAGTTTCAGCCATCTCTATTGAAATCTTCACGAAGAGATGAAAAACGGAGAACAAGGTAGCCTAATAAGGCTGAATATCTCATAGATCACATGTCATAGAAATGAAAGTCTTACAGATAAAACGACATTTATTTATAATAAATGTTTACATTTGTAACTTTAGTTTGGCACTTTTGGCAAAAGTGGTAAAAGATCAGAAAAGTTATTTGTATATTGTGTGAAGAACTATGTAAAACAATAAATTTGTAGACTATTCACACTTCAAATATGAATATGAATATAAATATTATTCAAAATTATTGCAGCCACAACTCTGATATATCTCACAAATATTTCCCTTTAGCATAATGGTTTTATGCTAAACAGTCCACAAGTGTCATATACAGTGTGTGCATACACTGCATTGTGTATAACAGTCCAAAATACATTATTTTACCCCAACACATGAAGACAAACACTGAAAACATTTTGAATGCATTTTATTTTATTTAAAGTAGAATGAGGTAGCTTTACTTCAGTATTTCATTTCCTCCCCTTTCCCGCTTTCATTCCTGACATTTTGCAACATATAGTTTTGATCTCAGTTTACATATGAGCCATAAACATTAAAAACATGCAGTATAATCTCCTAGCATCAGACTGTTGAGACTTAGTCTGTTGTAGAAAATCATTATCAATCTCCACAAGAATATTTCACCTTAAAGGTGTGAAACACAGTGACTGAGATTGGAAACTTGAACTTCAAAATTCAAGTTTCACAGTAGTTTATTAACCCCTTGTTTCTTCACCAAAACCATTCATCTTTGACTATGAAAAGTAAAAAAAAAAAAAAAAAGGATAAAATAAGGGATAAAAGCTATTGACTGTCCCAATTTGTATCAACATTACTGGGGGCAAGAAAGGCAACAGTGTGAGAAAATAAATGCCTCTAGGATCCTTCATCCCTCAATATCATCCTGTGGAAAAGGCAGCTCCCCGGTAGCATGTTTTATATAATGCAAATGCAGGCTTGCCACATCATCAAAACCCATATCACATTCAAAACACTCCCATTCCCAGTATTTGTGCCCTCTGTACATATTTGTTTCCTGCAACTCACTCTTGTCCAACTCCTGTCCTGGTTGTGGTTGCACCGTTTCTGATTTCAACTCATCAGGTGGTTCAGACCCAGCCGTGCCCACCAAGTAATGTACAGGCTCTCCACAATCTGACTCTTCAGAGTTGGTATGATCCCCAAATGCAGCACCTTCCTTTTGAGTTTCACTTCTCACCACACTTTCTTCCTTTTCCTGCAGCTCTTCTATGTTTATATCCATTTCTGGCTCTTCTTGAACACTAGTGAGAACAGGTCTCTTCTTTTTAATCATTCGCTTCTTTGTGAAAATCCCAGAATTCTTGTTACCAAGAGGCATCGTGCTGGACCCAACATAAACTCTAAGATGCTTTTTTTTGTGTGTACTAAGATTTCCAGCATAAGAAAAGGTCTTTCCACAGAATGAGCACTGGTAAGGCTTTGCTCCAGTGTGGGTGTTGTAGTGATTCATAAGCTGAGCAGACGATTGGAAACTCTTGTGGCAAATGTCACACTTATGTTGCCTCAGACTGTGACTCTGCAGGTGTTTATCCAGTGACACTTCATCTCTGAAGCCTTTGGCACAACTTAAACACCAAAATGGTTTCTCTTTGTGAATATCACTATGACTCATCCATGACTTCACAGAGGTGAATTCTTTGTTACACTGATCACATCTAGGAGGTTTTGATTTCAGTTGTCTGCGTGACCTGTGAACTCTCATGTGACCAAGTAGCCGTGTTTGCCTGATGAATGACATCCCACACTCTGGACACTCATATCTATGCAAATTCTGGGCACTCTGATTTTCTGCCACAAGGGACCGGTTTTCGTGTAGCTGTTGATGTTTTTGGTAAGAAACCAGGTATGTATAAACCTTCCCACAGACCAAGCAAGCGTAAACTTTTTGAAGTTTCTTCTTCATTGAGGCACTTTGTATTAAATCTGAAGGATTTGTTTGCAATGAGCTGCTTGTGTCACACCCATCAGCAGCACCACCCATGTCTTCGTCTCCGTCTTCTCTCCCAGGGAGCAGTTCTGCTGCAGGGTTTCCGTTGTCTCCTGTCTGAGCGTCTTCCTCCTCTTCCTCCTCTTCCATGGCATGCTGGTGCAAGTGAGTCTTGAAGACTTGCCAGTGTGTAAACTTCAGTCCACAATCCTTACACACAATGCTGCACTGTTCGACTACAAAAGAAGAAAAAGAACAAATACTTATTTAGATATTTTATAAGAAGTCTTCAGTTAATGTATCACCTTTTGAACTTCATGTATATAATAAGCTAAAATATCATCTGATTTTGTCAATCATGTGGGAGAAATAATTATTCTATGATGTTCCAGCTGACAAATTGCAGTTTGGTAGAAAAAGCCTGGTAATTACTGGTAAGTTTACTAATTTTTGATTGCAGCAGGTAAAACAAAACTTACAAGCCTGAGTCGTGGCTCTTCTCTTCATCACAGTTGATCAGAACATCTTAACACTCTTCATAAATGCAATCTCAATATCAGAGCACCTCACTTTAAAACATTTCTATCAAGCATTGCTGACCATGTCCGTAGAGCAACTGTTTGTGACCTAAAATGAAGCCTGGAATGTGACACTAAAATTATTATGGTACTGGTACTGGTACTGGTACTGGTACTACTACTACTACTAGTCTGTAGATTGGACTCCAATTATTTTAAACTGGTACATTTGATGTACATCTTTAAATGAACACCATCACAATATGGAAACAGTAAATATTAAAAACAAGATAAGGCTGCAACTTATCTTTATCAATAATATATTGTTTTCTCAACAAGTCGATTAACATCTCATCTGCCAAATTTAGACAATGGAGACTGACGCTTGGAGACAGAGGCAATGTCTTGAAATGTCTTATTTTGTCTAATTTATGGTCTAAAACCAAAAGATGTTTACTTATTTATTTTACTGTCAAAAAATGAAAAAGAGAAGCAGCTAGAGCAGGGGGAGTTTTGCTTGTTATCAAAATAGATCTTTTTCCGGTTAATCAACTAATCAAACAGTAAACAAATGAATTGTGAGATGAAACACTGTATGAGCAGCAGACAAATTACCAAATGGGATAACAAAGTGGTTAATTTAAAAGAGGTTTTAAAACTTGTTCCGTTTTTAAATTCGAGGTATTAATTGATTTTCATTAAAAAAACAAATGTTTAATAATTATTTTTTCTTTTTATTACATAAGTAGAATAGAATTTTAATTCAATGTTTTTAATTGATCATTCTTTTTCAACTGATTATAGTTAAATATGGTAAATGTTTGCAGCACACTTCAGGATTCATACTTATGACATGCTTGTATGAAACAGACCAAATCATTTCCATATGAGGACTAATATTTTGTAGTGATGAGTGAACAAAATGCTCCTTTTAAGGTTATGTTACTTTGGTGAAAAATGATTCTGCTTTGTGATTAACAGATGTAATTCATGTCAACATTTATTTTTATGTCTAATGCTCTGCTGCATTGAGCATGTCCTCAAAAAATACCCCCTACGCAACCCACATCATTATCAATAATGACAAATCAGTCAGAGGACGAATGCCAATAGGTGAACTAGAAATATTAAACCAGACTAATGAGTCTACAAACATGCAGAACAACTAAGCTGAAGCTGAATTAATCAGACAATCCAATAAGTCACGAAAAAAAACGCATCAATTTATTTTTTACTTTTTAGTGAACATTTACATCTATTTTGTTCCAGAAACAGCAAGTTAAACAAATAGTCAAAGGATAGATTGGTCATCTAGGGGAAAAAAGCTTTTCATAAATTAATTTAGCAAAGTAACATCTCTTGTACGATACAAATAATATTTCCACTACATGGAAAGTGGTGCAGTAAACTACCAACTATGCTACATGAACATAAGCACTATTTTAGTTTAAGCAATGAATAATCTTTCCACAACATAGAATTCTAACACGGAAAAGGAAAGAACATCGGCGCTTATAAATCAATTAATGCAAACTATATTGTACATAACGTACAATAGCTCAGCTGCGCAATTTATTTTATGGTAGTAACTGGCTGTAATGTTGGACATCATGACATCTTTGATGGATTCAAATAAACGGTGCACAGTCTGGAATTTCTTGTATATTCATCTTTCTCTGAAATATGCAAATAGTACCTCATTCAGCCAAACTTCAGGCATTTAAAATGACAGCAGCAAAATTAGTTTATATATATATATAAATGTGTGTGTGTGTGTGTGTGCGTGTGTTGTGCAGAATTGTTTCATTTTCTTCATAAACTTCGCAATAATTAGTGCATCAACAGCACCATTACTTTTTCTGGGAACTTTAAATGGAAGATGACAGACACATGCATGCAAATGTTTTTTTTCTTTTTGATACATGTTGTTATGAACTTCAACACTTCAGCCAGTGATCACCAAAGATACTAACAAGGTTCAACTGACATTCATGACAGGTCTTTTCAAGAACTGTCAAATCAACTGGTGGCTCAGACAGAACTATGCATTTGTGACATCTCAACACAAATTCATGAAAGGGATTATTCTAACCATTTGTACATTTACTAATCCAGTGTAAGAGAAAGCCTGAGAACAGGAAAATAACCTAAGGAAATGCTTTTTTTTTTTTAAATATAAAAAAATTCAAATAATATAGGAACAAATAATGAAAACATGTATCTACCTAGCCTAAACAAAGGTCTAATAAAGAACTTTCTAGCTTAGCACATGTGGCAATCTCTAAAAGAAAAACATAAATCCACAATCTACAGTGTCTTCGTTTCAGCTTTTTTCAGTTTATTTGTACTCTAAAACGCTCCATGGGCATGTTCAATATAGTGCTGGTGCAAATCAGTTTCTTGACAAAAAGTAGTTCCACATTCAAGGCAAGTAAGGCCATTGGTATCTCCTGATGAGATAGCAGCAGGAGCATCACTCTGCCCTTTATAATCACCGATACATTCCTGGTGATGATCAATAAGGTCCTGTATTTCACTGAAGGTCCTGGGGCAAATGGAGCAATGATACGCGTCATTGTTACAGTGCTGGGTTTCATGTTTTTGTAATGCAGTTGGTGAAAGAAAGGCTTTGCCACAATGTTGGCACTTATGGCTACTTTGTGACTGGCTGTCTGGGTTAAGTGTAGGTCGGTTCAGTGTAGAAGATGGAAAGGACTTCCCCCTGTTGGCAGCAGAAGGGATGTTGGGTTTAAGAGGCTTTGAAGTCATAGCAGCACTGAGCCTATAGCGAACCTCATTTGGGAGACGACAGCGGACTTCATCATGCCAGGCAAGGTGTTGCTGCAGCTGATTCTCAGTCCAAAAGCCGTGACAGCATAGAGCACAACAATAGGGCCGGCTCTTTGCCTTGGTCTTATGGATGGATAATTGTTCCTCTGTTTGGAACGCTTTTCCACACTTATCGCACTTGAAGAGGCATTTGGCTGTATGCTCTGACAGACGGCTGAATGGCGGGGAAACCTCAGTTGTGGCTTCAGGAGTCTGGATCTCTTGCTTGAACTCCTGTTGTACCTCCAAGCATACTTTCTTATGGTCGAGGAGTGCGCCTGCCGAACTGCACTGTTTCCCACAGTCAAGGCATGAGACAGATTTCACAGGTGGGGAGGCAGATCCGGTTTTCTTGCTCCCTCTGTCAATAGGGCAATTTTTCTTTGCAATGAGATAACTGCCCTTCACTGAGGTGTTGTCTACAGCTGATGAATCCCCTGTATTTCTTACTTCACTGCTTATGGCAATGGACTCCTTACTTTTGCCTTTTGAGCTGAGCTTTGAGTGCGCCTGCCATTTGTGGGCACGCAGACCTCGTGCTTTAACAAAGGTCATAGAGCAGAGGGGACACTGGTGAGCTTTTCCCTTCAAGGTCAGTGACATGGATTGACTCCCACTGAGACTGATATCAACCTGTTCTGGGACCTGGTCTACTGAGACGAGCTGATCTCCTTGATGACCTGCAGCCTCCCAAATTTTACTATGCTCATTTTCATAGTGGATAGCTAGAAGCGAACCTTGTGCAAAGGTCTCATTACATTCAGGACATGAATTTTCCGTCAGTCTGCTGTTGCTTGCCACACTTTTGCTTGAATCAGAATCTGGCTCAGTTTTGGTTTGACACTGAGGATTAAATATCTGGTGCCGCTGGAGAACACAATGGTTAAAAAATTGTTTGCCACATCTGTTGCACTGAAAAGGTCCGTCCTCTGTCTTGTGGCTAACAGATTTCAAATCCTCATCTTTTAGTGAGGACCGTGACAATTTCTTTTCTTTGTGCCATCGTTTGTGGGAGCCAAGGGCTGAGTTGGACATGAATCGCCTTCCACATTCTGAGCAGTGAAACAGCCCTTTACTTGGCTCTTCCTGTTTAGGTTTCTTAAGCATTACTGACACTGCCAATTTTGCTTTTGTTACAGATTTGTAACCCTCAGCATGAATTCTTTTATGAAAATTCAAAGCTCCAACCACTGAAAAGCTTCTGTCACACTTTTTGCATTTGTATTTCAAATCTGTTGTACCGGTATGATCTTCCCCACTGTCCATTTCATTCTTTACTTCAGTATTAAGTGTTACGTGCTCAAAGCTTTTCTGTGTACTTACATCCTTGTGCAATTTTAGAGTTACATTATTTTCTATGGGTTCTGTCTTACAATGAACTGCTTGACTATCTCTTTTCATGCAAAGTTTCTGATGAGCCCGCAACGAGGCCTTGTTGTTGAAATGTGCGAGGCATGTTGCGCACTGGAGATCTTCCAGCATGACTGTAGATCTGGGTGATGACAGTGAACGCCCAATCTCATAGCCATGGCTTTTCATGTGAAACTGAAGTGCTTTGGCCCGTGAAAACAGCTTCCCACAGTCAGGACAGCTGTATGTGTTTTTTTTCAACTGCTCCACCTGATGCTGAAAGGATTTAATGGGCGGTGGGAGTAACTGGTCATTATGCACAACCTGGTGTCTGAGGAGGCTGGAAAAAAGACGGAACGACCTGTTGCAGAGTTCACATTTATGATTTCCATTTTCATGCTTTCGCATGTGCAATGCCATAATGCCCTTGTGACGAAACTTTCTACCACACACTGGACATGCAACCTTTATACTGGAGCGTGGATGTCCATTAACAGAGTGCAAAGATCCTGCAACACCTTTTCTCAGCCGTAAGTCTGTACACTCTGTCTGATTTTGCTTGTGGTGGGAATAAGCTCCTAAAGACCAAAAACCCTTCCCACACTGTTCGCAATGAAAAGTCTTTGGGCCTAGAAGGGTTTTCTTTGGATTGTATTCTTTCTTGGTGACTGAAATATTCTCTTTCTTTTGTGCGGAGCAGTTTTTCATATGGTTAAACAAACTAGCTGCATGCAAATAAGACATCATGCAATCTGGGCATTGAAATTGCTTTCTTTTGGGATGATGTAACTGATGAGAAACTAAAGCAGACAAACGTGAGAAGCATTTGCCACACTCACTACAAGTCAAGCTTTTCTTCTCTAATCCCTCTGTGTGGTGCAGTGCATCATTGCTTGTGTTTTCAGCATTGTGTTGCTGTATGTGACTGCAGTGTGCTGCATAGCTACTGGATTCATTGCCACATGTGTCACATGTGTAAACTGCCACTGACTGACCTTGTGACTGTTGTCTTCTCTTATGAACGCCATGCCACATTCTGTGAACGCGCAGTGATGAAGCACTAGAAAACCAACGGTAACACTCTGGACAATCAAATCTTTCCCCTGTAGTCTTATTCTCGGTCTCCCTCGCTATCTGTGCATACTGCTCGTCAGCCTGCTCGTCAGCCTGCTCAAAGTCAATTTGTACAATTTTCAAGTCCATCTCTGGCTTGGAAACAAGACTACTGGGGGAAACTTCAGTGTCACCATCGTCTCTTACTTCCTGATCTGATTCACACAGTAGCTCAAGATCAGGATTCAGGTCTTGGACAGGCTCGTCCTCAGATTCACTTGCACTGATCACTTGAACATTAAAGTCCCCAGGTTCATAACTTTCCATGTCTTCATCAGTCTCATTTTCTTGTGAGTCTTCTTCCGTAACACTGGTAGGAAGCACTCTATCTGAGTCCACATTTTCCTCCAAGTGCTCAGTCTCTTTTCTTTCACTTTCCAAACTTTTTTGTTGAGGTTGCAGAGGGGTGGGCACTTGGGCCTCTTTCTCTGTTTCTCTGAAAACATCTGTGTGATGAAGCTGATGGGAGTGAAGTGCTGAAGCCCTGGAAAACTTAAGCCCACAATCTTTACATTCAAAGGCCTTCTTCTGTAGCTGACACACTTGATGAAGAAACGACTTTGCTGGGGTCTCGTCACTGTGTGCCATGCGCTGATGCCTGTAGTAGAACGTTAGCGTCATGAATACTTTTCCACATTCCTCACATGAGAACCTTTTTGCAGAGTCATCTGAGTGATTAGCATGCCATCGCTGATGGTTGAAGAGGGCAATATGGCCATTGAAAGACTTATTACACTCACTACAGTAAAACTCGCTGCAGTTTTTCTTTGGTTTTTCTTTCATTTCTTCTGGAGAACATTGACTGTTGCGGCTAAATCTTTGATGTGTTTTCAGACGCAACAGAGCAGAAAAGGCTTTACCACATGAACACTTAAAAAGTTTTTCAGAAGTATCGTCTGCCAGAGTTTCAGGGTGTTTGGCTTCAACTATTGACTCTTCAGTGTGAAATGAATCCCCAGAGTTCCTGTTTCGTGACTTGACTAACTTTTCCTCATGACAACGACGGTGTGCATCAAGAGCTGAAGCACGAGAATAATTTCGCCCACAAGATTCGCACTGAAATGACTTCTTTTTCAAATGTTCAAGGTCATGAAAAACTGATTTCGAGGCTTGTCTGTGTGAGCGCTGATGGTTGAGAAAGTGTCCGATCACACCGTAACATTTCCCACAGTCTTGACATTCATAAGTGTGTTGCTTTGTTATTCCAGAATTCATTTGAACACCAGTCTCATTTTGGGAGGTTTGACCGTGGTTCGTCTCCATGTGCAAGAGGAATTCACTCAGTTCAACAAATGACAATGAACATAAAGTACAAAAATTAGCTGTTTCACTGTCCTTTTCTGGATCATGTAAACCATCCAACTGGTCACCTAAATGCACATGTTCTTGTAGGTGCTGATGGCGATGCTCCAAGTAGGCTGCCTCTTCTCTGAAGGCTTCTCCACAATCCTGACAGCAGAAAACCCCAACCCCTAGAAATAGAAAGGGGAAAATAGGAGGTCAAAGCCACTCCTGTTTCCAGAAAAAGAAAGAAAAAAAAAAAAAAAAAAAAAAAAAAAAAAAAATCACAAAAACAAGTGCAAATAAGGCCTTTATTTTAAAGGTGATTTGAGTTTACAGTATAATCAAACAAAAGAAGACTTTCCAAATTAAATGAAAAAAATAAATAAATAAAAATAGAACACGTTGATTTTTTCCCCCTGCAAACTTGATGGTACTTTGACAATCAAATCTACAACAGCCCTAATTTAAAAGGATATAGAATTAATTACAGCCATTTCTTTACAACAATAGGTTGGCTTATTATATCAACACTGACTGCATTTTAACCTCTGAATCAGAAAATTATTAAAATTATTTTGCTGATCAAAGCTGAAGTTGAAATTAGCAGTAAAGTGCTCTTGATAGGTGAAATTAAAACAGCCATATTTATGTCCATTAAAGCATTTCTTACTGACAGAAAGGCACAGTGATCACCTGCACATCTAGAAAAGCTTATTTTAGTTTATTCATACCAGCTGGTAGAAGAGGAAACAACAACATTTGAGATATTCTGAGGCTTTTGATACAAATAGTTAAATACACAATAAACCTGGAGTGAAAACAGTTTAGTAGTAACAACTTTGATGACCAAAAAACTCACCATTGTTGTCTTTTCAAAATCACTAAAAGCTTTTTTGTTTTTGCACTGCTGTGCCAAGGAAAACCACAAGTGACTCCCACTAGCTCCATCACTGCTAAGAGTGCCCTTGTACTTGACAACAATTTCAATTAAGTTCTAAATCCAACATGTGTACGCCGTTTACGTGCATGATTTACATGGAGAGTCCATATAAATTAAGGCTACCATAACCTCATAAGTACTTTGGCCTCTGCTCTGCCAAATTATCATTTGAGGCTATTTAAGTTTTGCTGGGCTGCAAACAGTTATATGATCTTGTCAAGCTCTTACAAAGAATAAACTTACACCCTAAGTTAACATTACTTATTATACCCTTCTTACAAATCTTTAATAGTCACACACTATCAACGGGTATTCATTTTAAACCACTTATCGCATAAAATGTGAGGTAAATGGAGAAAGTAGTACTTTGCACACACAACAGGTGCCTGAATACAGTACAAACTACATTATCACATCATCAGGTGTATGTTCCTGGTGGTCTGTATCACGATCTGCGTCAGGAAGACTGTTAATGAAGCAAGACAAAAAATTTAAGCCCATGAAGATCGGATATTCAAGATGAAGCCTGTATAGTTGTTGCTGGACAGTTAATACTGACAAAGCAAATACCATGAGAAAAAACAATATCCAATTTCCAAAATGGTTTGTTGCTCAAAAAATACTAATAATTGCAAGTCAGCATTTCATCTGTATGGTTTCCCCAGCTTGGCCTGGCCAGATGTTGAGAGTTGTAGCATTTTCCCCCAACATTACATGAGTATACCGCTTATAAACCATTTATTGTAAACAAGCTCCTGTGGCAACAGCCCAAAATCAGACTTAAATGCAAACATTCTTGATAAAAATCCAACATGTATACTACCAACACTTTGTTATCCGTTTCCAGACGGGTGAGATCCGCTTAGTCTGTTGACTGTTGCAAGGTTTGTTTGATAAACAGAGTATCAATAAAACACGAAAAAGCCAAAAAGCCAAAAAGATGTGGATATGCAGCAGTGCAAGTTGATGCAAGTTTATACTAAACTGTCGGCGTTTGGTGTTATTTTCGAGAGGTAACACAATTTCACGTTGCTCTGCTGAGGTTAGTGTAGGGGGTCACCACGCCTGAACATGCCGGTGCTAACAACCTTAACGTTTAAGTGGCGGCTGCCGGATACTTACTGTCACTTGCGATGTCCTCAGCCGATGGGCCGACGTTGTCTTCTGATGCTCCGTGTCCATCGAAAGGTTTATTGGCAGCTTCGTCCTCTGTGATAGCCGCGGCAGCAGCTCCGTCCATCTTGGTGTGGCTGTTTGACGGTGCTAGCTTTCTCTAGCTAGTCCTCGTTAGCATAACAGCACAACGGTTATTGAAGTTTTCCTTATCGACACAAAGCCAGTCTGAAAACGAGAGAAAGCGATGTAAGTGATAGCCTACTTCGTCACCGCGAAACAGAGCAGCATCTTTTGTTGTTTTCACCAGTGTGAGTGATGATGAACGGCGCGGCTAGCTGAGTAGCACACACACCTGCGCTGTGCGGCTGTGCATCTGTCGGCGGAAGTGGATTCTTCTTCTTCTTCTGTTTTGATTCCTCCTACGAGACTGGACCAGCAGCGATTAACTCTGCATATAAATAATTTTATCCCCAAAGGTTTATGCAAACAGCTTCTAAAAACACAAAGAAACTACCATTCTGATTCTGTTTAGATAATTAATTACATTTTTGCACAGTAACTGATTATTTCCCAGTAAAATTCACACTAAGACAGGAAGCAATTTAATTTTCCACAAGTACTTAAGTATGGCTTGATTATTTTAAACTATTTTATACTTCTACTGCACTACATTTCTGAGGGGAATATCGTACTTTTTACTGCACTATATTTGTTTGACAGCTTCTCTTTTTCAGGTTAGGATTAAAACACGTAAACTTATAAAACGTAATACATTATAAAACATTTAATACCTCATAAATAACAAGCTGGTTGGGCCATTTTCTACATTGAGTACTTTAGCTTTTAATACTTTATCTAAATTTTCCTAATAATATTTAATTACCTTAAGTAACGTGGATAGTAACGTCTTGAATGCAGAACTTTTACTATTCAGTACCTTTTTTTCCCACAGAAGCAGATCTGAATACCTCCCCCACCATTGTTCACTGCTAGTGTAATGCTGCATGACAGCAAATTAAATGGAGTGTGATGAAAATAATTTGTTAAAGTAGGCTTATGTATGGGGGATTTTAGTTTCAATTTAACAGATAAATGAAAGTGAGTCTTTGCTGAGCAGTTTATCCGTCAGGCAACATTTCAGAGAAAAAGCTGACATTTTATCAATCTTGATGCATACTTGTTATTTGTACTTATAATTTTCACCAACCAAATTTAAGACTACTTTTTCCACAATTTTGTTTCGTAAAAACAATGCTAATATTTAAATGTTGGTTAATCATGAATTAGGTTTAACAAGTGCTGAAGAATTTAACAAGTACTGCACAACACAACATAGTAACCAAAGGCAAGTTTTATTTAATCCAATATGTAGACATCATGGGAAATTCCTATTTCTTTCCATGCTAAAACAGTGGATAGAGGTAGAAGGGCACATGTTTTTATATGTTAAGACGCTGATTTTTTTAAACGCACAGGAACTGTTTTTTTTTTTTGTCTTTTTTTCTTCTTTTTTAAACAAATGGACCTTGCGTTTAATTTACAGTAGTAATGAAGATTTTCAGTCACTAACTGGGTCACCAAAGCTTCCCAAATGCCCATTTTTATAACAGAGGAGATGGGATTCTGTAATCATCTACATCTACAGTTGTGGAATTAAATCATTCATTATTCACAAATAATACATTGAATTGCACTCAAAAGTGGACTTCATTTTTATAAAAAATTGGTACATTCTAATCTGAAATAGTAATTCTGGTAAGAGATACACATTACATGGCACTCATCAGTTTACAGTAGGTGCTCAGCACCGCCACCAGAATCTGTTTAGAATCTAATTATCATGTGTATGACATAGTGAGAAAAATTAGCTGAATTTGACTGGATCGATTAGAGCAAAACATACATTTTAGATCGTGAATTTCATGTTTGTCTTGCCATTGTAAACAAAATTAATGACAAAACATCATGTAAATCCAAATTGAATTTATTACAAAATTCACTATTTGACAACAGTGTCAGAAATAATTGTGTAATGACACTACTTTCTCCCTCTTTCATCACCCAAAAGTTACATTCACAGAAAATACTTACTGTGAAATGACCTTAAGTGTAACTGTCACCGTTTGTTTTTGAATACTTTTGCTCTGACCAAATTATCAAGATGAGAACTTTTCTTACAAGATATTGGGACTCAGCCAGTGGTCCCGTGAATAAAAGTGCTTCCTAACAGGACTATACCGTCGTCAGCTTTTCACTGTATACTCTGACACAGGTCATCTGTGAGCACTACAACTGCTCCCCAAACTCTCCCCCCTCTGCCCCAAAAGCAAAAAGATTTCTTTACAGTATCTTAGAAAGAGTTGCTCTGTGTTTTGGGAGTGAGGTCACATTGTTGAGTCTACCTTAAGCACAAACTAGGCCTAGAATACCAAGACAGCAGACATGCAGACTGTACTCATTAAAGGCACACAGTATACTGTACATGAAGAAACACAGTTCAAATGGTTCAGGACATATGATCAGAACTATAAAAGTACTAATATTATCTAAATCTAAATGTCATTGGCAATAACTGAAATGTAGTTCACAGAAACTCATTAACCTGCAACCCTCAGAAGCTATTTAAACCAGAAAAGTATTTGGATAACTGATAATGCATTTTTTAAAAAGTGAAACTAATTTAATGGCACAAGTATACACCCCTCTATTTCAAGCGACACTGTGAATTAATTTAAATGAAACGGGCATCAAGTGTGCAGACTAAATCAAGTTTCACTTCTATCTTTTTGTTTCTAATGCCCATCCACTCAACTGGTCAAAGTGCACATCTGAGGGTCAAATAAATGAAGTTCCATTGAATAAAAATTATATATATATATATATGTATATATATAAAAACATAACTAAGTCTTGCTGCTATTGTAGAAATGTCAAATCTCTCCTTGTGCATGTTGCAAGTAATGCATCTGTAGATCAAGCTCTCGCGGAAGAGAGCACCCGCATATCATGCACTGGAGAAGTCGTTCTGGGGCAAAAGGCAAACGGGGTCCAAGTTTGTGAGGTTCTGTCCGCGGGGCAAGCTGAGGTAGGGGCAGGGTCTGTGGCATGTGTGGCCTCTCGCTCATGACTGCCTGTGGTGTGAAAAAAATATTTGGGTGTGGAGGTCTTGGAAGTGCACCAACTGCGACAGAGTGAAGAGGGTGAGGGCCAGGCAAAGCAAGAGGAGGGAGCGGAGCAAGTGGAGGTGAGAAAAAAGGAGAAGGCTGATTTATTATTATTTGAGTGCCTGTTACCATTGGTTGTTGCTGCAGCTCCTGTCCATTCCCTGGTTTGAGTTGCCCAGTGAGCAGTGTTTGAGGACCCACGGGATTACTTTGGAAGCCCCAAACTGGTGTTCCCATCCCCTGTCCAAACCGATGAGGCTCGTATTGAATGGAGATAGGAACCTTCTGTGTCGCTGTCTGACTCTGTACATTGGCCCAGCCAGATGACACCTGCTTTTGCTGCAGCTGAAAATCTTGATTATTTACTAATTTCTCAGGAGCGTTTATAGTCTTTGGAATTCCCAGTGGTTTTTGTATGTCCCACAAGGTGCTACCTACCCCGAGAGAAACAGGAGTTGAAATTGGCATAGCACTGCTTTGGTCTATTTGAGCTGAGGTGGATGCACCTGCTAAGCCTGAAGCCCACTGCTTCTGCGGCTCACAGCCGTTCCACGGCTTCTCTGGCTGGCTAACAGTCGACGGTATTATTTGAGGATTATTCATGTCCCATACTCTACTGTCCTCTTTTTTAGGCGGCGTGGATGGCTCCTTTTTTGTTGACACTGTGGCACCTGGCCATCTTGGCAGCTGAAGCTCTTGACCAAGCTTATTTGGTGAATTCCTTGAATTTGCCAGTGGAGCAGGTCTGACACTCCACAGAGCTGCCCCGTCAATGTAGGAGGTGGGAACAGAAAAATCATGTTGCAGAGAGCTCGTGGAAGCTAGCACTGTGGATGTAGGTGTATTACTCCAAGTAACGGGCTTGGCCTGCCTGTGCTGCTCCATCTCACTCACTGTTAAGGGGCTGGATTTTTTTGGCACAGACGCCAGGTGGGAGCTGACAACAGAAGCTGTATTCTCCTTCATGTGTGATGACTCTGAAGTCTGAGCAGATATGGGGCCTGACTGAGTTATCAAAGGGCTATCTGCCCAGCCTGAACTTCTATGATGGTGCTGCTGTAGGCCTGGTTGTGGAAGGCTGTCAAACTGTGCTTGCTGTGGAGCTGTGTGTTGCTGCTGTGATGATGGGACAGGCATTACCTCTCCACCATCTACCTTCCACTGCACCGGTTGAGGGTGTAGCTCGGACAGCCACGGCTCCTTCTGCTGCCTGCTTTGTAAATCCATGCGAGATGAGAGCATGGAAGACTGTGGCTGCACTGCCCTTCTGTGCAACTCAGCCTCTCTTATTGCAGAAACTTGAAAGAGAGATGGCTGAGAGTTAACCATCCCTGAGCCTCCCAATGGTCTGGACCAGCTCCACATGGGCCTCCCCCCTCTCCTCCCCCTACTGCCCCTGCCTCTCATCCTAGCACCAATTTGGAAAGAATTATACTGGCTGAAACCTTGGCGCTTGCGAGCATGAATTTTCTGGTGTACTAGCAGGCTGCTAAACCAGGAAAAAGTTTTGTGACACTCATCACAGCGATGAGGTCTCTCTCCTGTGTGTGTGTTCATATGATCACGGAGAAGATAGGCCAATCCAAAGCTTTTCTCACACAGGTCACACTTATGAGGTTTGTCACCATTGTGTGACAGCATATGATGCTGCAATTGGGTCTCGTCGCTGTAGCCTTTACGGCAGCTAGTGCAGCGGAATGGTTTCTCCTGATGCAGCTTTTGATGTGTTTTCATGTTCTGCAGGAAGGCAAAGTCCTTCCCACAGTCGGGACATTTGTATGGCTTCTTGCCTGTATGAATGATGAGATGTTGCTGTAAGTAGCTACTGAATCTAAAGCCCTTTCCACACACTTTACACTGATAAGGCTTGTCCTTGGAATGTATGCGCATATGTAGCTCTAACACTGAGCGATGGCGGAAGGTTTTCCCACATTCAGAACACTTGTACGACTTAATACTTATGCCATCACTTCTCAGTTTTGCCTGTATGTTATCACTACTTAACAGATTATATTGTTTTTTAGGTGGCGCTGCCACCTTTTCTAAATATTGTGCTACGGACTTGTGGACACTTAACAAATGTACATTTAAACTGGATTCATCACGATAAACACATGGGCAGTGTGGACAAGTGTGTCCTTTTTCCCAGTACTTGTTAATCTCCCTTGGGGGTCTGGGTGTTCTCTCCAGCGTCTCATACTCGGCCTCGTGAATAAGCATGTGGGCTCTCAAGTTAGCTGGTACACAGTAAGTCTGGGGACAAAGAGGGCATTTGAATGTGCGTTTCGGTTCCTCGCTCTGGTGTGTGTTCTCTTTCCCTAGCCCTCTAACTGCCTCCTGTATAGGCACAGGGGGCTGCTTGCAGGGCTGCTCACTGGAAGAGTTGGTTTCATGCAGTCTATGCTGGCGGCAGTGTGCCTTCATGTTCTGGGCAAAGGCAAATTTTTTGCCGCATTCAGGGCAACGGAAGGGCTTCTGGCCTGTGTGAAGATACTGATGCTGATGGAGGAGACTACTGTACTTGAAGGTCTTACCACAGATGTTGCACAGGTGAGAACGTGTGTTATCTGTGTGTTTGCGACGGTGGTCTTCCATGACAGAGTAGTGTTTGAAAACCATGCCGCACTCAGGGCACTCATAGGGCTTGAGGGCGGTGTGACATCGCTGGTGATAGCGCAGAGCCATGGTGTTTGGGAAAGTTTGATTGCACTCTTGGCATGTAAACATGCTCTCCTGGGAGTGGGTCATCATGTGCTTAGTGACTGACACCTTAAACTGGAACTCTTGGCGGCACAGGGGGCAGTGGTAAGGCTTTTCGACTGTATTGCTGCAGTTGTGGTCTCTCAGCTTATCCACTGTAGAAAAGATCCTCCTACATTCTGCACATTCAAAACTGCCTTCATCCATTGCATGCACCTCCTTCTTTGGAGTGACAAGTTGCTCCTCCTTCTCTTTATGTTCATTTCTGTGTTTAATGAGGCTGCTGCGGTGCTGAAAGGAAAGGCCGCATTCTTTACAGGTGAGGGGCAAGAGTTCATCCTCATGTGCATGAAAGTGGCGGTGAAGGTTGAACATCTCTCGGCGGTTGAACCTCTTCCCGCACTCCTTGCACACCAAACGACACTTTTTTGGCTTAGTAACCAAATCAGCATCCCCCTCGCGGTCTGCCTCCTCCTCATCTTCAACGACATCCTCTGTCCCGTCCACATATCCCACCAACTCCTCAGCCAGTTCCTTCTCTGTGCTCCTCTTATCATTGAGTAAGTTTTCCTCCTTGTGGACCTCTTTTGCATCAGTGCCAATGTTATGATCGACATGTGCATCCTGCTGCACTTTTTCAGCACTCTCTGTAACGTTACCGAGGTCTGGAAGAGAAAAAAAGCACATCATAATAATAACTTAAATACACAGCAAACAACTTATCTGTTGATAACCAAACAAACTGCATGCAACTAACACAGCTATCCACTTTCAGTGCAGGTAACAGTCTACGGTGCAGGATTGTGGCGGCTAGCTTGGTTTTGTTAAGGTAAATAACGTTAGCGGAGTTGACAGGGTGTACTGAACCTTTAGTGAGAGCTACAGCCCAGGTTAGCCTGGAAGCTAAAGCTAACAGTAAAACACATTAACACTGTTAGCATACCACACTTATCATTTTCGCCCCTCCGTGTTTTCGCCTCTTCATCGTCATCCTCAGTTTCGGACCAGTCGAAAGCCCGCTGGTCGCTGCCAGCAGCCTCGGCCATTTTTTCAGCCAGCGTTAGGTCCTCCCGTGAATTACATGTCGTTTTGTCGGTTCCAGCACCGGACTCGACACTAACCCCAGAATGGCTGGCAATATAACCGCCGTCGTTACCAACATTGGCTCTCCGCTCATCGTCGGGGCTCTCCGCGGTTTTATTACATGTTGTTTCGTCTCTCTGATTTAAGCCGCATCCCGACTCTACCGCCTCGGTCTTCTCCCCAGATGTTTCCACCTCCTCCGCAGGGGATTTCTGTCGTTTTGGAGACTCCGATGGGTCTACGGCGGCCATGTTTCACCCATGCACCCCCTTGTCCAGAGCACACAAGGATCACGTTAGCCAGCATGAACAAGGAATGAAATTTCCGGGCAAAACTTTCAAAATAAAACACTCATTGCTGGCAAACGGCTGAAGTTCATCATTCAGAAAATATAATTCAAAGCCCTTAAGTTATAACTTTCCCTGACTGCTACTGCTGCGAGTTTGTTGT
Organism: Trachinotus anak; assembly: GCF_046630095.1. Classification (NCBI taxonomy): domain Eukaryota; kingdom Metazoa; phylum Chordata; class Actinopteri; order Carangiformes; family Carangidae; genus Trachinotus; species Trachinotus anak. The sequence goes on along the minus strand of NW_027273883.1, from coordinate 16,079,921 downwards.
TGGACACACCAAACACTCTCTTCACAAGTTAATTAATTCAACATAAACTTTTCAACATAACTATTAGCAATACATCAACGTTTTTTATACGCACTGTGACAAATTCACAAGTGATCTGCTGGGTTTACTTGCGGTCCATATCTGGCTTTTATTAAAGTTTAGTTACATTTCATCAGAACAATAGCTATCTACAAAATATAGCTTGTGCAAAACTACGTAGATGATGGCCATATGCTTGTTCTCAGCAACTATCTACAAACACATCCATCATACTGCATGCAAGATTATAATAAATAGCCCCCACATACTTATGTATGCTTTTAAATTCCAAGAGAAACATGGTTTTAAGTCTGAAGCCTACTGTGAGGTTATGTCTGATGGTTTTTTTGTTTGTTTTTCATAATCACCAAAACTGGCAATTTTTTTGAATGTGATTTTTTTTGTCTCAAAACGCACTGAACAGAACACAGTCTAACTTTATTGTCCAACCAAAGTTGGCAAAGTTTGTACCATGACACTTAAAAAAGCACAAGCATACATTAGCAGGTAATTACAATAGCTGTATACTACAATGTATGGTAACAACTGCAGATTACAAGTAGTTTATGACAATCTAGTTAATTTATCAGGAGAATTGAGACAGTACTGAACTAGTTAGTACGAGCATCAGGAGCTTTGCAGTTTTTCCGCAAAGCATGTACAGTGACATGCATTTTAAACATCAGCACCTACAGTATGTTGTTGTCTGGGAATTGAAAGTGTCATTCGTGAAGTTGTCATTCCACAGAGGAAACTGTTTCTCACAAAGTCTTTTAGCACAATATGTACGTATGTCTGAGGAACCAAGCTAACGTTAAGGCCAACCCATTATTTAATGTGTCAAATTTTCTCATCCATTTCAGTCCTCTTTGAAGACAAATTTAAGTGCGAGATGATCACCAGTTTGGAGTGCACAGTAAAACTCCAAACAACTCAGTTTATTTTAACAGAAATACTGTCAATAGAAAAAGATCATAATTTCTTGTCACATTTTGATGAGGATGTGCAGGAGTTTTTAAGTACTCAGCGCCGTCTTCTGCGTCTGTGATCAACAGCTCTTCCTCGCCGTGGCCTCTGCACACTTCCATTTGTGTCTGTGGGTGGATCAGAGGGAAAAGTGCCATGTATGTCAGGGGACGATGGTGCAGGTACCACAGCTACAGCTGACTGATTATTTGGATGCTGGGTGATCTGCGGCTGCTGCTGTATTTGTGTTTGGTGCTGTTGTGACTGTTGTTGTACAACATGTGACTGCTGCTGATGCTGTAGCTGTGACTGCTGTGGTGTTTCATTTCGCTGTTGTTGTTGTTGTTGCTGCTGCTGCTGTTGTGGTTCTATATGCTGCAACTGCTGCAGAGCTGGCTGTGGCTGTAAGTGCTGTTGAGATGTTTGTGATTGATGCGCTTGTTGTACACGATGTTGCTGTGGCTGTGGTTGTTGTTGGGCCTCAAGCACTCCTAACAGCCTTTGTAAGAGGACATTGTTTTGTTGTAGACTGACTGCTAATGCCTCTTGCGAAGCAACAAGTGTTCTCATGTCTTGTCTGAAACCTTCCCCAAACTCCCGCAGACTCTTTTCTACCCGATTTCCCAGTTGAATTGCTGCTTCTCCTAACCCTCGCAGCTCATCTTCAAGCCAGGAGCTGCGTGGAGGGGCTTCAAGAGGACCCTGTTGTGCTCCAAGTGATGGCTGAGGACTGCTGGGCTGAGGGCTGCCATTGAGGAAAGGAGCACTGTAGAGTGGGGAAGGAGGCAGCCATCGTTCTGATGGAGGGGGTGGTCCAATGCCCAGACCTAATCCTAATCCTAATTTGTCCTCCATGCTGTTCTCTACTGGTTCACACTCAGGTTCTCCCATGTCTCTCTCACGCTCAGGATTGTCCTCGTCTTTCTCCAAAGCATCTCTCTCTGATCCTTCCACTCCTACACCTGTGAAAACAATTTTAAGTGGACATAACATAATGTTATCTTAGTTGCATCTATATATTCTACAAAGAAAATGCATCTGAGTAATTTATTTTACATATTTAACTTATTTTTACCTGTATCTGAGTCAGGGAAACATGGGAAACTGGGCTTTGGTCGGGTGTTTTGCTTTTGCCTGGCTTGCTGAAGCCTGGGGCTGGGCTGGGAAGGACGTCCAAGCATTGAGGCCCCCCTGCTGGATGGCAGGTAACAGCTGCGGTGGCGGGCATCTGCTAGCCTACCGCCATTGCGCCTCTTTAAGTCGTCCCAGCGCTTCTTCACCTCTCGAAGGGTACGCGGGACTCTGGACACAGCATTGACTCTCTCTAGGATTCCTGCCCAGATGCGCTCTCTCTCCCGCCGCCGGAGCCTCCCCGCAGGACCAAAGAGTTCTCCTTCACACCGAGTGACTTCTGAAACCAACACCTCCAGCTCTGCTCCACTGAAGCGACTCTTTCTTTTTCCTGCACCACCAGCAGCCAGTGCAGCTGACATAGCTCTGTCTGTAGAGATACAGGTGAGAGAACAGCCCAAAAGGGAGAGGGAAAATATCCAGCTAAATATAATGTATGAGGAAGAGAAATATGCTTTAAGAATGTCTTACTTTGTGTTACTTTTTACTGTGCTAATCCAAAATACATTCAACTATAACTACTTTTGGTAACATCAAGTATTTATCTCAATTTAACAATATTATAAGTTAATTATAAGTTTTCATGTCATTAAATCATTCTTCTCTGCAAAATGCTGCAGGTGTCTGCATAGATAAAATCTATTAATGCATATCCTGACTTTACTTCAGTACACTTGTAACACTTTATACACAATAAAATAATTTTATGAATTATTTCTTATAAGTGTACTTATTTTGCACGTTGTTCCCATTAGGCTCTACATGCTCTACAGTTTATAAATAAACAAGGACCTGGTCCATCCAGTTTCCCATAATGGTCTTAATCTCATTCAGGCTTACTTTGTTCAATGGACAAGAGGTCATCTGAGGACATTCCAGGTGCCATGATGTTCGGATGCACGACTACCACATTGAAGGGGAGCCCCCCAGGTAATCCACTGTTCTGGTCACAGCTGCCCTCCGAGTCCTCATCCTCCCTGGGGAAGCCGTTTTCTGAGGCTCCCCCTCCAAAGGGTCCCTCCGGAGACTCCACTTTGATGTGCATGGGAGGTGATTGCTCGTACAGCAGCCCCCCCTCCTCGTAGTACTCAGTCATGGGTCAGACCTGATTTACAGCAGAACTGACTGGCGGGCCAATTCTGATTCTGACAGCTGCTTCTCCATCAACATGAGTTCAAGGTATAACTGAGCCTTCTGCTAAAGACATTGCAAGTCTTCAGTATACTGCATCAGATAACTATGAGCTGCCACACACACACGAAGGTGATTTCTTAGGAAATATAGACTAAGTATCTGTACATGCTGTTTTTAAACAGTATTCCTGAAATTATTCAAGTCATTGCTGCAGCTCATTGAGAAATACAATCATGTTGTGTATGATTGGAGCATGAAGTCCACAGACTTTTCCAGCTAGCTGCAGCCCCTTAAATTCATTTCTGTCATTTCCATGTATACTGATAGGTTACTGAAAACATCTGTACAATGTGTAAAAACACCTGGAGCAGGCTGAGAGCTACATCTGAACGTCCAGCTGTGTTACAGCGAGAAGCATCATCCAGGCAGAGAATCGCCTCCAGAGCTGAAATACAACAACAAGACATAACACTGCTTACAACTGCGGTGCATTTTTGAATATCCACGTTCGTATTTCTCAGGGACGATCACTTCTGTATTCTGTCGCATCGATGCGCATTTTTTTCTGCACCACATCCGCAATGGTTGCGCATTCCGCATACATTAGGTGCTGATCTTGCAATGGAGCTAGCTGTTAGCTAACGGCTAACCACAGCTTCAGGTAAAGCAACAGCTTTATCTGAACTGCCAGCGACAACTGGGCGGAATTGAAGAGAAAGCTGACGTTGTTTTGTGTTTCTTACCTCATGATAACGGCACATGGGAGGCAAAACAAAACCAAAACATAATTGGTGCAGCTGTTAGCTCAGCAGCCGATACACAAACCGAGCGCAGTCGCTTTCTGTTGACGTCACTGAACGGGGTCTATTCAGGACCAATCACAGTTCGGACGTGTTGCACAAACGGACCTTGGTTTCATTTGTACTGGTCACGTAGTTTTCTCTAAATTCATAGAAAGGAGCTTATATGCAGTTGTTCATTCAAAACAAGGGCCCCTGGAGGATTTGAGTAATTCCGTCTTAATTTTAGGGAAATAGAGACACTGTTAAATGGTGACCCCTCAGATAAATTAATTCCAATTAAAACCAGATTAGCTGAACATGCAAAAAATATGACGTTTGTCCAGAGGCAGTTCAAAAATAAAGAGAATAAATATGTGATATAGAGAATAACGTCTCTTGATGATGACTTAATGAAGGATTTAAGTAGAGCAGCTCTATTCACAAAACCTAAATGACAGTCGCAATATTTTGTCTTTATTTCCCCTATAACCCATACCAGTTTACATCACATCTTTCAGAAAACTTTCTGGGACCTTCTTAGAAATGTACCTAATATATAGTAAATAGTAAATAATTTGATTTTTAAACTATAATAATTACTGACATTCAAAAAAGTAATATGTTGTAGATGAACGTTGTGGAAAATCCCCCTGATAATCAGTCACCTGTTTATGTCTAATATCACTGCAACTACACACTTGACAAATGAGTTTGGTTTGTCTGTGTCCCTCCACCCTTGTCTAACGTTGTCTTCCTATTTTTTATTCAGTATTTAATTCATAGGCATGTATTTTAAGACAATAGTACTAAGGGCTGTATTTCTTAAAAATAGATGACTCATGGAAATTCATGTGTTCTTCTTTTTGACCAAGCTGCTGTTTCCCAGGTGGGATAATATTTAAACATAGTTCACAGTGCATGGGAAAATCCTTGAGAGAGGGTTAGATAAAGAGTTGTCGAGTTAGCTACTCAAGTGGTATATAAGCCCACTCATTCCAGTCCGGTGGTGTGTGAATTCACTAGGTACAGATCATGAAGTACTTCATTCTCCTGGCCCTGTTTGCTGCAGCTTGTAAGTTCTTGAATATGTTGTTTGTGTTCTTTTTAAGTTTGGATAAGTTTGAGAACTTAAAACTATCATAACTCTCTTTTTATATCCAAGTTGCTGCTCCCATTGAGGACGAGGATGACAAAATTGTTGGAGGCTACGAGTGCAGAAAGAACTCTGTGCCCTACCAGGTCTCTCTGAACGCTGGATACCACTTCTGTGGAGGCTCCCTGATCTCCAGCACCTGGGTGGTGTCTGCTGCTCACTGCTACAAGTCGTGAGTATAGATTCCAATAAAACCATAAGCCTGTCAACATTCATGATGAAACTACTTCTTCTGGTTCAAATTGGAAGAATTGTTTCTCCAAACACATGGCGTATACTGGTCACCACACTACAAGTGAAGATGAATGAATTTTTACCCTCATGCCTCTCTCTCAGCCGCATCCAGGTGCGTCTTGGTGAGCACAACATCGCTGTCAACGAGGGCACTGAGCAGTTCATCAACTCTGCCAAGGTCATCCGTCACCCCAGATACAACAGCCGCAACCTGGACAATGACATCATGCTGATCAAGCTGAGCAAGCCCGCCACCCTGAACAGCTACGTCCGCACCGTGTCCCTGCCCTCCAGCTGCGCCAGCTCTGGCACCCGCTGTCTGATCTCTGGATGGGGCAACACCAGCAGCTCTGGAAGTCAGTAGAGTGCTGCAAACATATCTGAAAGACAACTTGCTAGAAGTTAGTGTATGAACAACATCACATCTTGTTTTTCTTCCTCTCTAGGCAACTACCCTGATCGCCTGAGGTGCCTGGATGCCCCCATCCTGAGCGACAGCAGCTGCAGGAGCTCCTACCCTGGACAGATCACCTCCAACATGTTCTGTGCTGGATTCCTTGAGGGAGGCAAGGACTCCTGCCAGGTACCAGCTAAAGTCATCATCACTGTTTCTCCAAGTGGACGAGTCAAACTTCACAACACCCCTACTCACGTCTTGTTTTCTATCTGTGTCCTGTCAGGGTGACTCTGGTGGCCCCGTGGTGTGCAACGGTCAGCTGCAGGGTGTGGTGTCCTGGGGTTATGGCTGTGCCCAGAGGAACAAGCCTGGAGTCTACGCCAAGGTCTGCAACTACAACTCCTGGATTCGCAGCACCATGTCCTCTAACTAAAGAATGTCAGTCCATGACAGTTTCAATAAAAATAAATTATAAACATGAACCTCACTCTCTGTTGTTCCCTGTTTTGTGCTATTGAATAAACCAATGAAGAGAAGCAGCAGGAAGGGAAAGAAGAGAAGTAGCATCTCTTCTCTCTAGAAATGAGTAGAAGATAAAGATAAATCACTCAGAACTCTGCATAAATATGAAAAATAAATAGAATATGAAAACTATAAATCTACATATCGAAAACGAATAAAAGTGCTGCAAAAGGGGCGGCCCGATAGTGGAGTGGTTAGGGGGCGTACCACATGAGCTGATGCTTCTGGCAGGTGAGTGCTGGTTCGACTCCCGACCAGCCCGACTCTTTCCTATGTGTCATTCCCCCTCTCTCTGTCACTCTCTACTGTCCTGTCAAATAAAGGCAAAAATGCCCCAAAAAAATCTTTACAAAGTGCTGCAAAATGAAATAGTTCTCACCAATATTTGAGAAAAAAATACCTCATGAAATAAAAATGAAAAGGATATATGTGTTTCTGCACGTCAGCAATTAAAATGTTGAAAAGGCAGAGTTCTGTACTTGCCAAATAAACATTAAGGGATTGTACAAGACTGCGCGGCATTAGATGGATTTTGAGAGAATGACTGCTTAAGATTTCTTGCTTCATAAATAAAGGTAAATGCAGACTGCTTAATGTTCAAATCACTAAAAATATATATTACAATTTAAGGTAACTCACTCACCTTGGACGATAACTACTGTGCTTATTTCATCACCCTCAGGATATTTAAAACAAAAAGAAAAATGTTGCCCTGAGATATATATATCCACGTGTTTGCTTCAGTTCACTGGTGTGACAAAAGAGGACAGTAATAAATACTGTATGGGAACCTATGATTTCACATTAAGATTCAGATGTTGGGTCATCACAGCATCCACAGTTATTAAAAACAGAAGCAGTGCAAACAACCCCTGAGACATATTTGAGGACAAGTGTTGTTCCCATTAAAAATAGAGAAATTAATTAAGCATGAACACAGTATTAATAATAATGATGTGTGACAGTAATGGCACAGAAGAATTTCTTGTACGTTTGCCATTAGACTGCATTAAAAAAAGCAGTTTGAATATTTTACACGAGTCACTACCTTGTTTGTAAGTAAATGTTTTATGAAACACAGCCCTAGGAGAGAGACATTTAAATGAAAATCTTTAAATAGAAGTTTAGGTGAAAGCATGAACACTATGAATTAAATACTGGCCACTGATGAATACTTTCAATTTAACGTTAAAGTTGGTGTTTTCCTCCAAATTACTCTTGCATGTGGCTATGAGATAATCCACTGTAGTACAACCCACTGCAATCATTAAAAAAAAAATTAGGTTATTGTTTTGTTTTTTTTCATTAATCAAGAGTACATGACTGGTTGTGGGACTAAAGCATACATTGTCAATGTCGTGGCCCTCGTCTTCCAGATGTGTTTTCACACAGGCTGGTCAGCAGCAGAAAGATGAACATGGAAGTTCATGTCCTTGGTCAATCAGATAACAGAGGGACAGAGTGGGTTTAAAAGGACCTGCAGTGGAGCTGAACAGACACTGAGGCTCAGACACAAACCACCATGAAGGCTTTCATTCTTCTGGCTCTGTTCGCAGTGGCATGTGAGTATCAGTATTGGTTTTTACTCAGTTTTGAAAGTAATTTTGTTCATTTTATGACAGTGAAGGACTAAAACACATTTTTTAAATACTAATTAAGAATTCTTTGAAAATTGCTGTCCTGCAGAACATAAACTGTGTCTATTTCTCTACTTTTATCAGTTGCCGCTCCCATTGAGGACGAGGATGACAAAATTGTTGGAGGCTATGAGTGCAGAAAGAACTCTGTGCCCTACCAGGTCTCTCTGAACGCTGGATACCACTTCTGTGGAGGCTCCCTGATCTCCAGCACCTGGGTGGTGTCTGCTGCTCACTGCTACAAGTCGTGAGTATAGATTCCAATAAAACCATAAGCCTGTCAACATTCATGATGAAACTACTTCTTCTGGTTCAAATTGGAAGAATTGTTTCTCCAAACACATGGCATATACTGGTCACCACACTACAAGTGAAGATGAATGAATTTTTACCCTCATGCCTCTCTCTCAGCCGCATCCAGGTGCGTCTTGGTGAGCACAACATCGCTGTCAACGAGGGCACTGAGCAGTTCATCAACTCTGCCAAGGTCATCCGTCACCCCAGATACAACAGCCGCAACCTGGACAATGACATCATGCTGATCAAGCTGAGCAAGCCCGCCACCCTGAACAGCTACGTCCGCACCGTGTCCCTGCCCTCCAGCTGCGCCAGCTCTGGCACCCGCTGTCTGATCTCTGGATGGGGCAACACCAGCAGCTCTGGAAGTCAGTAGAGTGCTGCAAACATATCTGAAAGACAACTTGCTAGAAGTTAGTGTATGAACAACATCACATCTTGTTTTTCTTCCTCTCTAGGCAACTACCCTGATCGCCTGAGGTGCCTGGATGCCCCCATCCTGAGCGACAGCAGCTGCAGGAGCTCCTACCCTGGACAGATCACCTCCAACATGTTCTGTGCTGGATTCCTTGAGGGAGGCAAGGACTCCTGCCAGGTACCAGCTAAAGTCATCATCACTGTTTCTCCAAGTGGACGAGTCAAACTTCACAACACCCCTACTCACGTCTTGTTTTCTATCTGTGTCCTATCAGGGTGACTCCGGTGGCCCCGTGGTGTGCAACGGTCAGCTGCAGGGTGTGGTGTCCTGGGGTTATGGCTGTGCCCAGAGGAACAAGCCTGGAGTCTACGCCAAGGTCTGCAACTACAACTCCTGGATTCGCAGCACCATGTCCTCTAACTAAAGTCACTTTACAGTCATTTGTTGTTAAGACAGGAGAGTGTATATCCCTTTAATAAATAAATAAAACTCAATACTCACTCATCTGTTTGGCTTCTTGGCAGAGCACTACACATTGCAATCAATCTCATGGACTTGGGCCATCAACACATGCTGCAACAGCGCTGTAATTAACTCTGAACGAAATAAACCTATTCTTTTTTAATTCTCCCAAGGGATTAAGGAAGCATTTACCTAACTAGCTTTTTTAGTCTACAGGTATAAAATCTGACCCACTGTATATACAATTCTCATTTACAAGTTACTTATCTTATCAGTTTATGTAAGAATAAGTCCTTCTTGCCTTAAACTTCAGCATCATATCGTCAGAAAAAATATTTTGGGATTGCAGCAGCAGCATCTCATGGTTATCTTCAATGTAAAGGTGCTTAACTATTCACAAATAGCCACAAAACCTAACCATGAAATAACAGGAACAATCAAATATGAATACAAAAGTGACCTTTATTGTTTTTAAGACAAACTATAGCATAAAACTATATACAACAGATCAGGGTGCCCATGTGCGAAACATCTTTTGAAGTACTGATTTGTGATTTCAACAAAACCAAGTCTGACATCAAAGCATGGAAATGTAGTTTTTCAGAGGCATTAAACAGCAATGGATGTTCAACCAAATTCACTTTGTGAGACAGGTGTGGACTGTGCATTTGTCAGTATACTGTCTAGAAGATTTAGCATAACTTGATTTCAGCCATCATATTACAGGTCCACAACAGAGCACACTCTTAGACAAACATGCTGCATGACAGAAGCTGACACTCACACTTCTTGTCGACCACAGGAAAACAAATTTGGAATCAGTACAACACATCCTCTGATACATTTTGAGCAACAGACTGACTTATAAGAGACCTGTGTGATATTGATATTTGAGATCAATTTCACAGTTGTACAACAGTAAGTGAATGCATCATGAATGATGCGTATTAGTGTGTTAGTTCAGTAAAATTACTATTTACTAAATAGATCATAATATTCATAGACAACATCATGAGAAAATCTGCACATTTAATATATACTCTTGAATGTATTGCTGCAATGTTTTTAATATTTATTGTTGTCAAGTTTGATAAACAAAACTTTTGTGACCTCTGATCAGTTGTTGATTTTGGCACACAATGGATGGGCAGTGTACTTTCCCCAAATATAAATAATAATAATAATTAAAAAAAAAAAAAAAGAGGCCCGGAGGATGCAGTGTAACCAGATGAAATGAAGATTCAAAATGTTTCAGAGGTTATGTCACAATGATCATCCATTTACATACAGTACAATTTCAGTGCTCAAATACATTGTTATATGGCCAATTAAATTATTCCAGGGCTGAAAGTGGGTGGCAACACCCCCCTCCCCACCCCCCAACACAATCCTCCTTTAAGTACTTTTACATTTTCTCTCCATCTATATCTCCTCTGTTCTTTTTGATTGACAGAAATGTTAATATAGAAACCAAAGAAAAGCTTGTTGCCTAATGAACTTCATTAAAACAGACAGCTTCATTACTTTGTACATTCAGTGTACATCTTCATAATTTGGAAACTGATAAACATTATTGGTTTAATAAGCGACTGAACAAATCTTCCAAATCATTTGAGTTGCCCTAAATTTTCCAGGTATGTAACAGACAATGTTTTTTTGTTTTCTGCTCTAGGACTACAGGGCCCCTGTATTAAACAATGCAGAACAGTTCATGTAAATATAGAAGGGGAACCAGATCTCCATTTAGGTTATTACACCTGGCCTCTAGCATGCTGCAAATAGTGGTGATAAAGGTCTGAAATGGCAGGATATGCATTACCACACACAGCGCACTTAATGCCATCTGAAGATCCTTCATTTGATATGCTGGCATTCTGGGTTGCGTGTCTTTTCACAGTTCTCAAAGGTGTAATGGGTTTTCCAAGTGCATGTTCAACTATACTGTCATGACTGGATTCTCTATCTTGGACTGAATGTGTGCTGCTGGGACACAGGGAAGTTTTATCCAAATCAAGAGCCTGATTTTGGACTAAAGAAACCATGGGCATTAGAGGGGACGATGGAGGAGCTGGTTCTGGATATTTGGATAAGGGGCTCAGGAGAGAGCTGCTGTCCTCAGGTTCAGGACGAAACATTGCTATATGGTTGTTCGTGGAAGGGCTTAATGTTTTCTTGTTCACTTGTGTACTATGATCATCTATGGATAAATCGAAAGCAGAGTCCTTGTGAATGTCTTGCGTTGAGGAATGGCAGAGCTGGTGGTTGAACAGCAAGTCTAGAGTCTTAAAGCTGCTTCTGCACTGCTCACATTGATAAGGCAGAAACACTTTCTTAGGCCTGACCTGAACCCACTGGAAGTCTGGGTGCTTGCTCATGTGTTTCCTGTAAGGCTCTACAAACCGAAAACCTTGCCCACACTGAGGACAAGTGAAACGGCCGCGTCTCTGTCGGTGGACTCTCTGGTGATGCCAGAGTTTTTTCCAGTTTTCTAGAGTCTTACCGCAACAGGCACAAGTGTAACCTTGACCTGGGGCGTGAGTCAGCATGTGGGCTCGGAGTCTGCCCATGTGTCTGAATAGTCGCCCACAGCTCGGACATAGATATTTCCTGGGGTCGGATCTGTTATCTAGTTTGTTTAACTTAGACACGAGGTGTGAGAGATGGTGAGCCGGTATGACTGTGGACTGGAACGGTTTCTTGAGGTTAGCATAGCGTTTCTTGCGGCTGGTTTGTGTCTGTTCTTTCTGTGTTTCACAGTTTGCAGCTGTGAGAGGAGAAGCTGAATTGTGTCCTGATGAACACCTCAGAGCAGGCACTGTGTACTGTATTAATGACATTGTCTCTTCCTCCTTTATCGCTGAGCTGGAGGCGTTTCTCTCTCCCATGCACTGATTGCGATGGGTGTTAAACTCAGAGAGCACACCAAACAGCTTGTCACAATACAAGCAGCGATAAAGCTTTGCACCAGTGTGGGCTCTCATGTGACTGTTGAACTCCTGCAAATGGTCAAAGACATTCTTGCAGATGTGGCACGTGTACGTTAGAGAAGGCTTTACGCGTCTGTTCGGTTGTGAGTTGTCGCCACTTCCTGTAGGTCTACATGTGTGATTTTTTGCATTGCTATAGTGAGTGAATGACTTTTCACAGCGTGTGCAGTTGTAACGCTTCACAGACCAGTGTGTCAGCTCATGAACGCGGAGGAAATAGGCCTGACCGAAAGCTTTGCCACATATATCACATTTATAAGGCTTCTCCCCTGTGTGGACACGCACATGACGTATGAGGGCAGACTGAAATGGGAATGTTTTACCACAGTACTGACACACTTTTCTTTCTCTCTTCTCTGAGGAAACTGGTGTATTAAGTCCCTGACTGTTTTCACGGTCGCTCTCTCTGCTCCGTTTTTCAGAATTCTTGTTCTCAGAGTCCTGGTCCAGCTCATGTGCATGCATCTTCATATGAGAGGCATACTCAGAGCAAGAGAATTTGATCTTGCAAAATGGGCATTTTTGATATATATTGCTCTTTCTGTGCGTCTTGAGATGAAGATTTAAGTTTGAGTTTTTGCTAAAACCTTTACCACATTCAGGACATTTGAAAGGTCTCTCCCCTGTGTGAATCCGCTGATGGATGATGAACTGAGACAGGAATTTAAATGTACGACCACAGTAACCACATTTCAGCAGAGTTTTACCTCCTTTTTTAGTGTAGATCACATTTGTGTCGACATTTGGTTGATTATCTATGTCATCATTGTCTGCTTTTTGTTCAGTTTCAACGGTGCCTTCATGGCCTTCTTCAAGCTGCTCACTCGGTAACAACACATGATTTATTCTCCTCCTCCTCTTGCCGCCTCTCTTGCGCCTGAAAGTGTTTCGCTGACTGTTCGGACCCTCAGACTTCACTGTGGTTTTGGCACTGTACTGTAAAGATTTAGGACTGTTTGACTCTGACACAGGATTTAAATTATCCAGTTCTACCTCTATATTCTCAGTTTTCACAGCAGGGGGGCTCCCAACAGGTTTAAGTGTTTCTTCAGAGGATGTCACAACATCAGTACTAGAGGGTTCTGTATTCTGTAAGTTTGCATTCTTTGGAGAGTCAAGATGGCTTTTTGATTGTAAATCATCGCTGCCATCCACATCCACTGACTGTTTTATTTTAGGTTCGTCACTCTGAGTAGGACTTGTTAAGCTTAGACTGTTCAAATCCTCTGAAGGAGTAACTTCAGGCTCAGCTGCTGCCTGGGAACTCAGTGTTCTTTGTGGTGATGCGCCTTCCTTTAGTTCTGTTTGTTGCACCTGATCTTCCCCAGACTGTGGGGAGCTGTGACTCCTCTTTCCATCTGCATCAGTCCCTTGTTTGTCAGCATTTAGTTCCACCTGCTTATCTGTCTCTGCTCCCTCCACATAGCCTGTGTCATTGCTCAACACTGACGTGGTCTCCTGGGAATCATCCAGTCTGGACACCTTAGCTGGAACTTGCTGATCGGCCAGTTTAGGCCTTCTTCTTTTAACAGCTTGTAAGTTGGATGTGTTACGATTTTCTGGAGGAGTCAGCTCAGCTTGCTTGGGGTCTACCCTGCTGTCAGATTCAGTGCTTCCCTCTTGTGTCAAAGGTTGCTGCTTTCCTCTACTCCTCAGCCTCCGTGCAGGACTGTTAATATTATTAACATGAGCGGAAGCAGCGGGGGCACTGGCAGCAGCAGCCTTAGCAAAGGTGTTTTTAAAAGATGTGATTTCTATTTTTTTTGGCCTTCCTCTTTTTTTTTTTTGTAGAGCGCCTTCTACTTCATTATAAGAAACTGTGTGAGGATCAGAATTATTGGTTAAAGGACCATCTACAGCATTAGGCACATCACCACTGTTGTGGTTTTCTAAGCATGCTGGCAAAGGTATTGTCGTGCTGATCTCCTTGTGCTGAACTGCGTCAAGACCAGCAGTGTCTGAATCTTCTTTGTCTTCAGTCAACAGAGGTGTTCTTTTACGAGGGCGTCCGCGTTTTCTGCGGACCTCCACAGGCTGTCCATGACTGTCTGTTGTCGAGCTGCACACTATTGCAGGTGTCGCTTGAGGCTTTGCATCCATCCCTACCTGTGATGATATGCACTCATTCTGCTGACTATTTGTTCTGCCTACTGTTTCAGAGTTAACATGGCCATCAGGCTCCAGGTGGGCTGATGAGCGGCACTCAGAGGCAGTTTCAGTCAGTTCTGTTGCTTTCATTTCCTCTCCCCACCTGGAGTCCAGGTCTTCCTCACTGCATCTCTTATCCTCAGGTATCTGTGAAAGGAAAAAAAGTATTTGTCACACATGTAACAATGGTAATGTTGCACCTATCCTAAAATACATTATATACAAAAATAAAAACATAATAAAAAAGCGTCATGCATTCACTTGAAAAAAAAGAAATCAGCTTTGTCTTTTTTTTCTCAAGAGAATGCATTATGCTTCTGTAACATAAATATAGAAAAAAGCACGAATGTTAATGTCTCTATAATTTGTTAAACTATACATATATATATATATATATATATATATCGTGACAAATAAATACATCTATCAAAACAGAGTCAAACTATATAATTAAATCTGTAGTTTCATTTACGTACAGCCTTCAAATGCCATTGGACCTACATAAACATTACATTATAATTCAAAGCCCTTCAAGTTTAGAAGTTTCAATGCAGACAGTTCATCCATATTCCATTTACAAATGTTACTCCAAAGATTATGCTGTATACTGTAACAGACGGCATAATTTTTGGGGGGATATGTCTATTTCTCTTTCTCACTAGCTACCTGCTTGCAGTCCGAAGGAGCATGAATGGAATTGCGAGGCTGAGGTGTCACAGAAGTTAACTCAGAGACTGTATTTTGGTCACTGCTTCCTCTGCTGAAGGACATTTTACTCCCCATGTCAAGAGTCTGTGGATTAAACAGTGACAAGGAGGTTGTAACTCATAAACATGGTGACATGTTTTCCTACAGCAAAATGCTGTCACGTCACAACGCCTGAACTAAAACGTAATTTTTCCTGGACTAAAAAAATCACAATTGTCCATGCTATGTTAATTTGTCACAATAACTGGCTGCATTATGATTGTTCAAAGGTAATAAACCCCCCCGTCCCCCCCAACTCTTTCAGTTTACCAAATTTTTACTCCACTACATTCACATGAGCGTTACAGTTAGTAACTCTTTGAAGATTTATGTTGTAATAGATTTTAATTGTAAATGATGTATCATTACATTTTATAAATTATATAACATTTCCATCAAAATTACAACATTAAAATGCCACTTATGTGTTAGGGCATCAGTAATAATAATAATAATCTACTAACATGACATGAAATAATAGTTAAACATATTAAAGCAAAGTAGCAAAAATCTCTCTATTCTGCAGAATGACTACTTTGGTACATTTTGCTGATAACACAAGTATTTTTACCTTAGTAAAAATCTCAGTGCAGGAGTTTCACTTGTAATAGAGCACTTCTGCATTGCAATAATGCTCCGTTTGCAATGCAAAACAGAGAGCATGTTAAGTATGTAAATACTTATGGGTCATTCATACCAACTCCCCTAAGACCTCCCAGTTCATGTCACCGATTTTCTTAAAAGAATTAATGTGAAAATGTCTGCTTATGTTTCACTAGACTGGGTTGAAATTTGTACTGAACATCAAAGAAACCCAAAGGAAAAAGCTGTAAATGTTTTTAATAGTTGCTGTGAATGCTTTACATCAATCAAATAAATAAAATCAAATAATTGTGAAGAAAGAAGAATCTATAATTTTAAAAAATTATCCACCAGGTTTAACTTTCTTACAACCAAATTTTGATTCTACATTGTATTAATATACAGACTCAGACATTTGTAGTTATTTGGTACTGCATAACAAGTGCCACAGATTTAGCTTAATATAGCTTCTGAGCTAAAAAGTCCACATTTTAAGATATTTTGATTGTATATTTTCCCTTGAATGATTGTTTTAATTTTCTTGATACTTTTTTATGGGATGTGTTAATATATTCATCATTCACTCCTTCATACATTAATGATTATTTTGAAAATTGCTAACTACTGAGTACTCATAGGTCAGACTGCAAAATGTTGACAGGCGTTGTGGCTGGTCCCTCTAGTATTTCACAATTTCAAGTTTTTCTTTACTAAACAACTAGTATCATTAAAAAACAATTAACCAAGTCTGGGCTAATCCCACCTGAAACAGGTTTGGGCAAATTAAGTAAAATGTATTTCTGCAGGTGTTGGTGTGTACTCTTCGTATTCAGTCTTCCGTGTTTCAGTTTTTGTTCCAACACTGAATTCTGAGTCCTATCACACATGGAGGACGCCACATCTGTCCAAGCTTGATAGACCTTCCTTTCCGTGTTGTTAGCTCCCTTGCTTTCCCTGTGTTTGTGATCCTCAGTGAGCGACTCCGTTTGCTGTTGGGATGCAAGTTGCAGGGATCACAACACTGTTTCTGAGGAAAGCTAAATTTCACCAAAGAGCACTTCTGGTGATGCAAACAATCTGTGGCATTATCTGTCAAGTCAGAACACCCAGTTCTCAACTTCAATAGTTCCTTTTCTGTTCCCAACTCAGCCAAACGTGAAAGATCAACTGTTCCACTAGTGTAGGCTGTCTTATGACAGTCATCTTATTTCTCTAAGCTTTTTCCAACAGAGCAGGGCTCCATGATCTCACTATCACATCAAACTGATAAATGAGGAGAATTATGATTCCACTCTTTTATATAGTTCTGGGTGTATTGCAATCCAAAAGAAAACAAGCCATTATAAGCTGTAACTTGTAACTCTCTGGAACCCAGTGAATATTAGGCTCAACAGATATCACACAGAGCTAGAAAACCTTTAATTCTACATAGTACAAACACAGACATGTGAAAATTAAAAGAAAAACCTGAAAAATTTGTGGAGAAACATGATGAAAATGCCCCCATCCATGGGACATGAGGGGTCAATTAATGAGTATGGAAATGATGTGAATCACATGCTATGGCCCTCTCACCCTCGTTAAACACCTATGCGTGTTTATGGACTGACATGATAGACAGCGCTCTCCACCACTACAATGGTGAGCTGTCCAAAAAAATACATCTAAATACATCAGTCTTTTTTTTTTTTTTTTTTTCAGGCATGTGCGTTTCTTTACTGGCCCTCCTTGTGTGCAAGTTAGTGCACAGGAAAATGTGCTAGATGCATGTTCCAAGACTGGGCTCACTGGCTAGATATAAAACTAAAATAATAAAGCTTTATTAATAAAACACAGAATCAAAATTTGGTTGCAAGTCAGAGAAAACTAAAGGAGAAATGAATGCATGGAAATTAAAGATGATTTTTTCTGATAAAAAATAATTATTTTTATCAGTTTGATTACTACCAAACATTCAGCAACAACCATTTACATGAATCCAAAGCATCCTTAGGGTTTTTTGGATGTTCAGTACAACTTTTAACCCAATATGGGATTGGTGAGGCTAAGAACACACACACACAAATAATGATGAAAGAAAGAAGATAAAATTTAACTTCAAGCAACAAACTTCATAACTAAAAAGGTATTTGGACATGACATGAAGTGGAAAAAGTTGTGAATACTGTGTGAGCGAGCATGGCATGACCCCTCTTCCACAGCTGTTCACAACAGATCACACATTACACACACTTTAAGGTTACCCCATGAACCACGTCTGAACCTGAGATCATCCTCTGTACCAAGGCTCAAAGTACTAGGTGCACATAACAGGTAATGCAATAATGATAATAATAATCTACACTGGTTTTGTGCAGATACACGGGGGTTTCTATCGTCAGCCTGCCTTTCATCTCCCCTGCAGACACATTTCATCTCTGATGCACACAGGAGCAAATGGCTTTTAATTGTGGCTATCAATACTCACACATAAACCCACTGAGCCCGAGCCCCACAATATATATTTTTAAACACCTATCACCAATATTTCAGTTATCATTAAAAGCCACCAGCTACAGGACCAACAATGTAGGCGTTATCTGTCGGTAGGCCAGATTGCTAGCCTCGGTTATTTAACATTACAGGCCACACGGACCTCACCGTTAACTACAATGCCAACTCACATGTCTCTCTGCATAGCTAGTAAGGCGTATGTAGACTATTTCTCAACACCGGTAACCAAATGTGATGGGCGGTAGTAAACACAAACTGCTTGCCTGCGTGGGAGAGAGTCAAGACTGGTCTCTGCGTAGCCATGCACTGACCGATGCTCCACTAGCTAGCTACTGGCTAGCTCCAAGCTATCATCTGCTCTGTCGTTACTTGGCTGCTTGGCACTTTTTCTTTACAAGCATGCATTGATCGTGGAGCTGCGCTACTAATGTTGACATGGCTTTCCCTTCCTTTCAGAGCAGTTTGCAGCGGTAAGCCACTCGACATCCACGCACAAAGCAGCCCCGAAGAATAGCAATCACGCCGAGCGCACGGAGTGGATACTTTACTGCCGTGGGAAATATCAGTGTTGCGAGGTTCTTCAGCGGAGTGAGTTCAAAAGAGGCAAACACGACACAGACATGGGGGATTCCTTGCGAAAGGTGTATTGGTGACATGTGACATTTAAAGACATACAGTTGGGAAGCTGGAAAAGTGATGTACACGGAGAATTTGCAGGTACATAAACTATCAAAATAATGCCATAAACTATCAAAATAATGCCTGACATTCCTCTTGGTTTTACGTTTAAATAGAGTGGGTCAGTGCCACATGGGCAGACCATATCAACCCAAATGTTTATGTGCCGGTTTCGGTTCTTCCGACATAGGTGTTTGATCTCTGATGCTTACAGAGGATATTGAGATCACAGGCAAACAGCACTCGAACGCCTCATGCATGTATTTGGGTTTTAGCTCATGATAAATGGACACACAACAGCGCCTTGTTTTTGCTTTGAAACCGCCCCCTCTGGTGGAAGCACAGATAATATACCCTGAATACATCACTGAAGAAAACGGGCTTTCATCAGCAGGAGTTTAGAATAAAGATGAGAAATGATGCACCGAATCAATTGCTAAAAAGGATTCATGCATTTTTTTCTAGAGAAATAACAAAAGAAAAAGAAAAAAAAAACTACATGTAAAGTCTAGATAAGCACACCTAGCATTTGTGGAACTGTAAACACAAAAAGTTGATTTGTCATGATTTTTTCATTTTTCTGCTACCAATGCAAACACAACATACACACACACTGCCAAATTTGTATATTACCTAAATCTAAATTACAGGTCAAAAGTTTTTGAACAAATGCATTTTTCCAGCTGTTTTTACAATTCCACGTCTCATTGTTTGTGAAATGAAAGCATAGAACAAATCAGTAAAGATTATAAAAACAAGGA
The DNA here is from genome assembly GCF_046630095.1 of Trachinotus anak. Classification (NCBI taxonomy): domain Eukaryota; kingdom Metazoa; phylum Chordata; class Actinopteri; order Carangiformes; family Carangidae; genus Trachinotus; species Trachinotus anak. The sequence continues at coordinate 16,060,353 of NW_027273883.1, read as the reverse complement.
ATCATGGAATCATCTAGTTCGGCCAATTTTCATCTAAATTCAACAAACTCATGATGTTCAAAGATCATCTTAGATCCTAGATCATCTTGATGGGGTAAGTCATTACACTGTGCCACCATCAAGTTCTTTTTTATGGCTCATTATCTTGATGTAGGATGAACTCTTCCTTTTTTACGTTCCCTTTTCCCAGTATTCTGATAGCAATTCACATACCACTCCCTGCAGTACAGTATTGTTCTAATAATGCATCAGAGGATGTATTAACAGTTTGTTCCAACACTGGTTACAAAGTTTGTAAGTCATCACCAGAAAGTGGGGCACGTGTAGGACGTTTTTGCATGAACTTAATTTACTTCCATTGCTGCAGGAAGGCTGTAAATTAACCAATTTTGTAATCCCTTAAAAAGGCCTGTTTTGATTAACTAAATCTGTTTTTGTTATTTTTCTACCTGGGGCAGTTTAGTGCTTAATGCTATGCCATTTAAGCTTATTCTCAGGACCTGGACCACTGAAACGTCAAATAAAGACTGAAAAATGAGTGTGTTCTAAAACTTATTTTACATATTTTTCTAATTGCATCTTCATTTTAGTATTTCATATGATTAGTTTTTTCTTACCACGCTTGTCTTATGATCTCACTTGCATTTACTGAATCTGTTTACTGTACTTGTCAGGCACCATAAACTGCAATTATCTGTTTCAGTGTTACATATTTGATTAGTTTAGGTATTTGCACTGCTCAAATAATAATGAATAACCTCATTAATAATATAGCATGCTGCATTACCATATAAACACACACACGGTGAGTTTGAAAATATAGTTTAATACAACATATACTGTATTCTTGGAGTCTGCTAAAACTGGTAAGAACTCACAAGGTATCATAGTCAGTTCCCACAGCCTCACAACACATTCTGATCATACTAAAACATATTTAAAAAAAAAAAAAAAAAATTTCGATGCAGTACCTGGTTACCCCATCAAACATGGGTAAGCCATGCACATAAATTAATGAACATGAAGGGATTTGATTTACATCTTCTATAACCACTGCAAGGGCACCAACTTTAGATTTGTGTCCATCGTTAATATGAGATTGTTTGCTGTACTGGTGAGAGAAATCCAGTTTAATTAAGATGCACGTTTGTTGTCACTATACATCCAAAACTCAAGTCTTTTAAAGCAGTTTAGAACATTTTGTTCCTGTGTGATGAAACCAATGGATGTGGTTCAACAGGGAGACTGCAATCTTTATGCACTTGGTCCATAATTAACATAAAATGTTACATGCAAACTGGAAGTCTCTAGTTTTGTCAAATTTTAATAGGAACAGATGAAGTTACTTGGTAAATCATCTCAGCAGGTTTGTCTGGTCCACTTTCAACAATGTAACAATCATCGTCCATTTTCACTCCTGTCTTCCCATTCACAGGATCCACACCTTGCCCTCTGTCCAGACTTACAGCCACGACTTGATTTTTCTTCATGTTACCAACAGCTGAGACCTCCAGTTTTCTCTCACCATTCATCTGAATAGGAATGGGGCTTGCCACTGGTGTCACTCTCTTTAGTCTGTATTGTTGCTTGCCACCTTGCAATTGCTGTGCCATAAACTCCTGTGCTTTGACACATTTGTGCCTCTGAAGCAGCTGAGCAGTTTCAAAAGGAATATGACAGACTCGACACGTGAACCCTTTTTGTGCAGAGGACATCTGCGTAGATTTGCTCAATATGCCTGATGCAGAGTTTGTGGGTGTCTTCACCTTCACAGAGGGAGTGACAGAAAGTCCCAGACTGTTTTTAGTGGATGGACTCAGATTTGGACTCAGACTCTTTGATGGAAGGGAGACAATGGTATAAGGCTTGGATGTACTGGGATTCCAACTGTTTGACTGCAGGGATGGAGTGACATGACACCCCTGATTGTTTTTATTGTACGACCTGATATTCTGATTTTTCAACTGCAGGATGGAGGTGACACACGATGTCTGAATGCCTTTACTGGCTATACTGGGATTCTGCCTTTTCAACTGTACAGAGGAAGTGGCCTGAGGTTCCTGAGCACTCAGGCTCTGACTCCTGTATGTACTGATTTTGTTTAGCCTACTGAAATGCAGCGGTTTTGCAGTAATGAGTTTGAATTTGGTAGCAGTGTTGGGTGAGTTACAAACATGGAAGCGAGGCACTACCTTCTTGCTGGAGAGCAGCAGCCCACATCCTATACAGCCAGAAACTTTGTCTATGGCATGAGAGTTGTGATGGGAGATTAGAGAGGTCTTTGTTATAAAACACTGCCCACATTTACCACAAGAGTATGGCTTTTTCTTGTTAAACCTGCGCACTGTTTGCAACACGACGACGGGCTGGTAAAGTGTCCAAAGATCCACTGTTGGTGCACCTACACCTGCAAAAACATTCTGCATGTCTGTTGCAGAGGTGACAGGATTTGGGTGGAAAGATGCTTGTGACATAGAGGGGTACAACTCAGGCACTTGTGAGATCTGTGCAGATTGCATGGGAAGTGGCATATGAGCTGATGTAATGGGTACTTGCAGCATAGGATTCACTGGCCTAGAAACTGGCACATTGTTCGCTTTAGGTGTTTTCCAGACAACCTCACCTGTCTGCAATCTTTTCAGCTTCTCCTCCTCCTCAATGCGCTTCTCAATTCTGCGCTTCTTTATTGTTTCGTGATCAAGCACTTGGTGCCCTGGCTCATGTGTCGTGCTATGCTCCAACATGTCATTGTACTGGGTAAACTCAGTCCCACAGGAGCAGATGTAACTTGTAGCAGAACAAACGTGTTCCTCCAGGCTTTTCCGATCCGAAAATATCTGCTCACAGCTAAAGCAAAACCGGCCAGCGTTGATCAAATCTGTGCTTAATCCATCCTCCAGGACATTTAGCAGTTTTTGCTGTCCTCTCTCCATGATCAGGCTAGGCATGGATGTGTTCACTGAAGATGTGGAGCCCTCCAGAGCACCCCGTTCTGCTGATGGAGATAAGTTTTGGAATTAATACAATTAAACAGAACATAAGTGAATTGGACAAATGTTCAATTCAGGTACACCCCGTTATTTAATGGTACCCAAAATCATCTGACTCTGAGGAACTAGCTATGCTAATAGGAAATGCATGCTACGCTAGGAAGAGACGACTGTAATGTTTCATAAACACTTATTTCCCCTTAAAAAAAATACGTCATTTGTTCGTTGTTATCTGACTAAAACTTATGAACCGAGATGATGAACTCCACCAGGTAATTTCTTACTATATACCCCGTACCTTGTGAAATACACACCACCAACTAATACAGCGATGTCTATGTGTGTAGAGTCTATCTTATTCTCCAGACCACTAAATGTTTGAGAAAATGCTTTAGCGAGACACGTTTTACAATTTATAAGGTGATTTATTTGTTGAAACCGCGCTTACCTTGCTATGTTAAAGGAATATCATGCTAACGTTAGCCTCAGTTAGCTCATAGACAATAACGGTAGCGTACTTTCATATGGAAATCAAAGTAGCACCGTATCAATAGTCTGGTATGTCCTTGCCGATTGTCTTTTCGTGAGACATTCAGAGTCGGGCCAACTTGCCGGCGTTTCACAGGAGTAGGTAGCAGTTAGTCCATTAGCCACACCAAAACGTAAAAAAAAAAAAAAAAAAACCCCTGTCTTCTTCTTCTACGGATGGCGCGTTTCTACAACGAAACGTCGCAGCTTGCTTCGTCACACTGACACCTATCGCCTGGAGGTCCTGGTTCACCCTCAACGTTATGGCCATGGTCACAGTGGGTGAATTTCAGTCTTGACCATGGAAACAGCTCAAGGTCTCAAGCTTTCAACACAATCCCCATCAGCAGATTGACAGCTGCCCCGGTTGCCATGGAAACACAGATGTTTCAGAGCATCCCTGGGACTCATCCATGTTGACTTTGAAGATGAACTTGACGGTTAGTTTTAGTCCTGGATGTGGACTTCCTGAACAAGGGAGGACAAGCACTGTGGCCCCTAGAGTATAAACATTTTGGTTTTTGCCCCAATATGTATCTAGGCCTTGATAAAGTTTCTCAGGAACTGTGTAAATCAGTCAACATCTCTACCCTTACACTGTAAATGATTTGCTTACGAGTGCAGCTTGGTATATTTTTTGTGTTAACCCTCTTGTTTGCTTCAGGTTTCTTTTAAATCTGACTTTAAAATAATGTTAGTCTCTGTGGACATTTAATGTTAATTGGAATTCAACTTATTGTGGATTTGTGTGGCAACATTAATGTTATAAAATACCATGGCTTGATTAAGCTGCTAGGGGCTGCAATTAAGCCCTGTTCCCCAAACTCTCAATGCAATGTATATGGTTTTTATAATCCAGGAATACTCACTAGCCCAAGATCGGCGTTGTGGTAATTTGATTTAACACATCGATTTGGGAATATGCAACATGCAAGCACAAAAATTACATAAAGTAGGTCTTAAAACTGGGTTTTGACACTTGGACCCTCTTCACAGCCTCACGACAACTAAGCAGAAGCCACTTTAAGGCCCTCATCCTATCAGTTGATGTGCTTTATCCCAAATTTTCAATGAAATAGCCCAAACCATTTCACACAGTAATCCTCAAGCCCCCCCCCCCCCCAAAAAAAAATAACTACACAACAAACTCATGTGCACACAGGAAATTACATTAGTAATAAACAAAAAAAAAAAAAGCCTGAAACAGTAGAAGCCATCTTAAGGGTTGGACAAAATACAGTACCTACAGTCAATCCTGTGTAGTTAGAGTACAAGGCCCAGTGATCACAAGATTTGTCAGTGTCTAGTTTTTAGCTTTTCACTGAGATGCACTGTACAATTGCCGCAAGCAGCAAAAGGTGTACATACTCCCTGGCCTTACAGCTTCAACCTGTATCTTGATGAATAAAACCCAGACATGAAGCTGTAAAAAGATAAATTCCAGGCTTTATTAACTGCAGTGATTCACGTAAGTTTGAGGAATATAAACCTTGGTCATTGTGATACCACTCACTAATCTTCATGTTAAAACATGCTCTGTACACACAGTTTATGAAAAAAACACCCAAACATTTCTTGCGTTAATCCTGCACTTAAAACCTTTAAGGCAGATATAAGATCCCATATCGCACAAAAAGATGTAGTGTACATGTTTCAGATACTGGTATGTTTATTAACACCAGGAACAACAACAAGCTATATCACAACCTCTGTGATAAAAATTTGATTACCAAATACTCACACATTTACAGGCTAATAATGTTATGTAATATAGGGATTAACTTGACAGAACTAAAATGTACACTATATCAAAGCTTTTGTTTTTACAGTGGCAAGCTACTATGACACACTCCTAAGAGTTACTTAAAAAACATCACCTTATGCAGCTGTACAATGTTTCCTGGAAAGTAAAAAACAAGTGAAGTTCAACTGGCAAATATGGAAAGAACAAACTGTAAAAAGACACGCTCTGTTCTTAATGCACCGCTCCCGTGGTAGACATTTTTCAGTGTCATTAAGAAGTCAGCTGTTCTTGTGTCTGTGGCTTAATGTCTCCAGCCATGATGCGATGAATCCTCCTGCGGTGGTTTTTGAGCGATTTAAGGTTTGGGTATGTACCCTGACAGACATCACAGCGATATGATTCAGACTGTTTGTGTGTAAGCAGGTGTTTCTGCAAACCGTCCACAGTGCTAAACCAGCGGAGACAAACAGGGCAACGCACAGGCTTGATGGCTGGCTTGCAAGCCCCACTCCTCTGATGAAATGTCAGACTGATTGTGTTTGGGAAGTCAGAGTTGCAACGGGAACAGTGATAGGTTTTTAGTGCATTTGTTGGTAGATTTGTGAGGCGTCCACCTTTGCATCTATTCCAAGATATATGCCTTCGAAGGGAACAGCGAGTGGCAAACGTGTTGCCACATCGTGTGCACACAATCCGCTGCTGCTTTTTTGTGGGATTTGGAAGCTGCTCTGAGTGCGGTTGTTTCTGTGGAGGCTGATGCACTGACTGGGGTGGCTGCTGCTGAGCTGGTTGTTGCTGAAATCGAAGCAATAGAGGTTGGGATCGTTGTGGTTGCAGTCCCTTCAGCAGCTGGTGATGAGGATGCATATGAATCTGCAGATGAACTTCATAGTCTGCCCAGGAACTAACAGTCTCTCCACAAGTCGGACATGTGTAGGATTCCTGAGCATGTTTCTGTAGATGCTCCAGGAGAAGCCTTGGAGATGTAAATCCAACCCCACACTCACACGTCACCCTCCTTGGAAGTACAGACGGCAGTGACATGATGCCCCAGTTGCCTCCATCATCCTCCTGGGTTTGACAGTCTGCTGCATTGCCTGACAAACTCTGCTGCCCAGTCCCTTTATCTGCATCTGCCATTGTTCGTTGCAACTGACATTTCTTACTGTGAACCATCATGTTATCCTTGCGATTAAAGGTTTTCCCACAGACAAAACAAGCAAACATTGGTTTCACACTATTTGCATTCAGTGAAAGGGCACCTTGACTACCACTCTGTGTTACAGTCCCAAGTGAACGTGGCCTAAACCCACATAGTCGGAGATGGCGCCTCAAAGTAGATGCCCGACTGTAGGTTTTCTGACACCTGTTACAAGGGTAACGTTTTACACCATCTCTGACAAAGTAGCGCAGGCTAGCGGGTGTCGTCTCCGCATGTTCAACTGACAAAGGTGTTTTCACCTCTCCATCGTCACCAGCTTTCTCTGCAGAACTTAGCACCTCCATTTCATCATCCAAGGGCATTGTCCACTGTCCTTCATTACTGTCTTCATCATCAACAGTTGCTGCATCCCAGCTGTTTTCCTCTTCTTGCTGCAATGAAATTCCACTCAGAGAGGCATCCTTGTGCTGCTCCATCAATGAATGTTTGGGGTAGAATGGTGAAAAGCCTTTTGCGGGATGAGTCCAGGCCAACTGTGAAACTGCAGACTGGTCTGAATTTGGAGAGGTCACCTCTACCTTGATACAACCAGTTACTTCAGTTCCCACAGCAATACTTTTAGTAAGCTGAGATCCAGCTTTAACTTCTGTGTCTGTTTTTGCTGTATCCTGTGATCTCAATACTATCATTTTCTGAATGGGGGGATTGGCTTGCTGAGAGAGGGCTGAGCCTGTGCCCTGACACTTGTGCATTTTAAGGTTCCACCTGCGTGCATAGCTGTGCTTGCACAATGGACAAAAGAAAACCTTTTTCGTGTTGTTGAGCCTATGGAATGCCATTATTTTTGGGGCAAATGGTAACTTGTTTCTTAAAGAACTTGAGGGCTGTATAGTCTTGTTTCCTAACTGAGGACATACATGATTGTCAGGGAAGGGTAGCCGCCCAATGATCAGCTGTTTGCAGCGACGACAACATTTAATCCTCTCTTTTTTGTGCAAGAAATGATGCTCTGTCAGTCTGTCCAGGTTTTCAAAGACCCTACGACAGCGGCCACATTGATATGTCCCATATGTACCATTACCCATAGCATCCTTTAGCTTTTGACGGGTTTCCAGAACCACAACAGGGGAGAAAGTCTTGGTCAGAGAGACAACCCTCTTCTTACTAGACTCAAGAATCCTGCTAATAGATGGTGCTTTTGTCTTTATACCGGGTTTTGCAAGTAGTCGCCTCAACTGTGCAATAGAGAGATCGTTGATTGGGCAAACCTCAGTTTTTGCTCTTGGTGTTATATCAACAGGGGCAACTTCTTGTTTGGGGGTAACTGTGTTATTGCTCAGAGACCGATTAGGTGAAAAGCGCTTCATGTATGCTGATGCCAGCAACTTCATTAGGGCATTACTTTTGGGCAAACAGTCACTCTTTTCACTGCTGAGAACAGAATTAGTTTTGTCCTGGAAATGCATGTCCTCTACAGTCTCTGGTATTTGCTCTGCTGTGGCCGACATGCTGTCAAGTTTTTTTTCACTGTCATCCTGGGGGGGTGTATAGTGGCCTTGAGAAGTGGTTGCAATGGCAATACCATCCCCCAGGATTACATCCGCTTTATGGTTTGTTAATGTGGGCAGTTTGACAGGTGGGGACCTCGAGGTTGAGGGGCAGCTAACTGCCTCCCCACTTGGGAGAGCAATATTGTTATCAAGAGGCTGCAGTAGTTGAATTTGAGAGACATGTGAACGCTTATGCTCCAGCATAAGACCGAAGTCCTGAAATTCTTCTCCGCAATCACAAATATAAAAAGAAGGTGAAGGGCTCTCAGGCAAGAGCGGTGGTGGACTGGGGAGTTCACCAGATGAGTCCATACTTGCAAACAGTGTTTCATGTGGGCTTATATTAGGCTGTGGAGGAGGGGCAGGTACCTTGGAGAGTGCACTTGCATGGGTTGCTTGATGTACTAGCAAGGAGGCCAGTCCAGTGAAGGTGGCTGAACATGCCACACAACGATACACTTTGGAGGATGAAGTATTTCCCTGTAACCCAAGCATCATGGGAACCACATGTACGAGGCAATCCAGGTGTTGTGGTCAAGCAAGGCAGTCCCCTGTAAAACAACACACATAACTGTCACTGAAAACAACATTTTAACATTGTTTGCAAACGACTTAAAGACACATTTCTTAAGCTAAAATCTTTCTGCTAAATAACGACTTGCTTTTATATGCCAAAACACTTTTTCTCATTCATTTAACTGTTGAATGTGGCAACTCATTTCAAACACGGGTACTAATGCAAAGCAAAAGAAACATCAACTGTCAATTTGTTTTTAACAAGACAAGCAATGTAGTTTGTGCAAAGAAACATTTCAAAATTTCCTATTCAGGCAAAACATTGTTAGGTGATTGTTTTGCCATGGCACAGCTGGTACAATGCCTTACAGCCCTTTCAAAGGGCCCTAAATTTAGACCAGTAAGCCATATATGGACAATGCCATGATTGGTCAGTGCAGCCTTTTCTCCCAGCATCTCCTGTGAAAACCTAAAGGATGCCCTGGTTTGCAACATGTAAAGTGGTAGCTCCCTGCCTGCCATTGGTCTGCAAAACTATCAAGCTCTTCTGCAGAAACTGGATCACATCCCACACTTGTAGATTTACACCCCATTTCCCCTGGCTATGTCTAGCATGCTTTGGCCGTGTCATGATCAGGTGCATTTCCATTTTATCCACACAGCAGAGGAAAAAAAAAAAAATCATGCAGACTTGTGATACAGAGATTGTGTCACTGAGCAGGGCCAAAGCTGTACATTCTTAACTGAGCTGTGTTGTATTAAAAAAATCTAGTGGCAACAAATGTGGTCACTGTGACCTTGACCTTTGGCCACCAAAATCTAATCAGTTCATCCTTGAGTCCAGGTGGACATTTGGGCCAAATTTGAAGAAGTCTGTTTGTCTAGGCGAGATACTGTGTCCACGAGAATAGGATGCATATACGTACGTCCCTATGTATGTACAGACGGACAACCCGAGAACAATATGCCTGTCGCCGGCACAGAGGCATAATAAAATCACATATTAACATTAATACTATCAATCAGCTAATTTTAGGGGCGATGTATGTTAATAATGTGTGAATGCTCCAAGGGGTGTTTTTCCTTTTCTTCCTATTGTGCTAGTCCAGTGAACAACACAGCAGTGTAACACATCTATATCTGAATGACACAAAACATTATACATGCTCTTTATAAATAACATTCTTTATTTGACCTAACAATTGGCACTTGTCACTGCTATGATTAGTAATTTATATATATAATAAGCAATTTTTTAAAATTATTTTTGACAGTTTTTTTTCTGTATATTTACTGATTTCATTTGGTCCCTTCATTTTTCCATGAAGGGAATGTTTTTAACTTGATGTACTTTCATTCAAGCTCACACTTGTCTACATCTTGCTCTGTGTGCTTGGTGAAGTAACCTCCATGGACAGCTGTTCAAATCAAAACAAATCTCCCTATGCATAAATATGACATAGCTAGAGATGAAATATAAAATCATGGTATAAAAATTCTGTATCACAATTACAGTGACCAAAACTATCATGATTATCAGCATTACCGCAGTACTGTTAAAATGTGTTGAAAGTGTTGAAAGAGTAATAACACACACTGAAATAATTTCACCAAGTGAATGTTTGCACACATCTGTGTCACTGATGAGTACAGGGAACCAGGACCTAGGTTTACCTGGGTTTAAAAACACGCACTCAAACGCAGTAGTTTTGCTGTACTGCACTTTACTTGTCGCACATGCACCAGGGAGAGTGTTGCTGGTTAATGTGAGTTAAATTAACCACATTAATCAACCATGGTTATAGTGATAATTAAAATTTTAATAGTAAGACTAACTGTATAGCATTTTCACTGTGATTCAGCGTGAAATGGGTAACTATTTCATATGTAGCTAATGCCAAGTTAAATGTTTCCATTTGCACTGACACTGCAAAGCTTTTACTGTAAAGCAGCTACTGGAAGTGCAACTGTATTCATTACCAAAGATTACATTCAGTCTGCTGAGACTTGACATTTTTGCACGGCACCGTTTTATTTGTGACAGATGCTTTTCGCAATTTGGACAAATGTCATACCTCCAACATGTCATGAAGGCACCACAGAACTGAAACATCAGCACTAAAAGTCCCATATTAGGATAGGATAAACTCTAGCTCCAAATGATATACAATAATGTTGGAGGAATTGCATGAAATATCCTTTATCATACAAGTAACAAAACAAAAGGAACACTGATTGTTTCAAGTAAGCCTATTTGGGTGTGGCACAGAGACCTCATGTCGAACAAAAAGGTCTAAAATATTAGGGGAAGATGGTTTACATAAGGATTCAACAGTTTTGGGTGTGAAGCTCACTCCTCCTATGGCCAGTATGTGTGTCACTTCATGATGCTCCATAATTTTGAGGAGGAATGACAATGACCTGTTGCACAGATCTATCTTCTATCACAATAGGTAAACTTAAGATAGTTGAAGAGTATCATGTCCTTGTTTGACTTTTAATTCTGACAGGTGAAGTAACTCTCATACATATAGTCATACCTGTGTGATATCTACATTAATGGTTTAGTGTAGTCTTCTACTTCTCTAAATGCACAACAAACAAATGAAGTCTTTAATGGCATCATCAGAGTCTGATTAGTTTTACCTCTTTAATGTCACACATTTTCCAGCATGTTTGGACCCCTCTTTTTAGGACACATACATTTACAATTCTAAGCTTGTTTGATCAGTTATTTAAAAAAAAAAAAGACAACAGCATACACTTAAATCCGTAAACCTGAACAACTGAGGCATGCATCATTTGAATGAGCAGCACCAAACATGAGGTGGACCTAAACACAACACAGGAACGACACCGTCACTTAGAGAAGAAAAAAATGAAACAACAGCCACCCCCAGTAGTCACTGGGGAGCTCAAGCTATGCTAGCTTGCTAATGCTAGGCACACTGCGAACGGACGAAATGTTGTTTCACAAAATAAAAACAGTCTATCGTGGCACTGCTTGGAGCTCGTTTTAGCAAGCTCCAGTCTCAGGGAAACGGGCTTCTCACATTAGCTTTATTGATCTACCACATGTTTGCTAGCTTAGCATCAGACCCTACCCCTTCATATACATACCCCCTTTACGTCTTGTCCACATATCTCAGATGGGTTGCTAGTGAAAGCTAACCAGGGCGAGGTGGTCGGCCCCATTCCTGAGGAAGGCCGGAGAAAGGGACAACTAACGTTAGCAAGCTAGCTGCCATGACCTATGAAGCTGCTGCTGCTGCACAATAACCAACCGCTCGTATCTTCACCAACTCACCAGGCACAGGAGCCTTAACGATGTCCTTCAAAGCGGAGCCACAATGGCTGAGCGGGAGGAGGGGGAGACACGGCTCGGCACACATCTGTCCATGCAGAGGCACAAACTCTCGAGGGAAAAGCGGCTCAGCAGAGCTTTTGTGGGGAACAAATGTGATGCTGTGCCAGGAGGAAGAGCACCAAGAGCCGCAGCTGCAGCAGGCGCGGAGCGACAATGTAGGTCTATACCGCGCAGGCGCAGTTAACCCGTGCTTTTCAGGAAAGCTTCAGGTTGTGCGCCGCCGTGCCTGCGGTGCGCTCAGGGTGCGCTGCGATCTGGTGCTGTGGCCACAATAGGAAAAGCAGGTCATGTGAGGCGATCTGTACCACACAGACGTTTGCCCACGTCCAGCAATTACACTTTTGCATTTGAATTTTACCTAATATGTGTAAAATTAGGTGTGCTATGTGCGTGTTAGGGGCCCTAATAATGCCTGAGAAGATTTTTTCCTGCCTACCAGGTGCCAAGAGCAGTCTCAGATTTTGGGTTGCATGCAGACACACAAATTGGGCTGCAGATGCTTGTAGACTTGGAAGAAATTTACGTTATACATGCCCTCTTAACAAGACACAAAACATGAATTGGCCTTCAACTAGTAATTATTGATTAGCTTTTAACTCAGGGTCCCTATAAGATTGGGACTCCAATTTAGATGTCACCTTAATGCCCCTATAATTTCAGTTTATGATATGCTTTGATGGTGCACACAGTGACAAACTTAATTTGCAGTTTATTAAATTCTCACAAACTATGTGCCATATGGTGAACCCTCTGTGGGTCTGGCGCCTTGAAGCACTTATCCATTTACCCAGCTGGTGATTCAGCCTCCACAGCCTTAGCCAATACTGCTCTTTAAGATGAAAATGGAAGAGGTGCTCAAGTTCAGGTATCTTAAGGTGCCATTCTTGACTGAGGGTATCTTTTGCAAGAGACAAGGGACTAGTAAGGCAGTCACAGTATAGTATATTAACTGTGGTGGTGAGGAGAGACCAGAGGCATTGAGCATGGCTCTTGATTGAATGAGTGACAGCACCAACTTTCACTTGCAATTAGAGGATTTGAGCACAAGTAGAACAACTCACACTGTAAATAGTTGGTTGTGGTGGCAATTTCTTTAAATAATGGACTCACTCAAGAAAAAGTCTTCTGTGAATTTATTCAACACACTTGCAAATGGACTACAACCAGTGACATGGAATGTGAGAAGCCTTAAGCATATACAGGATGTCAAACGCTGAGAGCCGTTTCCTCTCACCTTGGTCTACTTTTATACATATCTCACACGGGTGCATATCATCAAGTTGTGGCATCTCTTAGAAACAGAGGAATAGATGTTAGCTTGACACGGAGCGTAAGAGAATCACAACTCCATACTTGGTAAACGGCCTTGAAAAGGTACAGGAAGAAATGTACTGGGTTGGGAAAGACCTGTAGCGCTGCTGTGAGTGCTGAATCCTAGTTGCACTTAGCTGAACTTTATTTGCACTCTATTTTCCACTACACTAATATAAGATTGTTTGCATACCTAAGGATGACGCCCCCAGGCACCTTTCTTGGAAATCAATCAACTGAAACGAGACCCAGGAGATTCAGCACACAGTTCAAGGAGGACAGCTTCTCGGCTATGGGAAAAGCCCACTTTTCTTGTATCCTGGGCATTTTTTTATTTGAATCAAGGTCAAGACCGTGAATAACAGGACAAACTGATGGTGTTGGTGGTGATGATTTATTAACTTCACTCATTACTTGATCCATTTGACTTACATTCAGATTTCCACTCTGCTGGGTTGGTCTTTTATGATGTCAAATGTAAAGCTGACCAAGCAGAGTAGCAAACCACTCCCCTGAAACTACATCAGGATCTTGTTTGGGGGAGTAACTGTGACCCAGGGTGTAGATCTGGACTTAGGTTCCTGATATTGTCATTCAGACTGGAGTGTGGGCCTTGATTTTGTAAAAACTGGCCCAGAACATACATGTCCATTCAATAATTAGGCACTGGCCAAATCAGAGAGATCCAAATGGCATACATTTATTAACAGTTATTAGCCTGCTTTCCTAACTTGAGGTACAGAAGGTTCAGTCAGTTCCAATGACCAGATAATCTGAGCTGCCTCTCCAGTACCTTACAAACATACATATCACAGTGTTGCCCAGAACTCACACTGCCTTACATTGCCTTACTCTTATTTGTTTGAATTAAGACAAACAATGTAACAATGCTGCTGGGGTGAGATGAGACTGAAAACTGTGGCAGCTTCTTCTCTGAAATGTACTTGTAATATGCAACAGGACTTGTGTTTTGACTTGGCAAGGCTGTGCCAGCTTGCTCTGAAAATGGCAACAGTCCTTCCTCTTACGCACAGCTGTTTCCATTCAACTTAAGATGCAAGGACATTTTCCTATACAGTGATGCTGTTTATGAACTGTATCTACATTTTCAGGATATGAAGATGGCATTCATGTTGTTTACTTTTCCAAACTACTGCCACATCTCATATACACCTTCTGGGGATCTGCTGCTCTGGCAGGTATAAAGATGTTTAAAGTTGTGGACCATGCAATGGCCAGTTCTTCTTAAAGTTATTAACTTAAACACTCTTGATGGTGTGATCCATTCAAGAAGTTGGAAGCTTGGTCTTTAGGTACTTCCCTAGCAATCTGCAGCTAAGAAAAAACAAACCAACACAAATTCGAATACAGTAGCTGAAACCCATCTTGATCATGACTTAATTTAGAGGTAATAACACAATATATCTTATGACACGGTGGAAGATTATAACTGTGAACTTACTTATCTGGTTTGGCTCTGCTCAAGAAGGATTTTGGAAAGAAGTGCATTTTCAGTGAGTACTGGTTCACTGAGTGGAGTAACCATTCACTGTGTCTCTACAAGAGAGGAATTTTCTTCCTCCTGCTTGAGAGAGTGACAGGGCGGCTCTCGGGTCCATGTTTCCTGATCTGGTTCAGTGCATCAGGATTTTGCTTTTCACTAGCAGGCATTAGTGGATGGGATGAGAGTCACTTATATTGAAAATTTGTCTTGTAAAATTCAGTTGTGGGGCAGATCAGTGGGACTGTTTTCACAAAACCTTTTTTAAGAAAATAAAAGTACATGGTATGGTGACCAAACCAAAAACCCCATATTATTAGGGTGATGCGGCACCTATGAAACTGTACACCAGCTGAGAGATATTCCAGACAGAAGGCTCAGCCAATTAATTGAACCAGATAAATCCACTTTTCATCCAAGCATAAGAAAAAAGGCACTTTTACAGAAAACAGGATTACTCTGTTATGACTGATAGAAATCCTAAAACTAACCTGCTGGGGTGCACTCTGTGGGATAGCGCTAATGTAACCATCATTCATCCAGAGTGAAGCAGTATTTTCTGTATCTCATTACACCTTACACCTACATTATAAATTGTTTTTTATGACAATATCACAATATGATATGGTTAGGATTACCTACTGATATGAAGATAAGGTTTGCATCAGTGTTAATCCATGCAAAGCACTTAAAATGTATCTTTAAATGTATCTGAAAAAGTATTAATGCTTTATGTATTTCAATATAATTCAGTTTGCAATGAAAACCACAAGGAAAGATAATCTTAGACCATGACTGAGTTACCACCAATAAATCTACTTTCAGATGTCTTTCAGGTGAATAAGAAGAAAGAAATGAAAATGGAATTATTAGACGGCATTTTAGGGTAAATGAAGGCAGCAAACCAATATATTTCGAACACCCATCTATTTTCTGTACCTGCTTATCCTGTTCATGGTCTATAGCCTATACCAGCAAGCATTGAATAAGAGGTGTGTTGCACCCTGATGTGTTGCCAGTTTAACACACATACTGTAGACAAACACAGTTTTAAGTCCTCCTTAACCTGCTTGTCTTAGACTGGAGGAAACAGGAGAACATACAAAGGCCCCAGGCAGCTGCTTGAGTCAAACTACAATCATCTTCCTACAGTGCTAATCACTGATCTACCACATTGCCCTTACACACTTTGGCGACTAGATTGTCATCTCCCAAGTGGCATACTCTAATTTATTTAACATTTTTTGTAGTCTCATAAAAGTAAACCGTTATATTTAGCCAAACTCAGTGTTCAAAGCTCTGACTTAAATGCAGTTTACTGTTTATACCTGATGACTGACAGATGATTTTTAGCACTTCTAATAGCCACAGAGCTGGTCTGAAACCAAGACAATCACTATAGATCTATAGATAATAGAATTTTGCTCCAGTAACTGGCACTGTTGATGTACAATATTACAAAAATATCTGCTGTTTTTGTTCGCAGCAGTAGTATTTACTCATAAACAAAACAGCATTTTTATTCCTCATACTAAATGCTTTATATATGATGCTCTGTGGGTGTTTATGTTAGAGATTCTTCTATTAATTAGGCTTCAGGTCTGTGATTTAAAATGATGCACCCTCAGTTTCACCGCTCATGTCAGCTCTAATATGGGTTAGTGAAACTTAAATCAACTGTTTGCGTTAAATGACATGGCTTTTGTAAAAATCCAACATTTCTTGAGTTCCTTTCTGTCAGCCTCCGCCATAGAACACAAAAATTGTAAACAAGACCAACAAGATGATTTTCTAGTTGACTTTACTTCTTAATTGAATGCATCAACTTAAATTTCTTAACAAAAGTAACATCCTTGGGTTGTGAAAAGGATATTCAATTACTAGTCTTTTGAGCATCTGTACAAGATACTTATCAATATCAAAAACTGCAACACATGAGCAACACAGTGAAATTAACAGAAAATTACAAATTTATCTATAGTACATGAATAATCATACCATAGAAAATACCAGTAGATTAAAACAACTAGTTTGAAGTCTATTTTACATATTGGCAACAAAACTTGCTAAAACTATTTTAAAATAAATGTCAAACATCAGAAATATCTGATTTTATCCAAGACATTTTATAAACATTTTATCCCATCATGCTTTGTCTGTATTCATCACAGAATAATAAACAGCTTTATACAACAAATCTGTCATAGATTTACAAACACTGTCAAGAAACTGTTGCTCATTTACTGTATACAAATCCCAATATTGGAACTAAAAATATCTATAAAACAATGTCAATAGAAACTCAGGAGAAGATATTCTGTCATAGTGGCATGAGTGAAGAGCTTTGTAAGTAATATAACAAGGACCAAAATACAAATTTATCTTGTGATTGCAAGTGAAGGTACAGTCAGATGTAAGGCATGGAATTTGAAGTTACAGTTATTCAGGGGGAAGATAAGGTAGATGGTATTTAACAATCATTACTGAGAGGAACCAGCATGAGTCTGTTGATGTTCTTCTAGTAGATGAGGAAAAGCAAAGGCTTTGTCACATTCTGTGCATTCATATACAACTTCACCAACATGACTTTCTTGGTGCTGCTTAAGAAGAGACCAGTGGCTGAATGACTTGTAGCACATATCACAGCGGTATTTTCCAACTTCTTTTTCAGCATGCAGTCTCATATGCAAAGACAGATCTTGTGCTGTATTGAATTCGGAGTAGCACTGGTTACATCTCAACTTAATTTTGGCCAACCGAGCTGCGTTTTGAGCAGCCAATTTTAAACGATGCCTTCGCTCATGCTCTTTCAGGTACCGTCGCGCTGCAAAAGTTTTTCCACAAAGCCCACATTTGAATGGCTTCTCATTTGGGTGTTGTTTATTTTGGTGCTCCAAGAGACCACTTTTGGAGGAGAACTGCATTGAGCAACGAGGGCAATTGTACAAGTCATCTCCAGTAACATCAATCTCCTCCTCGTCTCCTGCTGCTTGATAATAGGTTGGAGGGGACACCTTAGTTGATGGTTTTGAGTATTTGGACTCCGTTATTGCATGCTGTTGATGGGAACAGTGGTGCGCGCGGAAAGCATCGCTTCCCAAAAAGCTCTGGCCACACTCTGTGCATTCAAATGCAGTAGCTGATGTCAGATGATGCAGCTCATGTTCTTCAAGGTTGCTTGCAGAGGGAAATGTCATATTGCAAATTTTGCATTCAAATGTACTATCAGAATGTGTGGGGAAATGTTCAATCAGTTCAGTGGCACTGGCAAAACACTGATGGCAAACTGGACATATGAACCCGTGTGAAGGTCCTCCATCTATACTTTCAGTGTTGTGTATAATTTTTGCTGCAGTATCAACATGGGTCTTAAGATGGCTGAGGAAGTGCAGAGAGGAGGAAAAACTACCGTTGCACTGATTACACGGATATTCACTTCTCGACCATGATAGTTGATGTGTGATCCTGTGCTTTTTCAGGTGAGATGCATGCAGAAAGTGCTTATCACAGTCTGAACATGAGTATGGTCGCTCTTTGGCTGCCATGCAACCATGCTCTGAGAGCTCTTCTGGGTCTCTGTAACGCTCATTACAAACACCACAGCGATATTTAAGTTCTTTGGTGAATACTAATGAGCTTTCAGAAAGCGATGGAGAATTTTCATACTCTGCCCTTGAAAGTGAAGGTGGGGGATGGTCACCTGACTTGGAGTGGCTTTTCCGATGCTCAGCTCTACTACTCTTGGAGAGGAACACACGATTGCATATATCACATGGGAAGTTCTCTTCACGGTGGGTAGTCATGTGCTCTGCTAACTGTGAGGGTCCTGTGAAACTGAAGTGACACTTAGAGCAACGGTATGGACGGCTCTTGCCATGAGTATGCTTATGCTTACGCAGTGCAAAGAGAGAGACAAAACCCCTGCCGCATGCCTGACACTGAAACTCTGACTTGTGCATTCGTTGATGCTGCTGCAGCTGGGATGCCTGGAAAAAGCATCGACCACATTCCTCACATTCATGTGGTTTTTCTCCCAGGTGACACCGCTGATGATCCTCAAGACTTTCTGATGTCGGGAATGTCTTGCCACACACATGACACGGGAAGTATGGTGCAGAGTCTGAGTCACTGTCCTCACTGCTGTTATTTTCATCCTCATCACTTTCGCCAGTTGTACTGATTTGACTGCTGGATTGTTGTTCAGTGTTGCCCTTTTCCTGTAAAGTACTTGCAAGATCTTTCTGCTCTTTTTGATGCCACTTTCTATAGTGTCTTGTCAGGGATTTTTTGACTGAATAGGCCTTGTTACAGAAACGACAAGTAAATGCATCATCTGGATGGTCTTCACTGTAATGATTACATAAAGATGGTCTTGTCCAAAACCTTTGATTGCACAGTTTGCAAACATATGGTCTATTTGGGTCATGATAAGTTCTGTGGATTTCCAGATCAGATAAGGTGTAAGCAACCTTGGAGCAGTCAGGGCAAGGATATTTCTGGTCAAATCCATGTGTCTTCATGTGTTTTTCAAGATTTCCTTGACTAGTGCATACCCGTCCACACTCTGTGCATGTATTGCGCTTTTTCTCTTGTTCCTGTCTTCCATGGTCTTCAAGGTGACTAATAAGCAATAAGCCATCTGTGAAGCTCTTATCACATTCTGAACATTGGTACTGCACAGCTTTCTTCTCTTTACTTGAGCTGCTTTGTACCTGATTCCCTTCTACATTTTTTGAGGATTCTTCCATTAGGTCATCTTTGCAGGAAAAGTTGGTCTGCAAAACCCCAGTGCCAGTTGCTGTGGGGCCTTCTTTGAATACTAGAACAGAGTCAGCCAGTGCAAAATCAATCTCTGCTTTCAAAGGGACTTCGAGCTGTTGGGTTGTACTTCTCCCTGAAATATGTCTAAATCTACATTTCCTGTAGTGATTACGGAGAAGACTTTTATTCCAGAATCCTTTCTTGCATGTTTTACAGCTAAAAGGATGCTCCATTGAGTGTACACCCAGATGCCCAGTTAGTCCAGCTTTGCTTCTAAAGGACATATTACACTCTGGGCAGAAAAACCGTTGGGGTGCATCACCATCTAGCGCTGTATCTAATTTACAGATTACATTAGCACCATCACTAAGCCGTTTGTCACAAATCTCCTCCAAAGGCTCTTCTTTGATGTTTAGTATATTTGACAGGTGGTGTTGTAGGGGTGCAGTGGAGACTGGTGGAACCACTGTTTCCAGTTTGTGTGCATTTAAAAAATGCTCTTGGAGCTGCGAAAAAAGCAAAAACCGAGAACTACAGTATGCACAAGAAAAGCCTTTTGGTGGGCTTTGTGAGGTTGACTGAAGGCTTTGGCAAGCTGTCGACTTTGATGAGCTTGGAGTGCAATTTTTTTTGTGATCTGCAAGCTTGACTTTGGAGAAAAATCCCCCACACCTGTCACAGAGCACTTTTTTTTGCTGTTGCTTCTTAGTGCACTTTGCAAAATGACGTTGTACATAGTCCTTCCTTATAAATCTCTGACCACAGTACTCACAAGCAAATGGCTTCTCTCCTGTGTGCAGACGGGTGTGCACACCTAATTGCCAGCTGTTTCCAAAAGCACGGGGACAATAACTACATACATATTTGTATTTTTTGTCAAAACAAGGCTTGATCCTCTGCAGAATTCGATTTCTCACCCCATGAAGCGGTTCTGTCACATTTTCTGTTGGTGGATTCGTTTGTGGTGGATTAGTTGGTGGCAGAGAAGCATTTGTTTCATTGGAGGTCTTTCTGCACTTGTTCATCCTCCGATGCTTCTTGAGAGATTTTTCATGAGCGAATGAGGAACCACAGCGTGTGCACTTGAATAACTTTGTAACATGGAACATAGTGACATGTCGGGAAAGTTTAGACTGAGATGAGAAGCTTCTTGAACAGACTTTGCACTCGAATGTCTCCTGCCTTTGGATAGGCTCAATGCCAAACTTATTTTGCCATCCTTTGCCAACATCATCTAAACTGATTTTGGGAATACAGACTTCCAGTCGTGGTCTTTTGCCTTTACAACGAGTCTGATGTACTTTCAGATGGTCATACCTTGAAAAGCAGCTGTCACAGGCTTTGCAGCGATATGGTTTCACTTCGTTATGTGTCAAAATGTGACGTCTCAGGTTTCGTGATTTCAAGAAAGTCTTGGTGCAGAATTTGCACTTGTACTCAGCTTCACCTCCTGCTTGCTTCTCTCTGAGAGTTGGCATGCTTGACAAGTTTGCTGCAGCATCATTTTTGACTTTTGATGGCCCCTCTTTGTAAACTCCATCACAGAAAGCTTCATGCTGCAAACACATTGTCTGACTTCCATATCTGTGGCCACAATGCATACATGCATAGGGTTGCAAACCAGTATGTGACACAAGATGCCTGAAGAGTAACGATCTGTACCTGAACCTCTGTGTACAGTAGGAGCATTTGAAAGGAAGCATCTTGGTTGCATTGGACTGTAAAGGCATTTTATGGACACTCTGGTTTGTCTGAGAAGCGCTTTTACTGAACTCATCATTTGAAGAGCCAGTGCTGATCTCTGTAGTCCCTCCACAGTTCTTCTGATGTTGATTTAATTTTCTAAATCCAAAGTACTGGCCACATCTTGAGCACAGAAGGAGAGAGTTTGTCCTGTGGCCTCGGTGATGATTTTTCAGGCGGATCTTCTTATAAAATGTCCGTGGACAATAAGAACACCGATGTGGTCTCTTTGCATTAGTGTTGGACTCCATTACGACAAAATGCCTTGTTTGAGCAGACAAACACCTCTCACTGTGAAGTTTAAGGTACAAGTTGCGGTAAAACTGTTTCCCACAGTTTGTGCAAGAGAAGGGCTTGTCTCCAGTATGTTTGATCATGTGACGCAGCAAATAGCGCCGACTAGCGAAACTATGCTTGCAAAATGGACATTGGTTTGACGAGGACCCAGATATGTGTGTAAGACAATGTTTTCTTAGTACTTGAGGATCATCAAATATCTCTTTGCATAAGGAACATTGTAGCTGCTTTGGTCCACTATGCTCTTTCACAGATTCAGACCTCTGGGGTTTTAATAGTGCTCTATCCTCAAACTGAGGTGTCTTTTTTTCTCTATTTCTGTGGGTGCCAAGATGCCTAAGGAGATATACAGGATATTGGAACTGTAGATGACAGTCTGGGCATTGAAGTTTTCCCCTTTTAAGATGTGAGCTTCTGTGCTGGATCAGTTCTCCAATAGTTGGAAGAATCTTTCTGCAGACAGTGCACTGTATCCTCCTCTGGTGAACAGTTTTATGACCAATCAGATGTGCACGTTTCTTGAATCCTTTTCCACATTCCAGACAGCGGTATGGTCTTTCACCACGGTGATTGCGCTCATGTTTCTTTAGTGACTGTGATGTACTGAAATATTTTCCACAAAATTTACAGTTCAGTACAAGACTGCTATTTGTTTCAGTTGATTTTAAGTTATCCTCACTCTCTTCAGTGTTTGTACCACTCAAAGTCTCTGATTTAGACATAGTGAACACGGAATTCCTGTACCTGAACATTTTGCCAGTGAGTTTAAACATCTCGTGTTTCTTCATATGTCTGTATTTTCCGGATGCATGACAAAAAACTGCTGGACAAAGATTGCATTTATAACGTGGAACAGCCTTGAGGCCTGTTATAGCTGGGGTGTCTCGTTTTTTCTGTTCATTTTCCTTTGACAGTGTTTTCTGTTCATTTTCCTTTGACAATGTTTTCTGTTCATTTTCCTTTGACTGTGTTTGCTGCTCACTTTCCTTTGTTATTTTCTGTCCGGCATGATGCCTCAACTTTGCCCTCTCTTTGGCAAGCTGATTAAGACATTCTCTGAGGCATATTGCCTTAATATGTCTATATCGGTTGGATGGTAAAGTAAAAGAAGCATGGCACAACGGACATCTATATTTACCACCAACCTTTTCTTTGCCACCGCATATTGTATCTCTCACACAATCACGCAAATGCCGAGCTCTGTTGTAGGAGTACTTGAAAAGCCGTGGACAAAGAGGACATTTGTATTTTCCTCCTGACTCATTTTCTACTCTCCGAGTTTCCTCATCACTGTGTTTTGTGGTACACTTACTTGATAAATCTGCCAAACTCTTTCCCTCGTGTAAGTTGTAGAAGTGCTTTTTGGCCTTCTCTGCAGTTGAGAAGCTTTTACCACATAACTTACACAGGTTAGTCTTGGAGATGTCAACAAGCTTTACATAACATTCAGGTAGATTTGCATATGGTTTGTTCTTTACCAAGTCATTTTGTGGTGGCATTTCAGTTTCACTGGTAGCCGCATCAGAATTTGCAAATGAATGTTTTGCAGGCTTGCATCTACCAGGTATACGCTTGTGTCTTTGAAGGGTACCAGCCTGTGCAAAATATAATCCACATTCATTACACCTAAAAGGTGTTTTGCCAGTGTGGGTCCGCATATGTCTGATATATTGAACTAGTTTTGAAAATATGAGTCTGCACTTCACGCACCTGTGGCGGCCATGGCGTTTTCTTTTTTTTTGTAAGCTAGAATCAGAAGAGATCCAAGGGCTTTCTCTGGTGATATCACATAAATGTTTTTCTGCTTGCTCAGTCCCCATCAAATAGAGATTACAAGTCTTGCAAAACTGAAAATTATGCACTGAATGGCAACAATGGTGGTGTTCAATTAGGCTATCTACGTTGTCAGTTGTGTGTTGGCAATGTCCACAGCGATATGAGGTACTTATTCCATTTACTGACCCTAAGGTCTTCAATATTACAACAGGCTGCAGATGTTGTCTCATTTCTCTAGAAGACTGTAGTAGTATTTGTCCTTCTGTGTGGTCAACACTGTTCCTGTCAAGTTTGGCCACAGATGCTTCTTTATATTTACAAGTGCCAAGTCTTGTTTCATCTGTGTCACATGAAGAGTCTTCTCTCGACAGAGGTTCACCATACAGCATGTCAGGCGCTAACTGCCCCTCTGTAGATGTGTCAAACTCTTCAAATGACTCTCTTGCATTTTCTGCTACAACTCCACCAAGACCTTGTGGTTCTAGGACGCCTAGTGGAGTTTTATTCAGTAACTGTTCTGGTGAAGAGGTTGCATTTGTATTCCATTCCTTTTTTAGACACAGATTCACATCTGTGCTTGCAGCGTTTGACTGCAAACAGGATTCTAAACTTTGAGAAACACTTTGTTCATTACTGTCACAAGTCACAGCAGTGCTACTACATTCAGATTTTTTAGAGGTTGTATTTGTCTTCTCTGATTGACTTGCCCAGTCTTTTTCTACACAAGAGTGTATTTTTGTGGTTGAGTTGTCTGCCAGTAAGCTGAGTTCTGGATGATCAGCAACACTTTTCATGTTTTTGTCACTAGTATCAATAGAAAGATTGTCACTAGTGACACCAGGAACACTACAGTCTGGATCTGTAGAAGAGGTTGTAGTTTTCTTCTCTGTTGGACTTGTAATTTCCTTTTCTAGACAAGGATTTATGTCTGTGCTTGAGATGTCTGCCTGTAAGCTGAATTCTGGAGTATTAGCAGCACTTTGCTCTTTCCTGTGACTAGCATCAATTGAAAGACCACCACTAGAGACACTACAACCGCTACACTTTGGATCTGGAGAAGAAGTGGTGTCTGTCCTCTCTGCTGTACCTGTCCATTCTTTTTCTACACAGGGATTTGTGTCTGTGTTGGAGCTATGTGACTGTAAGCTTGATTCTGCAAGACTAGCAACACTTTGCTCTTTCTTGTCATTGGCATCACTCAAATGACCATCAGTCATCACAGCAGGCCTCCTACAAATCTTGTCCTGCGGTACGCGTTCATAAGACTGATGCTCAGGTAACTGCAAATAGGATTCAACATCATGAGTGTTGCTTTTCAAGGTACTTGTGCATTCACTCAGTTCATGAGGAGCATCTTTTGAATCTGACACCTTGTTATTGGGTGGACCTGAAGATTTAGAGGTGTTTGACTTAATTTCTTTCTCCTTACAGCCACTTTGCATATTTTCATCTCGACCCTCGGAGGAGTTGGAAATTGGGGTGCTCTGCTTATCAAAAGTCTCATTCTCTAATGAACCTGATTCTTTTCTTTCCCTTTTTAGGACTTCACTTTTGTTCTGCTTGTCCTGTCTCTTAATTTCATTTTTATCATGTGTGGAGTTGAGATTATCAGATCCCTCATTTTCCTCATTGAATGATTCCTTCATTTCCTTAATTAGTACTTTTTCTTCTAAGTGATCTTGTTCATTGATAAATGTAGTTATGATATTTGGAACAGTTGAAGTGATCTGTTCCTCATCATTACCATCTGGGCACTCCTCTAACCCATCACTAGTCAAGTTTTTATCGCCACTTACTGGGATGTCTGAATGATTTGCTTGCATGTGATCTCTCTCTACATCCACCTTTTGTTTCAGATCTTGACAACCATCACTATCATTCCTATCCTGTACAGTCTCACCCCCTGTAGTTGCCACCATGTTAGAAGATGTAAAGGACTTATTGTGTCCTGTGTAAGATTTGACATTTTTTTCTGGACTTTCCATCTTGCCTTGTGAACTTCCAACTATGTCTTCTCCTGTCGTCACATTTGATGAACTTGGCATAGTTACATTAGTCTCTGACATATTAGGGCACAGACTCTCAGTCGGAAACATATTTCTAGTTTGGCTGAAGAGCCATTCAGATGAATGGTGTCTCGTACTAACATCAGTTTTAGGTTTTGGAACGGAATTACTTGCCATGAATTTACAAGAGGGCCTGGTTTCACCAACGTCTGCATCTGAGCAGCTACTGACATCTGAGTAGTCCTCAAGAAACGATGTAGCTAGTATTCCACAGTCTTGCTTAAGTCCTTGTAAATCTGTTGCAAAAGATGAGGGAAAAGATCCTGATGTTGGTAATCCATCCGTAGCAAAATCCAAGTTATCACGATTTCCACAACTTGGCAAGTAATCTTTTTCCATTTGTTCTCCATCAGCTTGCCATGGTGTATCCCTGTAGTATCTTTGATAAACACAGCCTGAAGTGGAATTACTAGTACTGGAATTTGAGTAATAGTTTGAGTCGAGGTTCGAGTCTGTAGCAGGGCCTTCATTTGACGCTACTGTGTCGGTGAAGTCATGATGCCCAATGAAGTTCTCTAAATGTTGTGAAAGACTTCCTTCTGACTCTGATGTCCTTCTCAAGGTTCTTGGATCAGATGGTAGAGGTGGGAGGTTATGAAAGTATGAATCCCACCCATGAGCCATTCTCTGCATGGACTGGATGTTACGGCTTATTTTACCCAGTCCTGAAAACACAGAGAAGCATAGCTATTAAAGCAATTACAATCCATATACAAAACATTTGCCCAATAATTGAATAGAAAAATCACTCACCTTTTCTTAACACCTAATGAAATGCAAGGACTAGCCAGGACAGTATGAATTACATCTGACTGGGAACCTGTAAAAAACGGATTATTTCTATTAATATGAGCACTTTAAAGACACCAAAAAGCTAAAATAATAACAAAAAAACCCCCAAAAAACAAAAATCATGGTCTCTGGGTGGGGTCTTGGAGAGGGCCCTGCTAGCAAACTCAAGAGTCACATAGCTCAAAGACTTCAACAATCTAGACAACAACAGAGAAACCTGAATAGTAATTGGAAGGAATGGCCTGCCTGCTTTGCACTTGCGTGGTGCTTTGTTAATGGGTCTCTCTGCTAGTCATGGACTTTCCAAAACACCAGATTTGAGTATAAAGTATTGCGTGAGAGTATTTGGTTCCAGAACACCTTAAGACGAAGGCTGACCATTGACTTTGTAGTTGTTTTATCAAATCTGGGGCCACGTGTCTTGCAAACATGTTTGAAGAGTGAAGCAGATGTGTTAACTGATCATCACCATTGTGTGGGTCAGTTAGGCAGATAAGACTACCAGACAGACCTGAAAAACCCAGACACGTTGCAAGAGTGAATTAGGAAGACCTGGCAGTTGCATGGTTACACGGTTACAAGAACTTTTTTCCCATATCCCAGGGAGGTCAGGGACAATTAATCAAAAGGGGGCATGTTCAAATCGTACAATGGCAATACAAAAGGTCATCAGTGCCTGCTGATTCTCTTACCCAAGAACCATTTGGTGGACACCAACAGCATAAGGAAGCCACAAGCTGAGGAAGATGGCTTTTTGGGCTTGGCTGACCTATGGAACTCCAGAATGGACAAATCGATAAACAGGAGGCCAAAAGCATCTGTGGTTTCAACAAAAACTTGGGTATGGGATGAGTTTGGTGAGGCCTTTTAAAAGAGCTTTTGTAAAATCATTCAGTACTCAGGGTAAGCCTTATCCCATGTTTAGCCCTACATTAATTCTGTGTGAAAGAACACAGACATCTCATTCATTAATATGAGACCAGTCTGTTAATGCAGTGAGGGTGCCAATAAGGGGGGCTCTGGCAAAAAAAAATATGCAGCATTGTTCTGATTAACAGTTGATCAACGCTTACCTATTGCTCCAATGCAATGTCATTTGGCAAGGTGCTGTGTTGGCAAGTCACAGATATTCAAGTGCACACTTCCAGTGGATAACTTATATGAAAGGTGTATTTCTACTACTTAGGGGCATACCTGGTGATCCCTGCACCAAAAGAAAGAACAGTTGCCACTTTCCAAAATTTGGTCTGTGTATCATCAATGTTTTTCTTATAGATAGATAGATGACTTTATTCATCCCCGAAGAGAAATTAGTTTATGTGAACACCAGATTACCCATCTCTCTTGCATGGGTGGGTTGGACTCAACCAAGGCCATCCCGTCCCATGGCAGGAGATCCAAGGCCATACCCAGAACATGCTTGAATGCTTAAATATTCCAACTGGCCTGGGAAGGAATTTGGATTCTTAGGTAAAGCAGGAGGATGTAACCAATGAACTGGGGAATTTCGGGTACTTTACTTCATAGACTCGAATAAGTATCAGCCTTCTGCGAAGGACAGAGACTGGGGACAGATGTCAATTTAATGGAATAGAATCCTTAACATAGTCACATATGTTATATGTTAAGAGAAATAAGGGAACAGACAATCTTAAAGGTAGGATTAGCAATTCAAGACCAATACAGTGAACATCTCCTGACAGTCTGGTAACTAAGTTCTGTGTGTGCTGAAAGAAATCCTAGTGTACGTACACAGCTCTGGCTCTGTAAATTGGAAACAAACTGACTTGGATTGAGTCACACAACTGCATTCCAACGAGTTAGCAACAGGGGTTGTTCATGCTCATGCACAGGGAAGGAAGAAGAGAAGTGGGTAAATGAGGGAAAGGGGGGCAGTGGAAGCAAAAGATGAGAAATCTGGCACATGCTAACAGAAAGTGCCAATTTAAGGATCACAAGGGGAAGGAGAAGAGGCAATCTACCCTTCCATTTTTTTCCAGAACCAGACAATGGAGTTTTGAATGGGAATGTATTATTTTGTCCTTTTTGCTTATGTTTGTGGTAGCTAATTCCAACTGGTTCATAAGCAAGCGGGTACTGATGCCTGGTAACTGGGGCTGCTTGATTATGGCAAAAATCATACTCACGATTATTTTGATTAATATTGCCATTATGTAACACAATTACAATTTACTTTGGAAAGACCACACATTTATTTATTGTCTTTTAACAGTGGACTAGATAGATCATAATTCACATAGCATTTTTTGTTTAATGTGTAAGAAAGCTTAGTGTGCAAGCAACACACCAACCCTAGCAGCAAACTTGCTGATAGTTAAGATGACATCAAGCACTACAAAAAAAAGAAGAAGAAAAAACAAAACAGATTTCAAAGCAAATAATGTTGTGTCTATGTAGTTTTTTCTGGTTATACAGGATATTTCAGAGCACAGATACTGTAGACAGACCTGTCACATGTCCAGGTGCTGGACCGCAGCTACACTGCTTATGGGGATGAAAGAATGAGCGCAGCTTCCAATAAGTTTTAAAACCTGCAATCACCTATCGAAGCATCTTACCAAAAGTGTAACTTTTACAGTAGCACAACCTGGGGATGCACAGAAAGGCAAACTTGACTGGCGGTGGAAATGGTGCCAATCAGCTTTTATTAGCGGGGTTGCAGGCATTTAAAAACCCGCTTGTACTCGCTAATTAAGGTGGAAAAAGGCTATAAGTTAAAGATATCTGAGAGTGGGATAGCAGCCAAACAAAGCATGGTCTCTCCTGACTCTATATAAAAAGTCTCTTACCCTGCAAACTGTTCAAGACGAATGTGGCACAATAATCATGCTATCTCAATTATCATGTTTTTTATAATGGATTCCTAAATCGTAATCGAAAATAAAATTAGATGAATCATCCATCCATACAGGTAACATTACATTTCTTGCCCATGGACATTTGGTTTACTTTCTTGTTTGCCAAGACATGTGTTGGTGTACTGTTGGTATAGTAGCAGAATAGTTGTGAGTATTACTGTATGAAACTGTAACGCCATCTCTGCATGTTAGCTTGGCAGCAGCAACTGTAGTGACAGTTTGCTGTCTCATTGTTTGCTCTGTATCATGGTACTTGTCCATACAATGTGCTAAGGGTTTTGTGCTAAGACCTAAAAACACAAACTTTGCTCACAGAGTGGATAAATTTGGTTGGATGAATAATTCAAAATACTATGCCAGGTAATGTCACCTTCCGTGCTAGCTAGGCTATAAACGTACAGTCCTCTCTAATGTCACTGTAGTTGTGTAAGAACAATCTTAAAAACTAACTCAAACTAGTTTTTACCAAATACTAGTTACAGGTTTTTGGATGCTGTATCCGTGTGCATGTTGTTTGATTGATGATGTTTTTGGCTGGAGCGCAACAGCGGGGCAAGCCCTGTAATCACAAATGTCCATGACTGACTGACTGACGGTAATTTCACCACTGCTCAACAGAGTGCCAAGCCGCAGTCTCTCTGGTTACCCGGCTGCTCGGGAACTGCAGGGAAGCAGAGGAGTGCCTAAATACACAATACATTGAACCTAGCCTCCATTACAGCAAATAAACTACTTTCATTACACGTATCATTATTACTAAAGGAGGCAGAGGAATAAGTAACATTAGACACACCAAGCAGAGAGAGCATTAGAGAGGGAGGGAGAGAAGTCATCAGTAACAAGGCTTTGTACTAACTGCTGTGACAAATTCTACAAATCAGAGAGAGTTAAGTCTGCCTCTAATAAAAGTCTTATGTTCTGGAGTTGGAAGTAAATAAAAGCTAAACTATTGTGGATTCCAGACAGTGACTGTGCTCTGACTGAAATAAAGGCAAAAGCCTTAGAAAATAAATGACTTAAAAAAAGAAAGATACTCTCTCTTAACTTTCTCAGAGTGATTATTTTCTAATACATCAGAAATCACAACTCCATCTTTGTCTTTCTTAAATGTGGTCCCGCCACATACAAGGTTTTGACCTAGTCTTGTTAATTATAAGGTTTGTTTTGCTTCAGCTATGAGGAAGAGTATCCATGTCATATAAGATGCACTGGATTCTACCATTGTCCCTGAATTTGGGGGGCGGAGCTTCAGAAAGAGCACTGTAATGCTTGCTGTTGAGTTCTCGAAAATCATCAATCCTAGCTGCCTGTAAAAGGAAAATATTAGCACCCGTTTTGCATTTTATTTTTGGAAGATAATAAAACCGCATTGGTGGCTTTCAAGATCATTCCCGTCAAATTTTATGCTACATGTGTATCCATGGTAGCTTTGTTGATAGATCTTCAAAATCGACCTTCAACTTGACCTGAGAATGAAAATTTATGGCAAGAAACTGTCAATCCCCTTTTCAAATCTTTGATTAGTGCAGTTAGCTATTTACCTCTGTCTCAAGCAACAAAGTTGGTAGAGGATGACTTATTGCAAAGCTCACTGTAAATTAAAGCTATGTATTATTTTGTTTGGAACACAAACAAAGCATACAGAGGGACTAAGATGTGACTAGAATCCACTGCTGTTAAACCGAGTTGCCTACTCCTGCCATCTTCTAGCCATCAATAGCATACAATGCACAATATCACTGCCTCTGCTTTTATTGTAGACCAATACTACACTGGCAGCGGAACGACAGATTTTGCAAACCAGTACTATGCTGTATTAGCAGGAGTTTCAACACTGTGGTAAAGTTATCGTCTGACTGGTAAAAGTGACCCTGCTCATCAGGGCCGACCATATCATCCCACAGTCTTGCGGGGCCCCTGATCTTTTAGAAATTATAACAATGGCAGCAATAGATCATATGCTAATCCATGGCTCATGCTTCAGCAATCATACACAGAAACTGAGGACCTATTGTGTGTACATGCTTTTAATTAATGATGTTGGAAAATAAGGATAAACAGACCTACTGTCCACAAATTATTCATGCTTGCTTATTTCCACTAGATCATTTTTCTCTTCAGACTAGGCCAAACAGCTAAAGGAATAAATGTAATGATTTTGTACAACTTTTATGATCTGCAACTGCAGTGAACTGGCTGGATGAAAAGCTACTGGCCACAGATGCTTACTTTGTCAGGCTGTTTCTCTCATATGGAATACCACCCATGGAGTTCCATCAGCAAGGTCTTTATGCTACCAGAAACGCCAGTTAGCTAAAGACAACCAGGAAATTCCTACAAGAGCAGGAAAATAATTCAAAATCGTCTGACCTTACCCACTTAAGTGTTTTTTCAAAAATCTTCTTGATCATCTTCTGGTTGAAGAAGAAAATCAGGAATTTATATGAGTGGGCATACTTCTATCTGAGAGTATCTTTGCAGGAATAGCCCTTTTGTTGTGGTTTCCGTTATGATGAGAAAGTATGACAGACTTAACTTACATGACTGCAGTTATTAGTGACGGCAGAAAAGCAGTAGGGGAGCAAACACCATGCAAGCTCTAAGGTAGCAGGCATGTACCTGCACATTCAGCCAAATGGTTTAAGTACTGGCAGACTCCTTCACCATACAAGCCAATGCTTGCTAAGCCAAGCCAAGCAAACTAAGAGCGTGCTTATGAAATGAATTTTCACCATTACCAAGTGTCATTTCAACTTAAATGAAAAACATTTCACCTTTAACCAGTACATACACTAGTGTTGTTCATAATTACCTGCTTAACTGTTAACCCACAACAAGAATTTTGACTGATTAATACTATCAGTTAAACAGTTAAGATATCCTGGAGCAACGGTGCCATCTGAGCTAGTATTTTCTGCCATGGGTCTGACAGTTGACAGACTGTGCACCAGACTAACCCCACAGCATAAAAAAGTAGATAAGCTGTCCGCTACACTGAGGACTGACGTAGGCCTGGCCTGTTTATTGTATTTTGATGTTTAATGTCTGTTTGACCTACTGCTTTACTTCTTTTGTTGTTAAACAGAGCAAGAACTCAGTAGCTGACTGCAAAAGCTGGGCCAGCTCTGTTATTGCTCTATCAAAATGAATTTGCGTGAATGGGTTCTATTATGGGGGTTGTTTACAGCCTGCTGTGTTG
Organism: Trachinotus anak; assembly: GCF_046630095.1. Classification (NCBI taxonomy): domain Eukaryota; kingdom Metazoa; phylum Chordata; class Actinopteri; order Carangiformes; family Carangidae; genus Trachinotus; species Trachinotus anak. Next base: position 16,028,171 of record NW_027273883.1, on the reverse strand, counting down.
ACTACATAGCACATTTGTCACTAGATTTAGAGGCTTTTTTTAAACAAGAGCAAGTATAAACCTCAAACATGGCAGGACCGTGTATGAGTGCCAACCATGGGCTTTGGACAACACCTCATTAAGGCAAGTCAACTTGCTGCAGCGAAATGGAGCAGCACTTGCAATACACTGAGTCTTGCCTCCATTATGGCAAATAAACTACTTTCATTACAGTTAACTAAAGATAAAACAACGTGACCAGAGAGATTGGGAGAGTGGGAAGGAGAGAGAGAAGCCACTGCTAAGCTAAAGAAATGAGCAGGGGCCTCATGCAAATGTTTTGTATGCAAAACATTTTTTTATGTACGCCATCTCACGGTCAGATGTATCAAGAGTGAAATGAACATGAGAATTTGTGCTCCTCCATGCCAGCTTCCTAACTGGTGTACGCACATTTCTAATGGTTTCAGTCAATTGGAGACGCTTGGTGGAGGTGATGTAGTGAAATTACTGACATTAGGAATTTGTTTATAAGTCAGTCGGACACATGTCAAAACAACTACTGCTCAAACTACAGCACAGACACATGAACCTTATTGGCAACAGTAACACATCCATATGTAAGCTATGCAATTAAATAGGTGGACATAAAAGCATGTGCAACAATTCATAACAATGGCAACATTAGCGGACACAGCGAATCACAGAATTATGGGAATGGGTTTGTGAAGTTCTCATACAATGTAGTTGACAAGAGTGATATTACAGTGCAGTTTGCGGAGAAGAAGCCAGGGCCAGTTTCCCTGATGTTATTGGTGACATCGACAGCACACACACACACACACGACTATGAAGGCACCATCAGACGATGAAGTTGCCTATGTCAACTGAAAACATTTTCAGTCCATCAATGGTGCAAATGCACAAATGCGACTGACTACTATTGCGGTGAGGTGACTCATGATTCATTATCCTCACACACAGCTCATTCAGGAACAGGCTGCAGGTGAGGACAGAAGGCTTCTTGATAAGTAATACATTTATGAGTTAAATTTATTTAAAATCCAGCCCTCTGACGCACATACATATACTCCCAAATGTCACGTTGTGTTTGGAGCATTATTACTCCTCAGTGGTTCAAGTTAGAGACATGCCGTTTTCTTCCTCTTCAACTAAAGAATCAGCGCTTTCCGACAAGCTCCTGTTTGTCTGAGTCATTTACTTCCGACAATTAACTAATGCGATAAGTTGAAAAAGATTTGGATCGTCACACCGTTTGCCTGGTGCACTGCTACATTCCATCTGTGTGTATAGGCCTATTGAAAACAATGGGCTGTGGACGTATAGTGTGTTCAATGAACAAAATACTACTGTAAACCGTTTTACTCATCTCAACTAAGAGAATGTGTATAATGTACAAGAAGAAAACTCCGTTCTGCTGTGAGGCAGGTCAGGACCCCACGACATAAACTGCCTCTGCCGCATTCTTCCACTCATTTGTTTTCTGTATTGATCTCAGAGGACTGAGATCAGAATTTGTTTTGTTTTTTTCTGATCCATACCTCTGAAAACAGAATCTCACAGAATCGTACTGTGAAATTTTTCCGCTTGGTTTTGCCAATCAATTCCACATCAATTGGGATGTAAAAAGCAAATGTGCCTGGAATCCTACATGCGCATGGTTTCATACATCCAAGTTATTTGGTATATACGCAGCTTTCCAGCTTTGTGCGTATGCCACGTTTCATTATGAATTCTACGCAAGGCTTTGCAAGTGAGGCCACAGACCTGAATAGCATGTAAACTACGGAAACACCAGCAACAGAAAATGAGACAATACACTTACTTCAACGTCAGCACAGCAATCATTTCAAGTAAATGTAGCCAAAATGACAGCACAGTTTTTGTCTTTTACTTATATGTACAGTGATTTTGGCGACTTACAAGTAACATGTAACATGTCTTAATAGGTCACATTTCAGTCACTATTTCAAAGCTTTACTGGAAATTCGGCTGTATTAAAATTTTATATGTGAGCTCGGAGCAGGAGAGAAGGTAACAGATAAGGGGCTTGTTTATAGCAATTCCACAACTGTTTTCAACTATGTCCTCAATTGTGCACATTGACCATGCACGGTCTGGTCTCATACTAGGTTTTAACCTAGTCTTGTTTTTGAAACAGTATTGGTAGTTATTTGCTTTCGATTGTCCTTCATAAAATTACTATTGCTTCTGTCTGTGCTGCCTCATCAAGACTTTCAGTCTGAACATGTGAACAAGCCGACACGGATTCTCTGGAAAAAAACAACAACAACCAAACAGAAAGGATGGGGCTCTTGAGAAAACAACTAATCCAACCAGTGTAAAGGATATTTTTATTTACTGTAACAAGCATTATTGAAGGCTGTGTTTCTGTTGGGTGTGCCAATGCCAAGGTGCTATCGATGCCTCAGGACTGCAGATTTGAAATGGGGGATGTTGTATTTAATGGCTGACACGTTAAACCCCTAGCCCATGAGAAAGTGCTGTGTATGTCGAGCACAGACCTTTTATAAAGTACAACTTGACACTGCACAGAAAAAGTATGGTGACTGCCAGCAGCAGAAATTTAAGGCAACCTAAGTTGCTAAATAATATAGCCAAGCACAAACATGACACAAGACCAGAATGATCCTGCAAGACAATCAAGTTACTGTCAAACAATAAGTGATTCAATCTTTAAAAGCATTTAGAAATTTAACAATCCTCCAGCCCAGTCTGCTCCAATAAATGTATTAAAATCTCTAGATTTGTTTTTCAAGAGAGCATTTTCATGTTTAAACTAGAATTACTGCTTTGCGGTTGTATGCCTCTGTGACCTGTTTCAAATTGCATCCCTATTTATGTCATATAAAATTATAACTATTTGTGTGAAATTTTGTCGTAATTGATGTGTGAAGTCTTGACTAATGGCTAAAAAGTGTTTTGTGAGGTCACAGTGTCCTTGAACTTTGATCAGTTCATCCGTGAGTCTAAGTGGACAAGTTTGAATGGATTCCCTTGAGGAGTTCGAGATATTGCGTTCACAAGGCCAAAATCATGTTTTGTTAGGTCACCTTGACCTTTGAGCCCCAAAGCCTAATCAGTTCATCCTTGAGTCCAAGGGAACGTTTGTGCCAAATTTGGAGAAGTCACATCAAGGCGTTACTGCGCTATTGTGTTCACGAGAATGAGACAGATGTACAGACGGATGGGCAGACGGACAACCCGAAAACAATATGCCTCCAGCCCTGGCTGCCGCTGGCACGGAGGCATAAAAAAGGGACCAGGCACTCTGCACAGCTTATCAGAGTAGTCCTCCTTAAACAGATCTCATTATCAGTAGCCACATTACTGGATACCTGCTTGGTTTGGCTAATGACTTTCCACAGGGACTCTAATAAAAATTATGAAATTTGTGGTGTTAAAACCAACTTGCCTTTATGATTAACTTCAGCACAACTACACACACTATCTGAACTTGTTTTGGGAATGTTGTGCAGTTGAGGGGGCAGTTGAAAACAGAAGAACTGGCCAGGATTCAACATGACCTGACCAAGCAAGGGGAGTACTGGTTGCCATGGTGGGACAGCTTCCTGCTTACCGCTAAAAGTATGTGTGCATTTATTCCCTCCCACTTACTGAGGGCCATCTGCACCTAGTGACTTTTGTGGATTGACAGCAGTTGCACTGGACTGCTCAGACTTGACAAGAGCGGCACAGCCAGATTTAGCTGCTAAAAGAGCCAAAAGTGCTGTCAGCATACAACAAACACAGGAATGCAGAAAAATCATGTAAGCCAATAGAATAAACGTGTAAGATGCCCTTTCCCAAGACGAATACTTAATTTTGATTGACAATTTACAGCATTTCTTGTGTGAGCAACCGCCTAGAAGTGTTGTACCATATAGCACATGGGCAAAAGGACGGAAAAGCATTAAAAGCCAACACTGTCTTACAGAAAATATGATCCCTCACCAAAGCTATCTCCTGGGTAGACACAGAGGAACACTCTGTCCTTCCTTATGCCCTTGCTCACTGCTGTTCAACTGTGGCATGCCATTTTGCCTCAGTGTCAGCTTTGGTCTTGACCATCAAAGCTGAATGCAGGTCAGTTAATGCACACTGTGTCATGGCCCATTGCGTCATGGCCTTTTTTAACATTAATAGCTGACTCCCTCCATCGCCATTGTTAGAATGCTACTGTTTGAGGGCAACCTGTTTGAGGGCAGGCCTCAGAGTGTGGTTGGGGGTAGGGTGGGGAGACAACGTGAAGTAAAACCATTAAGACAGCATGTGAACAAAAAAGTAACTTTTCGCGCAAGTGCTTGACCGAATGGACTCTGTCACCTGGTATGAAAATATCTTATTTGCTGATTTACACTTATGACTATGGTAATATAGAAAACATTACCCAATACTCATAAGAGAAAGGGCCAAAACTATGCACAATGTTCCTAATGACCACCATTCCCACTCAAACCACCATTACTAGCTGATATAATCGCATTGAGCAGAGGCTTACCCTGCTACAGTGACAGGTCCACCATTTTGTGTTGCATTTATCAAACTGTAGTGAATAACAAAGTCTTATAAGGCTACAAAGCCTGACCATCCCCATGTGATAGTGGTGCAGGTGTCTGTTTTGTTTGTGCAAAATACAACTTCCTAGGTGTAGAAAATAATAAAATTAGCCAAGAACAATACAGTTAATGCAGCAAAGCCTAACATCAGCACAACCAGGCAAATCAGACCACACATGATTAACTACAAAACAGTGAGTATTATAGCAAATATCAAATCTGCAGAAATGAAAAATCCACAGATTATAACACGTGACATAGTGTACATCACTTCTGATTACAATTTAGCTTGCTTGTTATGGTGTTTTATTTGATAGTGATGTTTGTAATGACTTTTTTTTGCCCATGTTACAGTTTAGCTTATTTTTACTACTTAACAATAGTCTCTTCGGTTTTTTGTTTTTTTTTCAATGTGCAAAGTCAAAACGTGATCCTGAAAATTCCTTTCAAAGCAAAAGGGGTATCAATCCAAAATTTGAAAACCACTTTTAAAATAAAAAAAACAAACAAAAAAACATTCTGTCAGCATTTAAAGACATTCAGAGACCACTTTGTACACCTAGAAAATCTAATGCAGTCCCATAAAACATATTAGCCATAAAAATTCTACCTTTACAAATATAATAATGCTTAATTTTGAGCGACACTGCCAGAGAGGTATTTAACTAGATGGTTATTATCAAGGTTGTAGTTTGGAGTGGACTGCATTATACTCAGTGGTTTTTCTAACATGAGGAAAAACACAACAGTGTAATGCAGTACATCACCTCTACTTACGTTTCCCCTCAGTAATAAACATAGTTGAATTTATACCTCCCTGAAGGTTTTAAGAAAAACTTGCCATTATAAGCATCATAAAGTTATAATACATAGTGGAGATGTTGGACTGGATTACATTAGACTGTATAGGTGTACCTAATGAAGTGACCTGGGAATGTATGCTCTGACAGTGCTTCTCTTGCAAAGGGATCCAGAGATTAAGATGAAGGAAAAGTCTGCTCTACTCACTTTCTTCTAAGAAAGTGCATTTGTATCTCAGTATATAAACCCATTACCATGTTTAACCTTTGTACAGTCAGATAAAACACTATGACAAAATTCAGCGCTTGGCTGACAGTGTGGAACAAAGACTATTCAAAAGCGATATGTAGGACTTTTGCAGTCTCATCCAAGATGCTGGCCCTCTCTACCTGGAGAGTCACCTGGAATGCAGATCTCCTTCTCATAGATGCATATACTGGGTCTTCCAATGCAACAGCAACCTCAGAATTATGACTTTACCAGACCAGTGACTTGATAATAGAGATGCAAGATCCAAAGTAATGAAATTGTTATCTAAAATCTATGTGTGCTAGGAATACAGCATTGATCATTGAATTTAAATTTACAAGAAGATCCCAACCACTAGCTTATTGTGTATATGATATACAAACCATTTAAAAGACTCATCCCACACATCAGACCTGCCACAAGCCAGGGACTTAGGAATTATTTACTGGCAGGTATATATGACATTACCAAAAGTTTCTCTAGCAAACTTTATGGTTTGCTGTCAGTGATAATTTGGACAGAGATTAACATTTTAACTTATTACATCATACAAAAACCCCGTTAGTAGGAACCGACTATGTGTTAGCACCTTTAAGCTGTGCGTTGCTCCTGAGTGTTATTGTTTGATACTGTACTTTTAGCCAGCCTGGACTAAAAGGAGAAGGAAGGGTGCAATCAGCGCGACAAAACACATCAACATCCCCAGCAGCAGTGCGGTCTGTGACTCTAACCACGTGTTAGATCATGTTAAACTGATGGCTGAAATTCAGAAAAGAGCAAGCCAGCTGCAGTAGTGACTAGCACAAAGCTAGCTAGCATTGATAACCAGCAGCTAATGGCTTCTCTGCAGCTGGTCTTCTGCAGGACCTCTTACCAGGTCGGTGATCCGTGTGGCTCGTTTGCTTCGCCGGCTGACTTCCTCTGTGGCATATCGGCTACATAGTCTGTGTAATAATTATCACTTAACAGGCTTCATTCAAAGACATTACATCTCGGCTTTCTTTGCCAGTACACGGAGAAAGCGGTTGTCCTTCTTGCCGATGGCTTCCGTCTTCCCTTCCCCGTCAGGAGTCCTTTTTTCTTCTTCTCTGGACTCAGTCAATAGAGGCTGGTCAGTCTGAAAGCCTCGTGTTTTCCACCGCACGACGTGAGGCACACCGTCGTTATACTCCGGACAGCAGCGTTAGATTCAGATCCGCCTCCATTTTCTTTATTTGCGCAATTTCAGACAATGTGCACGAAATTGTGCGTACGCTAGACAACTGTCTGGTTGCAACCAATAACAAGCCGCGGAGACTCCCGGAGAGCCCGCCCCTCCGTGTTCTATGGCTGTCGCTGCTGGAGCCTGACGGGGGCGGTAGCACGACTCCTTCCGGGCGACCGCGCCGCGGTTGCCTCCTTGCTTCTGCACTCCCTGCGTGCCGTGGCAGACAGGCAGCACCACTTGTGCCGGGCAGTGGCTGTGCTGGTCAATGAGGTCCTCAGTGGGGCTTCAGTACTACACTGCTGATGTTTCATGAGTATCATCAAAGTTGGGCCCCCCCCCCCCCCCTCCCCCACCAGTTATGCGTGCCTACTTGTCTGCTGGACAAGGTGTGGGTGGTCTTTAGGGGGTTAAATTGAACACAACCATTTTGTGTGCAATACTTGTTACAAAATGGCGCCACCTCCTTGTGCTGATCTACTACAAACCCCTTTGGCTGAGGGGAATGTAAGAACCAGTTCCTGGGGGCTCGGGGGGCAGACCAATTGTAGAGATGGAAAAAAAAATCTCAAACGTGTATTTTGGCATAATGGGTGAACAGGATCTTCTGAGTATGTCTGTGAGCAGACAATTACTTCTTCAGACTGGTGCGTTTGTGCACGCACCAGGTTTACTTTTCCGTTACCACAGAAAGTGCAAGTCACTGAGCAACTTATCTTAGGTCACTGAATTTATTCAAGTGTGCACAACTAATTGTGCAAATGAATGTGGGACAACTTTCTTACTAAGTAAGCCCATCTTCACCTCTTGAATTTTAAACCTGATATCCAGAGGAGCAAAAAAGGTCCACTGAACTGGTTGAATAACTGCCTCTCTTGTGGGATTCAGTCAGTTATTGCAGCTTATGATTAAAAAAAGCTCTGGATCCTCTGAAACACTGTCTGTATCCTTATCACCAGGGTTTGCTCCTTAAATGTTTCTGTTATGTTCTGTTCTGTATCTGTATGACTTTGTTGGAGATTTTTTTTCCCCACGACTATTACTGCCAAAACCAAGTACTCACATTAACATCCATTCTACAAGCTGGGCAAAGAAGTTACCTCTACCCCTGAGAAATGGTAGAAATACCCCTCTTTTCTCGTACTAGATAGATAGATAGATGACTTTATTCATCCCCGAAGGGAAATTAGGTACTACAGCTCCAGCCTGCTGCCAGTACGCTCGAAGCTCAGAAGATGAAGGTTTTAGTCCCCACTGGCTGTAAATTACTGAGTTGGAATTAGGAAGTAAACATCCTTTCCCCCCTTTCGAAACTTCTAATTGCCCCTCCCCATACAATGCAGAGCTGCCCGTGTGCTACCTCAAAATTAGACAATACAAAACAAACACTGAAATAAATAACCCCAACTGTAGCTGCTACGCACATGTCATAGATGTCACCAGTACTTGTACTTGAATTAAGCGGGCCTTGCCTAGTCAAGTGTTGAAGGTTGCAATTTGCCTGAAACAAACTAGTTTGTATGACGTGTTGTCCAACCATGTCTGTCCAAAGGAAAAAGTGTTCACAAAAAACCTTCTGTCAGAGAGAGGGACTTTCATAGTAAACTACAACTGATAAAATTAATATAATAGCATGAACTTTCCGATTGTCCTAAGGGCTTTTATAGTGTTGCGCTAGAAATAGAGGCAACTTTGGTGCAGTGCCCACACTATCCCCAAAAAACATTTCCACATACAAAATCATTAGAAAAAAACATGCTCGATTGACTCTTTGTCAATCCATTTGATTCAATAAAGTCTGGAATACTCAGATCATTACATTATATCATGCAATTCATGTGTGCGGGGACCCAACAGGAAGTCAACTTCTTTAGTCAGAGGAAGACTCAAATGTCAATGCTCTCAAGTGGTTTGAGGGGAAAAGGACATTGGTATGCATGCTCCTGAGACTTTTTCAGCTTATGCACCCAGTCAGCAACTTTCACAGGAATGAATGGTACAGATTTTCCTAATACATAGGTAAGAGTGGACACTTGATTCCCCGTCATATTATAATGCCTGCTCTAGGTTCAGTGAGGTACAAAAGTCTGAGACTGCTTTCCAATTCACTTGAACAGACTTTTGGACTCCACTGTTGCCCATAAAATCGTGATCCATGAGTAAGTACTCCTGTCCAGTTCCTCCTTGGTTATGGCTATTGAACCCACAGAGTCAGAAATGCCCCTGACTGCTCCTCAGATGATCCCTTTTCATCTTGGGACATTTCACAATGGTTCAATTTCCTTTCCTTTTGCTTCTGTTGTATCTTCTGTAATGCTCAGTTCACATGGCATTCAGAATATTGCCATCATGAAAAATTACTTTTGTCCTTGGGGTTGTCCACACAAAACAATTGGCCACTACAGCAGAACTGCAGGTCCAGTTACTAGTAGATGTTCTTCCAGTTTGATGAGCAAGCAGATCCCCACTGGTTGCTCCAGAAAATGACTCAATGGACCCCCTTCTGTGTGCACACCACGTATTCGCACCATACACTTTTGATTGAGGCTTAACTATCTAATCTGTCAGGTTACATGATTTGCATGTATGTTCATGTTGCAGTATAAATTTTTGTTTTAACTAAGTCTTACTAGCTAACTAACTTCATAAACACACAGGTGTCACAATAAAAATGGATGTTCTTCACTCTTCTGTCAACTCCTCTGATCTAGCCTGACTTATGTAAACCACAATGTGGATTGTTGTAGATCAGGTAATGTGATGACCAAAACTAATTCCAAATTAGAACTGGTTCCAAAATCCAGAGAACTGAGTATGTGGTAAAAATGATTGAATTTTGTTTCTGCTTATCAGTTTTGATACATCTACAAAGACATACATAGCTATCTGCCAGGACCTGTCTCTGTCCTATATCCCCTGTCAGCGCAACAGCAGTTTTGTCTCAATTTAGGGGTCGCATCCTTCAAATAATGTTTTGTTTATATACAAGCTAGCATACACAGCCTCAGCTGAGGGACAGCATATTATATATATATATATATATATATATATATATATATATATAATATATATATATGGCCGTTTCATTTGGTTGCCTGTCAATTATGTCATATCCCCTATGCGCACGCGTCAGTGTTGTGTTTCCCCTGAATGGTTTTCCACAAAGATTGAAAAAAAAAAAAAAAAGTGTTGCAGTTGCTTGCCACAAGCTCAAATTTTACATTTATCCTATTTTGCGCCATATCTTAAGATATGATTTTACATCTTGGTTGTTTTCAACTATATATTTTAACCGGATGAAGGATTTTAGTCATTGGACATCGCATCTTAAGTTATCAGAGAAAACAGCCAGGCAAATGGCAGCTCAGGTTCCATCCACTCATGGTGCGTCCACTCTGAAATGCTCTGTGTCCGCTAAAGAGCGTTGTCAAATCACTGATTTTTAAAGTGAAACTGCTTTATTCTTTTTTTTGTTTTGGTTTTGTTTGGTCCATTTTTTATGGAGAGGAGGACTTCTCTGTGGATAATTCAGCTGGCTGTAAAACCATCCTGAATGCCTGGTCATAAGTTATCAAAGAAACAAAAGGTAAGGAGTCTCAGTTTCCAGCCATTCAAAGGACTGTGTCCAACGAAAAGCATTGATGAATCACTGATTTTTGAAGTGACACTGCTTTATTCAGTGTTTCTAACAGTTTTAGTCCCTTGGTCTGTTTGTTATGGAGAGGGGGACACCTCTGTGGATAATTCGGCTGCCGGTAAAACCTTCCAAACATCTGGTTCACAAGTTAGTTAGTTAGATTAACCAGTTCTTTCTGCGTCCTGCGTCTGCCATATAGCTTTGGCAAAACACTGACTTTCAATGTGGAACTGCTTTCAGTGCTTTTAACGCTTACTATCACCAGTTCAGATTTATTTTGGAGAAAAGACAACCTCTAGATAATTCAGCTCCAGGTAAAAACCTCCTCAACAAGACACTGATGGAATCCAAACCGAGAGAAGCTTACAGCAATGGTGGTGATGACAAAAGATCCCATGTTATGCTATTTCATGATGCCACCCATCAACTTTTGTTATTGTTTTGACTGAGAGACCCCTCGTGGCAGAAGTGACATACTGTGCGTTTAACTACATAAAAAACAAGCTAGCATGCATGGCTAACAGTGTGAAAGATGGACTGGGGAAAATGGTCAAAAATATGGCTTCACTTTAGAAAAGAAAATGACAACAAGGCAAAGTGCGTATGTGGGAAGCTAATTAGCCCCAAGTCAGCTTGCACATCAAATCTGTCCAAACATTTTAAGCAGCAGAGCGTCGATCTGAAAGACAGTGCTGTTTGATGTCTTGTTGCTGCTGCCCCAGTATAACATAAAACAGAACTACTGTGCATCGGTTAAGGCTCAGTTCACCTGGTGCAATAAGAGTAGTTTGACATTCACTCCTGTTTCTCTTGCTGGAGTTGATTTACTTACAATTTGGCTGATTTTTGGCTTTTTTTTCCCCTTAAATATTTTTCAGTGTATTACTTTCTTCTTGAAATGCCACTGTTTAAGATATAATCTCTACAATGTTTATTTTGACTGTTAAAATTACCTCTGGATGAGGTCTTTCTGTGTTGATAGTGGGGACAGTGTGCGATGTCCTTGACTAGTAAAATATAGGACAATGATGCATGTTTGTCACCAGAAGACAAAAATAAAAATAACTAGAAGTTAGTTTAATTAACAGCTCTAGACTGATCTTTATCTGTTATTTAATAAGAAAAAGGTCAGGTTCTTGGAGAGTTTTTACCATTTAGTAGCACCAAGTGTATCAGATGAGGCATATGGTCTACACCCACGAGTAAGCAGTCAACCAAAGTTGAGTGGACACCTCAAGTAGCTAATGTACCCTAGTAAGTATGTGCCATGCTGTAGATTATCCATTATCATGGCAAATATTTCAAGTTTGTTTTTTTTTAACATTAAAATTGCAGACAATTGCACAGTAGTGCCAGCTGTACCTGATCATGTCTGCTTGTGCACATAGTAGCGTATAGAACTACCTGTATACCTGGTGTCTGTGTCTGTTTTGGAGTAATGTAATTCTGTCTGAGGTGTCCTTACAATTGTATATTTTGAAGTGTGAATAATGCACATTTAATGAAAACCTGTGATTTTTGAAAGTACAAAGCATACTAAGATGTCTCGACTCAATATTTTGACAGAGCAGAATACAACTGGATAACCTGTTGGAAATTGCTTAAATGATTTATAGACCTAGCAACTTACATTCTTCTGTACAGGACAAGAAAAAAAATGCTTATCTGCAACTTTCTGGTCAATTAATTCTGGTTTGGTCTTTTAAACAAGTCTTTTGTTAGCCTTGTTTAGAACAAACACTCAAAAACTATTCTTTCAATGGTCTTTGTATGGCCTCTCCTTAATGACATCTCAAAGGAGTTTTAAATTGAAAGCAACTGGACCAGGCTGGGACTGGTCCAACAAGTCCCAGCCTGGTCAGGTGCGAGAAAGAACTGATGAAGCCTCTTGGATGAGAGGTGAAACGTCTTCCTAGACAAATAACCAAGTCCAGTTGCTTTCGATTTAAAACTCCTTTGAGATACTATGACCTGGACAAATGAGAATATTCACAGGCCCCTCCTTAATGACAGGATCTTGTGTGTAACCATGTCTGTCTTCTTGGCTTGTTAAGTATAAGTTCATAACTGAGCTGTTGACTGAACTGTTGAATCTCACAATTCGTCTATGGAAGGGGCATATGCATGTTTTCTGTACTAACTGTTTTTCTTACTGTCCAAACCTTATGCCAAAAACATGTCTAGTCAGTACACATCTAAGACATTCTTCTAATTTCATGGGAAAAAAAAAAAAAAAACCTGATTCAGTAGTAGTAGTCGGCTTTCCACTTTTGGACTTGCAGGCCTTCCATATTTGGAGTAGACCTCCTCCATACTCAAAAACACATTTTGAATTTGTGGATTATTTTGTTTTAGACAAGAAATGCTTTTTTCCCCCTGAGTGGCAGTAGTTTGTCAACCTGTTAATCCCTGGCCAAATCCCTGCCATTGCTATGAAATTCTGTATGGATGTCGTTGCCAGAGGATGTTACACACAGCACCACCAAATACAACCATTGTGGCCCAGACAAGTCAACACAATGCTCAAGCCACAACTCAAATAGAAAAAACAACACGAATGCAAAAGCCAGAACACGAATATAAAAGTTACAACACAAATGCAAGAGCCACAACATGAATAAAAAGCCATAGCATGAATGCAAATCAAGCCACAATGGAAGTTAAGCCACAACAGAAGAGAACAGTCGTCCATCTATACTATTACTATAACAATGAACATGAAAATGAAAAAGTATGACAAAAGTCCATAAATATGTGATAATCACATAGCGACATCAGTTATTTAGCAATAACATTTTCACCTATTTCTGCTTCAGAAACCTTTCAAGTCAAAATAGAGTAATTTAGCATAAGTGTTCCAATACCTGAGTGGTTAGGATTCATGCCATTTTCTCATCAACAGTCTCCGGTTCAACTATTGGCCGGATGGACTTATTGCTGCATGTCATTCCACTTCCCACTGCCCCCGCATTTTCTGTGTCTCTACATTGTTCTGTCAAGTAAAGGAATAAAATGGCTAAATATTGGGCAGACAGAAAAAAAAAAACTTTTAACTCCCTGACGTGAGAGTCAATCTGGTGACTCACTGCATGTTGTACCTCTTGCATTTATGTTGTTTTACTTTGTGTTGCGGCGTTTGCATTGTGTTGACTGAGCCACCATATGTGTATTTGCGGCACGTGTTGTTAAATGTGTTTTCTTAAGTTGCAGTGTGTTCAGCTCTCAGGGCCACCGTACATCTACTACCAATGACAAGTCCAGATTTACCAATGAATGGCGGTGCATGAAAACAGCATCTTTAACTGGTATCTGGTTCCGTCAGTGATGAAATACCCAGGGGACCAACAGTTCTGAGGCTATTTAATGCCCACACTTTCCTTAAAGTCTTTTACACTACCACTGATGCAACTTTTCAATAGGGACTGGAAGTACCAATATTGTATCAATGACAGGAATGGTTGCATGAAATGCACCCAGAAATCTCAACATTGCTCGGTATCCTTGAAACCCACTATATTTGCCTATATTCCTAATCCATAATTTGTAACGCCCCATTAAACCCACTCTACACAAGGATTCCTTTGTGCCGTGCTGTTTCATCTCAATTCCTATATCACACTTCCATAAAAATGTGAACCATGACACCTAAACTACTTATAGAGGAAGCAAAAAGGTTAATGGGGATTATTTTACTGTTAAAAAAAAGCAAAGCAATAGCTCATAAAGTAATTTCTCTGTACAGTTTTAATGGCACAATTAAAAATCTACTCAGTGGCTTTCCTTTAAAAAGGCAGATATACATGATATATTAAAAAAAATCTCAAACATATTTGCAAGTAAGACATAATTAAAAATGCAGCAATACAATAGACAATAACCACATATGTAGCCACTGAAAGAAATACAATAAAAAGCAATATGCTAGTTAGTCAACACTTTGTGGGACTTTTGAAATTAACGACAACCATAGCCTGTGGAAGAATACTACATTTAAACTTGCATTTTACCCATGTCAGACATATATTGTAGTTGAGTCTGTTTTTTTTTTTTTTTAATTTTGAGATGAACTAAAAAGTCATTTGGTATGGTCCTCGCCCTTACATCTTGCTTCTATTGGTTTCACATTCACCGATTAACATAATTTTTTCTCCTCATGCCAGAGAAAGTGTATAAAAGTAGTTATGGAAAATAACCATTACAAACAAACTTTACATCAATTCTTAACCTATACAGTTATTCAAATATTTGCATTCAAAGAGTCAATAACAACTCCTGAGAGTTTGATTGTTGGCAACAATGACTGAAAGGTCTGGCATAATAGTTACCCGTTGTTTTCGGAGCCATGAGAGGTCTGGTGCTGAAGAAATGTCTCCAAGCATGAGAATGTCTCAGTGCACTCTGTGCATTCGTAAATAACCTCTGAGGAATTTCCTTTATCATTTTGAGTATTGTCCATGTAGTCATCCTCCATGTCCTCTGCATTACCCTTTTCTAGGACAGCATCCCCATTGGTTCCACGGTGAGAAGTTTGTCCAAGATCATCTGCTTCTCCAGTGCTTGGGTGATTTTGAAGGTGAAGCTCAAGGGATGAAGAATTCCTGAATTGAGCTGGACATTGGGGGCACTTACTAGGTTCCTTTTTGTGATAACGCAAGTGCCGTTGGTACACACATAACAGCCCAAATCGCTTTCCACATTCCTGACACTTGTAGTTAACACGCCCCGCTTTTCCTGATTGCTTTCCCTTTGAAGGCTGCTCTGGTGATGAGGTTTGTTCATTATCAGAAGAGCTCTTGGTTTTCTCGTCAGGAGAACTTGGATTTTTCTCACCATTAAGAGAATTAGGGGTAGGGCCATTTTGTGGTGCCGTATACAAGTGTTTCAAACCCGGTTTCTTTTCTAGTTCAGCTTTGTGGTACATGGCAACATGCCTTCTCAAATCACAGCGCTGTGGAAAGTGTCTACCACAAAATACACATGTGTGCATAGTACCCTTATGGTATCTCATGTGCCGAGATAAACTACTAGAATGATTAAAGACACGATGACAGTGCTTGCAAGGATGCAGCTTGCCATTTGGATTAGCCCCTCTTCTACGTCTGCCTTTAGGCGGCATTCTTCGCTTTAAAGTTCTTTGTGATTCTTGATTCAGTTGATCTATTTCCTCTTGAGTTTGATGTGTGAGGTGATGCTCTTTTAGAGCTGTTAACTTTTGGAAACGATCCCCACATAAACCACACCTATATGGTGTGAAAGAATATTCTGTATCAATGTTACCACCTGTATCCCTAAAGATTTTAGTGTCCACATTCTTGAGATCAATAGATTTGCCATTCCTGTGGAAGTTTTCCAGTGGTAGATCATCTAGGTTTTTAGAGTTCACTTCAGTTTCGACTTCAGATGCAAAAGTAAAATCAGGCTCTTTTCCTTTGCAGTGGTATAGTGAATGTGTCTGAAAATCTGACATCCAGAAAAAATGAAACTTGCACTTCCTACAAGGATATGTTTTTTCAAATTTTTTTTCCTGCTTATTCTCTGATTTGCCCAAAGCTGTAGCCTTGGGGGAGAAGTGGTTCTCTTTCTGATGAGCATTCAGTGCATCCACTTTTAGAAATCGCTTACCACAATGATCACAGCAGTGAAACCTTTCATTGACATGGTCCTGGAGGTGTTCCTTAAGGTCCTGTCTACCTTCAAAGATCTTACAGCATAAAGTACACTTGTAACCTCGCTCTGTGTTTCGATACTGCTGGTGACGATGTAAACTCTGCAGGCTGTTAAATGATCTGCTACATATTTCGCAACGGTAATGGCCCTGACGAGACCTGTCCAAGGTCAAGTCAGATGGCCTTGGCCTGAACACATCTCTGTAAGGGGAAGGCTGTGGCCTTAAGGTAGGAGACATTGGTTTAATAGGGGATGGGAAATGTGAAGGCAGGACTCCTGGAGATACTGGTTTCACAGAAGAATGTGACTGTGTTAAGCCGTTCACAACTGTCAGTGTACCATTTTCTTGAAGCACATATTCTCTGGGGACTTCAAATCCATTGGATGAACCATCAAAGGAAAATGACTCCAAAGGTCCATGAATGGCCATGTGGGCCAGCACATTAGAGTACTGACTGAACCCATCACCACACTCAGTGCAGATGAAGGTACTTGGTTCTCCCCCCAACTGTGCTGAAGCAACACTATTCACTGATTTCTGCTTTTCCATTACAATATTTGGTCCAAATGCTGATGGCATCATTTTTCAATCTGTGAGCACAAGATGAATTCAATCCAAACACCCACAAAATTAGTCTCCATGTGGGAATCAATATATCCACTCTCTTGCAACAGACTGCTTGTAGAAAGATGTCCTTCCGCGCTGTATGTTGACCTCTCTTCTGAGGTTTCTTTCCATGTTGTGTAAGCACCTGGGGGTATTAAAACAAATAATTATCACACCACTGAAGATGATGTTTGTTTTACAACATTTAAAAAACACATGCCAAATGACTATGCAGTGTTACTTTGCAGTTACTTCAAAATAACATAAACAAGGTTGGATGACTGCCGGGATGACTCAGAATGACTTCCACTACAGGTTTAACCTGCCTCACTGTGGCTGGAAAGGGGTTTTATATTGATTGTCTACCGGATGCAGCTGTTTGGCCAAGTAAGATCTGTTATGAGTGGGCAATCCCATATTCAAGCAAGGTGACATAGTGTTGTATTTCTTGTTTTAAATGTTTCTTGGTGAAAAATGCATTTAATTTGATATACTGGGGAAAATGCATTTCCCAAGTCTTCAGTACAGACAAGGATCTGGACATCTACTGCATTAACTTTTTTCTGTTTTAACCCCAGCAGAGCAATGATGACTTCTAGACACTTGAGAGCTTGCCCACATCACAGTTTCTGCACTCATTCTTCTACTTATTCCCTGGAATTCTATCAGCCCAGTTTCAGTCCTGGAACTTTCTCCCCTCTCCACACAGGATCTCTGGAGCTCAGCCAGAGTGACCATCAGATTCTTGGTCACCTCTTACCAAGGGCCTCCCCCCCTGAAGAATAATAGTAATAATAATAATAATAATAATAATAATAATAATAATAATAATAATGAAGTTATGAGTAATGAGATTAATTGATCACAGCCTATGAACTGCACAGATGTTTTACAGCATGTCAACCAGCAATGACTCATTTTTCAAGTTATTCAAGTTAACACAACACAAATTTGTCAGGAAACAGTTATTTTAACATCCAGTATTTACAGAGCAACATTATTTATTTGAAGTCTTGTTTATGGCCATCTGGTGAAGTCCAATCTTCAACTGCTAAGGAATATGACTGTTAAGATGCAAAATCCTGCACTATGTTCTCCAGCTATTTGCTAACCAGGGCTGGATTAGAAATATTTTCTAATCAATCTCAAATTTTATTTGAATGATCCAAAATTGATTCTTAAAATCCCAAGATCGATCTTTCGCATTTATGCCTAGTCTCAGTCAACGTACACTCACCAGTCACTTTATTAGGAAAACCTATACACCAAATCCAATCATGTCACAGGAGCACATTATATAAAATCATTCAGATGCAGATCAGGACCTTCACATAATGTTTACAACAAACATCAGAATGGGGAAAAAGATGTGACCTCACTGGTTTTAACCATGGCCTTATTCTTGGTTCCAGACTAGCTGGTTTGGCCATTTCTGAAGCTGCTGATCTCCTGGGATTTTCACATACAACAGTGTCTAGAGTTCACTCTGAATGGTGTGAGGGCGAAAAAGGCTAAATGTATGCCTCTGCCAACCAGCCAAGTTGCAAGAAATAGTTACAGGTCACTGTGACCTTGACCTTTGACCACCTAAATCTATTCAGTTCGTCCCTGAGACCTGTTTAGCCCAGTTCAGATCTGGTGTTAACATGCTTCTATAGTGATCCTATCACAAGTGGTCAGCTGTATGTCTGTTCGCACCTGGCATTAAAATGTTTCTCCACATGCGTCTCGAGTGACCACTTGTGATCGGATCTCACTTCCCCACTTCATATGCAAACAGGTATGTGGCGTTGTTAGTCAATTCGACAGACGGGTCTGTCGTCGATGCCTGTATATGTATATGTATATGTATGTGTGTGTGTGTGTGTGTGTGTGTGTGTGTGTGTGAGTGAGTGAAAGCGAGTGGTACAGAGGGGTTGAGCGAATCAATGCACTGCTTACAGCTCTACAGTGAAATAATGGTTTAGCCATTAGAAATAGTAAAATAATTTCGGTTCATTATGAAATTGTGTGACAGGACTCATTAGCCTGTGGCCTGTGTCCTAAATGCGTCTTGGGTGCATTAACACCTGCACTTAGAGCTGTCCACTTGGGATCAGATCGCTCAGGATGGACTGTTAATACCAGGGCTGAGCAGGGCCTTTGTGTCAAATTTGAAGAAATTCCGTCAAGGTGTTACTGAGATATCACATTCATGGGACTAGGACGTATGCATACGTAAGCAGGGACAACCCCAAAACAATGCCTTCAGCCCTGGAACGCCCTGAGTGGGGTCACAATAGAATGGCCAGACTGGTTGGAGAAGGCAGAAAGCCTGCAGTAACTCAGAAAACCACTGTTTATTGCTGTAGTTAGCAGAGAAGCATCTCAGAATGCATGGCATGCCTAACCTTGAGATGGATGGGCTACAACAGCAGAAGACCATAACGGCTTCCACTCATGTCAGCCAACAACAGAAAGTTGATGGTGCAGGGCTCACTGGAAAAATGCAGCTTGGTCTGATTAATCTAGATTACTGTTCAAGCATGCAGGTGGGACATAATTTAGCATCAACACCATGAATTCATGGATCCAACATGCCTTGTGTCGCCAATCCATGGCGGTAGTTAAGGATAGGAATCGAGAACTGGATCCAGTTGAGAATTGGTTCCATATAGTCTGAACCATCTGAGTTGTCTGCCCCCAAGCTTATCAATTCCTTTTACTGACGCCAGTTGTTTTAGAGCCAGACAGCCTATACATTCACTACAGAAGTTGAGTAGAACTCCGCAAATTCAAAAGGACACTGCTCCCCCTGGTGTTTAAGTGGGTGTCAATGACATTACGATATGAAGGAGAATGATCCTTCTAGTCACAAAAGGAGAAAAGCACCATAATACTTAATTGTGGGAACAGCAATCAGATAACCTTGTTGTCTCCTCTCCAAGTTTGATGTCAGTAGACCAACATATAGGTGCTAAGTTTCAGTGCATCTCCATGTAGTCTGACTCTCCTAGCTGGGCAGAGCATCTCTTGGTCTGTCTAGTCTTGCTTCAGCGGTCACTTCCAGGGCTGTTCTGTGACTGCATCGTGCGTGAACACACGTCCATATGTGCATGCACCAAATGACCGGTGGAAACAATTTATGACGCACATAATTTTGAAACAAGACTGATTATCTAGTGTCTCAGTCAATGTTTAGTTAGAGTTCTTGACTAATGCAAGATAGACTGACATTGACTATTAATTAAATGTTGATTAGCTGGCCATACTGGGCAGTATGGATGCACATCTCTCAATAGGTAATAATCATCATGTATTCAGTCAAGACATAGTACAAATAGTATTTTATATTTAAACATTTCCAAAAGGAAATTTGTGGGAGCCTGTTGGAATGGGCCCAATGTAGCTAATAAAATAAATAATAATGTTGCAGCCACAGATAACAGGCTAATGTTTACATTGTATAGCCAAAGCTAAGTCAGGTGTGACTGTGTTGTGAGTTAGGGCTGCACGATGTGTAAGGCATTACAATGTGCTCAAAAATGTTACTAGAAAAAAGCTGGCTCTATGTCATGATGGTCAAGTCATGACTGTCTCAAACTGTGACGCGATTACAGTCTGTGCAAACCAATGGCAATTTGCAGGTCTGTTGTGAGTAAGGATTGCTGTTAACCGGCCCAATTTTAACTGTTAAACAGCTAGCTCACTATCTGCAGCTGCACACGGCAGTCCTTCCTCTGCTCTGCAGGCTTGGCGAGCTTGTCCAACTGGCAAATTTAACAGTATACACCTGAGCAGAACAAGAACTAGCGTCACCAGCTGCAGTCCGAGATAGAAGAGATACATAGATAGAAAATTAAGTTCCCAGGGTGGATTCTGAGAAGTGCTTTTTGCAACATTTGCATTTATCTGATTTATTAAGACTCAAATATGTCCAGCTCTAATGTACACTACAAGTACTGGACACTACAGGTAGTGTACAATGCAGTTTTAGAGCTTTTTTGATGAAAACAGCTGCCTGCTCTGGCCAAAAATAACTCTTTAAGAGCAGTGAGGGTGAACAAAAAAAGTTGCAGGTCAGACAATTAAAAATTGGCTGAAACTAGCTGTGGATTTGGACAATAATTCTCTGTAGGTTCATCCCTATGAGCATCCCCTTTCACACTGTCACTTTGTTTACATATTGTCATTTGATACACTCAACATTAAAGCCACTCTAAGGAATATACAGTGTGCATACATTCCACTAAAGATGTGGTCTCCAACTTTTTCTGTCATGCCCAAATGTAATTCTTCTCAAACAAATTAACAACCTAAGTTGAGCTGTTTGTAACGCATAGTTAGAATTTTCTGGGTGCATTAAGTGCATCAGGGAAGACAAGCAACAAACTGCTAACAACAGGGTTGTAACCAATGATTGTTTACATTTTTACTTAATTTGCCGATTATTTTCTTGATTAATTGATTGTTTTGTCCAGAAAACATAACAAAATAGTTTTAAAAAGTCTCATGATTTCAAACTGCAACTGATGTCTTATGTAAATTGTTTAATTCAACCAACAGTCCAAAACCCAAAGATAATCAATTTGCTTTCACGTGACAAAACAAAAAGCATCAAAACACTTACTTTTAAGAAGCTGGAAACAATGACTTTTTGCATTTCTACTTAAAAAGATGTCTAAACAATAATTTATCAAAATGGATGCTGATTAATTTTCTGTCAATCAACTAATTGATTTTCCAAATAATTGTTGCAGCTCTAAAACACTGTTAACACAATGCAGTATGCCAGAAAATACTGGAGGAACCTTTTTACTGCAGCATCATGTGACATTTCAGATAATCTGAAGACAATATTGCAATCAGTTTAATCTTATTGTTACTGGCAACACACGCAAACCTGAAAAATGCAAACTACTTTGGAATGTAGAGATTAACACATGCACATTTTCAAATGGTGCAAAAGACAAAAAAATGACACAACCACAAATCCAAATAAAATTCTGCGTGAAATCCACCATAGACACTACGGGCATCAAAAACTGACCTTGTGCAAATTTAAAGTCCTTCATTGTACACCTGGGCCTGTAGTATGCACATGAAATGACCCACTTGTGTGTTGTTCTGATTTACTATTTTTTGCAGGGAATTCCTCAGGGATCAAGTTGAGCCATATAACGGATGAACGTATAAAGTGAAAGCATGTTCAAATTTAGGTGCAAACCTAAAAATTATTGCAGTTTGCACCTGTCTCAGTAAATCAGTCTATATTTGTACTGCAATACTGAGGATTAAAACTTACCAACAGAGCAAACTCACTATAATTCCAGAGTCTCTGCTATAATGTAGAAAAATATATTTATTATTCATTTGTTCATTTTTACTTATTTGCAGGGATTTCCCCCGGGATCAGGTTGAATCATAAAACTTATATGAATTTTATGGAGTGCCAGCCAAAGTGCAAAAATTAAAGATGGGTAAATAATACAGAACAATTAAATAATTCAGAATCCTTATATTGTTATTGAACCTTTTTATCCTGTCTCACCAGGCACATTTTGGTCAGTTTGGTAGACATCGTCCAACCCTGATAGGGATGCCCCAACAAGGAAAACCCAAATCAACTGGCAGCATCAGGAACAGGCCTGATCCAGATATTTATTTGATTGATAGAAACAATCTATATGCACTAAAAACAACGGAATCACAACCACAAAGTGTTGTGAGCAAATTAACCACGAAGTGCACATAAATTAACAGTGGTTGGCAGTTTCAGCTACTTTCAGTCCATCTTAGAAATATAAAGGTAAAACATATTTCTACTGTGCTGCTGCTGTTTGAAAACTGCTTAACCTCTTAGCCTCAGTGGGGCATTCAGTGATGAAGATAGGATGGTTAAATCCTGTTACGGCCTTGTGTTTCTTCCCACAAATAATACAAATTTATAAATCTATAAAAACAAAGCCATTGATATGGTTATACTTTTATGATGTCAGATATCGAAATGTATTACTTTGATGATATATTTTATGATGGTATTGTGTAGTCAAGGTAAGCACTATTTGCTGTTCAAACATGATTTGAATAGCAAAGAAAAACTATATACTACCATACAAGCAATACAGCATACTAAATAATAAAACCTCAAAGAAGTGTCTCAACAAAACATTTACCCTGAACAGTATTTTTAAAACGCAGAGGCATGCCGCCAGAGGGCGACTGAATGCTTCACTAACTATCTATTGTATTTAGGGAGCGGGCTAACGTTAGCCTACTTCAAAAAGCTAACGTTAAATTGGAAAGAAATACGCTCTGGCGACAGCTCCTTGAAAGCCACAATGCTACAGACAGGCGTGCAGTAAGAGCAGCCCATAACTTGAATCAACGTAATGTGAAGCTGTGGGCTAATACTATAGTCAGGCGATAGCTGACGTTAGCTGCTGCTAGCTAACGCTACCTAGCAAGGGGAGAACTGTGATTTCCACACAACCAGACATTTAGGTGTCAGTGGGTTTGCGCAAACAGTCAAATTAGACACGACTTACCATAAAATCAACTAGTTCTCAGGACACCGTGTGTCTCGTTTGCCTCATCTGGTTCCTGCTCTGTGGCCGATGACTGCTGCAGGCCAGAGGCTGTCTCTCCCAGACCTTCTTGAGATGGTAATGCCTATGACATCATGACGCATACTGCTTACGTATACGTTGTTTTTACAAAAATGTTCAAAAATACTCCTCACAGTAAAATGTCACTGTAAATCATACATTAACTTTTTATTTAATCCAAAAAACCTTAGAAGACGAACACATGCATTGGATTGTAATTGTATTTTATTGAATGATAATACCCTATATCTATTAACAGCTGCAGATGAAAAAAAAAAACAGAAAAATAAAATCTGCAAATAAAATGAACATATTCATTGCAAATCCTGATAATACAGAATAATCCTAGGAAGAATACTAACACAATCACAACTAACTAAACCATTTCCCATATGTAAAACAGCTTTCTCTGCTGGTCAAGGAACATCATGAAGAAAATCATTTATATAAGCATGTCAAGTCCAAAACAAAATAAAACAAAATGACTATACGTATTTATTAGGTATTAAATAAAGATATGCAAATATGTTTGTCATAGTAGCCTATGTGGTAGATATGTAGCAATTAAAGGTCATTTGATTCATTTTCTATGACATCTCCACATGTGGCAGGTGGGAAGTGAGGCAATGGTAATGGCGTCCAGGCATCTGTGAGAAAATTACTACACAGACCAAAAGAGGAACAGTGTACAGTTTTTCTCATGCCTTGATAGTAGTGGAAGTTGGGTTGAGTTGCAAGGCAAAAGTGGGGTAGCTGGGCAGTGCTACAGAAATAATATTTCACACTGTAGATTCTATATTCTGTTTCATAAATTTTACAGTCTACAATAATCTATAAAGGCATAATGTTTCTTGTCAAATTACTATTATGACTGTCTTATTTAGGTTATGTGCAAGCTTTTTTATTTATGAATGTAAAATGATGTGATTTAAATAACTAAGTTGTTTTTGTCTCTGCTGACACATTTAGCAAAGAATAAAGTCAGCCTAATAAAAATCTGTAATACACTAATACAAATAGAAGGAGCATAAATTTGAGATAGATTTGTCAAACAAATCTTATTTTTGTTGCTGGTTTTGCACAAATGTCAATAAATAGAATGTACACAAATTAATGTAATAAGTATGATTTGATTTTTGATTTTTCTATTGGGTTCTCTTAACCACATATCAATCATTTCTGTTTTTTTAAACAGCTAAAACAGGTTTTAATCAGTAACATTTGTTATAATTATTTGTACAGATTCAGAATTTGTTTCTTCATGTTATGGACAACCTTATACCTCAGCACTGGTGTCAACTGACTTTGGCTCAGTATGGGAATGTGCTCTTAATGAAAGGCTGTTACCTGTACAGTCAGGATGGACATTATCCTTTAAGTCTTGGTCCATGAACACATACAGTAGTGCGTTCGGGCTACGGTTGAGAAATGACAGGTGACGTAGTCTAATGTTTCACTTTAATTAGAAGCCATATAATTCACCATCATGTGACAGGGAGGAAAAGAAGTTCTGATAAAGGAAGTGGTGAACACTTTGCAACGTCTGATTTTGGTCATAGTTTGAAAAATACTTTATCCCACAAATGCATCACAAAATATTCACAAATCTACAGCGTGTTGTACAATATCACGATGAGTCAGCCTTACAATGTGTGATTAAGAGGTTCATCTGTTTTTTAGATCTGACCAGTTAGCCAATCATAAAACTGATTTTAATCAAATTGAAACATGTGACATGTTCTAATCACTTGTCTTGACTGGAAGATAATGCACTCAAAATATTCTATATGAAGTGAACAGTTAAATGGATATTGGTTGCTGGAAATATTTTCACATCTCTCCCTCCTGAATTACAGCATTCAATAATGGCCAGAGGTGTTTTTGCAGAACATTATGATGTCACAGTAAAGTTGACCTTTGACCATTTGGATATAAAATGCCATCACTTCATTCTTTCCATAGAGACATTTGTTAAATTGTGTCATAATTAATGTATGAATTTGTGAGTTAATGGGCTCACAGTTACTTTGAACTTTGACCATCAAATTCTAATCAGTTCATTCTTGAGTCCAAGTGAATGTTTGTGCCAAATCTACACAACAGTCCCGAGGTGGACTTGCGATATCATATTCAAGAGGACAAAACCATGTAAGGTCATCATTACCTTGACCTTTGACCACCAAAGTGTAATTGGCCCTTCCTGACATTACTGAGATATCATGTTCATGAGACTAGGATGGAGGAACGCAGACAGTGCGGAGACATAAAAGGCACATGAACGAAATAGATAAATTAAGTATGTAAACGCACTCAAATACGTAAATACTGTTTTTTTTAGTTTGTTTCTTTTTGTTAAATAACTATTTTAGTCCACAACTGAGCTGTGATACTGCAGTTTAGAGAATCAAATACAAGTTTTGGAATAGATGTCAATGCTTTGCAATGGGCGGTTGGAAGGAGTTGCAGAGCAGCCGGAGCACTCCCTGGAAGCAGGCACAAGAATTAAATTGGGCGGCTGACACATATGACTTGAGTGTTCTTTGTTCTGTATCCTGTGCTTAGTCTTTGTTTGACTTCATTTCAGCTGGTTCAGTCTATTGTTTCACCTTTGTGCTGTGTTAGTGCTTTTCTATGCAGCAATTAGGAAATATATTGTAATTTACCATTTGAAAGCACTGAGCAGGTCATAAATTAGATCATTTTCTCTAAATTTGGGATTCTGTCTTTGGAGGGTTAGGACTGTGTTTTTTTTGGAATGTGGGATTCAGATTTTGTAATTAGGATTATTCAACTATATACAATACAGATATCACATACAGAATTAATTTCTGATTTGTTACGTATGATTTGAACCTCCCCCTCCAATCTGTGAATCTTCTTCAATTCCAATAACTTTGTACACTTTTGTTTTACCCCCCCTCTTGGTTAGTTTTTATTCCCAAAGTGCAATTACAAATAGGATATTCTCACTCATTTCCCAGTTTACCCTAACCCCAACCAAAACCTAATTCTAACCCTAACCCTAAAACCAAGTCTTAAAATGATAGTTTGGGTTATTTGACCTGTGGTTGTATAAGGGAAATTATCCATTGTCAGTGTATTCTCTGCAGTAGGTCCTGGTCTGAGTGCTCCCAGTTGGAGAAGCAGCCAGTAGGATCAAACCAGAAGCTGAGCAATGTACTGCTATGGACAGAGACAGCAGAACAAAACATACCTAAAAACACGCCGACCTAAAAAAACAGTATCAGTTTAAGTGTATGCTATATTTTGAATATTTTCACCACTTTATCTCACTGTCAAAAAGACCTTTATGACTCCAACAGCTGATCTACATTGCACAGTGTAAGTGTGCTTATGTGTAGGTATATGGATGTTCAAGAGATAATGTAGTGTCATATGAAAACGTTTTTTTGATGGCAAGATATAACTGTAAAAAAAAAAATTAAAATATAGTATACATGTAAACTATTTTTAGGTGGGCATTTTTTTAATTTGCTAAAATACATTCTTTCTGCTGTCCCCATCCACCGGAATACATTGCTCAGCTTCTGTGCCCATATTCTTGCCTTTTTCTCCAAACTGGGAGTGAGCAGAGCCAAATCTATTGCAGTTAATATAAGTAGATAGATAAGTACCCCATATCAATTATCCTGAATTGTCAATTTTAATCCGCCAAACAGGGACCTCAAGTTTTGTCCCCACACTAATAACTAACTAGCCAGTACCCGTGGGTGTATCCAAGTTCCCCATTCCCACTAAGATATAAAGACCAACCTAGATGTACATAAACCTAATGTATATTTGTGTACAGTATGTTTATATTTACATCTGTGACCACCAGGTGGAACATCCTTCTTCTGAGACAACAGTAGCCTAGCTGATCAATTTAATCAAATGTTGTTACTGTGTGAGTGAGGCTTTTTCAAGCATAATATTAGAACTTTTAGGTTAATTTCACAGATCAAGATAACAACTGTATGTTCATTTCTATAGACATACAACATGTTCAACATGTTACTTTTGATCCTGTTTCACAGTCTTAATTAGATTTCCTTTGAAATTTAGAAACACAAATGAAGAGCATCTACCTTTAATGTGCTGGAGAAGAGTTTTTGATATGAATTTTTTATTTTTAAATAGGTTGTCACAAGTATTTTTTCCCCATGAATAAAGAGTGTGAAAATGTACATCTGTTTGAAAATAGCACATTCAATATAAGACAAATACAAGATACATGTGAAATACATATATTTCATTATCATCAGAACAATAGGACATGTGATGTTAAAGCTACTGTTAACATGTGAGGTTGGGACAAAACGCCTATCCAAAATGTAAAGACTTAATTTTGACTGACTCATTAGTTGCCCACTTCCTAACCAGTACATGCTATAACAAACAGTACTTCAGTTTGCGCTGAAGACTGAAAATTTTGTGAGTATAAGAGCATCACTCTTCATCCTGGAAGGCAGTCTCCAACACATTCAGGATGGATTTGCAGACTTTATTCTTGAAATCTTGGCCCATGAACACATACAGCAGTGGGTTGAGGCAACTGTTGAGATACATCAGGCTGGTGGCTATTGGAAAACCAATAGTGATCACATAGTCTAATGTTTCACTTTGATTACCTGTGAAATTAATCAACTCTATCAGACACATGATGTAAAAGGGAGCCCAACACAGGAAAAAAGTGGCCATAATGGCAGCGATGATCTTAAAGGAGCGACTTGACTGGCTGGCCAGGGTGCGGGACCTCCTGATACGATGGATTATCACAGCATAAGAGGACACAATAACAGGGAAGGGAACAACAAATCCCATTAGGAGGCGGGTGATGGTCATGGACTGGTGACGTAACTGTATCAGCTCAATCACAGATGATGTGTAATTATCAGTAAGAGCATAGTTGTTGAAGCAGTTGATGATTTCCTCACTAAAAAATGATGGTGCAGTGTCCCTGAAGACGAAGTATGGAATGCTGAGAGTCAGAGCCAGTACCCAAACACCCAGAATCACAAAGGACGCCTTGCGTACATTTCGGTGGTTCCGGGCCCAGACAGGCCACACCACAGACACACATCTGTCCACACTGATCACCATCAGGATGTAGACACTGGCAAACATGTTCAGGTTGGTTATGGTGGAGTTAAGTTTGCACATGAAGTTGCCAAAAGGCCAGTGGAAATTCATGGCCGTGTACGTCACACTCAGGGGGAGGAATGCAGTGAAGAGGAAGTCGGCCACAGCGAGGTTGAGGAACCAAACTGTGTTAACGGTTTTCTTCATCTTGAACCCAGTCACCCAGATAACCACTCCATTCCCCAGCACACCAAAAATGAAGGCCAGGCAGTAACCAATGATAGACATGATGTGGAGAGACCTTCTCAGCTTGGCATGCTCATCCACGTAGTTGTCATACAAAGAGCCATTTCCACCATATAAATCTGTTGTATTACTTTTCTCCATCCTTGAAAGCAGGCTGAAATAGCAACAAAAAATAATAAATATTTTCTCTATTTTTGCTTGAGCTCAACAACAACTTCTGACACAATAGAGCATAATTTTCTACAAATTAGATGACAATATCTGAACTGTGCTTCAGTGGCAGTGTTGTTAAATTCCAGGTAAGGCATTTGCCATTGTAATTAAAACCACTATTGGTTATTTACATGAATTATCTACTTTTTAAAAATCTCAGATTCATGCAAATTCAAAATATAACATATAACAGCACTACCTTTCTCAAAGTTTGTCACTCGGATGAGGATGTGTCCACAGCAGAAGTAACTCAGCTTAATAAAAGCTGTGTGTCATGAGGACTCATAGCCTTTGTGTCAAGTCAGGGCGGGACCTCATGTATCACACAGCAATTTATCAAAAGAAGTAACCCACACACTTTCACTGCTTCTCCTGACAAATTCCAGCTGCAATTTCCTAAAATGAACAAATTTAATGTTTGTAAGTTAAGATCTGGTGAAAAGAAAACTTCATAAATCCTAACTGTACTGACCCTTGAGTTAAAGACCACTTTTTAAAAATATTAGGTGTAAAGTGAATTCTGTCCACCAATGATCCTGATCCTGATCATGTGGGTCATCTGCTCCCTCTTTACCTGTGTACATTCGACACATAGAATATGCTGCCTTTGTAGATCCAAGCAAAAGACGTCTGAAGCAGGAACATATCTTTGCCTGACATATTAGCCTCACTTTGGTATTGAGTACCTTACAAAACTCTCTGCTATCTACATGTTCCTTCCTCTTTTGCACTCTTTATCAGATGAGGTTCAACTGCTATTTTTAGCAGAGAAACAACTTGTCGGTTAAACAAGCACAGACTTGCAGTATTTTATTATACTTTTCACAAACAAAATTTGATTGTAAAATTATATAGAATGCCCTACACATCCATCCATATTCTATATCACTTATCCAAACTGGGTCACAGGTGGGCTGGAGCCAATCCCAGCGGACAGTGGGCGAGAGCAGGTTACACCCTGGACAGATCGCCAGGGCAGGCTGTCAGCCCTGCCTATCACAGAGACATATAGAGACAAACAACCATTCACACTCACATTCACACCTGCAGGCAATTTAAAGTCACCTAATTTTCTCCACACAGGCCCCTGGGTTCAAACCCAGAACCTTCTTGCTGTGAGGTGACAGCGCTAACCAATGCAACAACATGCTGCCCTTAGGCCCTTCATGTGTTTTATTGTAAACTGTCCAAACCATTTCACTGATAAAATTAAGAAATTTACCATAAAATTTTCACAGTTGAGAGTATTAGAACAATAGGAAAGGATGTAAAACTACTCATCATTAAGTGACTTTGGCACAAAAAACCTTCTCAAGACACACTTTATTTCCTTCAAACACTCACTGCCTTGGGTCTGAGAAGGACCTGATCCTGCAACATATTACTGAATGTTTGACTATCAACATCAGACATATATCTAGAGCATGTGTTAGTATATGACAATAGAGAAGGAAGTTCCTGACACAAGCTTTTGTGAAATGGGTTGCATACAACAGTCATCATAATCGATGTCATTTATTGTTCAAATAAAACATCAAATCAAATACATTAGAATGAAGCTTTTATAAACAGGTCCATGTCACATCTCACAGTGTTCATACCCACAGTCTTACATATAAAATTAGTGTGGTATTCTAGTTTTCTGTTATGTTGTCTAACAGTTAAGGAGTAATGGGCATCTTAAGTCAGGAAAATCATGCAGTGTCTACATTACAAACATAAACCTGCAAGCTAACTAGACTAGAGCAGCCTGTCCTAACAATAAATCAAAAATATATATATTGATGATGGAGTGCCAAACTAAATCAAAAGTTATTGTGCAGAAATGCAAAAGTATTTAAGGTGATGTGACAATTTATACAGTGCATTTATTGTTCATTCCTCCTATCAAAAGGCTGAGCTGAGCTCTGACAATATACAGTCGCTGGATGTGAGCATAGCTGCAGCTGCTCTGCCTGGCCGTGGTGGTTTTGGTATGGGCACTGTAGCTTCTATTTACTGGAAGCATTGTTTTACTATATAGGATCTGAACCACTGCTTTTATCAGATATGACGGATGTTACCAATACACCACAGGAATACAGTAGCTTCAATGCAACACTAAGCCATCATGATGTAAACTAATGTGTCACAGCCATAAACATAACAGACAGAGAAGCACCTGATTACTACACATAGTGGAAATCCATGGCCGTGTCCATCACTACTGCTGCTACTGTGTGAGCGAGGCTTAAAATTTTTAGCCATCATTTGAAGGTTTATTTTGGTTGAGCTCACCTAACAAGGAAACAAATGCAGCAAAATCAATGATTAATGAGGTCTGAACAGTATTTTATACTGTTGAATTATATTTCATGTAAATTTAATTTCCAACATGAAGGACTAAATATTGTAATGCTGTTTCATAGTCTTGTCCACAGTTGCTGAAATGGGCAATGCTTCATTTATTTACTTAATCTGCTAAAATTCCCCCTGGTCATAAATACAGTTTTATATTATGTTTTGGCCTCAAAGTAATAAGATTTAAATATAATAGAATACCATCCATGTTTCAATGCAAACTCTACCCAGGATACTTATACCCTCAAATTTCCGGAAGAAATAGTGAGGACATGACCTCAGTGTTCTCATTGTTACCTGCCTCACTTAACAGTTCATCTGCAAAAGCTGCACAGTTGAGTCCAATACTCAATTTCTTTCCAGGGCATATCTGTCTTCTTCAAATGCCACATGATAGAGTCTCTGTCCTGCAGGAAACTCCAAAGTAGAAGTCACTAAGCAACTAAATGACTTGAATTGTGGGTTGTTGAGATGAGTACCTGAGAAAGAGCTGAAGCTGTGACTTTTCATGTTCACCAATGATCCTGCCGCATAATAAGGAACGAGCCCATGTTTGCTTGAGGTTAAGTGTAATCACTCTGTGTTGAACATGTAGGTTATATCTGGCTGGTGCAGAGACGTGACAGTGATCCTGCAGCACTGTTCTCCTGACCTGGAGACTTTCATCATAAACTGCAGGCCCTTCTACTCCCCCCGTGAGTTCACTTCATTCATCCTGGTCGGTGTTTACATCCCACCACAGGCCACAGCAGATACTGTGTGTGGAGCGGACCA
This sequence comes from Trachinotus anak, assembly GCF_046630095.1. NCBI lineage: Eukaryota > Metazoa > Chordata > Actinopteri > Carangiformes > Carangidae > Trachinotus > Trachinotus anak. The sequence continues at coordinate 15,996,184 of NW_027273883.1, read as the reverse complement.
ACCCGGACTCCTTAGTTATTGTCCTTGGTGACTTTAACAAAGGGAACCTCAGCCACAAACTGCCCAAATACAGAGTGTCTGTTAATTGCCCGACCAGAGAGGGGAACACTCTGGACCACTGTTACACCACAATCAGTGGTGCTTATCACGCCGTCCCCCGGGCTGCACTGGGCCACTCTGACCATGTCATGGTCCACCTGATTCCCACATACAGGCAGAAACTAAAACTGTGTAAACCTGTTGTTTACAAGAACCTCCAATTGCACCAATCACCAAAACAAATTCCTTGTATGTGGAAACATACTTGGCAATAAAACGGATTCTGATTCTGATTCTGATTCTGATATTAACAATTTTAGGTTAATTCCACAGATCTAGATTAACTGTTTTCTTACTGTAAATATACAATCTGTGTACTTCTGATCCTGTTTGGCAGTCTTAATCAGATTTCCTCTGAAATTTAGAAATACATAGGGGATCTACCTTTAATGTGCTGGAGAAGAGTTTTTAGTTTGAAATATTTTTCATACAGAGGTTGGCACAACTGTTACATCTACGATTTAGGTAAGAATAAGTGTTTTAAGCATTTTTCCCCCTAAAAAAGAGTTTAAAAATTTAAATCTGTTTGAAAAGAGCACATTTAATATAAGACAAATACAAGATACATGTCACACACATATATTTCATATACTGTATATGGGATACATACATTTGAAAAAGTGGGGCTTTATCTTACATTCAGGCAAACATTTCAGTTATCAGAAAAAACAGTATGTTCAAACTATATCACTGATTAAATGAAACAAACAAACAACAAACACATTTATGATGAATTTTACTTAATGGAGCTCATCAGAACAATAGGACATAATGTGAAAGCTATGACTTTGTAAGCCTACCCAAAATATATGTATGTAGTCATAAATGACTGATGAGGTATCCACTTCCTACATACTGTAAAACACTGCTGTGTAAACAGCTGAAGACTGAAAATCATTGTGTTCCTGTCTTTCTTTCCTTTGGTATTTGGAGTCTTAGTCTGAGATGCATCTGAGTCCACCACACATTGACCAGACTTTTATATGCAACTTTGTGTGGCTTTCTGTGGCACAAAAAAGGAGAAATGCATTGTTAAGAAACAAAACAAGACTAACCCCAGCATGGCTGGACCGCTTATGGTCAAATCCTGATTTTATAACTGAAATGTTATCTGACAAAATCACCAAGAGGAACTTGCTATACCAAGTGAGCCACTAGGGAGAATCAACACTGACAGGGTATCTTTCTTAATTTGTCTCTCACACAGATCACAGCTTCTGTCTGGGATCCACAATAGTTTATCCTTATTTATCTCCAACACCAGACTTTTATTAGAGGCAGGTGTTCATGTCTGACTCCCTCTGTTTGATATGTAGAATTGGTCATAGTGGTTGAAACAAAGCCATGTTACTGATGACTTTACTCTCTCCCTCCCTCTCTCCTGCTCTCTCTGCTCAGTGTGTCTTATGTTTAGTTATTCCTCCATCTCCTTTATTAATATTGATACATGTAATGAAAGTAGTTTTTTTTGCCGTAATAGAGGTGAGGTGCAGTGTAATGGAAGCGCTCCATCTCTTCCCTGCTGTTCCCAGGCAGCCAGGAAACCAGAGTGGCTTGGTGGACTGCTTGTAACAAAAGGTGTAGCCCTAAGAGCCTGGACAGTGTCCATGCACAGTCCAGTCATGTACCAGGTTTATCGGCAGTTTGTTTGAAAAATCTCTAAATGTAGTGACAATGGACTAAGTTAGCAACACTGCAGGCTATAAACACCCTGCTAATAGAACCTGTTTGCACCAGAAACACCAACTGGGTGACATGGCACTAAGCTGACCAGTGGTGGAAATATCAGCCAGTCAGCCAGTCAGCTGGGGACATTCTAGGTTGTAGGTTGTAGGGCTGGCTCCGCTGTTGTGGTCCAGCCAAAAAGAAAAGTAAAGGAAACCAAACTGCTATTTTCATACATTTGCATGACAATTATTTTCATATCATGGGCAACCTTATACCTTGGCATCAGAAATGGACTTCTCTTTACTCGGACTGGTAACCATTGAGTCTGAGTGAGAGTGTGTATTCTCCTCCTGGAAGGCTATTTCCAATACAGTCAGGATGGATTTGCGGACTTTATCCTTGAAATCTTGGCCCATGAACACATACAGCAGTGGGTTCAGACAGCTATTGAGAAAGGCCAGGCTGGTGGCTATAGGGGCACCAATAGTGAGGACATAGCCTAGTGTTTCATTTTGATTAGTACTTGTCAAATGAACCAACTGAATTAGACGCATGATGTGATAAGGAGCCCAGCACAGGAAAAAAGTGATGATAATGGCAGCGATGATCTTGAAAGACCGACTTGATTTGCTGGCCAGGGTGCGGTTCCTCCTGAGACGATGGATTATCACAGCATAACAGGAGACAATGACAGTGAAGGGAACAACAAATCCCAGGAAAAGGTAGATCATGGTCATGGCCTGAAGACGTAACTGTTCCAGCTCTTTCACAGATGGTGATTCATCATCAGAAAGGGAAAAGTTGTTGAAGCAGTTGATAAGGTCTTCACTATATGGTGCAGTGTCCTTGAAGGCCAAGTATGGAGAACTGAGAGTCAGAGCCAGTACCCAAACACCCAGACTCACATAGGACGCCTTGCGTACATTTCGGTGGTTCTGGGTCCAGACAGGCCACACCACAGACACACATCTGTCCACACTGATCACCATCAGGATGTAGACACTGGCAAACATGGTCAGAAAAGTTATAGTGATGTTAAATTTGCACATGAAGTTGCCAAAAGGCCAGTGGAAATTCATGGCTAGGGAAATCACAGACAGGGGCAGGCATACTGTTACGAGGAAGTCGGCCACAGCAAGGTTGAGGAACCAAACTGTTTTAACTGTTTTCTTCATCTTGAACCCGGTCACCCAGATAACCACTCCATTCCCCGGCACACCCAGAATGAAGGCCAGGCAGTAAATAATGATAGACATGATATGGAGAGACTTTTTCAGTTCAGCATGCTCATCCTTGAAATGGTTACCAAACAAAGAGGCAGGTCCACCATATAATTCTGTTGAATTACTTTTCTTTATCATTGTCTTGAGAGCAGCCTGTGATAGAAACATGAAAAATAAATTTTTCTTCTGTTCTCCTCAACAAGCTCAACAGCAACAACTTCTGATGCAACAGAACATCATTTTTCTAAACATATCAGTTTATCAGATGACAGTAGCTAAAATGTGCATCTTTATAAAAATATTTATACACTTAGAAAAGCAGTAAGGTAACATCAGATGTCTTTATTGTCTTATTTTTTTCAATTCAGTCCCGCTGGATTAATCTTAAATTTATGCAAATTCAAAGGATAACACATAACAACATTACCTTTCTCAAAGTACTTCAATCGGATGAGGATGTATCTAAAGCAGATGTAAGTCTGGTACATATTATCATCACATTGGTATTAGGTAACTTTCACAAGTCTTCCTGTGTTGCACTCAGACTTCGTGTGAAATTTAGAAAGACGTGATGTGCAACTGCTGTTTTCAGTTTCCCAAACACTACTGGCAGTATTTTATTAAACAAAATTAGGCTGTAAAATGATATAGAAGGCCCTAACGTTTTATTCTAAACTGTCCAAACCGGCTTTTTAGGCTTTTCTGCCTTTATTTGATAGGACAAAGGAGATTGACAGGAAAAGGGCAGGGAGAGGTGAATGACATGCAGGAAAGAGTCGGGCCAGTCGGGAGTCAAACCGGCGACTCACCTACCTAGAGCATTTGCGCTCACGTGGTATGTACACTAACCATTCGGCTATGAGTCACACCAAGATTTGCACAGTTGAGAGTATTAGAACAATAGGAAAGGATGTAAAACTACTCATCTGGAGTGACTTTGGCACAAAAAGCCTTCTCAAGATACAATTCATTTCCTTCAAACATTCACTGTCCTGGGTCTGAGAAGTACATGATCCTGCAGCATATTACTGGATGTTTTGTATTTAAATATGTACAGTAGTTCCCTCTGCTGGTCAATTCATATCATAAAAAAGTTTACAATAATAATTAGAAAGACTATCAACATTAGATGTATATCTAGAGCATGTGTTAGTATATGATAATAGAGAAGGAAGTTCCAGACACAAGCTTTTGTGAAATTATGTGGTGTTGGTGGGTACAACTGCAATAACAGTCATCATCATCATTTATTATTCAAATAAAACATCAAATCAAATACATTAGAATCAAGCTTTTATAAACAGGTCCATGTCACATCTCAAAGTATTCATATCCACAGTCTTACATATAAAATAAGTGTGCTATTCTATTTTTCTGTCTGACAGTTAAAGAGTAATGGACACAACTGTTACATCTACGGTTTAGGTAACAATAATGTGAAAATAGTACATTTAATGTAAGACAAATACAAGATACATGTGAAATACATATATTTCATATATGTGAGATCCATATGTTTGAAAAAGTGAGGCTTTATCTTACATTCAGGCCAACATTTCAGCTATCAGAAAAAAACAGTATGTCCAAACTACTTCACTAATTAATGAAAAAAAATACAAACAATCAAACAAATAAACAAAGAAACACATTTATCATGAATGTTAATTAACTGAACTCATCAGAACAATAGGACATATTGTGAATGCTACTGTTAATTGATGACTTTAGGACAAAAAGCCTATCCAAAATGTACATATCTAATTATAATGGACTGATGAGTTATTAACTTCCTACATGCTGTAAAACATAATGTAAACAACTGAAGACTGAAAATCATTGTGCTCCTGTCTTTCTTTCCCCTGATGTTTGGAGTCTTGGTCTGAGATGGACCTGAGTCCACCACACATAGAATAAGCCTTTATATACAAGTTTGTGTGACATATCACAGTATTAATAACCACAGTGATACAAAGAAGAAGTGTCTGTTTTTCTGTGGCTTTACTTTATGTTATCTATGGGTTAAGAAACATAAAAGTTAAGAAAACCATATTACAACTACTTCATAATTAGTTGTTATTCACATCATGGGTAACCTTATACCTCAGTGTCAGAGACTGACTTCTCTTTAGTCCGACTGGTGACCATTGAGTTTGAGTAAGAGTGAGAGCGTGTTTTCTCCTCCTGGAAGGCTGTTTCCAAAATAGTCAGGATGGATTTGCGAACTTTATTCTTGAAATCTTTGCCCATGAACACATACAGCACTGGGTTCAGGCAGCTGTTGAGAAAGGCCAGGCTGGTGGCTATAGGAAAACCAATACTAAGGACATAGCCTAATGTTTCACTTTGATTAGTTGTGAAATAAATCAACTCTATCAGACACATGATGTGAAAGGGAACCCAGCAAAGGAAAAAAGTGATAATAACAGCAGCAATGATCTTAAAGGAACGACTGGACTGGCTGGTCAGGGTGCGGTTCCTCCTGAGACGATGGATTATCACAGCATAACAGGAGACAATGACAGTGAAGGGAGCAACAAATCCCATGAGGAAGAGGGTGATGTTCATGGACTGGTGACGTAACTGTTCCAGCTCTTTCACAGATGGTGTTTCATCATCATCAGAAAGCGAAAAGTTGAAGAAGCAGGTGATGAAGTCTTCACCATCTGTGTCTCTAAAGACGAAGTATGGAGCACTGAGAGTCAGAGCCAGTACCCAAACACCCAGACTCACAAAGGACGCCTTGCGTACATTTCGGTGGTTCTGGGTCCAGACAGGCCACACCACAGTCACACATCTGTCCACACTGATCACCATCAGGATGTAGACACTGGCAAACATGTTCAGGGTGGTTATGGTGGAGTTAAGTTTGCACATGAAGTTGCCAAAAGGCCAGTGGAAATCCATGGCTGTGTACGTCACAGTCAGGGGGAGGAATGCAGTGAAGAGGAAGTCGGCCACAGCGAGGTTGAGGAACCAGACAGTGTTAACGGTTTTCTTCATCTTGAACCCGGTCACCCAGATAACCACTCCATTCCCCAGCACACCAAAAATGAAGGCCAGGCAGTAAACAATGATAGACATGATGTTAAGAGACTTTCTCAGTTCAGCATGCTCATCCTTGTAGTCGTCATACAAAGAGCCATTTCCACCATATAAATCTGTTGTATTACTATTCTCCATCCTTGAAAGCAGGCTGAAATAGCAACAAAAAATAATGAATATTTTCTATTTTTCCCTGAGCTCAACAGCAACAGCTTCTGACACAACAGAGCATAATTTTCTACAAATAATTTGAACTGTGCTTCTTTATAAAAATATTTTCACACTTACAAAAACAGCAAGGTATGTGAAGCAGATGATCTTTACATTATAATTCTAATTAATGGCAGTGTTGTTAAATTCCAGGTAAGGCATTTGCCATTGTAATTAAAACCACTATTGGTTGTTTACATGAATTATCTACTTTTTAAAATCTCAGATTCATGCAAATTCAAAATATAACATATAACAGCACTACCTTTCTCAAAGTTTGTCACTCGGATGAGGATGTGTCCACAACAGAAGTAACTCAGCTTAATAAAAGCTGTGTGTCATGAGGACTCATAGCCTTTGTGTCAAGTCAGGGCGGGACCTCATGTATCACACAGCAATTTATCAAAAGAAGAAACACACACACTTTCACTGCTTCTTCTGACAAATTCCAGCTGCAATTTCCTAAAATGAACAAATTTAATGTTTGTAAGTTAAGATCTGGTGAAAAGAAAAACTTAATGAATCCTAACTGTACTGACCCTTGAGTTAAAGACCACTTTAAAAGAGTATTAGGTGTAAAGTGAATTCTGTCCACCAATGATCCTGATCCTGATCATGTGGGTTTAGCTCATATTTGCTTGATGTTAACTAGAGTGTAATGTCATCTGAGCATGTACTGTATTTACAGTATTTGACATTAATTGAAAACAAATCTGAAGCAGGAACATATCCTTGTCTAACATATTAGCCTCACTTTGGTATTGAGTACCTAACAAAACTCTCTGCTATCTACATGTTCCTTCCTCCTTTGCACTCTTTATCAGATTTCCTCTGAAATTTAGAAAAAATATGAGGTTCAACTGCTATTTTTAGCAGAGAAACAACTTGTCGGTTAAGCAAGCACAGACTTGCAGTATTTTATTATACTTTTCACAAACAAAATTTGATTGTAAAATTATATAGAATGCCCTACACATCCATCCATATTCTATATCACTTATCTGAACTGGGTCACAGGTGGGCTGGAGCCAATCCCAGCTTGGGCGAGGACAGGTTACACCCTGGACAGATCGCCAGGGCAGGCTGTCAGCCCTGTCTATCACAGGCGACAGTGCTAACCACTCCAACAACGTGCTGCCCTTTGAGCCTACACAAATCATGTGTTTTATTCTAAACTGTCCAAACCATTTCACTGATAAAATTAAGAAATTTACCATAAGATTTACACACTTGAGAGTAGTAGAACAATAGGAAAGGATATAAAACTACTCATCATTGATTGACCTTGGCACGAAGAGCCTTCTCAAGATACACTTTATTTCCTTCAAACATTCACTGCCCTGGGACTGAGAAGGACCTGATCCTGCAGCATATTACTGGATGTTTTGTAGTTAAATATGCACACCAGTGTTCTCTGCTGGTCAATTCATATGATGAAGAAGGTTTACAATAATAATAATAATTATTATTATTAAAATATTTGTCCACCTAGAAAAGCCGCAAACTATCTGAAAAGTAGCACATACTTTTACCTCATCTTTTTGATGAATGCTTGTGTTGTTAAATTCCAGTGACGGTACTTGTCACATTTGTTAAAACAAACATCAGATGTCTTTAATGTCTGATATTTTTCAATCCTACCCCTTTAGATTAATCTCAAATTCATGCAAATTCAAAATATTACACATAACAACTTTACCTTTGTTAAAGTTTGTCAGTCAGATGAGGATGTGTCCACAGCAGAAGTAACTTGGTCAAACTCTGACAGCGTAATAAAGGCTGTGTGTCCTGAAGACTCATAGCCTCTTCAAGTCACCACCACACTGAGGTGGGACCAAACATAACATGAAGCAATTCATGGAAAACAAACGAAAAAAACAAAACAAAAACACACACACACACTCACACACACACGCACACGCACACACACACACACACACACACACACACACACACACACACACACACACACACACACACACACACACACACACACAGACACACACACACACACACACACACACACACACACACACACACACACACGCTTTTTATAATGAAATCCAGTTGAACTTCAATTCCCTAAAATTAATTAATGTAATGTTTATAAGTTAAGATTTGTTGAAAAGTAAAACCTAACACATCAGATCAGATAACTGCACTGACCCTCGAATTCTTCCTCAACCTACATGAATACCTGAACTACTGAGAAAGAACTGGTGCTGTGACTTCTCATGTCTCCCAATGATCCTGCTACATCATGTGGATTAAGCTCATATTTGCTTGATGTAGACTAGAGTGTCATTTCTCTTTGTTATTGTTTGAACCAACATCTGAACACGTATGGAATTTGTAGCGTTTTACATTAATTGATGGTTAATAAGTGTCTCTGTCGGCTGCTCCCTCTTTATCTGTGTACATTTGACACTTAGAATATGCTGCCTTTGTAGATCCAAGCAAAGAGATCTGAAGCAGGAACATATCTTTGTCTAACATATTGTCATCACATTGGTATTGAGTAATTTTCATAAGTCTCTGTCTACATGTTCTTTCCTCTTTTGCACTCTTAATCAGATTTCTTCTTAAATTTTTAAAACAAATATGAGGTGCAACTGCTATTTTTAGCAGAGAAACAACTCTGAGAAGCAAGCACAGTCTCACAGTATTTTATTTTACTTTTCATAAACAAAATTAGATTGTAAAATTATTCAGAAGGCCCTATACATTTTGTTTTATTCTAAACTGTCCAAACCATTTCCCTGATAAAATTAAGAAATTCACCATGAGATTTACACAGTTGAGAATATTAGAACAATTGGAAAGGATGTAAAACTACTCATCATTGAGTGCCTTCTCAAGATACACTTTATTTCCTTCAAACGTTCACTGCCCTGGGTGTGAGAAGGACCTGATCCTGCAGCATATTACTGGATGTTTTGTAGTTAAATATGTACAGTAGTTCCCTCTGCTGGTCAATTCATATCATGAAAAAAGTTTACAATAATAATTAGAGAGTCTATCAACATCAGACATATATCTAGAGCATGTGTTAGTATATGATAATAGCGAAGGAAGTTCCTGACACAAGCTTTTGCGAAATTATGTGTTAATGGGTTGGGTACAACTGCAATAACAGTCATCATTATAAATTTATTGTTCAAATAAAACATCAAATCAAATACATTAGAATGAAGCTTTTATAAACAAGTCCATGTTACATCTGACAGTATTCATATCCACAGTCTTACATATAAAATGTGTGTGCTATTCCAGTCTTCTGTTATGTTGTCTGACAGTTAAGGAGTAATGGACACCTTAAGCCAGGTAAATCATACAGCTGCTACATTACAAACATAAACATATAAGATCATTGTAACTTCCAGGATTACTGATTAGACTAGAGCAGCCTGTCATATCAGAAAGTCAAAAAACATAAATGTTTATCAAACCAGCAAGTGAATGACTTTCTATGGTCATAGAAACTTTCTATGGTCATAGAAAGTCATTCACTGCCAAATGGAAAGTAACAAAGTAGACTGATGGCATCCAGGTGCTCAGTTCACTGTATAAATATGCATTTCAGAGTGGTCTATGTAAACAAGTAAACAATGAGGGCCATGGTGTGAAGAGACTTCCTCAGCTAAGCTCAATTTTTTTCTATATACATCTGATGTGTTTCTGTGATGGAAAGGGTTAGCGGTTGTTTCGTTTCAATTCAATTCAATTCAATTCAATTCAGTTCAATTCAATTCAATTCAATTCAATTCAATTCAATTCAATTCAATTCAATTCAATTCAATTCAATTCAATTCAATTAAGATTCAAATTCAAATTCAAATTCAAATTCAAATTCAAATTCATTTTTGTATTGTGCCAAATCATAACATACATTACCTCAAGGCACTTTACAGCTTTCATAGGTGAGGAGGAGAATTTTAAATTCTATTCTGGATTTTATAGGGAGCCTAGCTAATGGGAGAGGTACGATCTATCTTCCTAGTTCCTGTCAGTACTCATGTTGCAGCATTTTGAATCAGCTGGAGGCTTTTCACGGAGTTAAAGGAGATCATGATAATAATGAATTACATTAGGGCAGTCTAGAAGTAACAAATGCATGGAGTAGTTTTCAGCATCCTTTTGAGAAAGGATGTTTCTAATTTTCTCAATATTGCACAGGTGGAAGAAAGCTGTCTGTATGTGAGGCTTTTGAGTGAAATGTCAGTTTTGTCTAACTTTAGAAGTAAAAAGTTGCTGGTCATCCAGGTATTTATGTCTTAAGGACATGCCTAAAGTTTGACTACCTTATTAGTTTCATCTGACTTCATCATAAATACAGCTGGGTATCTACGAAACAATAGACATTTATGTGGTGCTTGCTGATAATATTTCCTAAAGGAAGCAAATATGGGGTGAAAAGCATCAGTCCTAGAACCCTGAGGAACTCCATAACAAACTTTTATGTGTGTGGAAGAGCCATTATTAACATGAACACACTGGTATCTATTTGATAAGTATGATTTAAACCAGCCTGGTGCAGTTTGTTTATTGGCAATGACATGTTCCAGTCTCTGTAGTAAGATCTTGTCATCAATGGTATCAAATGCAGCACAAAGATCTAATAGCCCATTGTCTAAGGCCATGAGGAGATCATTGGTAACTTTAACCAGAGCTGTTTCTGTGCTATGATGGGCTCTAAATCTTGATTGAAAATTCTCAAACAATTCCTATGCAAGTAATTACATAACTGGTTTCAATAGCATCATGTAACATCATGCCTTGCTTTAAACTTCATTGTGAAATGAATCATTAATGATAAAAACAAACAGGGCTCACTCACTTTGTTTAGAAGATACAGATTTGTCTGAGACTGTTCTGTAAAAAACAGATTTTCAAGCAGGGCCATAGCCGGGATTCTAGTAATACTGAGGCCATGAGTCTAAGTGTCCCCTCAAAGAAGAAAGACCAAAAATAAACACATGGTATTTACACCTGCGGCCACCAGGTGGCGCATCTGTCTTTTGAGATAAATGATGGCCTACCTACTTGAGTTGAACAATGTAGCCAGATACTACTGCAGTGTGGGAGGGGCATTAAGTATTTAACCATGCCTCAGACTTAGAACTTTTACATTAATTGTTTGCTTCTGTAAACATACAACATATTTATTTGTGATCCTGTTTTGCAGTCTTTTGTAGACTTTCCCGTGAAATTTAGAGACACACATGAAGGGCATCTACCTTTAATGTGCTGGAGAAGAGTTTTTAGTCTGAAATATTTTTCATACGACACAACTGTTACATCTACGATTTAGGTAACAATAATGTGAAAATAGCACATTTAATATAAGACAAATACAAGATACATGTGAAATATATATATTTCATATATGTGAGATCCATATGTTTGAAAAAGTGAGGCTTTGTCTTACATTCAGGCCAACATTTCAGTTATCAGAAAAAACAGTATGTCCAAACTACTTCACTAATTAATGAAAAAAATACAAAGAATCAAACAAATAAACAAAGAAACACATTTATCATGAATGTTAATTAACTGAACTCATCAGAACAATAGGACAAATTGTGAATGCTACTGTTAATTGATGACTTTAGGACAAAAAGCCTATCCAAAATAATAATAAGAAGAAATACTTCTTATATGCTGTAAAGCATAATGTAAACAACTGAAGACTGAAAATCATTGTGCTCCTGTCTTTCTTTCCCCTGATGTTTGGAGTCTTGGTCTGAGATGGACCTGAGTCCACCACACATAGAATAAGCCTTTATATACAAGTTTGTGTGAGTACAGTATTAATGACCATAGTGATACAAAGAAGAAGTGTCTGTTTTTCTGTGGCTTTACTTTATGTTATCTATGGGTTAAGAAACATAAAAGTTAAGAAAACCATATGATATATTACTTCATAATTTGTTGTTATTGTTATTCACAACATGGGTAACCTCATACCTCAGTGTCAGAGACTGACTTCTCTTTAGTCCGACTGGTGACCATTGAGTTTGAGTAAGAGTGAGAGCGTGTCCTATCCTCCTGGAAGGCTGTTTCCAAAATAGTCAGGATGGATTTGCGAACTTTATCCTTGAAATCTTTGCCCATGAACACATACAGCACTGGGTTCAGGCAGCTGTTGAGAAAGGCCAGGCTGGTGGCTATAGGAAAACCAATATTAAGGACATAGCCTAATGTTTCACTTTGATTAGTTGTGAAATAAATCAACTCTATCAGACACATGATGTGAAAGGGAACCCAGCAAAGGAAAAAAGTGATAATAACAGCAGCAATGATCTTAAAGGAACGACTGGACTGGCTGGTCAGGGTGCGGTTCCTCCTGAGACGATGGATTATCACAGCATAACAGGAGACAATGACAGTGAAGGGAGCAACAAATCCCATGAGGAAGAGGGTGATGTTCATGGACTGGTGACGTAACTGTATCAGCTCAATCACAGATGGTGTTTCATCATCATCAGAAAGCGAAAAGTTGAAGAAGCAGGTGATGAAGTCTTCACCATCTGTGTCTCTAAAGACGAAGTATGGAGCACTGAGAGTCAGAGCCAGTACCCAAACACCCAGACTCACAAAGGACGCCTTGCGTACATTTCGGTGGTTCTGGGTCCAGACAGGCCACACCACAGACACACATCTGTCCACACTGATCACCATCAGGATGTAGACACTGGCAAACATGTTCAGGTTTGTTATGGTGGAGTTAACTTTGCACATGAAGTTGCCAAAAGGCCAGTGGAAATCCATGGCTGTGTACGTCACAGTCAGGGGGAGGAATGCAGTGAAGAGGAAGTCGGCCACAGCGAGGTTGAGGAACCAGACAGTGTTAACTGTTTTCTTCATCTTGAACCCAGTCACCCAGATAACCACTCCATTCCCCAGCACACCGAGAATGAAGGCCAGGCAGTAAACAATGATAGACATGATGTTAAGAGACTTTCTCAGTTCAGCATGCTCATCCTCTGTTGTATTACTTTTCTCCATCCTTGAAAGCAGGCTGAAATAGCAACAAAAAATAATAAATATTTTCTCTATTTTTGCTTGAGCTCAACAACAACTTCTGACACAATAGAGCATAATGTTCTACAAATTAGATGACAATATCTGAACTGTGCTTCTTTATAAAAATATTTTACACTTAGAAAAACAGCAAGGTATGTGAAGCAGATGATCTTTGCCTTTTAATTAATGGCAGTGTTGTTAAATTCCAGGTAAAGTATTTCCCATGGTAATTAAAACCAGTATAAATGGATTGTTCATTGATTATCTACTTTTTAAAAATCTCAGATTCATGCAAATTCAAAATATAACATATAACAACACTACCTTTCTCAAAGTTTGTCACTCGGATGAGGATGTGTCCACAGCAGAAGTAACTCAGCTTAATAAAAGCTGTGTACCATGAGGACTCATAGCCTTTGTGTCAAGTCACCATCAAACTGAGGCGGGACCTCATGTATCACACAGCAATTTATCAAAAGAAGAAACCCACACACTTTCACTGCTTCTCCTGACAAATTCCAGCTGCAATTTCCTAAAATGAATGAGTTTAATGTTTGTAAGTTAAGATCTGGTGAAAAGAAAACTTCATAAATCCTAACTGTACTGACCCTTGAGTTAAAGACCACTTTTTAAAAGTATTAGGTGTAAAGTGAATTCTGTCCACCAGTGATCTCGCCACATCATGTGGGTTTAGCTCATATTTACTTAATGTTAACTAGAGTGTAATGTCATCTGAACATGTACGTTATTTGAAGCATTTGACATTAATTGATGGTTAATAAGCAGTTTTGGAGGCTGCTCCCTCTTTACCTGTGTACATTTGACACATAGAATATGTTCCTGCTTCAGAGATCTGAAGACTGAAGACACTCACTTTGGTATAGTGACTTTCACAACTCTCTGCTATCTACATGTTCCTTCCTCTTTTGCACTCCTCATCAGATTTCCTCCGAAATTTAGAAAAAAATACGTGGTGCAACTGCTTATTTTTGCAGACTTTATCTTTGAAATCTTGGCCCATGAACACACACAGCAGTGGGTTCAGGCAGCTGTTGAGAAAGGCCAGGCTGGTGGCTGTAGGGATACCGATGACAATGACATGGTTTAATGTTTCACTTGAATGATTTTCCGTGTGATTAACCATCTCAATTAGAACCATGATATGATACGGAGCCCAGCACACCGAGAACGAAGGCCAGGCAGTAAACAATGATAGACATGATGTTAAGAGACTTTGTCAGTTCAGCATGCTCATCCTTGTAGTCGTCATACAAAGAGCCATTTCCACCATATAAATCTGTTGTATTACTATTCTCTATCCTTGAAAGCAGGCTGAAATAGCAACATAAATAATAAATATTTTTTTCTATTCTTCCTAGACCTCAAGAACAACAACAACAATAACAACAACACGATTATATCTGAACTGTGCTTCTATATACAAATATTTTTTACTTATTTTATTATCTTATATATTTGATATGATTTATATTTATTTTCACTTAGAAAAGCAGCAAGGTATCTGTAGCAGATACTCTTTGCCTTATACTGTAATTTTAATGAATGGCTTTGGAAATTCTAGGGAAGTTTGCCATTGTAGTTAAGTTTATACTGATTATCTAATTTTGCATTGCAATCCTTTTGCATTAATCTCAAATTCATGCAAATTCAAAACATTACACATAAGAACATTACTTTTGTTGAAGTTTGTCAGTCTGATGAGGATGTGTCCACAGCAGAAGTAACTTGGTGAAAAACTCTGACAGGTTAATAAAAGCTGTGTATCCTGAAGACTCATAGCGTCTGTGTCAAGTCGCCATCACACTGAGGTGGGACCTCATATAACACAAAGCAATTCTTGGAAAAAAAACCTGCCTCGCGTAACAAATTCCAGTTTTAGCACGAGTTCCTAAAATGTATGTCATAAGTTATAATCTCTTAAAAAACTGACCCTCAAATTGAAGACCACTTTTGTTTTTTCTGGCTTTTTATGCCTTTATATATAGGTACAGTGAGAGTGAGACAGGAAAGATTGGAGAGAGAGAGGGGATAACATGCAGCAAAGGGCCGCGGGTCGCATTCAAACCCCAGGCCGCTGCGGTTAGGACTAAGCCTTGGTATGCGCGCTACCAGGTGAGCCACTGAGGTGTCCCCAGAAGACCACTTTTTAAAAAAAATAGTAGGTGTGAAGTGAATTCTTGAACCTCAACCTACATGAATACCTGAACTACTGAGAAAGAACTGGTGCTGTGACTTCTCATGTCTCCCAATGATCCTGCTACATCATGTGGATTAAGCTCATATTCGCTTGATGTAGACTAGAGTGTCATTTCTCTTCCATGCATTGAACCGACATCTGAACACGTACGGTATCTGCAGCATTTGACATTAATTGATGGTTAATAAGTGGCTCTGTCGGCTGCTCCCTCTTTACCTGTGTACATTTGACACATAGAATATGCTGCCTTTGTAGATCCAAGCAAAAGAGATCTGAAAAAGGAACATATCTTTGTCTAACATGTTAGCCTCACATTGGTATTGAGTAACTTTCACAAGTCTCTGCTATCTACATGTTCCTTTCTCTTTTCAACTGTTATATAGATTTCCTCTGAAATTTAGAAAAAAATATGAGGTGCAACTGCTATTTTTTTTGCTGAGAAACAACTTGTTAGTTAAGCAAGCATTGACTCACAGTATCTTATTATACTTTTCATAAACAAAATTAGATTGTAAAATTATACAGAAGGCCCTACACATTTCATATGTTTTCCCCCCTTAAACTGTCCAAACCATTTCACATTTCAAATAAGAAAGGGTATAAAAACCTAATCATCATTAAGTGACCTTGGCACAAAAAGTCTTCTCAAGATACACTTTATTTCCTTCAAACATTGACTGCCCTGAGTCTGAGAAGAACCAGATCCTGCAGCATATCACTGGATGTCGTGTAGTTAAATAAATATGTACAGGTGTTCCCTCTGCTGGTCAGTTCATATTATGAGGAAAGTTTATCATAATAATTCGCAAGACTATCAACATTAGATGTATATCTAGAGCATGTGTTAGTATATGATAATAGAGAAGGAAGTTCTAGCTCTTGTGAAATTATGTGGTCTTGGTTGGATACAACTGCAGTAACAGTCATCATCATCATGTTTGAGTCAAATAAAACATCAAATAAAATAAATTAGAATGAAGCTTTTCTTAACACATCCATTTCACATCTCACAGTATAAGAGGGACCTGATCCTGCAGCACATTACTGGAAGGTGTGTCGTTAAACATGTACAGCAGTTCCCTCTGGTGATCAATTCATATTAAGAAAGATTAAGAAAGTTCATAATATTAAGTACACAATGCAGTTATTGTTCTTTCGTCCTTTCAAAATGCTGAGCTCTGCCAGTATACAATCACTGGATGTGAGCACAGCTGCAGCTGCTCTGCCTGGCTGTGGTGGCACTGTAGCTTCTATTTAATGCTCCTATTACCATTAGCCATGAAAGCACTGTTCTGCCATGTAGAATCTGAACCAGTGGTCCTTTTATCAGATGACAGATGCTGCCAATACACCACATGAGTTCACAAATGCAGTGGCTTCAGTGCAACACTCAACCAGTACAATGTATTGGCTGTATAGGCTGAGATGTAAAAAAGCTCACCCTTCTGGCCAAGTATATACAAAAATGATAAAAGGCGGCAACATTAAAATAGCTGTCAGTAACTGGCTACTTGATATGGTAGATCATTATCAGGTGTTTCATCAGATGAGTTGTTGATAAGAACATGCCTCTCTCTGCAGACATTCATAATTGCGTGACTTGAGAGGAAGATAAGGCAAAGTGTTATGAACTTCTGTGGGGATTATGAGATGAATGTTATGAGTGGACAAACTGTGAAATCAGAATAATATTTTAATAATGTAAATAATGGTAACAACAAGAAAATAACAGTCATCATCAGCACTCTTGATAAAGTTGTATACTCGGGCTAAAAAAAATAGATAAAAAAATTAAAATCAAATCTTCATTTACATTGTTTTCATTAGAATGAAGCTTTTATACAGAGGTATGCATGGTATATTGTGATTTAACTTTGTGATGTTGAATATGCCATATATACTTAAATCATACAGTACATAAGTGTATAGTTTTGTGTGTGTGTGACAAGTTAATTCAAAGATTATTAACCTGCAACATTTTTTATGGCTGATTGATCTTTTATGTAAATGTCTTTGGGGCAAAATTACCAGCTAAATAAACAATGGAGAAATTACACATTAAAATTCTCAGATTACTGCACAACATGTAGACCTATGTACTCAGGGTGGAGGTCATAGACAAATCCCCTCAAAAAACAACTAACAATGGTCAAAAGACACACACACACACACACACACACACACACACACACACACAAACACACACATGTACTGTCATGTACACATACACATACACATGATGTTTTTTTCTGCAGAGACTACACAACTCTATTTCACACTGTAGATTTAATATTCAGTAAAGTTTTTTCCATGCGTTAGTTTACAGCTTATTATGTTGTACAGTAAAGAAGGCCTGATTTTTTTGTTGTCAAAATACCCTTGTTACTTTGTTATTTAGGTGATGAGCCAGCGTTTTGATTATCATTGAATTTTAAAATCGTGACCAGTAAACAAATGATAATGTATCGCAACCGTATTTTCCTTGCTGTTACCTACAGGCAAGGACATGGTCATCAAAATCTGCTGTGCACGACACACAACAAAAGCAAAAAAACAAATACAAACAAACAAAAACTGGACAAACAAACAAAACAACTTGAATGAAACTCTAAATTATATTCTATGTACAGTTTCAGTATTTTTTTCTTCATGTCATGGGCAGCCTTATACCTCAGTGCTAACAGCTGCCTGGTTGTTGCTCTGACTGGTGCCTGCTGACTTTGAGTCAATGTAAGAGCGTGTCTCCTCCTCCTGGAAGGCTGTTTCCAATACAGCCAGGACGGATTTGCGAACTTTATCCTTGAAATCTTGGCCCATGAACACATACAGCAGTGGGTTGAGGCAACTGTTGACAAAGGCCAGGCTGGTGGCTATAGGAAAACCAATAGTGATGACATAGTCTAACGTTTGAGATTGAGTGCCTGAAAAATGAACCAACTCAATTATAGACATGATGTGAAAGGGAACCCAGCACAGGAAAAAAGTGATGATAACGGCAGCGATGATCTTAAAGGGCCGACTCGACTGGCTGGCCAGGGTGCGGGACCTCCTGATACGATGGATTATCACAGCATAAGAAGACACAATGACAGTGAAGGGGACAACAAATCCCAGGAGGAGGCGGGTGA
This sequence comes from Trachinotus anak, assembly GCF_046630095.1. Lineage (NCBI taxonomy): Eukaryota > Metazoa > Chordata > Actinopteri > Carangiformes > Carangidae > Trachinotus > Trachinotus anak. The sequence continues at coordinate 15,977,570 of NW_027273883.1, read as the reverse complement.
TGGTCATGGACTGGTGACGTAACTGTATCAGCTCAATCACAGATGATGTGTAATTATCAGTAGGAGCATAGTTGTTGAAGCAGTTGATGATTTCCTCACTAAAAAATGATGGTGCAGTGTCCCTGAAGATGAAGTATGGAATGCTGAGAGTCAGAGCCAGTACCCAAACACCCAGAATCACAAAGGACGCCTTGCGTACATTTCGGTGGTTCTGGGCCCAGACAGGCCACACCACAGACACACATCTGTCCACACTGATCACCATCAGGATGTAGACACTGGCAAACATGTTCAGGGTGGTTATGGTGGAGTTAACTTTGCACATGAAGTTGCCAAAAGGCCAGTGGAAATTCATGGCCGTGTATGTCACACTCAGGGGGAGGAATGCAGTGAAGAGGAAGTCGGCCACAGCGAGGTTGAGGAACCAAACGGTGTTAACAGTTTTCTTCATCTTGAACCCGGTCACCCAGATAACCACTCCATTCCCCAGCACACCGAGAACGAAGGCCAGGCAGTAAACAATGATAGACATGATGCGGAGAGACTTTCTCAGCTTACCATACTCATCTACGATATTATTTCCAGATACATCTGTATTGTTGTGATAGGAAGAGGTGGTGTTTGTCTCCATCCTTTTCTTGAGGGCTGCAATGGCAATATGATGAAACAATAAGAACTTTTTCCTTCTGTCTATTTCACCCATATAATTGTCAATAGCAGTTCCTTATAATATAGCTCTTATTCATCTTAAAGTAATATATAGTGTTCAGTACACAAATGAATTAATCTGAACAGCAAATCTTCAAACTGAACTGATTATACTGGAACACAGTTGGTAAGCCTTCACTGTCTAAGAGAGATTATAACTGTGCGGACTGATTTATCTACAAAGCCCTTGTTAGTAAATTATCATTTTCTATCTCATGTTAGTTACTCTGGGACTTAAGCCTATAACTTACTCACTCCAGTGATTGGTTGATACTTCTGGAGCTATGAACTAGGGGTGAGAAAAAACTGCTTTTAATGTCATGGAATAATCTGAAACACCATCTAAAAATCTAATTACTCATACCTCTCTGTAACTTTAAGTCCCTTTTTAATCACTGTTCTCTGCCTGCCTGACTGTTATCACTGACCCTGAACCTTGTTTACTGTCAGTTTTCTGTCTTATTTATTGACTTATTTTTATTCAGGCTATGTTTATATTAAACTGTTAACCAACAATTTGATGATCAAAGGTTTTAGCAAAGTTATCAGTTTGACAGTACCCTAACTGCAAATCTTTTTCCAAGGTAAGCTGTTGGTCCAGGTCTCCACAGTCAAAATCTGATGACTTCGCTTTCATTTTTCCTTTTAACAACCTGACTGGATTAATCCCACATAAACAAGCAAAAGTAACATACCTTTTTTTTTTTTTTTTTTTTAAAGCTGTTCAGTCGGCTGAGTAGGAATCTGCAGCAGAGGTTTCTTTGTTCAAACTCTGACAGGTTTATATAAACTGCTCTGTAGGGAAGTAGCTAAATATGTCACTGCCCACAATGAGGCGGAACCACAACCTGAACAGTTAGAAAAAACTCATTCCACCCTGAAGTCTATTAAAGCTCTGGCAATCACACTTGAACTGTTTGTGCAGTGTGATTAAAAAAAAAACTTCTGAAAGAAGGGCTTATCTTCTTGTTACCCAAGCAGGAACCCAGTGGCCAATTTAAGGATCCAGTGAATCTTAAAAATTGGAGAACAATAACAGTCCAATGTTATGATGCTAAAATATTTGCAAAATGTATAGCTCATAGATTAAGAATGTACTTCAACAACATCAATCATGGGAATATTCAAACAAAAACTTCAATGTATGCAAATGACACAACATTCCTACTAAGACCAAAACCTTCTTGTCTGTAAACCCTTCTTGGAACTCTTTTCACAGTACTTTGGTCTGAAACCTAATTTTGAAAAATGTCAAATTCTTAGGATTGGACGACTTTTGTGTTTTTGTCTTCTGGTTATTTAGGTCATGTTTTTATTTTATATAAAAAAAACAAACCATTTGCCTAACATGATAGATGAACTGTATAATGCATATGTTCGTACATTATAGTACTACATTACACTTAATATATATTACACTCTTTGTTGCTTTGTGTTGCCTGTATAATTACATCTTTTCCTGTTCTCTCTCTTCATTATCCACCACTTTACAAGAAAGTTGCAGCAGTATCTGTCAATAATTGAGGGTTGTGAAGTGGTTTGATAAAACAGCAGCCTACTCTACACCGAATTTGGACATATAAACTATAATGCATCTGTAGATCCAACACTGCATGCAAAAGAGATCTGAAATCAGACTATATCTTCTTATGACATTTTGTATTTGCATTATAGCCATTTAAAACGTCTATGTTGTCAGCATCCTGTTTTGCACACTCAATCAGATTTCCTCAAAAATTTTGAAAGATTGGGTTTGCCATTGCAGTTAGTTATTATGGATTACTTAAAAAAAGCCTCAGGAACCGCAAAATGTTTACGCAAACAGTAGTGGCACCAGTTTATTCTCACTCAAAAAAACAGTACTGCACACTATACAGTATCCTGTTACATTGCTACTGTTCAACTTTTTATTTTGTTTTTTGACTCCTTAGAGGAAGAGCATAAGATTTGAACTAAAATGCTGTAGTTTGCCAACTACTGGTATTATTTAATTACAGATATCACTTTTGTCATGTCCTGTCCTTCATCCTGGGTCATGTTTTCTGTTTTCTTCCACTGTCTGTTGCACTTCCTGTTTTATTTTGTGACCACACCCCTAATGTGTTGCACTTGTGTCTAATTGTCTTCTCCCTCCTAGTGTATTTAGTCTGCGTGCTCCCTTTCTTCTATGCCAGTTTGTCTTTGCTCTTTGCATCAAGCGTTCCTGCATTCTCTCCATGTTCAGCCTTAGTGTGTTAGGACCTGTTTCCTTGTTGACCTAGTGTTTAGCCTCATCCTTTGGATGTTTGCCTGACCTGTTTGACTACCTGTGTACCAACTGAGTTTACATTAATGAACCTGCCTCTGATCTCTGTGTAAGAGTTGTGTATTTTGAGGCCTCACCTTGTGGTTGTGTTACCTTTGTTAAGGAATTAAGTTTGAATAAGTTTTCCATTCCATATTTTCCATTCAATTTGTAAAAATACTGATAACTAATTGATCTTTCAAGATGATTTTCCTGGACAACAAAGGTAAAAAACACATTTTTGTCCCTCTAAAATGTGAGTGATTGGTGGTTTGCTTTGTCTACCATGACAGTAACCTGAAATAATACATAAAAATTCTCAGATTATAGCACAACATGCATGTACTCAGGGTGGTGGTCAAAGACATATTCCCTCAAAAAACAATTAACAATAATCAAAACATGAAACTAAGCTTTACAATAAACGTTCACAATAGAAAAGCATCTTATTGTCAGTTACATATTTATTAATTAGACTCACATTAGCCTGCCCTTATGCAGTAGCAGTTGAAAGTCAGGTGAATCAGTTTGATGGTGTTGCCACATACACGTACAGACATAATGGCATCAGTGGGTTGAGTCAGACGTGACTGTAGATTTAATATTCAGTACAATGTCTTTCATATGTTAGTTTACAGCTTACTATGTTGTATAGAAAAATGGGCATGATGTTATTTGTCAAAATAACCCTGTTACTCTTATTTAGGTGATGTTCCTGCATATTTAATAATACAAATACTCTACAATCATGCCTTCTAAACAGCCAACACTTGTTGTATTGCTTGTTTTCTTTGTTGTCACATTAGGAAAGTAGTAATCAACAGCTGGATTATGAAACAGGCGAGAAACACAAAGCTCTGTTCCCTTAAAACCACCGGAATGGGTTCCACTGATGCAGATGGCACGGAGGAGACTTGGTCCAGCAGTGGAACCAGCAATCCAGGGGTGGTTTGGGTCACAGCTTCGGTCCGGACAGAAGTGGGCAATGGGTTCTCGGGCCTCAAGACCAACCAATCACCATCACATGATAGTTCGTCTTCTGACTGAGGCTGCTCAGGAGGAGGTGTAGATGGGACAACAGCGTAACCTGGGGGGGTTGACACCTACCACAGCCTTCAGCAGAGAACGATGGACCTGTCTGGCTTTGGTCGGATCATCCCTCGGAACAATGGTGTAGACTGATCCCCCTTCCCTTGGTGCCCTCTGGACAAGATACACGACCGAGACCCACTGATCTTGGATTTTGTGCCTCCCCCATACACCAAGGTCCCGCAACCATACCAACTGGCCCTCTTTCAGAGGAACTTCTTGGTTGTTCTTACGGCGCTCTACATCCCTCTCAACCAACCAGTCCCACTGCTGCAGTAACACCAAGGCTGACCGAGACAGTTGTTTCCACTCATCTTTACTGGGATGCTGTTTACGTGCCCAAAACCAAGGCTTCCTGGATGACAGGATCGGTGTGCTGGAGTGTGGCGATGTCAGATGGGGGGTGATGGGGCAAGGCTGCCACAGTGGCTTGAGTCGCATTTACCTTGTCCACCTGCAGGGCCTGCTGCAAGGGCTGAGGGAGCACTGTGCCATGGACCATGGCTTGCATGTCCTGTGTCCCTGGAGGATGCTGACGAGAAAGTGCATCGGCGTTCTTATTATTTTGGCCAGAACGGTACTTAAATTCGAAATCAAAGGACGCCAGCTGGGCTGCCCAGCGCTGTTCGGTGGCCCCAAGCTTGGCAGACAACAGGTGACTCAATGGGTTGTTGTCGGTATAAACGACGCATTTGTGGCCCAACAGGTACTCTAGTAATTTCTCGGTCATTGCCCACTTGAGCGCCAAAAACTCCAACTTCATGGAGCTGTAATTCCGCATGCTGCGCTCAGTGGGCCTCAGACCACAGCTGGCATAGGCTATGGGCCGAACCCTTCCATCCTGTTCCTGTGACATACATACGCGGGGACAGGTGCAGAAATGAGGCGAGCTTTCAATGCTTCAAAGCTATGGTAACACTCCTCTGTCCAACAACCAGTGACAGTTTGATCTACCCGCTTGGACTTAAGACCGGCCAGCTCTGCCACCAGCTTGTGAAGGGGTACAGCCAGCTTTGCAAATCCCTCCACGAAGCAGCGGTAGTAGCTGACGAAACCAAGGAATGAACGCAGCTCTGAAAGGGTGGTAGGAGAAGGCCAGCTGGCAACGGCCTCGATCTTGCTGGGGTCTGTGGAGACACCCTGATCGGAAATGACATGTCCCAAGTAGCGCACTTCCTGCTGGAAGAAGGCACACTTTGAGTTTCACCTTCAGCCCTTCGCACTGCAAACGCCCCAGCACCACACCCAACCTCTCCAGATGTTGGTCGATGGTAGAGGAGAAGACCACAATGTCGTCCAAGTAGAGCAGCAGGGATTGGCACTGCTGGTCACCGAAAATCCGCTGCATCAACCACTGGAAGGTGCTGGGGGGAGTTGCATTGCCCGAAGGGCAGCCGGTTCCACTCAAAAAAGCCGAAGGGGGGTTCAAAAGGCGGTTTTGGGACGATCCGACTCTGCCATGCGGACCTGATTGTACCCACTAGCCAGGTCCATGGTAGAAAACCAACGTGTTCTGGTCAGGGCATCTAAAGACTCATCAATGCGGGGCAAAGGAAAGGCATCCTTCCTGGTTTTACCATTCAGGGGCCTGTAGTCAACACACATACGAAGGCTGCCGTCCTTCTTTTTGACCAGCATAATTGGAGAGGCGTAGGAACTGCTGCTCTCCTGAATTACTTGCGCACCAAGCAGTTGATTAATGTGATCTTTGACAAGCTCATACTCGGATGGAGGAATTCGGCGATACCGCTGTCGAACAGGGACGTCATCCAGGAGCGGGATCTCATGGGAAATCAGGTCAGTGCAACCTAGGTCCCCATCATGGGCGGAAAAGATGGAGCTAAACTGACTCAGGAGAGCTCTCACCTTACCCTGTGCTTCCGCAGGCAAATGACCCAACTCCAAGGCTGCTATCTGATCCTGCACTGGCGAAGAAACAGACTGAGAGGGCACCACAGGTGGCTTCTCAGTAACACCAGCAGGGAAACTCACCACATGTACCTCCTCTAGTGTCCCGACCATGGCATGGGGATAGAGCAACACATCTGAAGAACCTACATTCACGATGGGAATGTAGGCGGTGCCCCGTACCACTGACACCAGAGCAGGAGAGGCAAGCAGCCTGGCAGGCAGGCCAGACTCTGGAGGCTCAAACAGTGCCGTGGTGCCGGCATACTGCTCTGAGCACGTGGCCGCGATCATCTTCATCACACCACCTGGGATAAGACAACCCTTTTTACCACGTACCTTGACCTTCCCAGCTCGCTGGTCAACTGAAACACTGGCTTTAATGCATTTCTGGAGGGCCTGTGTGACAAACTTGGGGGCCTCAGATACCACTGGCAGGTCAAACAAAGCTAAGCCATGCTGCCCAAAGAGTTCTCCATAGCACCTGCGGATAATATTCATCCCTAGAATGCCAGGAACCTGTGAAGACACATTGCCTTGACCACCAGAATCCCACAGGCTGACAACAATTTACCACAGAGCTTCACATCCAACTCCAAATAGCCAATATAAGGTATGGCAAGACCATTAGCTGCTCTGAGCTGCAGCCAGTTAATAGATTTGAGCCGCTCTTGGCCCCAGGTCTCAAACTGCTGGCGGAAAAGAGACTCGGTGATGGTTGACACCATAGACCTGGTATCTACCAGGAAAGAGACTGCAACCCCCCCTATGCTGAGAGGCCAGCAAGGAAGGCTGAGTACGGGCGGGAACACGGACTCCATCACACTCTCTGGCAATGTGACCTGGTTGCTGACATCTCCTGCAGATGATGGGACCACGAGAAGCTGTTCAGCTAGGTTGCTGGGAGCCCTGTAGACGGGAAATGCTCTGAGTCAGTTGATTCAACTGCTCCTGTTGCAACTTCAGCATTTCCCTCATTTCACGCAGCTCGGAGGATTGCGGGGGACCAACACTCACCTGACGACTGCCTTGGACCACGCACTGAGCACCGAAGACAGAAGGAACAGAATGACTATGACCCCTAACACCTCCAGGTAAGCCCTCTCGTTCCCACCTGATCGCTTCACTTCTAGCCTCCAGTAAGGTAGCAGTAGGCTGCCTGCGCACAAACTGCTTCAACTCACGACGAAGCGACCCATCCAGCACGTGCTCCACAAACTGGTCATGTAACAAAACTTTGGAGTTGGGTATGCCGCTGGCTGCACGCTGCTTCACAGATGCCATGAGGCCCATCAACGCAAGTGAAAACTCTAGCAGAGTCTCTCCCTCGTGCTGCCGTCGGGAGAAAAAGGCCTCTACAACTCTGCACACCCATATAACTCCTGTAACTCCTCAATGATCTTGGCTGGGTCTGAACGTTCCTCATTGGGGCGGTACTTTATTTCCACACGTGCCTCCACCTCTAAATGGTCAATTAAGAAGAATGCCTGATCGGATGCAGACAAATGGTGTGCTCTCATACAGGCTTGCACCTCCTTCAGCCACTCGGCTAACCCCATACCTGACTTCCCCCTAAATGTGGGAACATTTTCTGTCTCGCAGGACAAAAATCAGTCTCTCCATTGAAGGAGCACTGGCAATGGGAGGTGCAACGGGTGGGAGCGAGACTGAGGGCGCTGTACTAGGGCCAGGCGCAGCCGCAACCTGTTCCTGTCTCAGCCTCTCATTATCTGCTCTCAGTTGAGCGACTAACTCCCTCAGTTCCTGCAATTCTGACTCCATTGCAAAATCTGAACCAACTAAGACTCTCCCTACCCTCCCTACAGGTCCACGAAACCAGCTGCTGCTTTGCCTCGGAAAAAAGAAAAGAAACACAAATCAGACACCAAATAATTACACAGCCACAGTTTGTTTTTTTTTTTTTGGTTTTTTTCTCAGAAAAGGGAAAAACAAACCAAAGCAGAACGCACGTCTCTGCTCTCAAATTGTAGATCCTGCCGACAACGCCAGATTGTGGTGGCGCGAGGAGGTGGATTAGTTAGTTTAATGTTAGAGTGATGTTAATTAAATAATGGTTGCCAGACAGTGCCACCCTGGGAGTTTCACCTAGGGACTTTAGTGAACTAACTCAAGAGGAGGCACTCAGGTCTTCTAACAAAGCGAGGCAGAGACGGCAGTTCAAAAGTACAAAATATTATTTTATTAGTCACAATCAATTTGTTTAAAACTCTGGTTTAAATGAAATCATTCACTGGGGAAGTTAAAAAGGGGGCCAATCAGGGCTGAGGCCTACTAGTGACGGATGGGTCAACAAAAAGGGGATACCAGGAACACCACACATGCAACAAAATAAGAATAAAGTAAAAACTCAAACCAGTGGAGACAGCACAAAAGAGGGGCACCACCACTGGACACCAATCCACCACCGTAGGCTCAGCACCTGAAGGGGGGGGCAGAGAGAGACAGTTTACGAAGGGAGGAAAACAAAAATAATAACTAATAGCAAAAAGAAAAGAAATGAATAAAGAACTTAAATGTACAAAATCTATAACAAGTAGACACAATAGCAAACCAATTTGCTTACTCAAAATATACAAAATCACAAATTAATTACAACCCACAATACCCCAAAAGAAATAACCACAAATAAACTTAAAGCTACCAACTAATCAAATCTAGGGGTTATAAAAGAAAAGAAAAATTAATAATAAAGAACATAGAACAACCAACAATTAAACACACAAGATGACAGAAAACAAAATTAAAGTAAATTCCCACACTGTTCCCTCTCACACATCCACACACACACACACACACACACACACACACACACACACACACTCTTTAAGAAGTGGCTGGATGAACAAAAAGCAATAGCGTTGCTGAGCCACAGGTACGCCCCGGCAGCAACAGGCCGCACCAGAGACACCCCGCCAACCAAACAGCCAAAGCCAGGCAAGGCGAGCAGGGACCGAGTCGGCCGTGGCGACAGTGGGAGCTCAGGCAAACAGCGAAGCAGTAATAGGCGGCAGTCAGTCTGCAGCAAGCGGTGTCTGACCGCCAGGAAGCTCCAGCGAGACAGAGCAGCAGTGGTTCAGTGGTAGATTAGCCAGCGCTGAGCCGCTACATGGACATCCTTACCCGGTCAGGCAGTCCCGGCCCACACGGCACGGAGCGGAGGGTCGGCGCTATACACGAGCGACCTGTAAACAAACACAGGTCGCTACAGGTGCAACGCCACAGGGGCAGACACGTGAGACAGAAAGCTCACCTACCGGCAGCGAGCGACGTACAGAGCGGTAAGAAGTGAGCAACGCTGAGCAGCATGCAGCCAGCAGCAACACCCAAGCGAGCCTCTAACACAAGATAACTAAAATTAGCACTGGATGGGACAACGTGGAGAGAAGTGCAGCCGCGGCCAACAGCCCACCTGCTACCAGAGGGGCGGAAGTGACAGACGCCAGGAAATGACGGAGCCTAGCCTCCGGCAAGCACACGATGGACAGGTGCTCTATGCCCGCCTTTTATGCGGCATTCACCCACCGCAATTGGCTGGGGCCGCCTCCTGAGTGACGTCACTGGGCCAATGACTGCGTCCTGCTACACTTGCATTGCACAAATTAAACTATAAACTAATAATAATAAATAAAAAACTGTAATACCTATTTTGAAATTATGACAGGTATCATATTTGGGGACATTAGGGCATATTACCTATCTACTAGGTTTAGCATGGTACAGAGGGCAACGAACAACAGGACTGCATATTGAAGAGGCACCACTCATACTCAAAATATAAATGCAGAGACTTGCTTCATATATTATTTTAGTTTGGGTAAATGTTTATGTGTGTGGTTATCACACACATCTTGAACCCGGTCACCCAGATAACCACTCCATTCCCCAGCACACCGAGAGGCCAGGCAGTAAACAATGATTGACATGATGTTAAGAGACTTTCTCAGCTCAGCATGCTCGTTGTAGTCATATTCTTCGTGTCTCTTCAAAGAGACATTACTTCCAGTGGCATCTGTTTCATTTAAGATGTAGAAAAGGGAACTGCAAACAAAAATAAAAATAAAAGTTTACCGTAAGGTCAAAAACAATCCGTAATAACACATGAGATTAATGTTTTCCTATGTTATTCAAGTGAAAAATGTAGCATATCAAATCCAATCTTGAAAATGCAAATAAAGTTTTGCTTCATTTATGTCTGTTCATCAAAAAGGCCCAAAGAGGATGCTGTGCACAGAGGCATGACTTGAACTCTGCAATCACAGGGCAATAGTCCTGCTGCTTCACAACCTTTCTCCTGAACCACAATAGACATGAAGCCTAATCTTAATGACAGTTTATAGAAAGTATCCCAGCTTTCTGTGATAGAGGTATAACAATAAGACTTAAAAGACCAAGGGAAACAAAAACTTTTTCCTGCAAAGCATGCAAACCAAGCGCAGCAAGTTTGACACTAAATTAAATCTACATCAACATTAAAAAGGAAACAGAAATTGTTGAGCTAAAGTTTTTTTTTTTTAAACATAGTTACAATCAACCTAACCACAGCAAATGAAACCACTGTATTGCAGAAAAGCAGAAAAGCATCTGTGGCGTAGGCTAGACTCACATTTTTTACCATGTCCAAACAGTTAATTGCTGATAAAGATCTTTGTCAAGTCAAGAAGCAGCAAACTGCAAATGAAGCAGTTCAATTACAAACACAATATCATACAATAATGAAAAAGGGCGGCAACATTAAAATTGCTGTCAGTAACTGGCTACTTGATATGGTAGATCATTATCAGGTGTTTCATCAGATGAGTTGTTGATAAGAACATGCCTCTCTCTGCAGACATTCATAATTGCGTGACTAGAGAGGAAGATAAGGCAAAGTGTTATGAACTTCTGTGGGGATTATGAGATGAATGTTATGAGTGGACAAACAGTGAAATCAGAATAATATTTTAATAATGTAAATAATGGTAACAACAAGAAAATAACAGTCATCATCAGCACTCTTGATATAGCTGTACACTCGGGCTAAAAAAAAATAGATAAAAAAAAATTTAAATCAAATCTTCATTTACATTGTTTTCATTAGAATAAAGCTTTTATACAGAGGTATGCATGGTATATTGTGATTTAACTTTGTGATGTTGAATATGCCATATATACTTAAATCATACAGTACATAAGTGTATAGTTTTGTGTGTGTGTGACAAGTTAATTCAAAGATTATTAACCTGCAACAATTTTTATGGCTGACCTATGTACTCAGGGTGGAGATCATAGACAAATCCCCTCAAAAAACAACTAACAATGGTCAAAAGACACACACGCACAAACACACACATGTACTGTCATGTACACATACACATACACATGACGTTTTTTTCTGCAGAGACTACACAACTCTATTTCACACTGTAGATTTAATATTCAGTAAAGTTTTTTCCATGTGTTAGTTTACAGCTTATTATGTTGTATAGTAAAGAGGGCCTGATTTTTTTGTTGTCAAAATACCCTTATTACTTTGTTATTTAGGTGATGAGCCAGCGTTTTGATTATCATTGAATTTTAAAATCGTGACCAGTAAACAAATGATAATGTATCGCAACCGTATTTTCCTTGCTGTTACCTACAGGCAAGGACATGGTCATCAAAATCTGCTGTGCACGTGAAAGATGAAAAAAATAAAAATAAAATAAAGTTCCCCTTTTGTGGTGTTACTCACTTAGTTGTTACTCACAACAACTAAGCAATATATATTTCGAAAGAACCACTGTGTTCTGTCTTTCAGGATTTTGCATTTTATTCACCCTTTCAGCTGTTAAGGTGCAGACTAAAGACACTGCTGTGAGTCAAAGAGAACCAACCACAGGACAGTGTAGATCTTGTGTAGACATTTTGCTCTGCATGATTGAAAACATTTCACTATGATCTTGTTCAACAAAAGGTTTAGCTCACAGAGGGAATCACAACTTATCATTATTACCACCAGTCTGTCCCATCATACTGGAAATACTGTAGGTGTTAAATGGCAGCGCTCTTTGATCAACCTGATTAATTAGCCAAGAATACAATAAAACTCACAAAAATAAAAAATAACACAACAAAAGCAAAAAACAAATACAAACGAACAAAAACCGGACAAACAAACAAAACAACTTGAATGAAACTCTAAATTATATTCTATGTACAGTTTCAGTATTTTTTTCTTCATGTCATGGGAAGCCTTATACCTCAGTGCTAACAGCTGCCTGGTTGTTGCTCTGACTGGTGCCTGCTGACTTTGAGTCAATGTAAGGGCGTGTCTCCTCCTCCTGGAAGGCTGTTTCCAATACAGCCAGGATGGATTTGTGAACTTTATCCTTGAAATCTTGGCCCATGAACACATACAGCAGTGGGTTGAGGCAACTGTTGACAAAGGCCAGGCTGGTGGCTATAGGAAAACCAATGGTGATGACATAGTCTAACGTTTGAGTTTGAGTGCCTGAAAAATGAACCAACTCAATTATACGCATGATGTGAAAGGGAACCCAGCACAGGAAAAAAGTGATGATAACGGCAGTGATGATCTTAAAGGGACGACTTGACTGGCTGGCTAGGGTGCGGGACCTCCTGATACGATGGATTATCACAGAATAAGAGGACACAATGACAGTGAAGGGGACAACAAATCCCAGGAGGAGGCGGGTGATGGTCATGGACTGGTGACGTAACTGTACCAGCTCTTTCATAGATGATGTGTAATTATCAGTAAGAGCATAGTTGTTGAAGCAGTTGATGATTTCCTCACTAAAAAATGATGGTGCAGTGTCCCTGAAGACGAAGTATGGAATGCTGAGAGTCAGAGCCAGTACCCAAACACCCAGAATCACAAAGGACGCCTTGCGTACATTTCGGTGGTTCCGGGCCCAGACAGGCCACACCACAGACACACATCTGTCCACACTGATCACCATCAGGATGTAGACACTGGCAAACATGTTCAGCGTTGTTATGGTGGCATTAACTTTGCACATGAAGTTGCCGAAAGGCCAGTGGAAATTCATGGCCGTGTATGTCACACTCAGGGGGAGGAATGCAGTGAAGAGGAAGTCGGCCACAGCGAGGTTGAGGAACCAAACTGTGTTAACAGTTTTCTTCATCTTGAACCCGGTCACCCAGATAACCACTCCATTCCCCAGCACACCGAGAACAAAGGCCAGGCAGTAAACAATGATAGACATGATGCGGAGAGACTTTCTCAGCTTAGGATACTCATCTACGATATTATTTCCAGATACATCTGTATTGTTGAGATAGAAAGGGGTGGTGTTTGTCTCCATCCTTTTCTTGAGGGCTGCAATGGCAATATGATGAAACAATAAGAACTTTTTCCTTCTGTCTCGTTTACCCATATAATTGTCAATAGCAGTTCCTAATAATATGGCTCTTATTCATCTTAAAGTAATATATAGTGTTCAGTACACAAATGAATTAATCTGAACAGCAAATCTTCAAACTGAACTGATTATACTGGAACACAGCTGTCACTGACTGAATCAGCTTTTAGCTCCTCACTGGTGGCTGAGTGCACTGTTGTCTGCTCTGGTGTTATTAAGACCAGGAAAGAAACAGAAAACAATTTTGATGTGGTTCATCACTGGTGATAATTCACACTCACCACTGTATTCTGGATGAAAAGTTGGTAAGCCTTCACTGTCTAAGAGAGATTATAACTGTGCGGACTGATTTATCTACAAAGCCCTTGTTAGTAAATTATCATTTTCTATCTCATGTTTGTTACTCTGGGACTTAAGCCTATAACTTACTCACTCCAGTGATTGGTTGATACTTCTGGAGCTATGAACTAGGGGTGAGAAAAATTTGCTTTTAATGTCATGGAATAATCTGAAACACCATCTAAAAATCTAATTACTCATACCTCTCTGTAACTTTAAGTCCTTTTTTAATCACTGTTCTCTGCCTGCCTGACTGTTATCACTGACCCTGAACCTTGTTTACTGTCAGTTTTCTGTCTTATTTATTGACTTATTTTTATTTAGGCTATGTTTATATTAAACTGTTAACCAACAATTTGATGATCAAAGGTTTTAGCAAAGTTATCAGTTTGACAGTACCCTAACTGTGAATCTTTTTCGAAGGTAAGCTGTTGGTCCAGGTCTCCACAGTCAAAATCTGATGACTTTGCTTTCATTTTTCCTTTTAACAACCTGAGTGGATTAATCCCACATAAACAAGCAAAAGTAACATACCTTTTTTTTTTTTTTTTTTTTAAAGCAGTTCAGTCGGCTGTGTTGGAATCTGCAGCAGAGGTTTCTTTGTTCAAACTCTGACAGGTTTATATAAACTGCTCTGTAGGGAGGTAGCTAAATATGTCACTGCCCACAATGAGGCGGAACCACAACCTGAACAGTTAGAAAAAACTCATTCCACCCTGAAGTCTATTAAATCTCTGGCAATCACACTTGAACTGTTTGTGCAGTGTGATTAAAAAAAAAAAAAAAAACTTCTGAAAGAAGGGCTTATCTTCTTGTTACCCAAGCAGGAACCCAGTGGCCAATTTAAGGATCCAGTGAATCTTAAAAATTGGAGAACAATAACAGTCCAATGTTATGATGCTAAAATATTTGCAAAATGTATAGCTCATAGATTAAGAATGTACTTCAACAACATCAATCATGGGAATATTCAAACAAAAACTTCAATGTATGCAAATGACACAACATTCCTACTAAGACCAAAACCTTCTTGTCTGTAAACCCTTCTTGAATTTTTGGAACTCTTTTCACAGTACTTTGGTCTGAAACCTAATTTTGAAAAATGTCAAATTCTTAGGATTGGAGGTTTTTTGTGTTTTTGTCTTCTGGTTATTTAGGTCATGTTTTTATTTTATATAAAAAAAACCAAACCATTTGCCTAACAGTGTCTTTTGATAGATGAACTGTATAATGCATATGTTCGTACATTATAGTACTACATTATACTTAATATATATTATACTCTTTGTCGCTTTGTGTTTCCTGTTTGTGTGGGTATAATTACATCTTTTCCTGTCCTCCCTCTTCATTGTCCACCACTTTACAAGAAAGGCTGCGTGCTCCCTTTCTTCTATGCCAGTTTGTCTTTGTTCTTTGCATCAAGCGTTCCTGCATTCTCTCCATGTTCAGCCTTAGTGTGTTAGGACCTGTTTCCTTGTTGACCTAGTGTTTAGCCTCATCCTTTGGATGTTTGCCTGACCTGTTTGACTACCTGTGTACCAAATGAGTTTACATTAATGAACCTGCCTCTGATCTCTGTGTAAGAGTTGTGCATTTTGAGGCCTCACCTTGTGGTTGTGTTACCTTTGTGGAACAAGTTAAGGAATTAAGTTTGATGCTGAACTTGCAATGTTTCTTCTAGACTGGTAAATAAATAGCTGTTGATGCTAATGTTGACTATATATAGCAGAACTAATAGCTCCTTTTAAAGTGTGAGCTTTTTTGATATGATTGGAGCTATTACCTGATTGAATCTCCATCTGCAGTTTGTTTTTGGCTCAAACTTTCCCACAATTCATTCACAGTTCCAGTAGACCACTCTCTTTACTCCTAGCAAAAGAGCATTGTTCCACAAATAGGACTGTCTGTTTTAAGATCATATCAAACAGCAATATAGAATTAATAATGATAGAGGATAACAAAATACTTTCCAAACATCAAGAAAATTATATGGTGAAAGAATCCAGAGGAATTTGTTCTTGTGTTTTCCTCCATGTATAAAGCAAAATGTATTTACAGTAACGTCCAAAATATCTCACTAATAAAATGAGGTCATACATTTTACCTACTTGAATTAATCAGAATGGGAGGTCATAATATTCAAAGCTCTTAATAATAAGGTATTTGGGCACAAAAAGCCGATTTAGAAATACTTACACATAATCGCCACTGACATTTGATTTACCCACCTCCTGACTACATCTCTGGCACTGATATGCATTATTCAATAGTGAAAACATGTTAGTCAGTGTTTTGTGAAGTTATTAGATAAACTGTATGAGTGAAAAAGTGGTCATGTCTAAATAATATTTTAATAATGGAATAATCACAATAACAGCCATCATTATCATCATTTATGGACTCTTAGTAGAATTGGGCTAAAAAAGACAAAAACATGGTCAATTGTTATTTACATCGTTTAGAATAGATTATAATATAGAGAGGTTTATTAGGTCACAATATACCACAAAAACCAAAGCAACACAGTACATAGAATAAATTTTCCATTCCATTTTTTCCATTCAATTTGTAAAAACACTGATAACTAATTGATCTTTCAAGATTATTTTCCTGGACAACAAAGGTAAAAAACACATTTTTGTCCCTCTAAAATGTGAGTGATTGGTGGTTTGCTTTGTCTGCCATGACAGTAACCTGAAATAATACATAAAGATTCTCAGATTGTAGCACAACATGCATGTACTCAGGGTGGTGGTCAAAGACATATCCCCTCAGAAAACAATTAACAATAATCAAAACATGAAACTAAGCTTTACAATAGACGTTCATTTATTTAATATTCAGTAAAATGTTTTTCATATGTTAATTTACTGCTTACTATGTTGTATAGAAAAATGGGCATGATGTTATTTGTCAAAATAACCCTGTTACTCTTATTTAGGTGATGTTCCTGCATATTTAATAATTCAAATACTCTACAATCATGCCTTATAAACAGCCAACACTTGTTGTATTGCTTGTTTTCTTTGTTGTCACATCAGGAAAGTAGTAATCAACAACTGGATGATGAAACAGGCGAGAAACACAAAGTTCTGTTCCCTTAAAACATCTATGTTTTGCTTGCATTGCACAAATTAAACTATAAACTAATAATAATAAATAAAAAACTGTAATATCTATTTTGAAATTATGACAGGTATCATTACATAATTGGGGACATTAGGGCATATTACCTATCTACTAGGTTTAGCATGGTACAGAGTGCAACTAACAACAGGACTGCATATTGAAGAGGCACCACTCATACTCAAAATATAAATGCAGATACTTGCTTCATATATTATTTTAGTTTGGGTAAATGTTTGTGTGTGTAGTTATGTGTGTATGCAAGTTGCTTTAAGTATGTATGACATGTATGTAATATGCATTTTTTCCAGTCACCTCCACAATGTGTAGTTAAGAGGTAGATCCCTTTTTAAAAAAAATTCTTTTTAGATCTGACCCGTTAGCTAATCATTAAACTCATATCAATCAAATTGTAACAGATGAAATGTTCCAATCTCAGTTTATGTAGATATTGTTTTGATAATCCATTGTTAACAAACAACAAAAGCTAAAAAAAAGTTGTTTGTTATATACAGTTACACTTGCTATGTACAATTATAATTGCAATATTTGTTTATTTATATCATGGGCAACCTTATACCCCTGCATCAGAAACTGACTTCTCTTTACTCCGACTGGTGACCATTGAGTTTGTGTAAGTGTAAGAGTGAGACACCTCTTCCTGGAAGGCAGTCTCCAACACATTCAGGATGGATTTGCAGACTTTATCCTTGAAATCTTGGCCCATGAACACATACAGCAGTGGGTTCAGGCAGCTGTTGAGAAAGGCCAGGCTGGTGGCTATAGGGATACTGATGACAATGACATGGTTTAATGTTTCACTTGAATGATTTGCCGTTTGATTAACCATCTCAATTAGAACCATGATATGATACGGAGCCCAGCGCAGAAAAATAGTGGTGATAATGGCAGCGATGATCTCAAAGGGCCGACTTAACTGGCTGGCCAGGGTGCGCTTCCTCCTGAGACGACGGATTATCACAGCATAAGAGGAAACAATGACAGTGAAGGGAACAACAAATCCCAAGAGGAAGCGGGTGGTGGTCATGGCCTGGTGGCGAAAATGGCGCAGCTGTATCACAGATGGTGTTTCATAATCATCAGAAAGACCATAGTTGGTGAAGCAGTTGATGATGTCTTCACTGTATGGTGCAGTGTCCTTGAAGACGAAGTATGGAGCACTGAGAGTCAGAGCCAGTACCCAAACACCCAGACTCACATAGGACGCCTTGCTCACACTTTAGTGATTCTGGGCCCAGACAGGCCACACCACAGACACACATCTGTCCACACTGATCACCATCAGGATGTAGACACTGGCAAACATGTTCAGAAAGCTTATGGTACTGTTCAATTTGCACATGAAGTTACCAAAAGGAAATCCATGGCTGTGTATGTCACAGATAGGGGCAAGAATGCAGTGAAGAGGAAGTCGGCCACAGCGAGGTTGAGGAACCAAACTGTGTTAACAGTTTTCTTCATCTTGAACCCGGTCACCCAGATAACCACTCCATTCCCCAGCACACTGAGAATGAAGGCCAGGCAGTAAACAATGATAGACATGATGTTAAGAGACCTTCTCAGTTCAGCATGCTCATCCTTGTAGTCGTCATACTGAGAGCCATTTCCACCATATAAATCTGTTGTATTACTTTTCTCCATCCTTGAAAGCAGGCTGAAATAGCAATAAAAAATAATAAATATTTTCTCTATTTTTGCTTGAGCTCAACAACAACTTCTGACACAATAGAGCATAATTTTCTATAAATTAGATGAAAATATCTTAACTGTGCTTCTTTATAAAAATATTTTACACTTAGAAAAACAGCAAGGTATGTGAAGCAGATGAGCTTTGCCTTCTAATTAATGGCAGTGTTGTTAAATTCCAGGTAAAGTATTTCCCATGGTAATTAAAACCAGTATAAATTGATTGTTCACTGATGATCTACTTTTTTAAAATCTCAGATT
The DNA here is from genome assembly GCF_046630095.1 of Trachinotus anak. Lineage (NCBI taxonomy): Eukaryota > Metazoa > Chordata > Actinopteri > Carangiformes > Carangidae > Trachinotus > Trachinotus anak. The sequence goes on along the minus strand of NW_027273883.1, from coordinate 15,958,763 downwards.
CATGCAAATTCAAAATATAACACATAACAACACTACTTTTCTCAAAGTTTGTCACTCGGATGAGGATGTGTCCACAGCAGAAGTAACTCAGCTTAATAAAAGCTGTGTGTCATGAGGACTCTAGCCTTTGTGTCAAGTCACCATCAAATTGAGGCAGGACCTCATGTATCACACAGCAATTTATAAAAAGAAGAAACACACACACTTTCACTGCTTCTCCTGACAAATTCCAGCTGCAATTTCCTAAAATGAATGAGTTTAATGTTTGTAAGTTAAGATCTGGTGAAAAGAAAACTTCATAAATCCTAACTGTACTGACCCTTGAGTTAAAGACCACTTTTTAAAAGTATTAGGTGTAAAGTGAATTCTGTCCACCAGTGATCTCGCCACATCATGTGGGTTTAGCTCATATTTACTTAATGTTAACTAGAGTGTAATGTCATCTGAACATGTATGTTATTTGAAGCATTTGACATTAATTGATGGTTAATAAGCAGTTTTGGAGGCTGCTCCCTCTTTACCTGTGTACATTTGACACATAGAATATGTTCCTGCTTCAGAGATCTGAAGACTGAAGACACTCACTTTGGTATAGTGACTTTAACAACTCTCTGCTATCTTTATGTTCCTTCCTCTTTTGCACTCCTCATCAGATTTCCTCCGAAATTTAGAAAAAAATATGTGGTGCAACTGCTTATTTTTGCAGACTTTATCTTTGAAATCTTGGCCCATGAACACACACAGCAGTGGGTTCAGGCAGCTGTTGAGAAAGGCCAGGCTGGTGGCTGTAGGGATACCGATGACAATGACATGGTTTAATGTTTCACTTGAATGATTTTCCGTGTGATTAACCATCTCAATTAGAACCATGATATGATACGGAGCCCAGCACACCGAGAACAAAGGCCAGGCAGTAAACAATGATAGACATGATGTTAAGAGACTTTGTCAGTTCAGCATGCTCATCCTCGTAGTCGTCATACAAAGAGCCATTTCCACCATATAAATCTGTTGTATTACTATTCTCCATCCTTGAAAGCAGGCTGAAATAGCAACATAAATAATAAATATTTTTTTCTATTCTTCCTAGACCTCAAGAACAACAACAACAATAATAACAACAATATGATTATATCTGAACTGTGCTTCTATATACAAATATTTTTTGCTTATTTTATTATCTTATATATTTGATATTATTTATATTTATTTTCACTTAGAAAAGCAGCAAGGTATCTGTAGCAGATACTCTTTGCCTTATACTGTAATTTTAATTCATGGCTTTGGAAATTCTAGGGAAGTTTGCCATTGTAGTTAAGTTTATACTGATTATCTAATTTTGCATTGCAATCCTTTTGCATTAATCTCAAATTCATGCAAATTCAAAACATTACACATAAGAACATTACTTTTGTTGAAGTTTGTCAGTCTGATGAGGATGTGTCCACAGCAGAAGTAACTTGGTGAAAAACTCTGACAGGTTAATAAAAGCTGTGTATCCTGAAGACTCATAGCGTCTGTGTCAAGTCGCCATCACACTGAGGTGGGACCTCATAACACAAAGCAATTCTTGGAAAAAAAACCTGCCTCGCGTAACAAATTCCAGTTTTAGCACGAGTTCCTAATATGCATGTCATAAGTTATAATCTCATAAAAAACCTAACAGATCCTAACTGCACTGACCCTCGAATTGAAGACCACTTTTGTTTTTTCTGGCTTTTTATGCCTTTATATATAGGTACAGTGAGAGAGAGACAGGAAAGTTTGGAGAGAGAGAGGGGATAACATGCAGCAAAGGGCCGCGGGTCGCATTCAAACCCCAGGCCGCTGCGGTTAGGACTAAGCCTTAATGGTATGCGCACTACCAGGTGAGCCACTGAGGTGTCCCCAGAAGACCACTTTTTAAAAAAAATAGTAAGTGTGAAGTGAATTCTTGAACCTCAACCTACATGAATACCTGAACTACTGGGAAAGAACTGGTGCTGTGACTTCTCATTTCTCCCAATGATCCTGCTACATCATGTGGATTAAGCTCATATTTGCTTGATGTAGACTAGAGTGTCATTAGTTTTGTGTGTGTGTGACAAGTTAATTCAAAGATTATTAACCTGCAACATTTTTTATGGCTGATTGATTTTCTATGTTAATGTCTTTGGGGCAAAATTACCAGCTAAATAAACAATGGGGAAATTACACATTAAAATTCTCAGATTATTGCACAACATGTAGACCTATGTACTCAGGTTGGAGGTCATAGACAAATCTCCTCAAAAAACAAGTAACAATAGTCAAAAGACACACAAACACACACACACACACACACACACACACACACACACACACACACACACACACACACACACACACACACAAACACACACACAAACACACACATGTACTGTCATGTACACATACACATACACATGATGTTTTTTTCTGCAGAGACTACACAACTCTATTTCACACTGTAGATTTAATATTCAGTAAAGTTTTTTCCATGCGTTAGTTTACAGCTTATTATGTTGTACAGTAAAGAGTTTTTGTTGTCAAAATACCCTTGTTACTTTGTGATTTAGGTGATGAGCCAGCGTTTTGATGATCATTGAATTTTAAAATTGTGACCAGTAAACAAATGATAATGTCTTGTAACCGTATTTTCCTTGCTGTTACTTACAGGCAAGGACATGGTCATCAAAATCTGCTGTGCATGTGAAAGGTGAAAAAAAAAAAATAAATAAAGTTCCCCTTTTGTGGTGTTACTCACTTAGTTGTTACTCACAACAACTAAGCAATACATATTTCGAAAGAACCACTATGTTCTGCCTTTCAGGATTTTGCATTTTATTCACCCTTTCAGCTGTTAAGGTGCAGACTAAAGACACTGCTGTGAGTCAAAGAGAACCAACCACAGGACAGTGTAGATCTTGTGTAGACATTTTGCTCTGCGTGATTGAAAACATTTCATAAAACTCACAAAAATAAAAAATAACACAACAAAAGCAAAAAAACAAAACAAAAAACAAATACAAACAAACAAAAAACAGACAAACAAAACAACTTGAATTAAACTCTAAATTATATTCTATGTACAGTTTCAGTATTTTTTTCTTCATGTCATGGGCAGCCTTATACCTCAGTGCTAACAGCTGCCTGGTTGTTGCTCTGACTGGTGCCTGCTGACTTTGAGTCAATGTAAGAGCGTGTCTCCTCCTCCTGGAAGGCTGTTTCCAATACAGCCAGGATGGATTTGCGAACTTTATCCTTGAAATCTTGGCCCATGAACACATACAGCAGTGGGTTGAGGCAACTGTTGACAAAGGCCAGGCTGGTGGCTATAGGAAAACCAATAGTGATGACATAGTCTAACGTTTGAGATTGAGTGCCTGAAAAATGAACCAACTCAATTATAGACATGATGTGAAAGGGAACCCAGCACAGGAAAAAAGTGATGATAACAGCAGCGATGATTTTAAAGGGCCGACTCGACTGGCTGGCCAGGGTGCGGGACCTCCTGATACGATGGATTATCACAGCATAAGAGGACACAATGACAGTGAAGGGGACAACAAATCCCAGGAGGAGGCGGGTGATGGTCATGGACTGGTGACGTAACTGTATCAGCTCAATCACAGATGATGTGTAATTATCAGTAGGAGCATAGTTGTTGAAGCAGTTGATGATTTCCTCACTAAAAAATGATGGTGCAGTGTCCCTGAAGATGAAGTATGGAATGCTGAGAGTCAGAGCCAGTACCCAAACACCCAGAATCACAAAGGACGCCTTGCGTACATTTCGGTGGTTCTGGGCCCAGACAGGCCACACCACAGACACACATCTGTCCACACTGATCACCATCAGGATGTAGACACTGGCAAACATGTTCAGGGTGGTTATGGTGGAGTTAACTTTGCACATGAAGTTGCCAAAAGGCCAGTGGAAATTCATGGCCGTGTATGTCACACTCAGGGGGAGGAATGCAGTGAAGAGGAAGTCGGCCACAGCGAGGTTGAGGAACCAAACTGTGTTAACAGTTTTCTTCATCTTGAACCCGGTCACCCAGATAACCACTCCATTCCCCAGCACACCGAGAACGAAGGCCAGGCAGTAAACAATGATAGACATGATGCGGAGAGACTTTCTCAGCTTACCATACTCATCTACAATATTATTTCCAGATACATCTGTATTGTTGTGATAGGAAGAGGTGGTGTTTGTCTCCATCCTTGTCTTGAGGGCTGCAATGGCAATATGATGAAACAATAAGAACTTTTTCCTTCTGTCTCTTTCACCCATATAATTGTCAATAGCAGTTCCTTATAATATAGCTCTTATTCATCTTAAAGTAATATATAGTGTTCAGTACACAAATGAATTAATCTGAACAGCAAATCTTCAAACTGAACTGATTATACTGGAACACAGTTGGTAAGCCTTCACTGTCTAAGAGACATTATAACTGTGCGGACTGATTTATCTATCTTCTATCTACCATCTAAAAATCTAATTACTCATACCTCTCTGTAACTTTAAGTCCTTTTTTAATCACTGTTCTCTGCCTGCCTGACTGTTATCACTGACCCTGAACCTTGTTTACTGTCAGTTTTCTGTCTTATTTATTGACTTATTTTTATTTAGGCTATGTTTATATTAAACTGTTAACCAACAATTTGATGATCAAAAGTTTTTGCAAAGTTATCAGTTTGACAGTACCCTAACTGTGAATCTTTTTCCAAGGTAAGCTGTTGGTCCAGGTCTCCACAGTCAAAATCTGATGACTTTGCTTTCATTTTTCCTTTTAACAACCTGACTGGATTAATCCCACATAAACAAGCAAAAGTAACATACCTTTTTTTTTTTTTTTTTTAAAGCTGTTCAGTCGGCTGAGTAGGAATCTGCAGCAGAGGTTTCTTTGTTCAAACTCTGACAGGTTTATATAAACTGCTTTGTAGGGAAGTAGCTAAATATGTCACTGCCCACAATGAGGCGGAACCACAACCTGAACAGTTAGAAAAAACTCATTCCACCCTGAAGTCTATTAAATCTCTGGCAATCACACTTGAACTGTTTGTGCAGTGTGATTAAAAAAAAAAAACTTCTGAAAGAAGGGCTTATCTTCTTGTTACCCAAGCAGGAACCCAGTGGCCAATTTAAGGATCCAGCGAATCTTAAAAATTGGAGATATTAACAGTCCAATGTTATGATGCTAAAATATTTGCAAAATGTATAGCTCATAGATTAAGAATGTACTTCAACAACATCAATCATGGGAATATTCAAACAAAAACTTCAATGTATGCAAATGACACAACATTCCTACTAAGACCAAAACCTTCTTGTCTGTAAACCCTTCTTGGAACTCTTTTCACAGTACTTTGGTCTGAAACCTAATTTTGAAAAATGTCAAATTCTTAGGATTGGAGGACTTTTGTGTTTTTGTCTTCTGGTTATTTAGGTCATGTTTTTATTTAATAATAAAAAAAAAAATCCATTTGCCTAACAGTGTCTGTTGATAGATGAACTGTATAATGCATATGTTCGTACATTAAAGTACTACATTATACTTAATATATATTACACTCTTTGTTGCTTTGTGTTGCCTGTTTGTGTGGGTATAATTACATCTTTTCCTGTTCTCTCTCTTCATTATCCACCACTTTACAAGAAAGTTGCAGCAGTATCTGTCAATAATTGAGGGTTGTGAAGTGGTTTGATAAAACAGCAGCCTACTCTACACCGAATTTGGACATATAAACTATAATGCATCTGTAGATCCAACACTGCATGCAAAAGAGATCTGAAATCAGACTATATCTTTTTATGACATTTTGTATTTGCATTATAGCCATTTAAAACGTCTATGTTGTCAGCATCCTGTTTTGCACACTCAATCAGATTTCCTCAAAAATTTTGAAAGATTGGGTTTGCCATTGCAGTTAGTTATTATGGATTACTTAAAAAAAGCCTCAGGAACCGCAAAATGTTTACGCAAACAGTAGTGGCACCAATTTATTCTCACTCAAAAAAACAGTACCGCACACCATACAGTATCCTGTTACATTGCTACTGTTCAACTTTTTATTTTGTTTTTTGACTCCTTAGAGGAAGAGCATAAGATTTGAACTAAAATGCTGTAGTTTGCCAACTACTGGTATTATTTAATTACAGATATCACTTTTGTCATGTCCTGTTCTTCATCCTGGGTCATGTTTTCTGTTTTCTTCCACTGTCTGTTGCACTTCCTGTTTTATTTTGTGACCACGCCCCTAATGTGTTGCACTTGTGTCTAATTGTCTTCTCCCTCCTAGTGTATTTAGTCTGCGTGCTCCCTTTCTTCTATGCCAGTTTGTCTTTGTTCTTTGCATCAAGCGTTCCTGCATTCTCTCCATGTTCAGCCTTAGTGTGTTAGGACCTGTTTCCTTGTTGACCTAGTGTTTAGCCTCATCCTTTGGATCTGTTTGCCTGACCTGTTTGACTACCTGTGTACCAACTGAGTTTACATTAATGAACCTGCCTCTGATCTCTGTGTAAGAGTTGTGCATTTTGAGGCCTCACCTTGTGGTTGTGTTACCTTTGTGGAACAAGTTAAGGAATTAAGTTTGATGCTGAACTTGCAATGTTTCTTCTAGACTGGTAAATAAATAGCTGTTGATGCTAATGTTGACTATATATAGCAGAACTAATAGCTCCTTTTAAAGTGTGAGCTTTTTTGATCTGCAGTTTGTTTTTGGCTCAAACTTTCCCACAATTCATTCACAGTTCCAGTAGACCACTCTCTTTACTCCTAGCAAAAGAGCATTGTTCCACAAATAGGACTGTCTGTTTTAAGATCATATCAAACAGCAATATAGAATTAATAATGATGGAGGATAACAAAATACTTTCCAAACATCAAGAAAATTATATGGTGAAAGAATCCAGAGGAATTTGTTCTTGTGTTTTCCTCCATGTATAAAGAAAAATGTATTTACAGTAACGTCCAAAATATCTCACTAATAAAATGAGGTCATACATTTTACCTACTTGAATTAATCAGAATGGGAGGTCATGATATTCAAAACTCTTGATAATAAGGTATTTGGGCACAAAAAGCCGATTTAGAAATACTTACACATAATCGCCACTGACATTTGATTTACCCACCTCCTGACTACATCTCTGGCACTGATATGCATTATTCAATAGTGAAAACATGTTAGTCAGTGTTTTGTGAAGTTATGAGATAAACTGTATGAGTGGAAACGTGGTCATGTCTAAATAATATTTTAATAATGGAATAATCACAATAACAGCCATCATTGTCATCATTTATGGACTCTTAGTAGAATTGGGCTAAAAAAGACAAAAACATGGTCAATTGTTATTTACATTGTTTAGAATAGATTATAATATAGAGAGGTTTATTAGGTCACAATATACCACATAAACCAAAGCAACACAGTACATAGAATAAGTTTTCCATTCCATTTTTTCCATTTAATTTATAAAAACACTGATAACTAATTGATCTTTCAAGATGATTTTCCTGGACAACAAAGGTAAAAAACACATTTTTGTCCCTCTAAAATGTGAGTGATTGGTGGTTTGCTTTGTCTGCCATGACAGTAACCTGAAATAATACATAAAGATTCTCAGATTGTAGCACAACATGCATGTACTCAGGGTGGTGGTCAAAGACATATCCCCTCAGAAAACAATTAACAATAATCAAAACATGAAACTAAGCTTACAATAGACGTTCACAATACAAAGCATCTTATTGTCAGTTACATATTTATTAATTAGACTCACATTAACCTGCCCTTATGCTAGATAGCATGTTAACAAAGCATGGAGTAGACATGTAGCAGTTGAAAGTCAGGTGAATCAGTTTGATGGTGTTGCCACATACACGTACAGACATAATGGCATCAGTGGGTTGAGTCAGATGTGACTGTAGATTTAATATTCAGTACAATGTCTTTCATATGTTAGTTTACAGCTTACTATGTTGTATAGAAAAATGGGCATGATGTTATTTGTCAAAAAAACCCTGTTACTCTTATTTAGGTGATGTTCCTGCATATTTAATAATTCAAATACAATAATATGCCTTATAAACAGCCAACACTTGTTGTATTGCTTGTTTTCTTTGTTGTCACATCAGGAAAGTAGTAATCAACAACTGGATGATGAAACAGGAGAGAAACACAACGTTCTGTTCTCTTAAAACATCTATGTTTTGCTTGCATTGCACAAATTAAACTATAAACTAATAATAATAAATAAAAAACTGTAATATCTATTTTGAAATTATGACAGGTATCATTACATAATTGGGGACATTAGGGCATATTACCTATCTACTAAGTTTCGCATGGTACAGAGGGCAACGAACAACAGGACTGCATATTGAAGAGGCACCACTCATACTCAAAATATAAATGCAGATACTTGCTTCATATATTATTTTAGTTTGGGTAAATGTTTGTGTGTGTAGTTATGTGTGTATGCAAGTTGCTTTAAGTATGTATGACATGTATGTAATATGCATTTTTTCCAGTCACCTCCACAATATGTAGTTAAGAGGTAGATCCCTTTTTAAAAAAATTCTTTTTAGATCTGACCCGTTAGCTAATCATTAAACTCATATCAATCAAATTGTAACAGATGAAATGTTCCAATCTCAGTTTATGTAGATATTGTTTTGATAATCCATTGTTAACAAACAACAAAAGTAAAAAAAAAAGTTGTTTGTTATATACAGTTACACTTGCTATGTACAATTATAATTGCAATATTTGTTTATTTATATCATGGGCAACCTTATACCTCTGCATCAGAAACTGACTTCTCTTTACTCCGACTGGTGACCATTGAGTTTGTGTAAGTGTAAGAGCGAGACACCTCTTCCTGGAAGGCAGTCTCCAACACATTCAGGATGGATTTGTGGACTTTATCCTTGAAATCTTGGCCCATGAACACATACAGCAGTGGGTTCAGGCAGCTGTTGAGAAAGGCCAGGCTGGTGGCTATAGGGATACCAATGACAATGACATGGTTTAATGTTTCACTTGAATGATTTGCCGTGTGATTAACCATCTCAATTAGAACCATGATATGATACGGAGCCCAGCACAGGAAAAAAGTGGTGATAACGGCAGCGATGATCTCAAAGGGCCGACTTGACTGGCTGGCCAGGGTGCGGTTCCTCTTGAGACGATGGATTATCACAGCATAAGAAGAAACAATGACAGTGAAGGGAACAACAAATCCCAAGAGGAAGCGGGTGGTGGTCATGGCCTGGGGACGAAAATGACGCAGCTCAATCACAGATGGTGTTTCATAATCATCAGAAAGACCATAGTTGGTGAAGCAGTTGATGATGTCTTCACTGTATGGTGCAGTGTCCTTGAAGACGTAGTATGGAGCACTGAGAGTCAGAGCCAGTGCCCAAACACCCAGACTCACATAGGACGCCTTGCTCACACTTTAGTGATTCTGGGCCCAAACAGGCCACACCACAGACACACATCTGTCCACACTGATCACCATCAGGATGTAGACACTGGCAAACATGTTCAGAAAGCTTATGGTACTGTTCAATTTGCACATGAAGTTGCCGAAAGGAAATCCATGGCTGTGTATGTCACAGATAGGGGCAAGAATGCAGTGAAGAGGAAGTCGCCCACAGTGAGGTTGAGGAACCAAACTATGTTAACTGTTTTCTTCATCTTGAACCCGGTCACCCAGATAACCACTCCATTCCCCAGCACACCGAGAACGAAGGCCAGGCAGTAAACAATGATAGACATGATGTTAAGAGACTTTGTCAGTTCAGCATGCTCATCCTCGTAGTCGTCATACAAAGAGCCATTTCCACCATATAAATCTGTTGTATTACTATTCTCCATCCTTGAAAGCAGGCTGAAATAGCAACATAAATAATAAATCTTTTTTTCTATTCTTCCTAGACCTCAAGAACAACAACAACAATAACAACAACGTCTAACATGACAATGCACATTTTCTACAAATACATCAGTTTACCAGATGATAATATCTGAACTGTGCTTCTATATACAAATATTTTTTACTTATTTTATTATCTTATATTTGATATTATTTATATTTATTTTCACTTAGAAAAGCAGCAAGGTATCTGTAGCAGATACTCTTTGCCTTATACTGTAATTTTAATTAATGGCTGTCTTTGTAAATTCTAGGGAAGTTTGCCATTGTAGTTAAGTTTATACTGATTATCTAATTTTGCATTGCAATCCTGTTGCATTAATCTCAAATTCATGCAAATTCAAAACATTACACATAAGAACATTACCTTTGTTGAAGTTTGTCAGTCTGATGAGGATGTGTCCACAGCAGAAGTAACTTGGTGAAAAACTCTGACAGGTTAATAAAAGCTGTGCATCCTGAAGACTCATAGCGTCTGTGTCAAGTCGCCATCACACTGAGGTGGGACCTCATATAACACAAAGCAATTCTTGGAAAAAAAACCTGCCTCGCGTAACAAATTCCAGTTTTAGCACGAGTTCCTAATATGCATGTCATAAGTTATAATCTCTTAAAAAACCTAACAGATCCTAACTGCACTGACCCTCGAATTGAAGACCACTTTTGTTTTTTCTGGCTTTTTATGCCTTTATATATAGGTACAGTGAGAGAGAGACAGGAAAGATTGGAGAGAGAGAGGGGATAACATGCAGCAAAGGGCCGCGGGTCGCATTCAAACGCCAGGCCGCTGCGGTTAGGACTAAGCCTTGGTATGGGCACTACCAGGTGAGCCACTGAGGTGTCCCCAGAAGACCACTTTTTTAAAAAAATAGTAGGTGTGAAGTGAATTCTTGAACCTCAACCTACATGAATACCTGAACTACTGAGAAAGAACTGGTGCTGTGACTTCTCATGTCTCCCAATGATCCTGCTACATCATGTGGATTAAGCTCATATTTGCTTGATGTAGACTAGAGTGTCATTTCTCTTCCATGCATTGAACCGACATCTGAACACGTACGGTATCTGCAGCATTTGACATTAATTGATGGTTAATAAGTGGCTCTGTCGGCTGCTCCCTCTTTACCTGTGTACATTTGACACATAGAATATGCTGCCTTTGTAGATCCAAGCAAAAGAGATCTGAAAAAGGAACATATCTTTGTCTAACATGTTAGCCTCACATTGGTATTGAGTAACTTTCACAAGTCTCTGCTATCTACATGTTCCTTCCTCTTTTCCACTGTTATGTAGATTTTAGAAAAGATTATGAAGTGCAACTGCTATTTTTCTCTGAGAAACAACTTGTTAGTTCAGCAAGCATTGACTCACAGTATCTTGTTATACTTTTCGTAGACAAAATTAGGCCCTACACATTTCATGTGTTTTTCCCCCCTTAAACTGTCCAAATCATTTCACATTTCAAATAAGAAAGGGTATAAAAACTAATCATCATTAAGTGACCTTGGCACAAAAGGTCTTCTCAAGATACACTTTATTTCCTTCAAACATTGACAGCCCTGAGTCTGAGAAGAACCAGATCCTGCAGCATATCACTGGATGTCGTGTAGTTAAATAAATATGTACAGGTGTTCCCTCTGCTGGTCAGTTCATATTATGAGGAAAGTTTATCATAATAATTCGCAAGACTATCAACATTAGATGTATATCTAGAGCATGTGTTAGTATATGATAATAGAGAAGGAAGTTCTAGCTCTTGTGAAATTATGTGGTCTTGGTTGGATACAACTGCAGTAACAGTCATCATCATCATGTTTGATTCAAATAAAACATCAAATAAAATAAATTAGAATGAAGCTTTTCTTAACACATCCATTTCACATCTCACAGTATAAGAGGGACCTGATCCTGCAGCACATTACTGGAAGGTGTGTCGTTAAACATGTACAGCAGTTCCCTCTGGTGATCAATTCATATTAAGAAAGATTAAGAAAGTTCATAATATTAAGTACACAATGCAGTTATTGTTCTTTCGTCCTTTCAAAATGCTGAGCTCTGCCAGTATACAATCACTGGATGTGAGCACAGCTGCAGCTGCTCTGCCTGGCTGTGGTGGCACTGTAGCTTCTATTTAATGCTCCTATTACCATTAGCCATGAAAGCACTGTTCTGCCATGTAGAATCTGAACCAGTGGTCCTTTTATCAGATGACAGATGCTGCCAATACACCACATGAGTTCACAAATGCAGTGTCTTCAGTGCAACACTCAACCAATACAATGTATTGGCTGTATAGGCTGAGATGTAAAAAAGCTCACCCTTCTGTATAAGTATATACAATAATGATAAAGGGCGGCAACATTAAAATTGCTGTCAGTAACTGGCTACTTGATATGATAGATCATTATCAGGTGTTTCATCAGATGAGTTGTTGATAAGAACATGCCTCTCTCTGCAGACATTCATAATTGCGTGACTAGAGAGGAAGATAAGGCAAAGTGTTATGAACTTCTGTGGGGATTATTATTAAAAAAAAAATTAAAATCAAATCTTCATTTACATTGTTTTCATTAGAATGAAGCTTTTATACAGAGGTATGCATGGTATATTGTGATTTAACTTTGTGATGTTGAATATGCCATATATACTTAAATCATACAGTACATAAGTGTATAGTTTTGTGTGTGTGTGACAAGTTAATTCAAAGATTATTAACCTGCAACAATTTTTATGGCTGACCTATGTACTCAGGGTGGAGATCATAGACAAATCCCCTCAAAAAACAACTAACAATGGTCAAAAGACACACACGCACAAACACACACATGTACTGTCATGTACACATACACATACACATGATGTTTTTTTCTGCACAGACTACACAACTCTATTTCACACTGTAGATTCAATATTCAGTAAAGTTTTTTCCATGCGTTAGTTTACAGCTTATTATGTTGTACAGTAAAGAGGGCCTGATCTTTTTGTTGTCAAAATACCCTTATTACTTTGTTATTTAGGTGATGAGCCAGTGTTTTGATTATCATTGAATTTTAAAATTGTGACCAATAAACAAATGATAATGTATCGCAACCGTATTTTCCTTGCTGTTACCTACAGGCAAGGACATGGTCATCAAAATCTGCTGTGCATGTGAAAGATGAAAAAAAAGATGAAAGTTCCCCTTTTGTGGTGTTACTCACTTAGTTGTTACTCACAATTTAAGCAATAAATATTTTGAAAGAACCACTATGTTCTGTCTCTCAGGATTTTGCATTTTATTCATCCTTTCAGCTGTTATGGTGCAGACTAAAGACACTGCTGTGAGTCAAAGAGAACCAACCACAGGACAGTGTAGATCTTGTGTAGACATTTTGCTCTGCGTGATTGAAAACATTTCACTATGATCTTATTCAACAAAGGTTTAGCTCACAGAGGGAATCACAACTTATCATGATTACCACCAGTCTGTCCCATCATACTGGAAATACTGTAGGTGTTAAATGGCAGCGCTCTTTGATCAACCTGATTAATTAGCCAAGAATACAATAAAACTCACAAAAATAAAAAATAACACAACAAAAGCAAAAAAACAAATACAAACAAACAAAAACCGGACAAACAAACAAAACAACTTGAATTAAACTCTAAATGTACAGTTTCAGTATTTTTTTCTTCATGTCATGGGAAGCCTTATACCTCAGTGCTAACAGCTGCCTGGTTGTTGCTCTGACTGGTGCCTGCTGACTTTGAGTCAATGTAAGAGCGTGTCTCCTCCTCCTGGAAGGCTGTTTCCAATACAGCCAGGATGGATTTGTGGACTTTATCCTTGAAATCTTGGCCCATGAACACATACAGCAGTGGGTTGAGGCAACTGTTGACAAAGGCCAGGCTGTATGCTATAGGAAAACCAATAGTGATGACATAGCGTAACGTTTTAGTTTTAGTGCCTGAGAAATGAACCAACTCAATTATAGACATGATGTGAAAGGGAACCCAGCACAGGAAAAAAGTGATGATAACGGCAGCGATGATCTTAAAGGGCCGACTTGACTGGCTGGCCAGGGTGCGGGACCTCCTGATACGATGGATTATCACAGCATAAGAGGACACAATGACAGTGAAGGGGACAACAAATCCCAGGAGGAGGCGGGTGATGGTCATGGACTGGTGACGTAACTGTACCAGCTCTTTCATAGATGATGTGTAATTATCAGTAGGAGCATAGTTGTTGAAGCAGATGATGATTTCCTTCCTACGAGGTGATGGTGCAGTGTCCCTGAAGACGAAGTATGGAGCACTGAGAGTCAGAGCCAGTACCCAAACACCCAGAATCACAAAGGACGCCTTACGTACATTTCGGTGGTTCCGGGCCCAGACAGGCCACACCACAGACACACATCTGTCCACACTGATCACCATCAGGATGTAGACACTGGCAAACATGTTCAGCGTTGTTATGGTGGAGTTAAGTTTGCACATGAAGTTCCCGAAAGGCCAGTGGAAATTCATGGCAGTGTACGTCACTCTCAGGGGGAGGAATGCAGTGAAGAGGAAGTCGGCCACAGCGAGGTTGAGGAACCAAACTGTGTTAACAGTTTTCTTCATCTTGAACCCGGTCACCCAGATAACCACTCCATTCCCCAGCACACCAAGAACGAAGGCCAGGCAGTAAACAGTGACAGACATGATGCGGAGAAACTTTCTCAGCTCGGCATGCTCATCTTTGAAATTATTACCAGATACATCTGTATTGTTGTGATAGAAAGGGGTGGTGTTTGTCTCCATCCTTTTCTTGAGGGCTGCAATGGCAATATGATGAAACAATAAGAACTTTTTTCTTCTGTATAGTTTACCCACATAATTGTCAATAGCAGTTCCTAATAATATAGCTCTTATTCATCTTAAAGTAATATATAGTGTTCAGTACACAAATGAATTAATCTGAACAGCAAATCTTCAAACTGAACTGATTATACTGGAACACAGCTGTCACTGACTGAATCAGCTTTTAGCTCCTCACTGGTGGCTGAGTGCACTGTTGTCTGCTCTGGTGTTATTAAGACCAGGAAAGCCACAGAAAACAATTTTGATGTGGTTCATCGCTGGTGATAATTCACACTCACCACTGTATTCTGGATGAAAAGTTGGTAAGCCTTCACTGTCTAAGAGACTTTATAACTGTGCGGACTGATTTATCTACAAAGCCCTTGTTAGTAAATTATCATTTTCTATCTCATGTTTGTTACTCTGGGACTTAAGCCTATAACTTACTCACTCCAGTGATTAGTTGATACTTCTGAAGCTATGAACTAGGGGTGAGAAAAAACTGCTTTTAATGTCATGGAATAATCTGAAACACCATCTAAAAATCTAATTACTCATACCTCTCTGTAACTTTAAGTCCTTTTTTAATCACTGTTCTCTGCCTGCCTGACTGTTATCACTGACCCTGAACCTTGTTTACTGTCAGTTTTCTGTCTTATTTATTGACTTATTTTTATTTAGGCTATGTTTATATTAAACTGTTAACCAACAATTTGATGATCAAAGGTTTTAGCAAAGTTATCAGTTTGACAGTACCCTAACTGCAAATCTTTTTCCAAGGTAAGCTGTTGGTCCAGGTCTCCACAGTCAAAATCTGATGACTTTGCTTTCATTTTTCCTTTTAACAACCTGAGTGGATTAATCCCACATAAACAAGCAAAAGTAACATACCTTTTTTTTTTTTTTTTTTTTTTTTCTTTTTTTTTTTAAAGCTGTTCAGTCGGCTGAGTAGGAATCTGCAGCAGAGGTTTCTTTGTTCAAACTCTGACAGGTTTATATAAACTGCTCTGTAGGGAAGTAGCTAAATATGTCACTGCCCACAATGAGGCGGAACCACAACCTGAACAGTTAGAAAAAACTCATTCCACCCTGAAGTCTATTAAATCTCTGGAAATCACACTTGAACTGTTTGTGCAGTGTGATTAAAAAAAAAAAACTTCTGAAAGAAGGGCTTATCTTCTTGTTACCCAAGCAGGAACCCAGTGGCCAATTTAAGGATCCAGTGAATCTTAAAAATTGGAGAACAATAACAGTCCAATGTTATGATGCTAAAATATTTGCAAAATGTATCGCTGATAGATAAAGAATGTACTTCAACAAGATCAATCATGGGAATATTCAAACAAAAACTTCAATGTATGCAAATGACACAACATTCCTACTAAGACCAAAACCTTCTTGTCTGTAAACCCTTCTTGAATTTTTGGAACTCTTTTCACAGTACTTTGGTCTGAAACCTAATTTTGAAAAATGTCAAATTCTTAGGATTGGAGGACTTTTGTGTTTTTGTCTTCTGGTTATTTAGGTCATGTTTTTATTTAATAAAAAAAAAAAAAAAAACATTTGCCTAACAGTGTCTGTTGATAGATGAACTGTATAATGCATATGTTCGTACATTATAGTACTACATTATACTTAATATATATTACACTCTTTGTTGCTTTGTGTTGCCTGTTTGTGTGGGTATAATTACATCTTTTCCTGTCCTCTCTCTTCATTATCCACCACTTTACAAGAAAGTTGCAGCAGTATCTGTCAATGATTGAGGGTTGTGAAGTGGTTTGATAAAACAGCAGCCTACTCAACACCGAATTTGGACATATAAACTATAATGCATCTGTAGATCCAACACTGCATGCAAAAGAGATCTGAAATCAGACTATATCTTTTTATGACATTTTGTATTTGCATTATAGCCATTTAAAACGTCTTTGTTGCATCCTGTTTTGCACACTCAATCAGATTTCCTCAAAAATTTTGAAAGATTGGGTTTGCCATTGCAGTTAGTTATTATGGATTACTTAAAAAAAGCCTCAGGAACCGCAAAATGTTTACGCAAACAGTAGTGGCACCAATTTATTCTCACTCAAAAAAACAGTACTGCACACCATACAGTATACTGTTACATTGCTACTGTTCAACTTTTTTATTTTGTTTTTTGACTCCTTAGAGGAAGAGCATAAGATTTGAACTAAAATGCTATAGTTTGCCAACTACTGGTATTATTTAATTACAGATATCACTTTTGTCATGTCCTGTCCTTCATCCTGGGTCATGTTTTCTGTTTTCTTCCACTGTCTGTTGCACTTCCTGTTTTATTTTGTGACCACACCCCTAATGTGTTGCACTTGTGTCTAATTGTCTTCTCCCTCCTAGTGTATTTAGTCTGCGTGCTCCCTTTCTTCTATGCCAGTTTGTCTTTGCTCTTTGCATCAAGCGTTCCTGCATTCTCTCCATGTTCAGCCTTAGTGTGTTAGGAGCTGTTTCCTTGTTGACCTAGTGTTTAGCCTCATCCTTTGGATCTGTTTGCCTGACCTGTTTGACTACCTGTGTACCAACCGAGTTTACATTAATGACCCTGCCTCTGATCTCTGTGTAAGAGTTGTGCATTTTGAGGCCTCACCTTGTGGTTGTGTTACCTTTGTGGAACAAGTTAAGGAATTAAGTTTGATGCTGAACTTGCAATGTTTCTTCTAGACTGGTAAATAAATAGCTGTTGATGCTAATGTTGACTATATATAGCAGAACTAATAGCTCCTTTTAAAGTGTGAGCTTTTTTGATGTGATTGGAGCTATTACCTGATTGAATCTCCATCTGCAGTTTTTTTTGGCTCAAACTTTCCCACAATTCATTCACAGTTCCAGTAGACCACTCTCTTTACTCCTAGCAAAAGAGCATTGTTCCACAAATAGGACTGTCTGTTTTAAGATCATATCAAACAGCAATATAGAATTAATGATGATGGAGGATAACAAAATACTTTCCAAACATCAAGAAAATTATATGGCGAAAAAATCCAGAGGAATCTGTTCTTGTGTTTTCCTCCATGTATAAAGCAAAATGTATTTACAGTAACGTCCAAAATATCTCACTAATAAAATGAGTTCATACATTTGACCTACTTGAATTAATCAGAATGGGAGGTCATGATATTCAAAACTCTTGATAATAAGGTATTTGGGCACAAAAAGCCGATTTAGAAATACTTACACATATATATGATATTTGATTTACCCACCTCCTGACTACATCTCTGGCACTGATATGCATTATTTAATAGTGAAAACATGTTAGTCAGTGTTTTGTGAAGTTATTAGATAAACTGTATGAGTGGAAAAGTGGTCATGTCTAAATAATATTTTAATAATGGAATAATCACAATAACAGCCATCATCGTCATCATTTATGGACTCTTAGTAGAATTGGGCTAAAAAATACAAAAACATGGTCAATTGTTATTTACAATGTTTTGAATAGATTATAATATAGAGAGGTTTATTAGGTCACAATATACCACATAAACCAAAGCAACACAGTACATAGAATAAGTTTTCCATTCCATTTTTTCCATTCAATTTGTAAAAGCACTGATAACTAATTGATCTTTCAAGATGATTTTCCTGGACAACAAAGGTAAAAAACACATTTTTGTCCCTCTAAAATGTGAGTGATTGGTGGTTTGCTTTGTCTACCATGACAGTAACCTGAAATAATACATAAAGATTCTCAGATTGTAGCACAACATGCATGTACTCAGGGTGGTGGTCAAAGACATATCCCCTCAGAAAACAATTAACAATAATCAAAACATGAAACTAAGCTTTACAATAGACGTTCACAATACAAAGCATCTTATTGTCAGTTACATATTTATTAATTAGACTCACATTAGCCTGCCCTTATGCTAGATAGCATGTTAACAAAGCATGGAGTAGACATGTAGCAGTTGAAAGTCAGGTGAATCAGTTTGATGGTGTTGCCACATACACGTACAGAAATAATGGCATCAGTGGGTTGAGTCAGACGTGACTGTAGATTTAATATTCAGTACAATGTCTTTCATATGTTAGTTTACAGCTTACTATGTTGTATAGAAAAATGGGCATGATGTTATTTGTCAAAATAACCCTGTTACTCTTATTTAGGTGATGTTCCTGCATATTTAATAATTCAAATACAATAATATGCCTTATAAACAGCCAACACTTGTTGTATTGCTTGTTTTCTTTGTTGTCACATCAGGAAAGTAGTAATCAACAACTGGATGATGAAACAGGAGAGAAACACAAAGTTCTGTTCTCTTAAAACATCTATGTTTTGCTTGCATTGCACAAATTAAACTATAAACTAATAACAATAAATAAAAAACTGTAATATCTAATTTGAAATTATGACAGGTATCATTACATAATTGGGGACATTAGGGCATATTACCTATCTACTAGGTTTAGCATGGTACAGAGTGCAACTAAAAACAGAACTGCATATTGAAGAGGCACCACTCATACTCAAAATATAAATGCAGATACTTGCTTCATATATTATTTTAGTTTGGGTAAATGTTTGTGTATGTAGTTATGTGTGTATGCAAGTTGCTTTAAGTATGTATGACATGTATGTAATATGCATTTTTTCCAGTCACCTCCACAATGTGTAGTTAAGAGGTAGATCCCTTTTTAAAAAAATTCTTTTTAGATCTGACCCATTAGCTAATCATTAAACTCATATCAATCAAATTGTAACAGATGAAATGTTCCAATCTCAGTTTATGTAGATATTGTTTTGATAATCCATTGTTAAAAAACAACAAAAGTAAAAAAAAATTGTTTGTTATATACAGTTACACTTGCTATGTACAATTATAATTGCAATATTTGTTTATTTATATCATGGGCAACCTTATACCTCTGCATCAGAAACTGACTTCTCTTTACTCCGACTGGTGACCATTGAGTTTGTGTAAGTGTAAGAGCGAGACACCTCTTCCTGGAAGGCAGTCTCCAACACATTCAGGATGGATTTGCGGACTTTATCCTTGAAATCTTGGCCCATGAACACATACAGCAGTGGGTTCAGGCAGCTGTTGAGAAAGGCCAGGCTGGTGGCTATAGGGATACCGATGACAATGACATGGTTTAGTGTTTCACTTGAATGATTTGCCGTGTGATTAACCATCTCAATTAGAACCATGATATGATACGGAGCCCAGCACAGGAAAAAAGTGGTGATAACGGCAGCGATGATCTTAAAGGGCCGACTTGACTGGCTGGCCAGGGTGCGGTTCCTCTTGAGACGATGGATTATCACAGCATAAGAAGAAACAATGACAGTGAAGGGAACAACAAATCCCAAGAGGAAGCGGGTGGTGGTCATGGCCTGGTGACGAAAATGACGCAGCTGTATCACAGATGGTGTTTCATAATCATCAGAAAGACCATAGTTGGTGAAGCAGTTGATGATGTCTTCACTGTATGGTGCAGTGTCCTTGAAGATGAAGTATGGAGCACTGAGAGTCAGAGCCAGTACCCAAACACCCAGACTCACATAGGACGCCTTGCTCACACTTCGGTGGTTCTGGGCCCAGACAGGCCACACCACAGACACACATCTGTCCACACTGATCACCACCAGGATGTAGACACTGGCAAACATGTTCAGAAAGCTTATGGTACTGTTCAATTTGCACATGAAGTTGCCGAAAGGCCAGTGGAAATCCATGGCTGTGTACGTCACAGATAGGGGCAAGAATGCAGTGAAGAGGAAGTCGGCCACAGCGAGGTTGAGGAACCAGACTGTGTTAACTGTTTTTTTCATCTTGAACCCGGTCACCCAGATAACCACTCCATTCCCCAGCACACCGAGAACGAAGGCCAGGCAGTAAACAATGATAGACATGATGTTAAGAGACTTTCTCAGCTCAGCATGCTCGTTGTAGTCATATTCTTCGTCGTCTTCATACAAAGAGACATTATTTCCAGTGGCATCTGTTTCATTTAGGATGTAGAAAAGGGCAGTGGTCATCACCTCCATCATTGTTTTAGAACTGCAAACAAAAATAAAAATAAAAGTTCACCGTAAGGTCAAAAACAATCTGTAATAATACATGAGATTAATGTTTTCCTATGTTATTCAAGTGAAAAATGTAGCATATCAAATCCAATCTTGAAAATACAAATAAAGTTTTGCTTCATTTATGTCTGTTCATCAAAAAGGCCCAAAGAGGATGCTGTGCACAGAGGCATGACTTGAACTCTGCAGTCACAGGGCAATAGTCCTGCTGCTTCACAACCTTTCTCCTGAACCACAATAGACATTAAGCCAAGTCTTAATGACAGTTTATAGAAAGTATCCCAGCTTTCTATGATAGAGGTATAACAATAAGACTTAAAAGACCAAGGGAAACAAAAGGAACTTTTTCCTGCAAAGCATGCAAACCAAGCGCAGCAAGTTTGACACTAAATTAAATCCACATCAACATTAAAAAGGAAACAGAAATTGTTGAGCTAAAGTTTTTTATTTTTATTTTTTTAAACATAGTTACGATCAACCTAACCCCAGCAAACGAAACCACTGTATTGCAGAAAAGCAGAAAGGCAGCTGTGGCGTAGGCTGGACTCACTTTTTTTTTTTTTTTTACCGTGTCTAAACAGTTAATTGCTGATAAAGATCTTTGTCAAGTCAAGAAGCAGCAAACTGCCTGAAATGAAGCGGTTCAATTACAAACAAATATTACGAAGACGCGTAACCTACCTCAAAGCTCCAGTCCAGCCCGATGAGCATGTGTCCGCGACAAAGGCAGCTGTGGATAACTCAGACTACTCCGAGGAAACTGGAGAGCTCTGATCCCAGACTCCCTAATTGTGTGACGTCATCGCTCACATCAAGGCGGGACCTCAGACAGCACGCACTCTGAAGACCACTACACTTCTTCTATTATACTTGTAAAAAAAATAATTTCATTTAAGTTTGGCTTGATCGAGAGATGGAATACATGAATGCACATAATTTTAAGAGGCAGGATTTGTGCAGCCTATATGACACACAGACAGGACGCACAGTTTACTCCCTTACTATACCAGCTCTCATCTGCAAGAGTTTTTCTGCTGTTAATCCGAGGTCTGACGCTAAATTTCTTGCTCCAACACGTTTGTTCTCTTCAGAGGCCACATGACTGAGCCTTCATCCTTTGAGAAAGGTACTGACCAAACATCATAATGTGACAGCCCTCTCACTCTGCTTGTGAATTGTGTCTTCCTTCAGGTCCTGGTATAGGTGGAGTTCACAGGAATGTAACTGGGTGGACCTGGCTAGTCCATCCAGATTGCATTTAGGCACAGCCATCCCTATTTTCTCTTTCTCACTCAATCACTGGACCTCCCCCTTGCACCGCATGGTCACATCACATGTGTTTGGTTTAGCTGTACTTCTCTTTATTTTGCTCAAAACACCACAATCCTTACATACATCTGCTCACTAACACTACTGATTCACCATTTTATCCATTTAGTTAATCTATTCTGTTTCCATTAATGTAAATAAATGTGATTGTTCTTCTCAGTCCAACTGTGTCCATTTCACTCCTCAGAGCTGGGTCATGACAAACAATGCGAAATTCACACAGCTTGGGAAGAACATGCAATCACATTTATTAACATAAATGGAAACAGAATACATTAACTAAACATATGGATAGTCATTAAGTAGACCGGTAGTGTTAGTGAGAGGATGTATGGAAGGGCAGTGTTGTGTGGTCTGAAATGAAGAGAAGTAAAATAAGCCAAAAAAAAAGAAAAAAGAAACCATTAGCTTCATGGTGGAGATCCAGCAATGGAATGAAAGAGACAGAAAATAGGCATAGTTGATTCTACATGCAATCTTGTTGGACAAAACACAAGCAGCAGCTAAGGACAAGACACAACCCTACAGGCCATGGCAGAGCCAGAGGGCCGTCACTATAAATTGTAGGTTGCTGAGATGACTACCTGAGAAAGAGTGGAGCTGCGACTTCTCATGTCCACCAATGATTCTGCTGCGTCATGTGTTTTTCTCTATGTGGGTTGAGCTCATGTTTGCTTGAGGTTAAATGTAATTGTTCTGTGTTGACTGTTTGACTCGCCATCTGGGCATGTAGGTTACATTTTTTTAATGTCCCTTCTCATCCCCCTGCACTACGTATAAGAAACTCACAGCAGAACCTGTTAGTAATTTGTTGTTTGCATGGAATTAAAAAAAAAAAAATGAGTTGGTCTCATTTCTCCCGTCCACTTGAAGCTGGACACAAGTGTAGTAACTACCTCTGTAGATCTGAACTTGCAGATCTGGAGTAAGATTTTTGCAACACATTTTAGGAATTAGTGTCGGTATTAGGACAACTGCACAACCCAAAAGTCTAAGTTGCAATATGTTCCTATTTGTCAGCATCCTGTTCACCCTGTACACTTTTAATCTGATTTCTTTTGAAATTTCAAAACACACTATCTTTGATGTATTACAGAAATACTGATAAATTAGGAAACAAGTAGGACATTTGAACAAGAAAAAGCATTACTACAGATACTACTTTTGCAGCTTTTACTTATTTTATATAGTTTAGTGAAACCCAGTAAAAAAAAGCTATTTCTTGGGATAGGATGAGATGTTTTATGGTATGGGAAGGAACAGCACCAGTAAGCCTAAACCCAAAGGGAATCCATATATCCACCCTGAAGCATATCTAAGCTTCACTAATTTTATCTCTTATGCCTGCCTGGTAGATGCTCTTTGTGTATTTCACATCTATCACAGTCAAGTTCTCAAAGTTTCTAAAACTGAAATTTATCCCAAGATCACAAAATATAAAATCTACATAAACAGTTAAAAACTCTGCAGAAATCTGCAGGAACTGACAGTAATAGTAGAAATATAATAATAAGAGCAAGATGGACATGGGGGAGTGTTGGCTGGAGAGACTGAAAATCAGTCTCATCTCCCCAGAGTAGAGCCCTACCTTACAGTGGGGAAGAGATGTTTCATCTGAGTTTTGACTTCATGGTCATATTTCCTCCCACATGGTTCCTCTTTGCTCTTGCTGCCCCACTACCCACACATTTTGTACATGTGAGAATTGTGTGTATGTTTTTTTTGGCTGAATTTTCCGTGGAGATGAAGAAAAATGAAAGAATTAACTGTTTCCTCAATTGGTATCATTTCTCTTTCTTCTCATGTCATGAGTAAACACACTGACCTTAAAGCAAAAATGCCACTTACCAAGAATAACTCTTATAACACAGTCCAGTTTGACATCCAGCAACAGAATCTTGATTAGCAAACTTCAGAACAGATGTTGTAAACAACAGATGTTGCAACAAAGTCTTTTATATATATATATATGTATGAATAATGTCAGTTGATAGTACATGTTTAACAAATTCAAAGAATTTTGACATAAAGACCTTAGTTGATGTAAGCGAATATCTGCAAAAATGATCCAAAGTGGCTACATTTTGTGAAATTGACCCAAATCTTTACATCAAAATAGTAATGTCTGCATTTTTGCATTCAATAATAAATATTTGCAAAATAGGTAGAGGAGGTAAATGGATATCTCAGGTCACAATCAGATCCCCAATTGCACCAATCACCAGAACAAATTCCTTGTATGTGGAAACATACTTGGCAATAAAACTGATTCGGATTCTGATTCTGACAATGATAACAATAATATTAAATAAAAATCAGACGAAGACGCGTCTCAGTGATTGTGGTGGCTTTTGATGGTTGAACTAGTTCACACTGTGAAACACAATGAGACTCATAGGCTTGAGCTGATCAGATTCACACAGTGTGAGCTGCTCGAACCTGCCCAACCCAAAAACTGAGTCCGCTGCTAATGTACACACATACCACACAGGAACCATGTCCTGCCAAGAGTCCAGATGTGAGGGGGAGGAAAAAAGGAAAGACAGAAGGGGGAGAGAGAGAGAGGGAGAGAGTGAAGGAGTGAGAGGCACTTTGTCTGTATGTGTCTGTATGTGTACACAGCCTCTGCATGATTTCAGAGCAACACCCGAATTTGAGTGTGTAGGTAGGAGGACTTTTTTTTTTTTGTTGGATACACAAATATTCAGCATTTGAGAAACTTCTCTGCTGAGAGATCTTTTAGACCAGGACCAAAACTAATTCACTCTAACTACAGGAAACTGTTTAGAATAAGCTGACCCAGTCAACTTTTTCATCTCTCCTAAAAACTACATTGTACAGTTCAGCTCCATTTGTAATACTAAATGACATGCCAGTTTTAGCTAAAGTCTAGACAGTATGACTACTTTGTTTAATTTGGTCATGATCCTCCTTTGCAACATATTCCACCAGTTTTCATTTCTGTGCTAAAATGTGTTTTTTCTCAAACCTTTGTTGCAGAGTCTTGGAACAGAACATGAAGGCAGAGCATTTTGCTGCTGTCTGTAGGGGATATTAATAGCTAACCCAAGGCTATAGTTTGAGGGAAGCCTTCTGAGCCCAGGGCTTGCCAGAGTTCTTGATTTACCAACCAAACCTGCAATTATGTATGTGCCACACAAATACCAATTTGGGTGTGTAAAACAACGAGTGGAGGTTTAAAGGGAATTTAGTTTTAGCGGTGGGTGACAAATGCAATTGGAGTTTGGGGGTTTATTATTCACTATAGCAGCTGGGAGTGTGGGGGAGTCACCTGAAAGGCACAACTAAAATGCATGTATGTTGGTGTGTGTCTTTGTGTGTGGTGCAGTGAAGTACTAATGACATACTCCAGCTCCCAGCGTCACTGTAATACACCCAGTATTTTTCATTGCTGTTGAGTGCAAAACACTGAGCACACAGCATTTCTAAATCCACAGCTCCTTTCTGCAGCGGGCCACGGTGAAACGGTGGTATGCGAGCTGTTGTGCTTCTCAACTCCAATAAGGCTGTCGAACTGACAGAAATAGTGGGAATCTGCTGCAGCGCTGAAACCTCAAGGTTTGTTGATCTTGTTGCATTGCTGACTGGAAATCAAACCCTCTGTCTCACAGTTGTGGAGAGGTCAGGAATTTTGTTTTTCAAGTCAAAACTGGTGCCAACGCCTTTCGTTCCTATGGCTCAGTGATGCTTTTTTCCATGAAATACACCACACACAGGGAAAAAAAAAGCTGAACCTCAATAACTTAAACCACTTCCTTACATTCGTCCCTGGTTTCAACCACAACGGCTGGCCCCCCTCAGCTGACCTAAGGGATATGAATAATCAGCCTGGGCTCTGTCTGACAGCAAACAAGCCTGGCAATGCATACAGTCATACAAGTCATACAGATCTTTGACACAGTGCTCTCTCTGTCTGTGCAAGGATATTTTGAGGTACAGTGGAATGGGACTAGGGGAACCAGAAATGGTTAAACATGCAGGGAATGCCAGATGGTGAAATAAATGGAAGTTTTTATCCTTTCCATATATTGTAACTAAGGGTTAGGGGGGCAAACACTGGGGAAAAAAATTCATGTGGAGCTGGAAATTACTGAGGGTCAGTGGTACTTTTAGTTCACAGAAACTTGCTCTTGTTCTCTTTTTCTCCACTGACTGGGTGTCATATGTGACAGGGACATTACCACCTTTGCTCAATTAGCTCTGGGACTCTTTACATTTGTTGCACATGTGAAAATGATTTTGCCAATTTCATTTTTGCTGATAAATGTCACTGGAGATTACTGTAATACTGGAGATTGCTGTAATGCTGGAGATTGCTGTAATGTCCTTTTCTAGTTGGAACCAAAAAAACCCAAAACAAACAAACAAAAAAACAAAAAACAAACAAACAGTGAAGACACAACGAAACATGAGAAGTTTTATCTTCACAGAGAGTGTGTTTCGTAACAGGCTGTGCCAAGTTGCTGCAATTGTTAACATTCAAAGAATACAAGCAATGATATGCAGGTTGGAAAAGGAATGAGGTTGACGGTGTGTGTGCCACACAGTAATGAGGGTGGGGAACTTGCCTGTGCTGGATGGGAATGCGTTATATTCTAGTCTTAAGTGTATAATCATAGGGTTTGGGTAAGTGCACCCTCACATTTAAATGTTTTCCTGTCTGGTGCTGATAAACACCTATGCTCATACATGTGTAACGGAGCCTGGTACCTCCCTTGAAAGTCTCCATTCTGAGAGATTGACTCAGCAATGATGTGCAGTTTTGCAATGTTGCAGTGAGAGTGTTGAATGTTTTCAAATATTTCTTACCCAAACCACAATCATAGTGATACAGATAAGCCACTGACCAGATTCTATTTCATAACAGGATTGTAAGATAAGGCTTTCACACAAAATTGGGCTTTAAAGATATTTTTATTCTTTGAATATTTTTAAATTGTGCATTTGACTCCCAAACTTACAGGGTTGTATAGAAAATAGTAATAATGTCAAGAAACATGTGTTATGTGTTAATAACCATGGACTAAAGGAAAACCAGAAAAATGTAAATGCTTTCAGTGTCATAAGTGACACATCACTGATAACTGAAACTGCTGACACTGTTTCACATTTTCCGACCACATCAGATTTGCCTATGCATGACTACCATTTATGGAAAAAGTGAAAATGTTAACACCTTCATATCATGTGTTGCAACATAGCATCATACTATGTTTTTCCAGGCAGCAGCTTGCTGATAAGCAGACATCCTATCTACATGAGTAAGAACATTTACACAATAAAATACTACCGGTGAAATTCTTTCTTTTAATGTTTTTTATTCCGCAAAAATTCTTACCCAAGATGATCACGTGCTCAACATCCTTAAAAGTGAAGGTAACTTTGTAGTTCATTTAAAGGCAGCACACATGCCACATCCAGTAAGTGATTGTGTAATAAGACTATTGCCAAACCAAAAATAACAAAGAATACTTAGAAGAGTTTTTACTTACAAAGAATGTATAGAGAAATTACTCAAAATCGCCTGGAAATCACTCTGTCAGAAAAAAAACTCATAAAAGAAATAAACAAAAACAATGTGTGCTGTCTGAATGCATGTTAATGGAGGGAAATTCCAAATGTCAATATTTGCAATTCAAATTTGTCTCCTCTTTCAAGCTATTTCCCTCAGTTATTTTCACAGTATTGAACTGTAGCGCTTTTCTGTTTAAATACTGTACATTAAACCACTGGGGAAATGTAACACATGTTTAATGTTTGAGGTGTACCTCTGACGATGGGAGACCTTGGGAAAAAGGAGATAAGAGGACTAAA
Source organism: Trachinotus anak (assembly GCF_046630095.1). NCBI lineage: Eukaryota > Metazoa > Chordata > Actinopteri > Carangiformes > Carangidae > Trachinotus > Trachinotus anak. The sequence continues at coordinate 15,930,757 of NW_027273883.1, read as the reverse complement.
ATACCTGAAACTAAGAGGGTGAGGGCACATTAATCTGCCAGCCAAACAGACAGGAGGCATGAGGGTTTTCCTTCTTCTGACTCTCTTCGGAGGGGCAGGTATAGTGTTGATCCTGGAAAGGGTCTGATTATGGGACTACAAGTGATACTAGAGATGTTTATATGTTTATAAGATTAATGATAGATGAATTAACTGATTTTATGTGTTTGTTACTTCTTTAGTTGCCCTGGAGGAAGATGACAAGATTGTCGGAGGGTATGAGTGCCCAAAAAACTCTGTGCCCTACCAAGTGTCTCTCTTCACTGGGTACAACTTCTGTGGTGGGACTCTTCTGTCTGATGAGTGGGTGCTGTCTGCTGCACATTGCAAACCAAAGTAAGACAGATTATCACTAACCTGGTTTTACAGCAGCTGCCTAACACTGAGGGATTTTTGTATATTGTGCTTATATTGTGTCTTTTTCATTATTTTATGACTGTGAATCCCCCTTGGCGTTGAGTCCTGGGGCAGAGGCATCAATGGAGCTAACTGACCTTCATGATGTGTTTAATTCGTTCAGGTCAAATGTAGAAGTTCGGCTGGGAGAGCACAACATTTGGGAACATGAGGGGACGGAGCAGTACATTATGTCTGCCAAGTTTATCCGCCACCCCGACTACAACTCCCGCACACAGGACAGTGATATCATGCTTATCAAACTGAGTCGCCCTGCCACTCTGAACAGCTTTGTGCGCCCTGCAACTCTTCCTACAAAGTGTGCCAATGATGGAACGATGTGCAAGATCTCTGGATGGGGCAGTCTTCGTGCCAGCAACGAGGGCTGTGAGTTAAACAATACAATTGATAAATACAATTAATCATGACATCCTCTTAGATTGACTGCAGCGCTGGGTGGGGATATTGCGGTTTTCTTTATATTTATCAAATAGGAGGTTTGGGTGACCATAAATGGTTTTATGTCTTCTTTTTTCTCACATCGAGTATAGTTTCCTAAGGGGAGTGTTCTTGGTCCAATCCTGTTTTCTTTGAACATGCTCCCTCTTGGTGAGGTCATCCACAGACATGGCATTTCTTTTCATAGCTATGCAGATGACACACAGTTGTATCTTCCTGTTCAGTCCACCAACACCAGTATGATGAGTTCCCAACATGAATGCCTGTCAGATATTTAAAACTGGATGTCATTAAATTTTCTTAATTCTAATAAAACTGAAATCCTTGTAATAGGGCCCCAAAAGGTCACCACTCAAATGCTTCCCTCCACTGGTCACTTATCTCAGTATGTAAAGCCTGTTGCAAGAAATCTTGTTGCCCTGTTTGATAACAAGTTAAATTTTGACCAACACATCACTAAGCTTATAAAATCGTGTTTTTATCACCTCAGAAACATTGCTAGGATATGATGGATCTTAAATTTTCATGATGCACATACAGTTTTACATGCGTTTATCTCCTCACACCTTGATTACTGCAACAGCCTTTTCTCCTGCCTTAACCAAAAAGCTTTAAAACGACTCCAGACTGTATGAACCTCAGCTGCTAGGCTTTTAATAGGAACCAGGAAATATGATCACATCACACCTGTTTTTGGCTCCCTGTATGTTTCAGGATTGATTTAAAATTTTTATTCATTACTTTTAAAGCTCTTCATGGCCTGGCTCCAGCATACATTTTAGAACCTTATAAAACCTATGTGCAATTTGAGATCATTTGGCAGTTGTTTGGACAGAACTTTTGCCATCAGGGCCCCAAGACTCTGCAACAAGCTGCCTGAGGAAAAGGGACTGTCTGAGTCAATGTCTTCTTTTAAATCTCTCCTAAAAACATACTTTTATTGCAAAGCATACCCTGATTTTAAGTAAAGATCCTGTTCATTTTATTTAATTTTAAATCTTGTATCTTATTCTGTTCATTTTATTGTATTTTATTGTTTATAATATTTATATTGTAATTTTGTTGTGAAGCACTTTATACTATGTTTGAAAATTGCTAGATAAATAAAGTTATTATTAATATTGTTATTATTAATATTGTTATTATTGTAAATGCTGGATATGTAATGGTTTTCCATTCCATATTTACACATAAAAACACAAAATCAATCATATTCTTTTTCTGTTTTTTCCAGCAAGGTACCCTGATAAGTTGCAGTGCCTGGATGCCCCTCTCCTGAGTGACGACACATGCTTTAATGCATATCCTTTCCAAATCACTGAAAACATGATCTGTGCTGGCTACTTGGAGGGAGGGAAGGACTCCTGTCAGGTAATATAGAAATCATGGCTAATGTTACACAAAACATAGTGTTTGCATGTATCAGTGAAGAGTACAACATCTTTCATCCTCAGGGAGACTCCGGGGGTCCCATGATGTGTGACGGAGCGCTCCAGGGAGTTGTGTCTTGGGGACATGGATGTGCTCTAAGAAAGAAGCCGGGGGTGTACACAAAAGTTTGCAATTACATCACCTGGATCAAGAACACAATGGCATCTGGCTGAGCAGCAAAGATATTAAAGAATTCACATGTGGCAACTTCAGTAAAGATGTGCTGTGTTTACAGTGTGGTTTATACAGGTCTTTTAGTGGGTCATTAGAATACCCCATCCCTCCCCACCCCCCACCACTCACACACACACACACACACACACATATATACACACACACACACACACACACACACACACACACACACACACACACACACACACACACACACACACACAGAGTAGCTATTACAAAAAACTCTCATCCAGTTACATTATCGTAAACTGATAGCTGGGTGTTTTGCCCAACAAGTAGTATGTGTGTGAGTTTGTTGTGACACAGGCATAATTCATAGCTTTGCTAAGCATGACTGTAAATCAAAATGGCAAGTATCTGGGAATGTAATATACTGTCTAGCTGCCTCACTGATATTTGGCTCTACAAACTCTGACTCAGAATGACTTTACAGTGAATGGGCAGACATTTTTCTTGCTCAAAGATTCCTCAGTCAAGCACAGAACAGTTGAGGAACAAGCCTGACTTTTGCAGTCCGTCACCAGTAAATCACCAAGGCCAGAAAAAATCTGCTGCACTGTTCTCTGTGGGCTGAAATTGCAAAACATGTTACACACATTGGCCACACTCCATAATCAGTGGTATTCACCCGGTTGACTATTCAGAAACCTTTTATTTGTAGTTCTTTAAAACTACATGAGATTACAAATGGAGTTGTATAGTGTCTTGGTTCAACCTGATTATTATTGTTAATGTACTTCATGTTTAAGTAAACTGGATATGTAGGTGGACATTTATTGCACCCTTAAATAAGTAAGTGTACTGTGCATTCTGAATCCCTTTGTAACATCTGTGCGAAAAGGCACAAACTGCCAAATCAAAAAGCATCAGGTGCACATATGAGAATATCCATCATAAAACCTCACAGTGATTTAAGTGGATTTTGGTTGCCTGGGTGTGGTAGAGAGAGGAGTGAGTCATCAGGCATTTACTTGACCAGTGAATAAAGACTGGGGCCTAACGAGGTTTCTGAGGACTCATAGCCTATGTATGAAAAATAACTCTCATCGCCATCAAGCACACTGCATGCTGCACATTTTTTTAAATTTTTTGAAAACATGGCCTCGGACAGGATGTTGGTTCTGGCAACACAGATGTCTGTGTTTCGAATCTTGCAGAATTCCACAAACCACGTTTACGAGCTACTTTTAAGTTATGGTGCGATGGTAAAAAGAGCCCTTATCCTTCTGCAGTGTCCTTTACTGTATACGCACTTGATGTGGCCACAGATTTATGCTGTTGAACCCTCAAACTCAATCATTTCCAGCGACAAGTCAGAACAAACCAGGAGTTTAGCCAAGTCCTTTTCATATAAATAAAAATAAAATCAAAAGAAATTAGAAGCAAATAGCCAACAACTGGCCTGAATGAATATTAACTGAAAAATAATAGTATGTGAAAAGATTCAATGTTGCCTATAGGAACAAAACGTAACTATGGGTCATAATTATCTGCTCCAAATACGACCTATGGGCTTGTTTTTTTTACTGGAGGACAGTCTCAAAAAACACATTACACATACAGATCTCATGCAGAAACCCCTACATGTAATAACATATCCAGTAAGACAAGCCAGTTCATCGTCCCTTTAACACTGGCACAGCCTCCCTACATGACATCAGCTGCCTGATGGCTTCTATTTGGGTCCGACATGAAGCGTGTTGACGGTCAGGCCAACTCCTGTGGCTAAGGGTGTGGACCCTCTTGAACAGATTTCCCTGTAAAGGAACTCTACAGGGATGTAATCACGGTTAAGTCGGGACAGTGGCAGCAACTCAGAAAACCGTGTGGGGCAGCTTTTGTCTTTTGAAGTCAGAGATTAGTGGCACAGAAAAGAGACAAGACTTCCTATTACTCTGTGACACCAGCTTCGACTCTTCTGCTACCACCCTCACTCCTTCCTCCCCCCTTTTTTTGGTCTTGTGCCGTTTCAAATAGGAACCACCAGAGGGCAGCATCCAACTAGCTTGATTCTTGATTGTAGCCTCTGAAGTTTCTTATCGTTTTCTCCTTCAAGATTAATGTGATTTAATATCTCAACATTCTGTTCTATGACTGCACAGTTTCTGCCAAAAAGGAATAAACTTTGATCTGCATTTTTAATCATATACAGTATGTTCAAAGAAATATCTCTAAGGTACAGCTGGTGAATCAGAGATATAAAATAAAATAACGTTAAATGAAATATAGAAATAAAATAATGTTTGGTCTTGGTTAAAAAAAAGAAAGAAAGAAGGATCAGTTAAATCTTTTAGAAGTAAGAAGAATGAGAAATTGTCAAAAATATAGAGGTAATTTTTGGTGTCTACTGTTCCACTGGTATTCTAATGTCTTTTAGGTTACTTTAACTCCTGGTCCTGGTTTATGGCATGATAACTGCCGAGAGATCCACTCTGAAATTGTGGAAATCTTGGCTGAGAGAACTGATGGGAGTCCTACATGTAGAGAGGCTATCTATTCAGTACTGTATTTATCCATATTATTTGAGTAAACTTTGTTTGCCTGTTTTCAATTATGTACACCATAAAACAATGTTAAACAAACAAACAAAACACACACACACACACACACACACACACACACACACACACACACACACACACACATATATATATATATATATATATATATATATATTTAAATTTATTTATTTATATACATATATGAGAGAGAGAGAGAGGGGTGACAACGTGAAACATCCCTTTAACCCAATGGATCGACTGTGCTCCACTGCTGAAGCTCCTGCCATGAAAAGTTTGGGGACCTCCTCCTTTGTGAAACACTTATGTAGGAGGTCACAAACTGCACATCTCCATGGTAAAGAAAAAACAAAGCAGCCGTCTGCAACTCGTACATTGGTATCCCGAGCCAGCGGGACCACCGCCTTCCTCCTGACGCATGGCTGAGTCAGCGGGGGCGCGCGTAAGTGATAAACGAAGAGCGCGCACATGGCTCCATCCCGTCTTCAGCCTAGTAGACTATAAAGCCAACAAAGTTCAGGCCAGGTTGCCAGACAAGAGAAACACCGAGTGGATGTCTCGCATATTTAAAGCCAGGGGACCTTAATATCAGGTAGGGCTGAAGATTAAAAAAAACTTTGTCATGTGTTTAGTCATGTTTTTTTTTTTTTGTTTGTTTTTTTGCTGTATTACTAAACTGCAAAACTTAAATATTCCTATATACGGTTTAATAAAATTTTGATATAGCTTATAGAAATGGTTTGTATTTTAAATTAAAACTAAATGCGTAGTGTAGAATCATGGCATGTCTTTAAGATTAAAAAAATACGAATTTAAATATAAACAGATTTCAGATTTCTGCTAGTGGTAAGATTTTTTTAATGCTTTAACTACATAGCCTATACATTCATTTACCCCTTTAACTATTCATTATTCGGTTATTAGTTAATTTAGTCAGATTAAAAGTACAGATGGTATCTCTAGCTTTATGCAGTAACCATACAGAAACTTTTTTTCTGTCATAATAAGATATTGTGCTTGTTTCTATGGTAGTGTGGTGTGGTGTTTTAGCTCAGCTTGTAGCTAACCTGCTGTATTTAAAATTTTTTCAAATAAGAATTTATGAAGAATTATTTAAACTATAACAAAGCCTGAATAAAACATGATTGAATACATTAGAATAAGTAAAAAAAAGTTAAAAAATGATAGTGTTTTGGACTATGTCAGCTGTTCCTGCTAATGTCACCTGAACTGTTTTACACGTGTTTTTACACAATATTGCATAATTGTCAGTGATACACATTCTGAAGCTGACGGTCTGGGGTGCTTTTAAAAATAATACAGCTGGAGCTTAAAGCATTTATAAGCCTGACAGCTTCTATAATTTTCCAAGTTGTATAGTTTGTTAACATGTTTTACAACAGTCCACATAAAACAACTATTTAGTACACCCTTTCTCCAAACCTAACTACCATGAGTGTATGTGTACATTTTTAGTATGACTACAGCCAATAGGAAACCATACTTTACAAATCATACTAAGATGTGTTGTCTTTATTTGTTTCTAAGGTGAAGAAACAAAATGGAGCTGAAACCTTTGTTGAAGAAGCTGGGCTCAATAGTCCGCACCATCCTCACTTTCCTCTTTGCTCTCTTGGTTCTGGGTGTGATGGTTTGGGCCTATGTTAAGGGTTTTCAACTAGTGACCTCCCTGTATGGAATCATCTCCTTTGGCTTTTATGGACTACTCCTCTCCCTCCATGTATTGGTCCAGAGCCTCTTTGCCTTCTTAGAACACCGGCGAATGAGAGCCCGCACAGATCCATGCACCTTTACCAAAACCATCGGCTTCACTATATCAGCTTACCAAGAGGACCCTGACTATCTCAGAGAGTGCCTTAACTCCATCAGGGCTCTCAAGTATCCTCCTGAGCTGCTGCGCATCATTATGGTGGTAGATGGAAACTCAGATGATGACCGATACATGATGGACATGTTCAGAGAGGTGTTTATGGACCAGGATCCTGGCTGTTATGTGTGGAAGAACAACTACCATACATGGGACCCCACCCAGGCCCAGCCGGATGTGGAAATGGCCACAGCAATGGGCCCAGGAGGGGATGCTGATTATGTTGTAGGAGAGGATCCACAGAGAAAAGAGGTAGAGCGCTTGATCCAGAGCAAGAGGTGTGTGTGTATCATGCAGAAATGGGGCGGCAAACGGGAGGTGATGTACACAGCGTTTAAAGCGCTTGGATCATCAGTCGACTATATACAGGTATCTATTTCTATTTTGTCATTTATATTGCTGAGGTATTTCTTCTGCTAAGATCATTTTAAAGAAAATGAAATGGTAATGTTGCACAGTTTTTTCTGACATGAATCTTTTTCTCCTTTCCAAGGTGTGTGACTCAGACACTAAGCTGGACCCTCTGGCCACAGTGGAGCTGTGTAAGGTGCTGGAGAGCAACCCCAAGTACGGGGCTGTTGGAGGAGATGTGATGATCCTCAACCTGAAAGACTCATACATAAGTTTCATGAGCAGTCTGAGGTACTGGATGGCTTTCAACATCGAAAGGTCCTGCCAGTCCTTCTTCAACTGCGTGTCCTGCATAAGTGGGCCTCTTGGTAAGAAAAAAGTGTTTTCTCTGTGCTCAAGTGCGTCCAGCAGCAGCAGCTGTCATGGCTTAAAAGCAGTGTTGTAACCCATTGTAACTAATATTTCTTATGTGTTTGTTGTTTCTTGAATTGCTCCATGAAGGTCTGTACAGGAACGATCTCCTCCAGCAGTTTCTGGAGTCTTGGTACAATCAAAAGTTTCTGGGAACTCACTGCACATTTGGTGACGACAGACATCTCACCAACCGAATGCTGAGCATGGGCTACGCCACAAAGTAAGAACCCCTCTTAACATTGTTACGTGCATAAATTACAAAGGACATAATAAACGTGAGTTGATATTACAATGTTAAATGTGAAAGGTTTCATGGGTCTTTATTTATTTATTTAATTTTCTTCAGATACACAGCCCGCTCCAAATGCTACACAGAGACACCTGCTCAGTTTCTGCGCTGGCTCAACCAGCAGACTCGCTGGACGAAATCCTACTTCCGTGAGTGGCTTTACAATGCAATGTGGTGGCACAAGCACCACCTCTGGATGACCTACGAGTCCATTGTCTCAGGCATTTTCCCCTTCTTTGTGACGGCCACCATCATCCAGCTGTTTTGGACTGGCACTCTGTGGGACATCCTCTGGATCCTGTGCTGCATCCAACTGATTGGCCTAGTGAAAGCGGCTTACGCATGCATCCTGCGTAGAAACATGGTGATGGTGTTTATGTCCCTCTACTCAGCTCTTTACATGACCAGTCTGCTCCCTGCTAAGTATTTTGCCATTATCACCATGAACAAAAGCAGCTGGGGGACATCAGGCAGGCGTAAAATTGTAGGGAACTACATCCCACTTCTCCCTCTGTCAGTGTGGGTAGCTATTTTATTGGGTGGGCTCATATACACAATCTACAAGGAGAGTCAACTGGACTGGTCAACCCCAGCCAAGATAATGGAAACTAAGTTTCTTATCTTTGGCTGTGTGGCCTACGTATGCTACTGGCTGCTTATGATGTTTCTCTACTGGGTGTGGTTCCGCAGGATATGTAGGAAACGCTCCCAAAAATACACAGTGAATGTGGTGGCCTGAAGTGACCGGTGAAGAACTAAGAGGAAAAAAGTGGATTTATTTGAATTTGACAATTTACCTTATTTTATTAATTTGATTTCATTTATTTATTTCATTTCATATTTTAGTAACTGAAGGACAGGGGCGTTTCATGCAGCTAGTAAACCAACAAACTGCAAGAAAAAAAGGGGAATAAATATTGGTAATCTTGAAATTGATAATGTCCATATTACCAAAGCATTTTTAAACAAGTGACCAATATATCACTAATATATAGGGACAAATGCTTGATTTATATGGAGATGTTGTTGCACATTTCAATGTAACTGTTCTGAGGGCTTTTGGGCTCATGCACTTCTCAGGTTTCTCTCTGTCAGATGATGACAGAAGAGACGACCTTCAATCGGATATTTATTCATGATATGTAAAGATGGGAAAACTGCTATTTATGTAACATTTCTTTTTCAAGGGTGTCAGTAAGGAATCTGGGTTTGTTGTAATTTAGAAATATTAAGACCACATGTTTACGTATGTGTGTGTAGATTACATTAACAACACAAAGAACTCCACTTACAGATGTGTCACTTTGCAAGTTTAGTGACTATTACTTCAGCACTGTTACTGTTATTGCACTGGATCCTGGACGGCACTGTCTGCAATGTTGTAGATTTACTTGAAAATAGAGAAAATTGCAGTTATAGTATTGTGCTGTGGGTAAAATGTACAAACTGGAAAAAAGATGCCGTACCTCGATGAGAAAACTGGACAATGATAATGATACTGTGGCTGAGGACCAAAGCTGGAGTGACTTATGAAACAGTGGGGACAGATGTTTCATTTAATATTGTATTTAATTGCTGTATACCTACCTTTGTGAAGTATGGGTGTACTTTGTAAGATGCACTTTGTTTAATTTTGTATAACTGAGGAAAGTGAACAAAAATTTTGCCAGTTTTCTATATATTTTCTAAATAATATGCATGTTTTAATGGCTGAAAATTTTCTGAAAATGTGAACAAATTGATGGTTTTGGGAACTTGTGAAGAGATGAGAAATAAAATATTTTTCTAACAAGCAGTGTCCTGTTTTCTTTGGATCAAAATCACGTTATTTACAGAGAACAACAGAATATTTGACTATAAATAAGTTATATTGCAAAGAAAAATACAAGGTTACATAATACAGGTGACACTAATTTCAAGGAGAAACATAACATCAGCTCAAATTAGGCATTCTTCTTTCTGTGTTAGCATTAGCATAGTTGCTAACACCTGAGTGACAACAAGATAGTGGTGCAAGTCCATAGTGTACAGAACTGAAAGTCACAATTTTGACAAGACTGCGCTGATAAGAAACGTGTAATGATGTGTGCATGTGTACAATACTAAAATCAGATTTGGGTGCAAAGTCCATCCACGATAAAAAAACAAAAAAACAGAAGAATGAAAAACAAACAAACAAAAACTTGTGTAATGACTCATATTTGTTTCTATAGATTTGGATTTTGTCTGATTGTGACTTCAAGACAACCACTATTACTAGCCCTGAAATTGGTCATAAAAGAATGTGTGATTGTGATAGTGTAAGCTCTCACTGTGTTGCTGGAGGCTTTTACACCTGCTAGAGGACACTAACTGTGGGCAGTATACTCTGTTTTTAAGGCTAATTAATAATAGGTTTTCCTACTGGGTTTGGTGGTAGAATACAGCCTCAGATGCTTTCCTTGTAATCCAGAGGTTAGCTTGTACAAAAAAAATACAATTTGTGTATTGGTGTAATTTATTTATAGTAATTATGGTGTTGTGATTTCTCACATGTTGTGCTGTAAGTAAATTTAGCTGTTGGATAAGTTAAATAAAATGATTTTAAATGATTTTTTTTGTCCCTATTCCTTTCATAGGCAGCTCATATGTTGAATTATATAAAGAACACAATTGAAAAATATTCCATTACGACTGTTGGGTTTATGATTTGAGGAGGGTAAATATTATATGAATTTAGTTGGACATAGGTCAGTATCAGGATGTTATCATGCTCAGGGTGTTGTTAGAAGCTTATATGAACAAGACAGTTAAATGAGCTGGGCGGGACAGAAGTTTTGTAATTACATTAAAGTTAATGATGTGACATTGTGAGGAACAGTTATCTTTGTTTTACATGGAAATATTTTCTTATAACACGTAGGATAAAGCTCTTATAGCTTTTTAGAGTGCTGTAAAAATCCAGAGGGAGTGACTTGACCTGTTTTGTAGAGCTGTCATTTATTTTTGTTACAGGAGAGGCAGTGCTTCAGCAATCCCAAAGACAGTCAATATGATGCAGTACTAAATATGCACGCACATATTTATGTTCAATGCAAAACTAACGTCATAAATAAGGTGTATCCTGTTTCAACAACCTCAAAGTGGCTCTTGAATACACAGATCAACACCCAAAGAGCATTATAGTAGGTGTCAAGTGCACCCTGTTGGTTACGTCATCATTATGGGCTACGGATGATGGATCTTCACATTCTGATGTTAGGTGTGGATGAGCAGAATTCTCAATGGAAATTTTATGTTCATAATTACAGCCATATGGGAATGGAATTTAAAATGAGGATTAAATTAACAGTAAGGGGAAATGTGCTGGAATATAATCTCATACAAAATTATACAGTAATCCATAAATGCACACAATTGGTCATTAAATACAAGATGATGTGCCTTATTTGATCAGGAAAAGCAGATATACAACTGATCAGTACATTTAAAAATAGGACGAACAAAAAATAATAGTTTTAAAGAAAAAGAAGAAGACAGGTGAACAGGTGGGTGTTGAGGTGTTTTCTTTTATTGCTGTCCACAGTGTCCACAGATCTGAGTTCAAAGGTAAAGACCTGAGCTGAAGTGTCAAAAATAAGAACATTTGTTTTGTCAGCTTTGAGCTATGAGAAATACTGTCAACCAATTTGAGAATGGCTATTTAAACAAAATGTGCAGGTGAACATCACATGCATAGCAGTGATACATGTGAACTTTAAAATACTTAACATCTGCCCAAGGAGAGGCACATACAGAACAAACAGAACAGGACCCAGGACAGAATCTCAGGGCACACCACATTTCAGAGATTCATATGAGGGCAAATACAAGGAGGAGGTTACCAAAAGCAACTGAATAAGTCCAATTAGAAAAACAGAAGTTGAACCTCTCCAGAGCATTCAGACTGAAAATAGCCCCGATTTAAAAAAATGCAGTGTTTGTGTTTTAGATACCAGTGAGATGACGAAATACAATCCAGGAAGACAGTTCCAAACATTGAAGGTTTAAATATTGTTTGGTAGTTTACAACATTTTGTGGGTATGATTTACAACTCTGGAAAGTTACCATGATGGCAATCACGAGGGAAATCTCTATATCCCAAGGAAAAAAATAATAAATTAAGCAGACTGAGACTGATGAAACGCTCCTTAATGGCTCTTTTTAATGTCGACCCTTATATACCTCGGACAACACAACTTCTTCTTCTGTCTGGAGTTCAACAAAATGAGACAAATTTGATTTCTTGGCAAAAATTTGCCAATTTTGAGGTCCACCTTTGTTCATCTGCTCCCAAATTTACTGTTTGGAGGCGACAAAGGGGATTGTTATCAAGTATACTGTGCATCTTTGTCCCAACAAGTACTCTCTAAGCTTTTCTGCAATGGCCCACTTGGGGGCTAAAAATTCCAACTTGGGGATAGGGTGAATCTCACCCTCCCACTCTTGTGACATGGCTGCTCCCAACTCATCATGACTTGCATCTATGTCCAAAATAAAAGGTCTATTATAATGTGCATAGACCAGTACTGCGGTGAGTTGTTTTTGAATCTCTAAATTGTTGTGTCACATACCACTGTCCAGTGGAGTTTCACTGAGTCTTTGCCTCTCTTGTCTCTATTAGTCAGTTTTGCAGCCAAGGAGTTTAACAGGGAGGTAATTTGTGAAAACCCAGGAGCAAACCACCTATAGCTAGCATAGCTTTCAGTTACTTTACATTCTCTGCACATTTCCACTGGGCCATTGCAGCAGTCTTATCTGGGCCAGTGGCCACGCCACCTGCAGACATCTCTCTTTCATCTCTTCTGCAAATGCTGTTCAACAGAGGTTGAAAAAATTATCACAACATCCAAGTATAGAAGTAATGAGTGAAAACTTTGATCTCCAAATATCCTTTCCATTAGCCTTTGAAATGTACTGAGAGTCCCCAGCTGCAGCCAGGGAGCAGATTACAGTTACTTTGTCTTGAGCATCATTTACCTCACTAAAGACTTTTGTGCTTGTTGGTTTGCCAAGCCCCCTCTCACTGCTCAGTTTTGTTTGTTGTGTGTTATGCCACTTCCCTCCAACCAAGTGTAGTGTCTGCAAACTGGGTGATTAAGAACAGGGCAGGACCATAGTCCATATAGAGGTCACTGTAGAGCTAAAGCATAATGTTCATCCCCAGGAGTCCAGGAACTTGCTCCCTCTGTTTACACAAGGCTGTGGAGCTGGGTGGGTCTTCAATCAGCACACCCCAATCCCGAAGCACTGTAACAAGACTTTGACATCCACCTCTACATACCCTAAGTAGAGGATGGCCAGCTCTTTGGGAGCAGTGAGTTTTAGATACTTAAAGTTAAGTTTGTGCTGATCTGGATCATAATGTTCCATGAAAAAACTTTCTGTCAATGTAGTGACATTTGAACCACTGTCCAATAATGAGGGGACCTTAATTCCATTCATAGTTTACTGCATGACAGTACATTGGCCCACAAGCTGTTTTAAAAGTTTTGGGGAAACTGGGTTGGACTCAGAATCAGCTACTTACGATACCTGGTGAAAGACAATGGTTAACTTTGTTACTGGCTGCTCAACCTTTACTGTCTAGACTATAGGTGTGGAGTCTGCTAAAAGGCTGATGGGCATAAGGGTGTTTAAGAAAACCTTAGTGATTTACCTTCCTGTTGCTTTCAAATGTTGCAGTGCAACAAAAGGCTTCTTGCCACCATATAATGGTTGTAAGATATCAATGATCTTGGGAGGGTTTCCCTTTTACTATGTGACCTGTGCTTGATCTCATCTCAGAGTTCCCCTCCCAGGTGACAGAAGAGGAGAACTGCTTTTCTCTGGTAGAGGAATTATACCCCTTAAGACATGCCTCCACTTCCTCAATCCAGTCCTCCAAGCTAATACTGTCAGGTGACTCCTGACCACCATAAAAGATTGGGCACCTCTTCTTATGTGGGACATAAAACTCTGGGGGCTGTAGCAGAAGGGTTAGGAACAGGGGTGTTGCAGGCAGCCTGTTCTAAAAGTCCATTTTCAGCCTGGAGAGCTCTAAGATGCACATATAGGCCTCCTAATTGTTCCTCAATTTCACTTATTTGGGACCAACCCTTTCCAAACAATTAAAAGACAGACAAATGGCAAGTTCATCTGTGCCTGGATGAGGAGAACCAGCCCTGGGGACCTCTTTGGTCCTCTGCACTGACGGCTGTTAAATATTTTATGTCACTAACATAAAACCTACACAACACCACTTTTTCCCCATCCCAGCAATGCCATACTGTATATAACAAAAGTGAACAGGGCCTTCAATAAAGAGGTCACAACAATTGTTATGGGATATCTGCCATAACTCGCTATTTCTAAAACATTTGCTAAGATTCTAAAAGAAAGGAAGGGGGGACAGTCGCACCGCAGCCAGGAAGCCAACCAGCGATGAATGGAGCACTGGGAGTATTCTACCTGTGAGTCACGTAACATGAACCAAATCACGCTTAATGAAATAAAACACAAGACCCACCACAAACCAAATCAATCAAAAGTGAATGAACTCCCAGTGCCTGACCACAACCTATGTGAAACATATGCAATAAACACTAAGTTAAATAATGAGCAAAACTAATACTAAAATAATAGTAAAATAAACAGCAGTCAGTAATAGACTAGCATCCTGTCCAGGGTGTACCCTGCCCTCGCCCATTGTCAGGTGGGATTGGCTCCAGCCCCCCAGCAACCCTGTACAGATAAACAATATATATAATGGATGGATGGAAGGATGGATGGACAGCAGTCAGTGCCCTGCCTTAGCACCAGCTTATATTCACTCATCCTTTTTCAGCTCCAGCTTCAGCTTTGGAATTAGGGACTTGTCAAGTAGTATTTTTCACTGGTACGTCTGCATAAATAAAAGGTCTGAATACTGCATCTACCACTGTTGAACATTCTCCTGTATCACTGTTTATTAAGATGTCAACTGAGAGCTGTTTCTTTGGAGTACAACTGATGGAAGCCAGCCTACAACTTAGCAAGTATATTGTGCTCATCTCAGGCAGTCTTAGTCTGTCTTTCTTGTGATAATGTTGTTTCCACTGTCACTCAGCTGTTGTTCAAAAACTTGGAAGTAGTTTACAACAGTAGACATTGACTACATGACCACAAGACCTCTGGTAACATCAGGAAGCACTTCCAATAGTAGACAGCATACACTATTGCCTGACTATTTGCCAGACAGGCAGTGAGTCAATACCTCTGGCAGAGGCTAAAACAACCAGTTTGGCTGGCAAGAATATTTTCTCACATGAGTAAAAGTGTCTGGATTTCCTCAAGAGCAGCATCAATGTTACTCAGTGTGATAGCTAGTGTTTGGTATCTAATATCACGTCTCTACCATGGATATTCTGCCCAAACTGTAAACCACCCACTACGGATCTCAGATCTCTGAGGTGATTCAGTAGAAGAAATCAGTTTCTGTACAGTTACAGTGCCTGAATGAGTCAAGGAAAGGAGAGAAAGGGAGAAAAAAAAAGCTTCAGGAGCAAACCAAAAGTGTGACGAAGCCAAACATCACTTCCTCTAATCTCTGTTTTCAATTAGCTCGCCCTCTCCCACCCTGTCTGGGCCTCCCTCCCTGATACCATGAAGAAGGAACAGTTTCAGCTGGCACACATGGTGGGCTGCACGTTTGAACTGTGGAAAATGGGAAGCAGAAGTATGTGCCACATAGTGTTGTGTCACCTTCAGCACTAAATTATTTTTGGTCTTAATCTGTGTGACCAGTTCATTTGTCTTTGAGGAAGCTGTAAATGACGGAGGAGGACGGGGTGAACATACGCAGCCAACTGCAATAGCTCCCCAAGAACATGTGAAAATCACCACAGTGGTTACAGTTTCCATTGTGACGGCTGCTCTGACGTCATAATTAATACAAGGTGATATTTTGAAAGATAAAAAGAATGCCAACGCTGTGGGTGATAAGAAGAAATCAGTAGGCATATGCATAATTATAAATATTATATCATAAGAAATAATAACATATTTTTGCTTGTTTGTTTTCACTTTTTTGATTGTGTGGCTTTTGTTTGCTATTACAAATCCCATATTCTTCACTTTATATTTATGGTTTATATTTTATTATTTTCCTTTCTTTCCCTTTACTCCAGAAACGGGGTACAGATGAAGAGAGAATTCCATTAGATCATTTAGTTATTACTGGCACATAGTACTTGGACAAATTAAGTTAAGGGTGTTCCCCCAGTCTGCAGAGACAGCATCTGACGACCTCATGGTCAGCTGCAGCATGCACACTCATACTGGTGGAGCTGCCATCATTTACTGGAACTTGCGCAAAAACACATAGTTTGACACTGCATACCAGCAGGCACCAATCAGAGCCCACAACTTTTCCCAGAGTTTTTGAAGTCCCTGTACAGAGGAGTCGCTGACAAACATGTCTCTTGAGCTGAATATGTAGTTGCCCCTTGGTCTTTTCAGAGTCATTTTTTCAATACTGGAATGTAACAACAATGAGAACCAGTCCCAGAATTTGTGAATTCATTGTACTAATGAGATACATTATTACCTCGACTTCTCACAAAATCAAACGAGTGAGGAAAACCTGAATGGAGCAGTAATTTCCATCATCAAAACAGATCATTTCTACCTGAATGTGACAAACACACCCGAGTCAGGAAAACATGAGTTGTAACTCATATTTGACAATGGTCAGCTGAAGTAAAAATAAACTTTGTTGAGGTCAGTTGACTCATCAATCATAATGGTATTTTCTACAATAGAACAGTTTATTTACCTACTTGCTTATAAAGTATGTTCAGATGATAAATTGCAACTAAACAAGCAATTAAGTCGACCATAATTGCTTTCTAGTATTGTGATGGGTGTGCATAATATTATACATGGATGAAAGCCTCAAACAGTTCAAAGTTACAGGCTAAACAAAAGAATGTTGCCTTTTATACATAATTCTGAGAGAAAAGAAAGATTTATGGGTCTGTCAACTGTGAGAGTTCCTGAAGGAGCTTTTCTGATGTGTATCCTTAATGATACTTTTAACCTCATGGGCACTCCTCTCTGTTGCCTTCTACTTATTTAGCTAGGGATAGTGAGTTGGCATCCAAAAGAGAGAAAATGTGTAGAAGACTCAGTGTATAAGCACCACACAAAGGTTTCTATAATCTGGAGTAATCCCCCAAAAATAATTCATCGGTATATTACACATTTCCTGCTGCTTGTTACAATGCATCACTGTTTGTCTTGGCAACTGGATAACCCAGTGGAAAAAAGTACATGCAATCTGCCAGTTTAATGACAAGTTGAGTGTTGAGTCATGTCTGACTTATATTTAGATACTCGACAAGCGCTTTATAAAGCTCGCAGATCCCAGTCTGTCTTCACAGTGTGTTTTCTCCACCAATGGGACAGTGTTTCTCGTCACTCAGCAGGACTAAGTATAATTTACACTAGTTTGTGGGTAAACAAGTTCTTGTCAGGCTAAAATGTCACATTCTTCATTTACCTTGCATTTCAAAACCAGTGTAACAGGTTTTTTATAAAATAAAATTTACTGAGCTAAAAGAATAGGACCATTAGAACAGACTAGGAAGTCAGAGATGAAAGAAGACTTTTAAATAGAATTGTTCTGAATATTGTATTATAAAAATCCTCTATAAAACATTTTGTGTCAGTTGTTTTATTTGAACATTCAGAGAATAATACAAACAACTGATTGTTTGAATGACTGGGGAATAGAATATGAAAATAGTAGCCCCCAGAATGAAATAATTCAAAGAAATACAAATAAAAAACAGTAGCCTGCTTTTTTTGCAATTACATTGTAAATGTGCTCATTCATATAGTGGAACCTAAAACATATGCATATCAGTAAAGCAGCCTATTGCAGGAACATAATTTCAGGGACTTCCTGCAGTTGCACATGTCAACAAGGGCAGAATGTTTTTAACTTTAACCTACATTAACTTTTATATCAGTCAAGATAAAAAAAATGAAGGCTATACAAGAAGTTTGGAGTTAATTGTATTTACAGTACAAACTTGAGACCCCTGCAAATATCCTGGAAAATATTCCCATGACATGATGTTTCAGTACCACATGAAAATTAAATGTTGTGGTAATGTATCACAGACCCTGTGGTGATTTGCCTCTGAAGTAATCTACCACAGGGTTTATACCCCCACCTGGCTTTCAAGGAATGTGCCACACAGTGTATGGGAATGGACCATAGATTTACTAAACACTATTGGCCTAGAGTAAATGCTAAATGTATGAATTGCTGCATACACACATGCACATGTTTATTTAGATAATTGTATTTTATTTGAAGCAATGATTAGTCATGTTATCAGAATGTTCAATGATCTGTAATTGCTTAATTTACTTAAATTCACTCTAGTTCCAAATAATTAATTTGATCCACAATATATTTTTGCTTGAGATTGCAGTTTATACTTTATACATTATGTTTGACATCACAGCTGCACTCAGGAATACCACAGGGAAAAATGAATATACTGTACCACATAGTACTGTGTCACAGAACATTTGATAAAGTACAGAACATGTTTTAAAATCCTGCAGAACAGAATCTTCTTTTATCCTTAATACCATTTGCTGTGTGTATTCATAGTAAAACCATTACACTGGAGTTTTTTACTTTGAGTCCTCATTAATTGTCTTTCTAATAAGAGAACCAGTTCTTCATAAGGAAAACCTCCCTCCCACTGCTGTAATAACATCCTGTGGTGTTAGTGTGATAGTCTCACTGTTGGTTTCTCTGTTAGTTTTTGTGTTTATCAATAGGTGAATTAATCTCACATCCTCATCTATCTCTTTGTAAGCAAACTGGTGTGAATTCCAATAAAAGTCATCTGATGATTTCCTGTCACTGATCCTACAGCGCCTGTGAAAGTGATATACGACCACGCTTTGTATCCACATCAGCTCAACAGTGCAGAGTTTCCCAAAAGTAGCTTTGCTCTGCTCTCCAACAAAAGAACCGAGATTACATCAATCTACATGTTTTGAGTTTATTGATTCCATTGTGCCCCAAATAGTCAATCAAAGATACTTCTCTGTTTTCACAGACAGACTTTGTCTTGTTGGCAATCGGCCTCTTACTTGATATCTGAGAAGAAAACTTAACTCAAAAGTGAAACTACATTCTGATGAGATCCACAGGTTCAGAAAGATGATAAAATACATAAAATGAAATAGAATTTTTCAGGCCTTTGGAGGCTCCACAGATCTCTCTTCTTGAGCTGTAGAGCTGGTTTGTTTATAAAGGAACTGCTTGTAGCTGTCTTTGCAGAGATTCAACTGGAAGAGCTCATATTAATCTTAAGATTGTGGAATAAAAACAATTTCAACTGTAAATTATCAATGGTTCATCTTTTACTTTCCAGGCCAATAGACTGAGGCTGCGGACACTGACTAGTCATTGTCAGTGTCATTGTGCATCATCTCTATCAGCTGCACAGTTGCACAACATAGTAATTTGAACATCTAGAAGTCAGTTTGTCACGTCCTGCAGACAAGGCTAAAAAATGGATGTTGACAAGGGTTGAGTTATTGTTTACATAAGGAAAGTCTTCCATCTGAATCACATTTCCAAGATCATTAAAATACCACCGCTGAATAAGAGTTATAACAAAATATTTAGATTTTTCCATGGTGTATGATATGCATAGGGCTCGTTATGTGTCACAGCTCAGGTTTAGGAGGACTCAATAGCATGGCTCAAAGACACAGTTAAGAGTTCAAAACAGTTCACCTTTATTAAGGCTTGGCAGGCAAAGGCGTAGTGCCAGGAGAAGCAAACCACTGAAATGTAAAAAAATTGGGAAAAGGGGCTCTGATGGTCCCTCATATTGGCCCATTTTGCAAAGACAAAACTAAATACACTAAATGCATATAAGTGCATCACCACTGCCCAGAAACCTCTTATGTGTGGTCCCTGATGATGATGATGATGATGATGGTGTGTTTTGGTATGTGTGTGTAGGAGGGTGAAGATGGTGAAGTCAGGGCACGGACAGTGGTTGGTCACAGGCAGCAGATAAAGGGAAAAGGCAAAATCCAAAAACAGGCAGTTAACACTGGAAATGGGCTGGTATAAATACTAAGAGCTGAATGGGGAATTTGGGAACAAGTGAGTCACTGTGTGGAAAGGAGTCAGGTGGATGAAAGGTGGGAAAACTAGGGTTTTTACAGGGCAGGGGGGTGTGGTAGCCAGAGAATGAATGAATGCATGAATGGACTGTGACAGCTATACGAACAAATCACAGAGTAAAATATGGAAAGCTTGGGTCAGAAATGTACAGAGGTGGAATGATTGTTCAGATATTTTCCCTAAATAGACCTTAAGTGTATTAATGCACTTCCTCCCACTTAAAGTGGGAGTACTGGACTCTAAATTTTACTTCAGTAAAAGTAGAAAAATAATCTTTTCTGCCAATAAATATTTTGCAAAACATGTCTTCATGTGGAGAGAGCCTGACACAACACACTGACACACATTGTTAGTTGCACATTCAACTATTGGAGAATAACATTGTGAATATGTTGCAGCTGGTGGTGGAGCTAATTTTAATGACTTTATATACCGTACTGCTGGGTAGCTTGTGAGTTTCCCTGATGATGAATAAAGTGATATCTTATGTCCCTCTGAAATACAGCAGAAGTATTAAGTGGCAAGAAAGGGAAATACTTGATTAAAGTTCAAGTATATCAAAATGCTATACAGTATTTGAGTAAAGGTACTTAAGTCCCTTCACCTCTGAAAATGTGTGTTGGGGTGAGGTTTGGGTTGTTGTCATCAGACCAGGTTTTTTTGTAAACCTTACACTGCTGCAGGAAATAATTTGAACACATTTTCAAAGTTTTAGTTTAAAATTGAAATGTTAAGTTACCGCTTTACCTGCTGCTGGATACAGGAAAGTCAGACTAGACTAATGACATCAGTGTTTCAAAAATCTCTTTCTGGGATTTCTTTTTTAATAACATAGTCTGCAGTAGATATCTTTGATGTGCTGTGTTATCTCTAACAGATGAGAGTCCCTTTCTGTTTCCAGGAAAATGCAGGAATTGGTGAGGGGTGATTAGCATCAAACCAGACTGTGCCTGAGCTGTTCGACACCTCCTTCTCGTACCTGGAACCACTAACCACGGTTTCAGTCCATTGCTCTGCAGGTATCAGTACAAATCAGTACAGTACAGTGGTGAGCAGCAGAATGGATAAGAAATCACTGCCAGCAATACTTTTGGCAAATCGAAAATGTTCCCAGTCATGAGTCATGAATTTTGAAAGTATTGATGATGCAGTGACAGGTTTCAGGACCTGTGACCCAGATGAAGGTAACAGCCCTTTGAGTGGACTCTGCTTCGTGATTAGACTGTCATTGTCAAATCAGTTCAGGTGTGAAAATGAGTCAAAAGTCAAACTTATAACTTCAGCATCATGCACAGTGCGGGACTTTGAGCGCTGACTTTTGCAAGCAGTTTTCTGCTTTGCACCTGCACACAGATGTTCACAGAAATGCTATTTTCTTCACAGTGTCTTTGTGTAACCTGGGAATATGTCACAGGACAAAAACTTAATGTGACATCTTGACATCTTGACTGGTGTAACTAGTCCAGAGTGAGGAGTTACATTAAGCTTATTTACTGTACATATACAGTATATCAGAAAATGAAATAATCCACAGGCCACTGACTGTCTGGGATATCACAGTGTTCTTGATGAAGGTAGCTGTTATTTTTTAAAGATATTAGTTTGTTTCCTCCTGGTATCCAGGTCTCTCCATCCACAGCGGCCGTAGCAAGTTTGTTTGCCACCCAGTGATGTGAGGGGAGAGGTGCGATGTAAAAAATTCATGTCAGTGCAGGTCCTCAGCATATAAACAAAAATGTAAATGCAAAAGATAAAAAAAAGGCAACTAGACAAATAATTTATGAGGATAAAATTGTCATTAATTAATTTCCAATTGTTAGATGGAAAAAAGAAATCTACATTTTGCACAGTGTATTGACCTTTTTACTGACATTTGTTACATCAAGGACTCCATAACAGTGTGTGATCATGTGATTGTTTGATCTTTTGTGTTTGTGTGTAAGTGTGACAGAAAGATTGGAGTGATTGAGTGAAATTCATATTGACCTGAGGGAAAAAGTTGTAGCCTTCCACTGCTGTTTTTAAGGAGAAGCAAATTATGCAATAACACAAAAAGATGTAATTGTCACTGGAAGAGTAATTGTCGCTTCTTTGGGTCACTTCAGAAAAAATCTGCATCAAAGGCCAGGGGTACACACCAGTGACTTTTGCTATATTTCAGCCCTGAGTGGTGTTTTCAGGTTGTATTGACCAGGGAGCGGTGGTTACATGGACAAGTGGAATCTGTTATGTAATAACTGCTGCCACTCACTCTTAACCTGTCCACAAAGGGAAACTCTGACATCAGAGGGCTCTAGGTGAGGCGTTCAGCTTTGAGGGTTCACTTTAGGACTGTTAACTTATTAGCAAATATACATCATGACTACATCGTCACAATTTAGGAAGAATCCATTTCGAAATTGAAGTACTTCCCCATCCTTGCATGTGATTCTGATTTGTTTTGTTGGATGCTGTGTTTTTTTTCGTTTTAGCAACCACATATTCTCTGGATAACATATGATATCATACATGCAACTTAAGCTTAAAGGCACCAAAACAACAAAAGAAAACAAAAAAGGCTCAGAAATAATCTCAGAAAATTAACCCATGTCAAATTCAAAAAAGGACATGTGTTTCTGGCAGCACATCCTCACCTCCTCTCACCAGAGCAAAAGTTGACCTGCTTTTATTGATAGATCCATTCACGCCTAACTTACTCCAGGCTGAACCACACCCCAGCAGGTTGTCCCACACATCAATATTAACGTCAAGAAATTTGCCAACATTGTTGGAATACTTTCTAACACAGTGACATAACGAAATGCCTTTTCCCAAGGTACATAATCCCAAGAGAAGCAATGTTACAAAAGCAATGCTAAATCAAATTAAACTGAACAAGGGTGGAACAGGTGAAACCTGTTTCATTGTGTACTAGAAATACAGTATGTACTAACAGGGACAAGTGGTGAGTTCTCACCCACTTTGTCACATTCATGTCTTGCTCTCATGGATAAGGGGAAGTACATTTCACTAAGCAGCTCTAAAAATAAAGTAGTGGTGAGCAGCAGAATGGATAAGAAATCACTGCCAGCAATACTTTTGGCCCAGAAAATCAAAAAGGTTTCCAGTGATAAGGCATGAATTTTGAAAGTATTGATGATGCAGTGACAGGTTTCAGGACCTGTGACCCAGATGAAGGTAACAGCCCTTTGAGTGGACTCTGCTTCGTGATTAGACTGTCATTGTCAAATCAGTTCAGGTGTGAAAATGAGTCAAAAGTCAAACTTACAACTTCAGCATCATGCACAGGGCGGGACTTTGAGCGCTAACTTTTGCAAGCAGTTTTCTGCTTTGCACCTGCACACAGATGTTCACAGAAATGCTATTTTCTTCACAGTGTCTTTGTGTAACCTGGGAATATGTCACAGGACAAAAACTTAATGTGACATCTTGACATCTTGACTGGTGTAACTAGTCCAGAGTGAGGAGTTACATTAAGCTTATTTACTGTACATATACAGCATATCAGAAAATTAAATAATCCACAGGCCACTGACTGTCTGGTATATCGCAATGTTCTTGATGAAGGTAGCTGTTATTTTTTAAAGATATTAGTTTGTTTCCTCCTGGTATCCAGGTCTCTCCATCCACAGCGGCCGTAGCAAGTTTGTTTGCCACCCAGTGATGTGAGGGGAGAGGTGCGATGTAAAAAATTCATGTCAGTGCAGGTCCTCAGCATATAAACAAAAATTGAAATGGAAAAGGTAAAAAAATGGCAATTAGACAAATAATTTATGAGGGTAAAATTGTCATTAATTAATTTCCAATTGATATAGGTAAAAAAGGGAAATCTACATTTTGCACAGTGTATTGACCTTTTTACTGACATTTGTTACATCAAGGACTCCATAACAGTGTGTGATCATGTGATTGTTTGATCTTTTGTGTTTGTGTGTAAGTGTGACAGAAAGATTGGAGTGATTGAGTGAAATTCATATTGACCTGAGGGAAAAAGTTGTAGCCTTCCACTGCTGTTTTGAAGGAGAAGCAAATTATGTAATGTTATGTATGTATAATTGTGTTTTCAGGTTGTAATGACCAGGGAGCGGCTAACATATGACACAATGTAAATTTAACAGCAAAGTTCAATGAAAATTCAAGCTGAATATATTGTTATATGTCTGGGACGACATCTTCTTGTGATATCTGGCGTAAGGAGTCGTGTCTGTGTGTTGCTGCCTCCCTGTGGTCACCTGAAGGACTAAGTGTTTCAGCAGCTTCCTCGCAGTCAAGTTGAATAAAGGAACTGTTTTTTAAATCTTCTTACCAATTTGACTGGTGCTCATTGTCCTCACTAATATAATATGCATTTTTTTTGCTTATCAACATAACTATTGTCACTGTGTAACTGAGTCCATTACCCAGAACTCTTCATCCAGGTCTTTCCTAGCCGTTAACACTCTGTCCTGACTAAAGGCTTTATTCCTACTCACTCCCTTCTTTCCTATTCATTCTACTAGTAGTTATGAGAAGGAATGGGACATGATGATGCTTCCACACCTCTTAACATCAGTGTCCACCCTGTCTGAAAATGAAGCCATTTTAGCTGTTATTTCCAGGTCGTTACCTTTTACTCCTTATAGAGTCTAATATAATTGCATCATCATCAATTTAATTGTTGGATAAAGTGTTTAGATCCTTTACCTGATTAAAATTGGCATCGCTATAACACAGTGTAAAGATTATCTATTGCTAATTAAGATCCTGTATTAAAAAAAAAAAAAAAAAGTAATGTCAGTAAAAATTAAAAGTGTTATCAACAAAATGTGGTTAAAGTATTCATTGCAGAAGGGTCAATTTATTTTTAGGGTGTTACAATTGTCATTATATTATATTAGTCTCTTATTATTTCTTTTGACTAAATAGCATATTAATACATTGCAGCAGGCTGAAGCACATTTCAAATACTTGCAAAAAACATGAGCTTTTCATATGCTTTTGTATATAAAATATGAATATGTAAAGTAACTATATACTACAGTGGTGGGGTAAAAAGTGCATTATTTTGCTTAGAAAATTCTACTATCTGACACAGATGATAGTAAAGTCAAAGCACCACTGATAAAGATGTACATCCTGCCCTCTAGTGGTGGAAGGAGTTACACACAGGTTTTCTGTGAACTATGATGCAACACTCTCTAGAAGACCAAAGGCTTGTTGAAATACCTTTATTGTACTATATGCGGCCTTCTAAACCTTCATCTCCAGCTGCTTGTTCAGAAAGACTTGTTTGCTCTGGTATTAATAGCCAATACAGAATCCTGAAACAACCAAAGAAAAAGTGGGAGATATGACACAAATTAATATGTGTGTACACACACGCACACACACACACACACACACACACACACACACACACACACGCATATATATATATATATATATATATGCCTGGCAAAGGGCATCCTGCATCTTTAAGTTTCTATATTGTTTATGTTTCATATTGTGCAAATAATAGTTTTGTTTTACCCTAGGGAGAGGAATAGCAGCAGCAGCAAAGCAGTTAAACAGGCTGTGAGAAGCAGTGGTGAAGGGAGGAGGGGGAAGTGGGGAGGACCACCAGGCGCAGGGAGTAACCACCCTCCTGGGAGCAGAGACAGGTCGAATATCTCCTGCAGCTCTGTGTGGCCTGCCACAACCTGGGGGGTCACTTAGAGAGAGAGAGAGAGAGAGATGAAGAGAAAAAATACAGGGCAGGAGAGGAATTCATATAAAGTGATAGATGATGGTGAAGGAACTGGGGGAGTGCAAAATAAAAACAGTGTTTACTGAGAAAAAACATGTATGATATGTAATTGTTTCCCATGAAAATAAATGCAGTAGAAAAGAAAAAGGAAACTTAAAGAAAAGGTGTATCCTTAATGTAGCAAAGCTCAGTAAGCATTACTACAAACATTAAAACCAAATACAAAGATATATGAGTGCTTACAGATATACTTTTGCAAATATACAATATGCATATGTATATAAATCTGTTTTTTCCACATTCCTTCAAACACTTAAATGACAAAGAGAAACCATATTTGATATATTTACTTCAAGTACTAAAGTGCTACATCTGAACCTTCTAAGTATATTTTCTACTTAAGTGTGAAAGAGTCGTTATGTTCTTCCACTGATTAACATCAGTCACAGTGTTCAGCTCTTTTTCCCAAACGTGGTGTATGTTGTTACCTGTGAGATAGTAGTATAGTCTCACAATGGAGCGTTGTCCTGAGTAGATCTCACACAGGTAGGTGCCCTGATGCTGCAAGCTGGCTGAAGGGATAGAATAGAGCCTGTCCACCCCTGCAGTCACTTCTTTAAACTGATCAACCTGCTGGGTTTTCACCTGTAGGAATAAGGTTGCATGTACAGGGATCATTTTTTAAGTGTATAGATACAATGACAGATTTAATATGACAGCAGCTGGTTAATTTAGCTTAGCATAAAAACAGGAATTAGGGGGGAAACAGCAAGCCTGGCTCTATCCCAAGGTAAACAAAATCCATCTATCCGCACCTCTTAAGTGTACTGATTACCATGTTACATCTTGTATAGATGAAAAAAGAAATTAAAATATTTTAAGTTTTAATTTAGTGGTGTAACTTGATCACCAAACAACCCTCCCGATGTGTTGGCTGGTGTTGGAATGATGAATGGGAACCCTGTGTCTATTTCTCTGCGTTTCGTCTGAATAGTAACAGGTTTTATGGACTGCTTAGTTTATAGTTGGCTCACCACAACTGGCTCCAACACAGCCCTCATGTAAAAGATTGTTAGGCTACTGCATTTTAGCACAGCTAGCTTGTTTACCAAGGGTGCTATTTCATGATATATGACAAATTTAGCCCTGTAAAATGTTTTGCATCCACTTGTTACACTTTTTAGTTGCATCTCAATAAGTCATAAAATCAGCGTGTTTTTTACTGGTCCATACAGAGGACATAAATATGCAACATTTGTGTGTAGTGCTAAACTTAGCAACCTATCATATTTCATGAATTGGCAAAGCTCCATTTATCCACTGAATAATAAACCTACACGGATGAATATGTAAAGCCACACTGTAAAGCCTCTGTCACTGGTGGGCAGAGATTTTTTTTCACCTTAAGCCTGGCTAGCTGTTTTCACCTGCATCCACTCTTCATGCTACATTAAGACAAGAATAGGTCAAATGGCCGGACCATGTATGTTCAATGTGTAAAACTGAGGACGTAGTTTAAAACTGCGTGGAACCACTGTAAACAACTGTAAGCACTGCATCCTACTTGCATTCTACCTAGTGTCAATCGGCTTCAGTCTTTTATGGTTTGCTTCTCTCCTAGCCTCTGTGCTCACATACAGGATTTTAATACAGCAAAAAACAGCTGTTCTCACATGCACAGCCCATTAAGACTACATGTTAACTTCCAAGCCATTCCCCAGCTGCTGCACCGCTGCTGCTAAAATCCTGATTTTATAACTGCAACATCGTCTCACAAAATCACCATCACCAGCAAAGACAAAGACTGTTCTGCTATATATACCTTCAAAATGATCATTCAGTGAGAAAGCTAGATGCATCAAAATACATTTCTCATTTTGTCTCTCACATAGTGCACAGCCTCTGTCTGGGTAACAAACTGCAGAGTAGACGCGAAAGAGGCCATTACTGGTGACTGTCTTCAAAGTAGCCATGGTTTGTCCAAAAAGTTGCTAGATTTACTACCAAAAAAAAGTCTGTAAATCTACTGACAAATGAACTAAGTTGGCAACATTACTGGATGTCAATGACCCCCTGCTAGAAAGTGTCTTTGCCAATTCATTTTGAAAGAACGAGGGCCACTTGGGAAATGCTAACTTAGTAACATGGCATTTGGCTGACCAATGGTGGAAATTTGATCACTCAACTCTATCACTCAGTCAGCCAGTCAGTCACAGACATTCGTAATTAAAGGGTTGGTCCCGCTGTTGCGGTCCAGCCAATAATCAACTTGTGGCTCCAGTTTCCTTATTTACTAGACAAATATCTCATATTTGTCTGGTAAATCGGTATTGATCTGGTCTGGTATTGATTTTCTCAGCTAAGTCTCGGCAAGAAAGTCAATATCCCTATTTCCCAAAATATTGAATTATTCCTTTAAAGCTACTGCAGTGACCCTGAATGGTTCACCATATGCCGAGCATACCTCTTCTGCGAACCTCCAGATAACCTCGATGTCGTTTGGCAGGTGAAATGGCACATCGCACCACATTCGGCTCCTGCTGTTCTCCATTACTTTAATTTCTTTAACTGAAATAAACATATACCCACCCACACAGGCAGCAACACACACAGACACACACATACAGATAACATTCGCAGGGGGGCAGCTCTTTCAGTCTGAGCCCTCCTTAATGATAATACTTAAGCCCAGTCTCTGAGGAGTGGAGTAAAAGTGATGATATGCTAAACAGTGGCTGTGCTGTACAGGGTTGATACGAATACCGTCGTGTGTGGGAGTCAACTGTCACCTTGCATAAAGAAGCCAAGGACTTAAAGAGTACCTTGGGGGCTCTGTGCAAAAGATATAATGTGTGGAAATAAAACCTTGCCTCAGTCTCTTTTTTAAATCCTGACTTTCTGCTAAGAGCATTTCAAGGATCAAAGAGGAGCATTTCAGGGATCAAGAGTGGATGCTTATGAAGGTGAAAATATAGTTATGTAAGGATGTGTCAAGTCTGGATTAGTGCACCTTTTTTTCCTACTTGAAAATTGTGATGTAACAGTATCAGTAATCCAATATGTTGGATGGATTACTATTAATACTCACCTGGACAATCGAGGGGGAATTCACAGGAGTCATATTGGCAGGTAATACAGTTGTATACTGCACCTGCACTCTGAAAACCTGATGGAGGCATTGAACTAATAAGATGATGGATGGATTAAGATATGATGCTTCTAATAACAAAAACTATGATACTGAACAGGCAAAAAGAGTAAAGGCACTAACCGCATGGAGGGAAACATCCAGAAACTGTGAAAAGAATGAAAGATTACCAAATTTTATTTCGATCAGATGACTTGATTTACTACCAACATCCATGACTCAGTTCAACCCGACTGCTTCCTTTACTCACCACAGTTTTTGAAAGGCTGTAACTAGCTTATTACAGAGAGAGTACAGAGATCAGATGGAGCTGTAATGACCTAATCTAGGCCTTACTATAGACGAAAAGATGAAGGAAAGGGAAAGAGACCATGTCTCACCTCTAGGCAGTTTGGAGGCAGCTGCGATGAAATTGTCTGCTGCTGTCTGCAACCTTTCCTCATACACTGTGTCTGATAAATGGAAAGGAAGAGGAGGAGGAGGAGGAGGAGGAAGACAGAAATATTTGGCTCGACACATCCTGGTGAATAGTGTGCTTTAGGCTATCATTTTGAAATCTCTCATTTCTAACTCCCCTCCATGTCTGACCTCACTTATCAGTTCTGACGCTCTATAGACTAATTTACTTGTGCAGTTATGTGTCTGTCAGAGCAGGTGTTTAACTACCATCATTCAGCCGGTTGTTGAATTCTTCTACCATGGGCAGGATCTCTGCATTCAGAAGTTCCTTCAGCTGTTTGTCATAACCTTTACCTGGAAGAGGGACACATATCACACAAGTATAAACAAACTTCTGCACGGTATACAACTGCACATGCTATTACTAATTATTTAGCCAGTTTACTCATTTTATTGTGTTCTCCTTGAGGAAAAATCATCAAAATCAATCAAAGAAAAAAAAAAAAAATTCCACACCCACTCTTCCAGCCTCAATCACTCTCTTGTTGTTGTTGAATATACTGTCCAGCTTCCTGAAGCAGGCGTCCACATTTCTAATATTGTGTTCAGTCAAAATGTGACCCCAGCACAGGCGAAGACTGTCTTGCACATCAACAAAGCACTGATAGCAGCTTAGAGAGGTGCTGAACAGCAAGCTAACACACATGAGCCACAAAGCAGATGTGCACATTTTCCAATATGAGCATCCAACTCAACAAAGATTTCTGTGCAAACAGTTTTTATTCAAATCCTGATCTCACAGTAACCACAAATGTGGAAGTTCCAAGCTTTTACAATCCAGGAGAAGCTTGATAAATAAAGCACTGAATATTCATTTTATGTGCATATGCCACATGTAATTAAAAGTAAGATTGTGAAAGTATTCTCCTCATGTTTTCTCAACAGGCTTGGGTTTGAGAGGACAGCATCACAGACTCCCCTTTACACTTCCCTCCATTCTATTGTCTCTAGTCCCCATTTCCTGCTGCCTCAATGCACCAGTTTTACTGCAGAGCACAGAGATGGAGCGAGCCAAGGAGGGAGGCGGCGGCGGTGGAGGGGGAGAGAGGCAGATGAAGAGGGAGTTAAATGCTTATGTATGTATAGGGATAAAGTGGTAAATGTGTCGGCAAGAAAAACCCAAGAGAAATAAAAGTCTAACTGGTGGTGTGGGGATTGCGAGGTGCAGAATGAAAGCCAAATAGAGGAAAAAAAAGGAACAAAAGGGATGACAAAATAAATAGATTAGTTAGCAGTGAGACAGAGAAAGTGCACATTTTTCCTGGTGGAGTTTAGAAAATTTGAAAAGTAGTGGAGAAACAATGTTAGGGGAAAAACAAGACAAGACAATCAAGTGAGGATAAACACAGAGAGGATTAAAAAAGGTGCAAGAGGTAAGAGAGGACACAAGTGACAGAGGCAGGGGAAGAGGAAGAAGGAGCGGGACTACAAATCAAGTCGACTGCCTCATCACATCCTGTATCCCCCACTCGTCTCCCATGCTCCCCACCCCCCGGTCCCTCACTCCTGGTGTATCTCCATGGCAACCAGACAGGGTGCCTAATACATGAACTTAATATATTTCCAGTGGCAGGGTGAGCTGGGTACTAATGCATTCATCTGTCTCCACACAGACAAGCCAATCAATATTAGGCAAGAGTCTGCTCCAGGACTGCCAAAGTCAGACAGCTAGTCAGATGGTCGGACGGAAAATCCCAAATATGTGTGTGTGTTTGAGTGCATTTCATTGTGTCTGTTTGTATACAGCTTGTGTGTGGCAAGAGGGGCACTTTCATAAAATATTTTCATGCAGATCAAGAGCAAAAAATCTGCTCGTTCACAGCTTTATAAAATTTGTAGTTTTAATTTTTTATTCATGTGAATGATGACACACTATTTTTCATTCAGAAAAAGTGAAATGAGAATAATCTTCATAAGATGTTACTGTAGCAATGACACTTTATATTAGAGAGCTGGTGCTTTGTGCAAAATTAAAGGAAATGTGGGAGATTGCAAATTTAACACCTGTGGTGTTATTTTGGGTGTCAGACAGAGAGACATGTTTTTCCATGAATTCACACATTATAACTTTTTTTGCCACATTTTATTGAGATACAGAAATACAAAACAGAGCAACTTTTTCAGGACAATATGCACATGATGCACATGACGTGCAAATAACAACTCCACTGATTTTTGGAGGCGACATATATGACGGGGTCACAACCCTTGGCTGTCTTCCTATTGGCCCCCACTGAGGGCTATAACACAAAGCCAGCCAATAGGGTTGGCCCCCTGAGAGTGTCTGTACTGCAGGAAGAGGGGTCATTGTCCTCTTGTCCAACCTGACGAGTCTTGATCATGACTTGACAGGTAAACATACTGAAACAATGAGGAAACATGCAGCTAGATACTGAGATACATTAGAGGTAGAAGAAAAGATGACATTGTATAATCTGAGGGTTTTCTTGTTGTTAAAGTGGTTTAAAAGAACGGTGAGAATATAAAAGGAAATTTAAACACTAAAAGAGACATTTATCACGTAAGAATACAGTAAAAAAAAGCTTCCATTTTTATGGGACGCTGAAACTGAATGCAGCCCTGTTCCCGAGGACCTCACCTGTGACCTGCTTTGACCTCACAGGTTAAGGGTCTCAGGGACAGAGGGGCATACTGTGAAATTAAAATACACAGCCAGGGTTTAAATACAGAGGAAGTTGATATAGAAAACAAAGAACCAACGCTGAGATGAAACGCATTCAAAAAATAGGAACCGCAGAGTCTCTGCAATGAGACAAAGACATGACCTCATCTGACATTTGGATTCTGCGGCACCGACCGGTCCCCTGGCTTGCTGCAGATCTGAGGCAAAAATGATCAGCTCAATTAAAACATAATCATATTCGACACATTTGTCTACATTTGACCCACACTCTACTTTTGTTTTGCAGAGTAACAGTCAGAATCAAAGTGATATTTTTCACAGCAGGCACAAATCATCTCAGCAGTGCAGCAGTTGAGTAAATTGTGGAGAAAATGCTATTAATTTAGCATAAACAAATTATTCAACTTTTTTTTAAATGTCATGGGCATTTTGAAAATGATTTATTGAGCATTGAACACTGACAAATTACAGAGTATAAGAGCTTTTCGGAGCTCAGTGAGCTAAAAGGGATTTAAAAGTCAACTTCATACATACATAAGAAACATAATAGTATTAGAATAATAGCCTACAACATAACAAAAAAAGACACTTATCTCTAGTTCTTAATAACTACCCAAACCTTAACCATTTATACGCATCTAAGACACATAAATAGCCAAATCACAACTCCATGGAAAAGACAATTTACATGGAGTTACACTCTACATTAATTTAGAGGTATTCATATAACCCATGTATCCAGTCAGAGATGTTTACACATTTGACATTACCTTCATGCAGTACTTATTATATTTTATCAGTCCAATAATAGGAATGAGAGAATCTGCGTTAGGACTTACTATTTAAGATGAAATTCGTTTTCAGTGGTTACGAAGAAGGAGACGAAGAGTAGGACAAGGAAGGCGTTCCAGACATCAATCCACCTGTGAATGAAATAATATAATGACACTTTAATGTAAAGTGTAAAACTTCCTGTATATTTTGGTGATGAAAAAAAGGAAATTCATTGCGTAGAAATATTAAAAGACGATGCCACCCGCTGGTAGACAGACAGAATAACACGTGCTGACTCCAGAAGACTGAATATGTTCATACGTTGTGGAGATGGAAAATTAGCACATTTTGTGACTCATCTATTGGGGAAAACATGTTTTCGTCATGTAAAACACTTTGGCGTTAATATGAATAAAGGTGCAATATACCTGCGTCACGTCCTGCATCAAATTGAACTGCATCAGTGCATATTGAGTCCAACCTACAGGCTGACTTCATGAGCTGCAGGCCTTAAGAATTTGGAAAAGAGAGATGTGATTTTCAGATCGTCTTAGTTAAGACGTGGCAGCTGAGAGGGAAAAGCAGGTATTTGCCATAACTTCACCTAGAAATTAATTATGGATTTGTCTGCAGTGAAGCTTGCTTTACTTTGAAATATTTCCATTCATGTCAGCATCAGTAAAGAAAAATTGTGAATTAATCATAACCAGTCATAATCATTAATCACATAGCACAACAGAATGGAAATATAATATTCATGATAATTGCAGTAAATGCATATTGTACAACACTGCCATTCCTTGACAGCTGCTTATTTTACTAATTCAGCTTGCTGATGTAAAAACAGGTAATTATAATGAGGCAAATATTTATCTGAGATTTACATATAAGGTGTGAAAGGAAAGTGAGAATTAAAACAAGCCGCAAATCAAACATGAAGCGTAGACATGACCTGTCACGCAGCCTAGACGCTAACTGAAAGGCTTTGACAGCGTGTGCAAACACAGACAGAATGTCACATTTATACTGCAAATATATACACCTAGAAGAAAGGAATTATTGATGAAGTAGTTAGATAGATAAAAATGCATGTCACATCTGCATAAAAAATAAACATACAATCCTTAATCTACATTCACATTGTGAATGAAAATGTAAAAAAAAAAAAAAAGAAACAGTCACCTTAAAGTCAGCCTCTTCGTTTCTTTTTCTTTCCCGGTCAGAGTGAATATGTGCTTCCTCTCAGCTCCCTCTCTCTCTCTGATGGTCTATGCCGGGGCCAGACAGAGAGCCCAGCGGCAGGTAGGTTACAGACAATAGTATTGATTCCATTATTCTGCTCTCTACCTGACTAACACCGACATCTATACAGCTCCTCACCTTTTGTCTCCGCAAAGCTGCCGTCACAAACATACAGAGCTGCAAATGACAGAAAAATGAAGAAGAGAGAAAAAGCTTCCTTACTTGTGCATCCACATGCCTGCTTACACACCACAGCTGACAGACAACACACACACACACACACACACACACACACATTGACACACAAACTCGTTTACCCTCAATGCTGCATTCATGGTCTCCAGTCGTCTCTCTTTGCTTTCATTGTACCTCAAAGTCTCTCCTCTTCCTTTCTCTCTCCTCTTCCTTTCTCAACCCTCCATCTCCCTCTTTTCCTATCACGTTTTTCAAGCCTCACGTCTCTAGTAGCCCAGTAAACCCCCCCCATACACACACGTACACACACACACACACACACACACACACACTCACACACACACACACACACACACACACACACACACACACACACACACACACACACACACACACACACTCCAGTCTGTGAGCTACGTGCATGCGTGTAAACGTGTGAGAGATGGAAAGAGAGTGAATAAGAGTGCAGTGAGTGCATGCGTGTGTGTTTATGTGTGTGTCAACGACAGAGTGTGTGTATATGTGTGTGTGTGTGTGTGTGTGAAAGAGAGGGAGGTGGGGGGTGGGTGGGTGGGTGGGTGGGGAGGGGGGTGGTGTGGTGGCAGAGAGGCTAGCAGAAAGAGGGGGATGGAGGGGGAGGGTCAGAATCTCTAATAGGATGAGAATAGAGAAAATATGAAGCCCAGGAGTCTCATGAACCTGAGAGCCTGACATTACTGCCTCCCCCTATGTGTACAGCAATCATACCATCATCAAATTGATTACAGGATTTATGGCGTTGGCTCTAACACAACTGTAAATTGCAGCTGGAGGGACATCAAACACACATCGTGGAAAGCTTCACCATTTACAAGAATGTGTCTTGATTACACAGCTTAACATCAGAGGTGGACAATGTGCAGTTAGCTGCTTGGGTACAACCCAGCTAATGCAAATGTTGCAGAAATGGAGGCTGTTTAATGCATACACAAACAAAGAAACTGCAACAGTTTTTGCATATTTAATGATGTGTTGTGTTTTTCAATCCTTTGATATTTTCATACATTTCATATTTTTGTGCGGTTGCCTAGTCACTTCACATGTCCAAAGGCAGTTTGACTCTAATATTTGTGCTACTCTCCAAGAGGACAGAGTTGCAGTTGTGTTTGTTGGATAACAGAATCATATGGCCCTGAGGGAAATTCAGAAATGAAAGTAAATCAAATTTAGAGCCACTGATTGGCTGTCTGTTGAGCGAGATGGAGCATAAACACTACACTTGATGTGTAAGCATCATTAATGGCCCTAAAGTGTTCTGACCATATTGTACAACAAAGAATATCACCGATATGTCACACATTTAGAGCAAATGAGGCTAAACTGACAAAGAAAATACATTGTTCTTGGCCAAAAGGAGTAAGCAATGACTGAGGGCTGTAATAACAATAACACCTCCCTGATGGCTAGATAGTTAAATCCATGATTAACAAAAAAAAAAAAAAAGTAAGTAAGTAAGCACATCGACATCTTGTAAAATTTAGAGAGAATTTTTAAAGCACCTCTCTCTGAAAAGCAAGAACGGACAAGCAGCACATGAGGAGAATTGTTTAAGACAAATTCATCTTCACCTTCATTCAAAAGGCTTTCAGTTGAGGCTCCTGTTTCGTAAATATGCAAAACGAGGATCCAACCTTTCAGAAATGTGGGTTACAATAAAAACACCACACTATATATAAATATATTCATAATACCTCATGAATATTCATGATGTATCCACATTGCCTATATGCTGTTCTATGTCACTTTAGCAGCAGGTATTCCAGACACATACTCTGTACGGCTGAATTTATTTCCTGCTTTGATCCTATTCTGTATAACTGTCTTATGCAGAGCTCCCATGCACTATAGGACTCTTCACATCCTCCTCTGTAGCTGCAATCGAACTGTAACTCCATGCCACCTAAATTTGCATAGAAACAACATGCTGAATGTGTTTACACTATCTGCTGTGATATGTGAACTGTCTGCTCTGCACTGTCCGTTTGCACTGATTGCGAGTTCCTGTGCAATATGTGCTCATGCAGCACATATATTCTATCCGATCCTACATTAATGTCAGTAAGACAAATTGCTGTATGTTTACTGCACGTAGATTGTGAGCGGATTATAGAGTGCAGGAGTCTCTGCCTTCTCTCTGTCTGCCCTCTTGCCAATAGACTACGTTAGAGCATAGCTTTCCAAGACAGCAGCAAGCTGGATGCCATTTTGGCTAAAAGACCAAGAAAAAGCAGCTCTCTCTGGCAAGACCAGTGTCCGAACCTGAATGACAAACGCAGAATGTCACAGACAGGTGTGTGTGTGTGTGTGTCGGTGTGTGTTTGGTTGGGTGTGTGTATATGTGTGTGTGCCTGCGGCTGCACACTGCAGTGCCACTGAGAGACAAAGCACTGGGAGTGCTCCACAGGGATGACATCATCAGTCTGGGATGATGTCTGCCTTGTCTGTCTCGGGATCGGGATGCTCTAGTTCACCGTCACATCCCGAGAGACTGGAGACAGCATCGTTTTTGGCAGCACGTTCATACTCATCACACATGTTTCTAGAACTTAGTGTATGTATGCAAAGGCAAAAAAGGGAAAAACCAGGCTTTAAGGAACCCATGATACTGCGAGAGGATGTGGTGTTGTACTCATGGTTCCAACCTTGAAAGACAATTTTCATAGCAACATACTTGCATGTGGATGAACATTTGTATAGGAATCTGCTCCCACATATGCAGAGTGTGCAGTATCTCTCAGGCTGGAAAATGAGCCAAGTATAACAGGTCACTGGTATAAACAATCTTTGGTGTATGAGAGGAGAGAATCAGGCAGGGCAGATACAGCCCTTCCTCCCACTACACTATCCTTGCCTTGCACACCTTGCAACTGTCAGACATTCAGCTGTCTCTTCTGGCAGGAGAGCTGCGTTGTGCAGTGGATGATAAAGAACACTACGACTGACAGTGCCGAATCAGCACAATTCCCCCTTCCAGGAGAGGAGGAGAGCTGGCTATAACGCACTGCAGATGGCTGCTGTCTCAACCACCAGTCTGACATACTGAGGGGATGGGAGGAGGGTGAGGTTGTGGGGTAATGAAACTGGATAAATTAGTGTGTGTTGGTGGATGCAGGGGAATGCACAAAGTGGTAACATGGAAGCCGTGCATGTGTAAAAGTTTAATGTCAGGCACACAAGGCTCCTAACACAGACAGGGTGGCCATGATTTCCATGGCAAGGCTTTGTAAAATGTGTGTGGATTATGTCATTTATATGTATTATATGTTGTGTGTTGTGTTATGAAACACAAAGGGACTGTATGAAAATTATTAGGGGGGGAGAGGTGCTTCCCATGTGACAATTTATTGTATAGAAAATAGACATAAGTCGTTTTTTCTGCTATATGCAGAGGAGCAGGGAGTGGTAGGATCTTTCTTGTACAATTTTCTTATGTTTACCATGAGAGGCTGGGGGGGAGGGTATTGCAGTTTTCCCGCAGTGAACACTAGAGTCCAACGAAAATATTAACAAAATAATAAAAAATAAAAATAATGTAATAAATTCATCCCCCATCCCCACACTAATAGTTTTGCATACAGTCCCTTATCCGGATTCGAAGTAGGTTGCTGGATAAAAATGGAGGTTTAGCGTCCTATCTTAAAGGTTTTTTTTTTCTGCCGCAGTATGGAGTCACTGATCGTGAGTATACCACCAACAACCTGTCAAGCAGTAGGTGGTCCTCCTGACAAACATGCCCAGTTGCTACAAATGCTGCTCATAAAATGACACACAAGCTGATGGGGAAGTTGGAAAAGCTTCATGAGGACTTTGCCCAAGGGGAGTGTGTCTGATTAGACCATGAGAGGATAAAAGGCGTAGCAGCTGAAAAAAAAAAAAAGAAAAAAAAGGGCAAGTCATGTCATTAACCACTAGGAGATCCTCTGGCGGAGTAACAACATACTTACCTCTCTGCTGGGGGTGCGTTAGACGTGGCAAGAAGTGACTCCGCAGGGAAAGCTAGAAGGTTGTACAGTTATCTCCGTGCTGTTTATTATGCGAAACCATACAACCAACTACCTCACACTGCAGAGCACAGACTGTAGAGCTGCTCTCCAGACAAGATCTTCCCCCAGCAGGACGTAGGTGTCATCATATATACTCTGTTCACCTGTCTGGCTTCTGTCTACCAGTCAGCCAGTGCTTCATTCCTCATTTCAATGTAGCTGTTAGTTAATACAGTCAAATAGTTAACGATTTACTCACTAAATAATTTAAAGAGTTTTGAGATTGAGACATACAGACTCAAAAGGGATTCATCCCTTTGATTTTCTCTGGTGTATGCGATGTTAAGGGATGATTTCACGCTGTTCTGTTTTTTCTATGGCTTTGGATTTGGGCAAAAAAAATTTGATTCTCTGACATAAACTATAGCATTCTCCCTTTGAGCTCAGTTGGTGGTGTATGTCAGTTTGTGCATGTGGTAACAGGAGATGAATAGGGCTTTGATCAATAGCAGGAGAAATAAGTCTGAATGATGGGTTTTGTCTGTAGAGATATGAGTCTGCAATTGTGATTGAATTGGGAGGGTTGATCCGCAGGAAATATACCGATTGCCACAACGGCTCTGATGCCAAAGGAATAGAAGTGCCCAGAGGCTGCAGTGGATGAGCTCAGGTATACAGGGCAGGTGCATATACATGTCTTTGCATTAAGAGCATCATCAGTTGGATGGTTCACTCAATCACACTCGTGGAGGAGAAAGGCGAGGCTGACACAAGCAAGTGTACTGTAAGGAGACAAAAGATGTCGATCTGAAGTTTGATAATGTTGGAACAGAGCTATGAAAATCCATTTCCACACATCTAGGCCACTCATGCAGGTGTGAGTACTACCGAGGTATAGTTTCCTGGGCCCATTCATGGTATTTCCATCTATTTCTTAGGAGCTGTTGCCCTCTACTGGTGGCTGTGCAAACTCCCCGGCTTCTCTCCTCATCTGTGCCCTTCTCATCTGTTCAGTTCAATGCCACAAGACTCTGAGAGAGAAGCAGCATTGACGGCTGCAAAATCACGGTTCATGAACAATCAGGGTTTGGCTGTTCTAGTATTGACATGGAATGTTAGAAAGTAAACAATCTCTTATCCCATCATGTCCTCACTCAGGAAAGCAATGACTAAAATTCATATCTTCATCTTCCCTCTTCAACATTTAAATAACACCAGCTATTATTTGTGTCCAACTTATTATGAAACCATAATATTTGGCTTTGCACTTTCAAACCTTTACACACTGCAGCATTTCATCCCAATCAGCTGTCTGATTCTACTACTTAATAGCTGACAGGTTTTAAATACCATCTGCCATAAAACTGTCGTCAACATCAAATCTGCTGACAGCTGTGATATCTAAATCTGGGTGACTTCTGCTCCACTGTCAAAATGGAATTTCCCTCACGTCAAACACGGTGTGAAAAAAATTACTATAGGACTAAAAAATGTTTTTTCAGATCCGTAGAGCCTCTCTGTAGAAGTCATAATGGTTGTGTGCCTCAGTACCACGTCTGCTGGCACAATGCTACATTCCAGCAGCCACAAGCCAGGAGTG
The DNA here is from genome assembly GCF_046630095.1 of Trachinotus anak. Classification (NCBI taxonomy): domain Eukaryota; kingdom Metazoa; phylum Chordata; class Actinopteri; order Carangiformes; family Carangidae; genus Trachinotus; species Trachinotus anak. Next base: position 15,890,758 of record NW_027273883.1, on the reverse strand, counting down.
TTACGTTACTCTGAGCACACATTCAGATGTAACTGGGGCAAGATGATACGGTGTGTATATGAAATTTAAAGAGTTTAAGCAGCACCTTATCAAAACAGAAAATGTATAACAAAACAAGATGATTTGAGAATTGCAACTATTTAAAAAATGTGAGGTTAAAACCATCTATTGAGTCGCAACATTGACAAAAAGAGAGAAATGTGTAGGAGCTCTGCATTCTCTGCATGAAAACACTGCTTTGGCATGTGGGCTTTGTGGAATCCATCTTTCAGCAAAGAAGAGTTACAATACAGAAAAGATCATCGACCGCACCTATCCTTCTGCAGACCTCATGTTGAAGTGTGCAGCTACGGATTAACAATGTCCAAGAGAATAGATAGACAAAGAGAAGAAGAAACTAGATCCCATCTTAAAAACCTTTAACTAATCGGGCAACAAGCTTGTGTCACTGTAAAAATGTAGCAAGGTGAATTTGTGTCCAATCTTCTCCTCTTTTTTTTTTTTTGTATGGTATGTGTTCAGAGTCCTAATCCTCGTCTTTCTTTCTGCTGCTCCGTTTTTCTCTCCTGTCCCGAAGTGCACCCCCTCCTCCCCCCATCTCCTCCCTCTCCTCACTCACTCAGCCTTTTCTCTGCTTCAGCCCTCATGGGTCCCCATTTCCCGCCTCTTACCCTTTTAACCACCCTCTGTCTTCATACCCCCCTTCTGCCCTCTTTATCCACACATGCTGACCGGCCTTCTTTCATACCCACAACCTCCTTTACTTTATACCCCACGTCTGCAATATTTTCACAGTCAAATCACGCAGAAATGCAGTGTAATTGTGCCAGTGTCAGCTATCCTTCTCTCTCCTTCTCTTGCTCACTCCACCCTTAAGCAGGCCTGTCTGAGTGTCTAAGCAGTGAGAGACTACTCCACTACGAAAAATGTCTGGGATGATTTATAAATGGGGCGGTCTCGCTTCTAAGTTCAAAATTCCTCTCATACATGATCATCATCTCCATACAGCAACATACACTGGGATATCACTTAATAGCTACACCAAGACAAGTTCACTTTCAAAGCAGAGATAGCAGGTGATGAAATAAACATGATGTAACTCTGGCGAAATGGAAACGTGGAAAATGCTCAGGTTGCCACCAGATTTTCACCCACCAAAGCTATGGAGCCAAGTTTTAATATCAAAAATGAATATATCACCTCTCCTACTCCCTCGCCTTGCAGCAATGCATGCAACAGCTCTGACTGAGGGCAACATCACAGTAATGTTGCAATGTTAGTAATGCTCTGATCTGCTGAAATATGCATGTGCTTACTCCCAGGTGAGAGCAATCCTCCATCCTACACTAATCTGCTTTGGTTGTCGCCAGCCTCATATACCAAGATGGCAAAATGAATGTTGCCATGGGAACCTTTTGCCTGGCAACTCCAACAGCCTGGCAACTAGCCAAACTGTTGCTATGGCACAACCGTCAATCTCCGTATGCTGGGATTGGTGTGTGTCTGGCCTTGCCCAGCTCCTCCCCCTCAAAGTTTCCAATCAGATGCATGATGGAAGAACATGTTTCTCAAGAAATGAAATACTTGGGTATTAAAGGGGGGGAGGTGTGGATGTGATGGTGGTGGGAGTGTGTGTTAAGAAAAAATCAGTTGGCCTATCAATTTGCCAAATAAGCAGCACAGAAGCAATGGCATCCCACTTTAAACATGGATGCATCATCTATGTTTAAAGTTCAGCATCAAAATCTCATTTTAGACAAGTCATAAATTATTTTCAAATCTAAAGCATCAGATCAGCTGGAGCATCACAGTGGCTTGATGATTATTTTCTATTTAGCTGACTGTGTGCTGGCATTATTGAATTGGATAAACATGGTTAATTACCCTCTGAGATAATTTCTTGCAAAATAATTCTAGGACAAATGATTTACTTTAGACAAAAAGCCTAAAGCTCCTTTTAGCTACAACAGCCTTTTAGTCAACAACTGTGCATGCATGTATCTTTAGATTTTACAGATTTAAGCTTTTTTTTAAAAATTTACTTCCAATTCAACTTGAATGTCTAACAAAAATTGAATATTTAGAATCCAAATTTATTTGTGTACACCAGTGAAACAAATTCAATATTTAGTGCAGTTGCATTCAGTATTTTTGTAAACACAGGGGAGCAGTGTGCCTGGGGTTGTTAGAAGATAAAAAGGAACTGTGTAAATTCATATCTGTGTCAAAGTGGAGATGGGTAAAACCTCACAGTTTACAGCGACAAAATGCTCATGACTGAAGCATTGAGGAACAGACATAGAGGTTCAAGCAATCATTTGGACATAGATTCAGATTAAAAATGAAAAATATGAGGGAGATATAAGGGATTTTCATTCGTTATACTGTGTGTATACTATGTGCATTTGCACTTGAACTTGAACCGCATTCTTGTGTTGAGATTCTGTCAGTGCAGGTTTACCTTTACAGTAATCCAAGAACATGCTGTGTGATTAATATCCTGAATGAGTAATCAGTATGTTGTGATGATAACTGGATAATTGGATAATTCAGATAAAGATAGATTCACATACTCTACAATTGTGTATCTGTTGACAGGTGTGTATCGTACATACAGTAAGTGCTTGAATGAACATAAGTATACACTATGTATGTGACAAGTAGATCCATTCAAATTGCTTTCAGTTTTTTACATTATTGTTTCAGCCACTGTTTCCCTTAAAATAACACTGAGAAGTAAAATGTAGAATAAAGAAATATTGGTACCTTGACATCACTCCCTTGTCAAAGTGTGGCAGGTGTTGTTCCTCAGACAAGCGGAGGCAAACTGAAACACACACACACACACACACACACACACACAGAGGTGGGTTAGAGGGAGACAAGCTGGCCTTGCGAATAAAAAGACTGTTGTTTAACCAAGAGGTCACAGGTTCAGTCTCTGCAACAGCTGAAGCGTCAATGGACAAGAAAAGACATAGACTTTCTCATGAGCTGCTCTGGAGAAGAGCTTCCGCTCGTAAATGCAACACACACAGTGGACACTCCATTGAAGTGTTTTGACACCAGCATTTAGTTATAAGGAAGTTGAAGAATCTAAGTAAAGTCTCCACGACAGGCAGAACAGGGAGCATCATTAAATACAAAAACTTAAAGAATCAAACGGCTACAGTCCAAATGACACTCTTCAACAATCAGTTATCATTACATAAAACAACAAGAGAGATGGATCACTGTCAAACATTTGTCATAACACTGACATTCAGAACAGAGGAACTAACAGTGCCAAAAGCTTTTCACACTGCAGAGTAAATTACTTTATAATTAGCCTCATTTAAAAAGCTGCACTCAACACTCAAATGCTTTGCTTTGCTTCTCAAGTTCTGCGATTAATAAATGTTTGGATATTTACAAAATTATCCCGACATGATCAGCATTGAGCTGACAGAGAAATTACTACGAGGAAATTACTGAGGATAACTCTATTATCATTTCACTGTTTCACGGCTTGGAGGTTTCAAGAAAGGACACAACTGGTGGCAACAGTGTTACATCAATTCAGTTTCATGCTTAATTTTCTGTGTGAGATTGTTTGGATAAACATTTGAAGGGGTTTAAATGTCGATATCTGAAAGCCATTTCAATGCACACATGCGTTCTGCAGTGTGGACAAAGTGATGCACCAGCTTGGAGCGCTAAGCCTCCTGCTCCGGTTTGATAAATATAACTTCAAAAGAAGCAGCCAAACAGCTTTAGCTGGCCGACTGCACAATGAGCATAATAACTCCCCACCCCCTGGGAGCTCCAGCCTAGTTCATTTACCCTTGCAGAGTGCTGCCATGTCTGTATGTGCACATGTGTCTTTGTTTCACTGCGAGCCTCTCAGAGGCTCCCCACCTTCTGCTCTGCACAAAGCGGATGTATAGAGGAACCTTTTGGACCTCATTTTTACAGAGGAAATGCATTGCCCCCTCCCTCTCCTCCTTCTATTTGCCCCTCACATGTAATGCCTGATTGACCACAGCACCCCTTAAAGAGGTCAAAGGGCAGACAAAACAGTCTGGTGTCATGGCAACCTGTGTGCCACCAACCAGAATAGTAAGGGGGGAAACAGGGGGGGTCAGATGAACTGTCAGTTAAACCGCTAAGGGTGCTGCCTCGTGTTTAGGTTAATGTATGTGCAGCTTACAAACAAGAACACGCATACATAATGCACCTGCACTATGAAAAGGACCTTTCTAATTTGCACTCCAGAATAATCAAGCCAAATGCCTCAGTGCATGGCAGTTAAGTGTAGTACCTATCGGAGTATCAGATGGCGTGCACGCTGCAGTGATGTGTGTTTGCTGTTGGAACATGTGCACACACTTGAGAGTGTGCTGTTTGTGTGCACAGGAGACACTCCTGCGTAAAAGGCTCTTTGTGACCGCTCGATGCAGTGGCAGTGTATACGTGATGGGGGAGGGGGGCTAACGCATAAATGGGAAGCAAATGCATTCAGATCAATACTAAGCTGAGAGAGGGCGAGTGGGGTTGAGAAGAGAGAGTGGAAGGTGGCGAGTAGAGAGGGAGGGGCCTTGGAGGGACTGATTAATCATTCCTGTATTGTTATTGACTTTCTGTTAAAGGGGGTGAGTCAGACTCTGAATTATGTGCATGTGCTTGTGTGTATATGTGTATATGTGTATGTGTGTGTGTGTCTATGTGTGTTGTACTGTACTCAATGAGAGCACAAAGTCATCAGTTACAGACCCAGACTTCCCATAGGTTTGGCACTGTGGCTGCTTTAGTCGTGCTCTGACTACTTTTTTCATTCCTAGCTTGTGGTTACAACTTTCAGGCAGTTAGTTTGCATATTCAGCACAATAACCGTGAAGGACTTAATTATTCATGTTTTGCAAAAAGAGCTAATATGCCGTTCCATTTTTGAAAAGAAACAGGGAAACGAAGGAGGCGAACAGGAAATCCCCTGTGAGGAGTTAATGAGGAGCTGACGACCGAACAGACACAACAGAGAGGGAGGGAGAGAAGGAGGGAGGGAGGGGGACTGCTGGAGGTGGAGGAGGGGAAACTCTGCCCTGACATCTGACCCTCCGGCTGTGACCTTGTTTATTGTCTGAAAGGGCAGACAGTGGACACACCTGAGCACACGTCTCCTGCAAGCACATTCACATATATTCAAAGATACCTTGCAGTTAGTTGCTTTGAAACAAACCGCCAGGAACGCCCTGTCTAAAGCAAAGCAAAAAAAACCTAATTAAATAAATAATACTAGGATAATTAGTTTATAGTTATAACAACATGACACTAACTTCAGACATTGCCAAAGGCAGTGTTTTCCTCTAATTACGACCCTTTTAAAAACAGCAACTTATCAGATGACTTATTGAGGACTTGTCAGAGGACAGCGGGCCGAGCCAGCTGAATGAAAACCCCATTCAGTGTTACCTTGAACTTGAACAATGAGTCTGGTGTTTGTGCTGGGGCCACTTCCTGACCTTTCCATCCCCCTGTGGAAGCAACCAACCGCAGCCTCTCCTTTCATCTTACAGATGTGACCCTGACAACCCACGCTGACCAGAGAACAGCCGGCAAATGGCAAGTTTTACTTCCACTACCGACTTCTGCACTTTTGTTTGCAATGATAGTTTATATGCTGATGTGTAATGCTTGCTATGTGGAGCGTCAGTTCACTACGAACTACTAGGTACTCGCCATCTGACTAATTTTCATTGCTTAGGAGCAGTTGAGGTTCATTGTCTTATGATTCACTGAGCAGACAGATAATCAACACAAATGGTTCCACCTCCTCCTACCCTTCACCTTCCTTTTTTTTCAATCCTCCCATTGCTCCAGCATCAAACCCTTTCTCCCTCTCTCAGGCGCTTTCTCTCTAGCTGTTTTCACCCACTTGTCTCTACCTCTCCGACGGCCTGTTTCTTTACACCTTCATCTTTCTTTTCCCCTTTTTCTTCACACTGTACCCGCATCTCCTCCTCGCTGTCTGGCACCAGGGAGCTGGCACACTTGAGGGTGTCGGTGTGTGACGTGGGCTGCTGACACCTCCGACGCCAATGCTGAGCATGTGTATCACTGCGAAGCATAATGGAGATCCTTGTGAATGCTATCAATATGTTGCCAGAGGAGACGTAGTGACACTTTAAACCACTTGATTTTTTAAACTTCGGTAATTTTTCGGGCCACAGCTTACGATAATTTTTTTCATTTTCTATTCAGTTAATCCACTATTTTTCCAAATAACCAATAAGTGTTCAAGCTATAAAATGTCAAAAAATGTAAAAAAAAAAAAATTCCATCATCAGTTCCCAAAGTATTGTTAAATTACTAATATAAAAAATAAAACCTAAAAAATGGCAACGATATAACAGAGAAAAAGAGCTAAATCTCAGCTGAAACCAGCTAATATAAATATAATCGATATTTTTATTGATAAAAAAAAATGCAAGAAAAGCATAGCATTCTCACTTCTGCACAGTAAATATGAAGCTAGCTTAGCTTGGTACCCCTAAAGCTAACTAGGTAACATAATGTCATTTTTCAAATGGATTAAACAAAAGATAAAACATGTTCAATAGTGATCTGTACAGGTGCTGTTACTTTTAAAGAGAGCCAGGTTAACTGTTCCCCCCTGGTTCCAGTCTTTGTGCTACACTAGGCTAACTACCTATCCAGTAGACTACTACAGCTATGAGAGTGCTATCGAACCACTCAGCTTGCTGGCTTGGAAAAAAAGCAAATTTGTATATTTTGTAAATGTTAAACTATCTCCTTTAAGACTTGCTGTTTTATCTTTAATTCAGGTGTTAATTTATCTTAAACTAAACAATGAGTAAAATTTCGCATATAAATCTTGATGAAGATGACTTCAAGAAGATGGGTTTCTGTGTCTGTGTTTCTCATTGTTGGCTCATGACATCGAAAAGCCCATTCCTCAGGAACCTACTCCATAAATCATACATGACTGACGTACTGGAGAGGACACGAGGCCAGCAGGAGAGAGCGCTGTGCTAGAATTATCACACTCACATGCATTTTCCTTATCGCTTGCTTTTTACCCCACCCCCAACTCCTAAGGCTCTTAAGATGTCTGTGAGACATCTAAAGAGCCTGAGAGGAGAGAGGAGATGATGAGGATCAAAACTTGAGACAGAACACAGAAGAAAAAGACATGCATCAAGAATGAGACAGGCGTAGGAACGTGGTGATAAAGACGGAGATCAAACATGAGACAGAGTGGTGGAGGGAGACAGAAGAAACAGACATGGGGGAAGAGGGGCAAAGAGAGGATTGAGATAGTTGGCGAGGTAGGAGGCAACACTGTGACCTACTAATGCAGAACTGAGGAATTCTCATTGCTGACTCCAAACACATTCCTACAGCCTGCAAATATTAACCCCCACCTCACCACCTCTGCCTCCATCTGAATGCACAAGGCAGCCACCTGGCCCTTCCATGAGGAAGCTATTCATTGATATCAGCTCAGTCGCTGGAATAGAGTCTAACACTGTAGCTGGAGAGAGAAATAACACAAAAAACTCATTAATGTACCCGGTAAGGTGCAGCTACTCTGGTCATAACCAAATGACAATAAGTGTAATTTGTACCAGAAATGATTTAACATCATGTCGGCAAACTTCATCACCTCAGTCATCACGCACTGGCCACTTCTTAATGCTTTGGAATACCAGAGAGAATACAACAGCAAAATAATGTGAATGAAGATTTCTGAATGATCTGCTTTCTTGTTCTTGTTCAGAAAAAACGGTTGAGATTTACCCCCTGTTCATCATTTGGAGATTGTAAGGAGAGTCTCACACCCACATGAATCAAAATTTCATGATAGCAAAAAGTGAGAATTTATGGGTTTTGGGTGGGAGGGTGTATGTTCTCTCTTGCAACCTCACTTTGGGATTTAGGCTGATCAGATGCAGATATTTACATAAAAAAAACTTACCCACTGAAATAATTTAAAAGTATTTGATCTGAGAAATCTAACAACATTAATATTTACTTCAGTTTAAAAAGGTGTGACATTGAAGTCAATTAAAAAGAAACAACACAAACAAAAAAAAAAACATTTATCTTTTTAATCGTATTGTTCAAGTTTTAGCCCAATTAAAGGATAGCTTTTCTTGAAATTGATATATTATTTTTTACATTACTTTTATTTATTTATTCATTTGTCTTTAAATAACAGTATTTAGTCACCGGGTAGACAGTTAACGTAGGAAAAGAGAGGAGGACGCCATGCACAAAGATTCTTGACCAGATTAGAAACATTGCAGGGACATTGCAGTTTATGTGGTCTTTGACACTGTATGCCCTGACACAACAATTTTGAGGCCAACACTGACATCAAAAGTTGAAATTTTAGAGAAAATATCAGTTGATAGTCATCTTTTACATAAGCACAAATCATAAAGAAACTAATTTTATAAGATTCACTTTTTAATTAAAAAAAATATATATTATGAAGATATGTACTGTACTGATCGAGACATTTAACAATTGTAAAAAAGAATTGTCAGTGTTGGTGGACAAATTACTGTATGTGATGGTGACACTGTATATAAACTAGCTCAAACATATCTGTGGCATTTCTGTGTTGCAATTTCACAGACAAAATGCAAAATGGCTTTCATGTACACTGATACCAATATATCTCTGTCATATGCTAATATTAGCTCTACTGCACATAATCTCTTCTTTGATCTGTTGTCAGTATAAAGTGTATACTGAATATGAGTATATACTGTATATGGATGTGAGCAAGCTCAGATGTGTGAAATAAAAATTAGACTAAAAAAACAAAAAGTACTTAAGTAAAAGTTATACAAGTAAGTTATATAATACCCCACTGTTAACATACTCTGCAACAATTAAGTCCTACATTCAAACTTTTTCTAGTATTAGCAACAAAATATCACTTAAGTATCAAAAGTAAAATAACTTGTTATGTAAAATGGGCCTTTTCTGAGTGTTATGTTATGATATATATCATAATACTGGATTATTGTTCTTATTCTTTCTGCATTAATAATTAAAATCTACCTCAACAGAGACAAAAAGCATCCACAGTAATCTCATACCATATTAACAACATGGGCCAGCAACCCAATATAAGAAAAGACATGCACCTCCTGCAACTGGAACGAAACACAACAACTTCACATCAGCCAGAAACTGAAACTGGTAAAACTTTGTGCAACACAGAGAAACATTATTAGCGCTCTGCTTATAAAGTAGGAAAGCCCTGTGGGTATCCAGATGGAGCTCTCTCAGTTCCAGCCTCATTTCAGCCCCATGTCCTAGAGAAGGCAGACAAACATTGATGCAACTGGAGCACTGAGTCCAGGGGGAATAACTCTCACTCAGACCGTGAGAGCGCGTTAGTACATCCACAGCAGTCACATGGTGCAGTACTTTCTCTCCATGCCGGACCCTGCCGCCTGTTGTGTGTGGCCCTTTTTCCGTCTCTTTCACACCAGAACTACATAATTGATGGTGAAGGTTATGTTTTATAAAGTGCAGCACATTAACAGCTGCCTCTGCACAGTGAAGTTTAGATGTGCTGGGATCAGTAAGTGGTGGCCTAACACTGAAGAGGTTTTAAATAACTGATACATTCATAGTCAGTACAATAAGTCAGGGTAATCCATTATTTCTGCCAAGGTATTCAGAAGCAGTGCTATGGAGATGCAGTGAATGCCTCATATGCTTTAAGCGTTATGGTAAAAGAGGTTGCCTTTATGTCACAACAGATATCAATAGGCTTTATTCACTAAAGCTTTCTTATACACTGTTTTCAGTTTGTTTGTAAAAATGAATTGCGAAACATTTAATTGACTAAATTAAGTAAATGTCTAAATGAATCTATTAGCAGCAGTTATAAAACAATATAGAAAACAGAGGATGTAGCCATTGGAAGTAGCTAATAAAGCTTATAGCAAGAAAAACCACCAAAAAAAAACCCAACAAAAAACTGTATGTATTACGGCCAAAGGACACAGACAGACATATCTGGAATGGCAGTACTAGATGAATGTGGTGAACACATAACTATATGCTACACTTACAGTTGTGCAGGTTGAAGTGCCACATCGAGCTCCCAGTGCTGGGTAACATCGCACCAACTCCACACATCAAAGTCAATAATGCTGTGTAATCATCCAAATCACTTCAGTGACATGTTGTAAGTTTGTAAGTCGAGTAGAACTGAAATGATTAATTTGGATCAATTAATCAATCATCAGAATCTCGGGAAAATTGTGGTTATGGCAGTTTTTACGATGTTGTGACGTTTTAATTGATCAATTACAAAAATAACTGGCAGAATCACTGATAATGAAAATAGCCCACTGAATATTACCTACAGGTACAATGTCATCTGTTCTATGAAAATAAAACTTTAATATTTTGGTATTAAAATACTTCACGTTTCATTCACTTGTCATCTTATGAGTCAAACTTCCCACAGCTGATGAAAAGGATTGAAAAGTAGGATTTGTTTTGGTTATGAGTCGTCTAGACCATGTGATAATTTGGTTTTTACCCATCAAGTTTGGTGGTAATACAAAAGCTTTTGGTCTTTTCATAAACCGCTGACCAAGGTCTGAAAATACACTCATGTAAATTACTGAATACAGAAATTAAAAACCGATAAAATCAAGTGTCTAATATTGAGTTTCCCCCCAAACATTAGAACATTCCCTCACTTGGTTTTCTTGAGGTTATTTAGTATATTTTTAGCTTCCTTTGAGAATGCAGAAGGGTTAATAGTCAAAATTAATAAACGGTTTAAGGTGTTTACTGAACTTATCAAAGTGACTTCACTGCCCAATTACATATTCTTACTTTATGACGCCATGGTCAGCATCCACAAGTTAAAATCAAATTGTGCAAATCAGTACGGCACAGTGACCATCTGAGCATGCTCTCTATTTGACCATTGGTGTTATCATAAACATCTGGAATAAAATGTAACAACCTACTTTATTTTTATATGTGTTCAGTTTAATCATCTTAACTCATCCCCCACCGTATATCTGTGTTTAATTGTGCTCCTCTACTAGCCGGTCTCTGCTACACCCAGTCTATGGGCACCAACCAGCCATCAAGGTCGGCAGTCCAGCTGACTTTGGTTCCTCTGGTTAAACCTGCATTCAGACTGTTTCTATCAACGCCATCAAGACTACCATCATCCCTGCAGTCACCCTGTGAGCCACTGATCAGGAAAACCTTATATCTTCCCTCTGCCAAATGGCGCACCCTGGCCTGCAGACTACTGGGGTATTTTTGAGGTTGTTTGCCTGCAGTCAGGGGTACAGGGACTGAGAGCTTGTGTCGGGTCTCCATGGAGATGGACAAGCTTTTTAAGGTCATGGCTAGGATGAGGATATATCACAGGCCCTCGAGCGCACATGCGGGGGACGACACTAACTTGTCGATATTAAACAATGGAGGCACAGGACAGCGAGGATGAGCTGAGGGCGGCATGGGCACAAAGCTTAAAAGGTATTCGGAGAAGGAAGTTAGGTGTTAGTGGACGCTGAGAGACATACAGATATGAGGCTTGGTCATGTGCAGCGTAACAGGGACACACACTGAGACCGCAAACAAACAGTAAGGGGAAGAAGAGGGTGGGACGTGTCAATTCCAGAGCAGGGAGGATGATGGCCAAATAATTCAAATACTTTGTGTCATTTTTTTTAACAGTTTCATATCAACTGAAACTGAACCAAAACTAGGCCAAAGGATTCACTTAATAAGCGCATACTCCAACACTGTGCGCAAAAAGATTTACAAAGACAGTGATTGACGCAGACTAATGGCACAAAAGTGAGTGCCCCGACCCCGTCCTTCCTTCCTCTTCATCCTGACAACTGGGCCCCAAAAGCAGCCTTAGCCTTTGACTAACACTGAGCTTGATTTCAGGCAAGAGCTCGTTCAGCAAACATACATATTCTGTCTGGCAAATACAGGAGATAAAAGGCATGGCTGGATTATGGGAGAAGCGTGGAGACAGGGGAAATGTTCCAGTGGGAGTGGGAGGAAGGAAAATCACTTTAGGTACACAAACCAACAGAAACCAAACCAGAGCTGAGAACAGAAATCAAGACAGCAAAAACAATAAAGGACAGATGAAATGTGCGTACATGATTACTTTTCTTTCGAAATAACAGTTCTAGAGGGAAATAACAAAATACAAGAGAATTCCAGGTTATGTTGCATAAGTCTGCCTCTTTTTTTTTTACCTTCTCCCGCGTTTCTTTCCAACTTGATTCCTTCTCTCTGTCCCCTCTTCCTCACTCTCGAGTTAGTGCTTTCCCTCTTGACTTGCAGCCTTGCATCTCTGTTTCACTCCAGCCTCGTCACATTTTATTCGCTGTTCCCTCATCTCCCCTTCCTCAGACACGGCTTCTCTTTTCCTCACCCCTCAACGCTCAGGACTTTGAAAGGAAACATGCCTTATGGACAAAGGAAATCAGCACCGTGAGGAAAAGTACCGGAGGGAAAGGAGAGCAGATAAAGTCACAAGCAGTAAAGTGAGAAGCAGGAGGGGCTGCTGTTGCTGCTGCTGCTGCTGCTGCTGCTGCTGTTGCTCAGTTTGTGGCTGGGATAGCATGTGCCAGAGCTGCGTAGAACCGGTTCCACCGTACGCCGTACCGAGAGGAGAAGTGCACAAAAGTCTGAGTGGTGCAGAGAGAGCTGAGAAAACGGAGAATGCATAAGAAGGAGGGAGAAGGCATCAGTCATTGTGTGTGTATCTGTGTGTGTGTGTGTGTGTGTGTGTGTGTGTGTGTGTGTGTGTGTGTGTGTATGCGCATGCATGCAGGGCAGGAATGAAGGAGAGGAGAGAGGGAGGGACAGAGATTGAAATAAAGGAAGGTGGGAGGGAAAAGGAGGAGTAGACGTGGAGAGAGGAAAAGGGGAGGAGACATTTTTTCTGCGTTTTCCTGTTCACAATTTTTTTTAACCCCCCCCCCCTTCCTTTTTTTGTGAAATGATCCCTGTACTGTCTCTATGTACACAGCCGCCTTGTCAGTAGGTCATTATTCTACCTTTCCACGACTGTTTTCCTCTTGTCATATTCCTCCTTTGTTGAAGACAGCTGTGTCTTTAAGCCTGTGCACTTGAACTGAGAGAGTGCTATTCTTTCTCGATGTACTTCCCCTCCGTTGGCCCCCCAGCACACAGGAAAGAGACACAGCTTGCAGGAGAGAGAGAGAGAGAGAAAGAGAGAGAGAGAGAGAGAGAGAGAGAGAGAGCAGGACAGAGGGGCAAAAAGGGGCAGAGAAAGAAATGCAGATGGGGGAGGGGAAAGGTTTGTAAATGGTGGTTCAAGGCTATGGGGGACTTGGAAATCAGTTCAAGAAATATATGAGATGTACAACATACAAACACAAAAGTAATATCTTAATCAGAGCGCAAGTTTTCTTATAATTTTCGAGGTATGAATCTACATTAAAAAGAATGCTTAACGGTATAAAGTATGCCCATGTGTTTATAACATCATGAAAGCATACAATCGAGAAAGTACAAGGTTAAGGTCAGACCATTAAACAGAGCCTCACATATCTGCTCAGAATCTCCATGGCAACTGCTGACATACAGGTGAAATGTTTCATAATAAGCCAACTTGTTTGTGTTGTGTTGTCATAAAATGAACTATGATACCAGCTTATGCTTTTATGTATTTGTCCTTTTTTTAAAAAAAAAAAAAGTAAGAGAGTGGGCAGTGCACTCACCTTGACTGATTTCATTGTTGAGACAGCAGAGGGGGAAACAGAGGGCAGTCAGGAGCTCTGGCAGGATTCGATCGTAGGCCAGCGGGGGCACATGGTAAACTGAACCACCCAACGCCTCTCACAGCACAGACTTGCATATGTTTAATTCTTCCACATTATACAAGTAGTCCCTGAACATTTATGCAGTGGACAGTAGGGTCATAAATACATCTTACATCAAAGTTTCATGTAAATGGAAGTTATTTTATAACATTTATGTAAGAGATCAAACAAAACAAGAGAGAATAAGGGAATATAGAGGAAATAATATCAACAGGCTTTTGTTCAAACTTGTGCCTCCATAAAGTTATAGATATCACTTCAATGGAAAATAGGCCCATAATTTTAGTTTTCTGAAAAGAACTATATAATTTGGTACTAACTATAGAGAAAATAGCGATGTTTAATAAAATTATTTCATTAAGTTAGCATAGCATGTCCTAGACATGTTTCTACAGATAAGCATATAAACATGGGCAATAAAGTTTCAAATAATAAATGATTATTGAATTAATATTTACTTGGGTTTAAGTTGAGCTTTTGTGTCAAGGAAATTCCTTATTTCCCTAAAAATATTATCATTACATTATTATTTCCAGGAAACTTAATAGCAAATTACTGGTAAATTACAGACCTGGAAAAACAACATGTTACCAAGTTATACAAAGAGAAAACAAGATATTGCTGGTAAATCCTAGAGTTTTCCAGCTCATTCCTCACTCTGCCAGCTGGGTTTCACATTTAAGTTTGACATCATCAGAAGTGAGATGGGAGGAAATTTGGGGAATTCAAGGGAGTGGATCACTTGAGAAGTCATGAGCCCGAAGTTGTTGAATCGATATATATTCTACAATTATTGCTATATTTATTACTTTTACTGTGTTTTATCCCTTTTAGTGTTGTATTGTTTATCCCTAATGCACTTAGAAGATGGTTAGCACTGTAATGTATGCTGTGTTTAGACTGCATTTGTCCAAACCAAGGGGAGGAGCTGAAATATAGGCCATTAAAAAGTCACCAACCAAATTAAGTCTGGTGAGAAATAGCTTTCCTGCTGATTTAATCCTGTCTAAGGCTTGGATCAACAAAATTTAAGGTTGGATGTAAGGCTTTCTTATCTACAAAGAAAACATAAATATGTCAACATCACATGCATATACAGCACTTGAACCCTAACACTTAGGGGGCGTGTGCAAACCTGACGCCAGTCTGGGAGACTTTTTCCTCAAAAATATTGGAACTATTTACTGTATATTTAAGAAGTTGTTGAAAAAACTTAGTGGGTTAAAGTGTTTACTTGGGATTTGTTGATTAGATATATCAATTGTGTTAATTAATGCAATATTTTTTTTTTTAATTTCGAATCAGGTTTTCACGGGTGTTATGTGTTTATGTATGAGCTATGAGGAGTTCAACCAAGTAATGATGTTTTGGTCTTGAAAAGGTATAACTCTCCAGTCTCATAAAACAGAACAATCTCACAGCAAAGAATTGTCCCAACCATAATTATGGTTTCATTTTTTCATTTGAGCAGCTATAATCAAAGTTTTTACATTATCAATGGATCAAATGACTGATTGTATGTGAAAGGTGTTGTTCATAGATAAGAAAGATCATCTGACTCAGCAGTTCCCCTCAGCTGTTTTACATTGTCTTTCAGGTTCCTGTTTTGTTTTTTTTAAGCTGCTGTTTCCAGAGATAAAACTATAAAAACCCATTTTACTCTAAGTGCTCAGCACCAAACAGCAGGCAAATAACGTTAGCGACTAGCTAGTGAATTCAGACATTAAAGAACTAGATATTTCCCTGAAAAGTTGAGACCAAAAGCAAAGATCAAGGAGAGTGAATATTGGACTTACATTAATCAGGTGGTCAGAAACATTGCTACAAATGAAGGATAAGGTTGCTCCTTCTTTGTTGGAGGTATAAATAAGCAACTGTTTGCTAACAAGTTTGCCATAACAACTTAAAAATTCAATGTTGTGTTTACAGCTTGTTTCCGTTGCCCCCAAGTGGCCAAAAAGTTGTTAATGCAGGTTTAAGGTATTCTTGTATCCTCCATGTTGGTCTAAAAGCTGATTTTTTTTTTCAAATGTTGTTTTTCAAGGTCAGGGGTTAAGGTTCCTTCTCAAACATGACTTTAAGGAGAAGAAAAAGCTTTTTTCTCATTATATCTTTTCTCATGAACCATCTCATGATCACTCAGATTTTTCTTGTGACCACTTTGAGGCTTCAGACCCCCCCTGCAGAGAACCACTGTCGTAATGTAGCTCATGCAGCAGGTGGAGGCCCGATTTATCCTCTGAAATAGAGCATTAAAATAGGTCTTAGTTTTTGCTTTTTGAAGAGCTAACCAGACAGATAACTGTGATTACACTGATCTTAATATGCCTTAAAAAGATACAGAAAAAAGGTGCAACATGTTCATAAAAAGCTTCTTGTTGGTGTGAGGCACCAAACTGAGCAAAGCCAACTTTTTCAATCTGAAAAGAGGGCATTGGTCTAATGCATTGCAAATATAAATAGGTATCGACCCACTGAGAGGTGGAGAGGAAGAGGAGGGAGGTGGGGTGGGTGGATGATAAAGGTCAAGGGAGGTGTGTGCTGCATTCGCTCATACCTTTTGTTAAAGAGTCAAATATACCTTCCATACTTAAGCGCATTACTGGGCACCAGAGAGGAGGGAGAGGGACTGGATGCCACAAGAAACACTTCTCTCTCTAAATGCAGACAAACTATTCCCCCAGCCCAAGGACAATCATTACCTGAGGGGAAAGATGCAGCGTGTGTGTTAGGGGAAGAGATGCTTATACTGGCGCTGATCTTGAAAGGGCCTGGCCGATCGATCACATTAAGCTCCCTGCGAAAGAGAAAAATCAATATGTTTTTAAAGGCGTAGCAGGCTACTTGTGGTGTATGCGCGTGGGCTTCATTGATACCACCAGACGCATTCAGAGAGTGCCTGTGCCTGAAAAAGAATGATCACATTTCGAGGTCAAGTGGTTTCATTTCCAATACTTATCTACAAAATCATGACACTTGTGAGAAAAGATGTACACGAAAAGTGTGTGTGTGTGTGTGTGTGTGTGTGTGTGTGTGTGTGTGTGTGTGTGTGAGTGTGTGTGTGTTTGTATGAAGTATCCCAGTCTGGGCTCCCATTATTGCAGCAGAATACTGGCCAGTGTTTGAGGAGCACAAATGACACACTGACAAGGAAAATCAATAGTTTTCAGATGGAGAAAGTTGTGCAGACGCTGTATGGGTCTGACAAGCAACATCAGGATTAAAAAGAAAGAAAGTACAACCTGTGACTCTTTGAGAAAATTAATTGCTTGTTTAAAGACACTGTAATGCAGTCAGTCTTAAAGTTAACAACAGGACCCAACAGAGGTTCAGCTCCCAGAGCTGGAGTGGGAAGGAGGTCAACAAGAGTGAGACAGAGAGACAGAGAGGAAACAAAGACAGAGAAGGCAATTTAATTTCCATCAGTTGCCAAAGCAATGCTAATCAATACAGAAGACACCCACTCTTCAACACTTTCTACTTCTCTCATCGCATCCTCCTCATGTCTCTCTATATCTATCTATTTCTATCTCTCTCTTACACACTCACAGCAATAATTTACTCTTGAGTTGGCATCTGGGGCAGGGGAGTGTGGTCCAGTAGAGGAAGGAGTGAAGAAAAATCCACACAGATTTGACACACTGTCCTCAACCTACCTGCACTGACACACACGGCTGATGAGAGAGGGAAAGAAGGAGAAATGAAAATCCAAATGGACAAAGAAAGAAAAGAAGGGATTAATGAGTGAATGAGTCACAAGACAGAAAGGAAGGAATGGCATACAGGTGTGCAGAGAAGAGAGGGAGAACATACAATAGAAAAAATGAGAGAAGTGTGATCATTTATGACTTATAGTAATAATGAAATAATGGAGAGAAATAATAATTTGATGACTTCATTAATCATTAAATACTGTCTTTATTTCTCTTTATGTGATAACTGTATTTGCAACACTGGCCTACAAATACACATAATTTCAAACTGAATTAATGCCTGATGAGGGTATTTGACTAAAAATGACAAAAATTATGTAAATGCGGGAATGATGGTCTATTAAGGTGCAAAGGGTTTATTGTACCTGATAAATCCTGGGACAAAGGATGATGAGGAGAAGTGATACATGATCATGGAGCAATGAAGATAGAGGAAGGAAAGCAGTGGAGTTTCTAATGTGGTTGACTTTGTGTTTTACATTTTTCACTGGATGAAAATTGAAAAAAGAAACCAGCCTGCTCTCTAGTGGTTACAAAGGGAAACAAATACCGTCTGGTCTGGTGTAAAATGCAAGACACTGATCAGTAACAAAAAAAAAAACCAAAAAAAACCTGTGGTGCATATACTTAAGCACTGTACTTAAGTACAGTTTTGAACTTTAATATTTCCACATTATGACACTTTTTCTCTTCATTTAATAGGAAAACATATATTTTACTTTTTACTTCAACACATTTATTTCACAGTTATACTTATTCTGCAAATTCAGACTGTATAGACAAAATTTTGATTGGCCTATAAAATAGGATGTATTGTTGTTCTGTATTAAATGCTGCTTACACACAAGCATGTTAGCAATAGACACTATACTGTGTATATATATATATATATATATATATGTTTGTGTGTGTGTGTGTGTGTGTGTGTGTGTGTGTGTGTGAACTAAACAACTAAGGTAAACATGTAAATTTCATAGCAAATAGTTTTTCAGGAACTAATAAATTAATGTCCAGCTTTCCTGTAGCAATGGAAGTAAATGAAGCCTTGGAAGCTCTTGCAAACAATTCCTACAGGTGCTCCAATTTGTGTTGATGACTTAAAGTTTAAGTTTAAGTTTACCAGCTCCACAGGGTTTAAGACTTAAACCCTGTGGAGCTGGTTTTGTATGAATTGGACAGAAGATGAAAGCAAAGCAACCTGTGAGTGCAATGTACAGGACATGTACAGAGCATTCAGAAAGTGTTCAGAGCCCTTACATTTTTTCACATTTTGTTATGTTGCAGTCTTAGGCCAAAATTGTTTAAATTCAAGTTTCCCCTCATTGCTATACATTCAGTACACTATAATGACAAGTGAAGACAGAATTCTAGAAATTTTTGCAAATTCATTAAAAAGGAAAAACTGAAATATGATATTGACATAAGTATTCAGACCCTTTGCTATGACACTAGAAATTTCTCCCGTTCTCTTGATCGTCTTTGAAATGTTTCTACACCTTGACTGGAGTACACATGTGGTAAATTCAGCTGATTGGACATGATTTAGAAAGGCATACACATATACTGGTCTCACATCTGACAATACACATAAAAGCAAAAATCAAGCCACATGGTGAAAGGAACTGCCTGCAGAGCTCTGAGACAGGACTGTGTCAAGGGACAGATCTGGTGAAGGATACAAAAAAAAATAAATAAATAAATTTCCTGCAAGGAAGGCTGCCAAGACCACCTCCATAATTCTTAAATTGAGGAAGTGTGGAACAATCAGGACTCTACCTAAAGCTGGCCTGAACAATCATGGGAGACGGGCCTTGGTAAGAGAGGTGACCAAGAACCTGATGGTCACTCTGAGTGAGCTAAAGAGATCCTGTATGGAGATGGGAGAAACTTCTAGTAGGACCACCAATTCAAAGTGTCACGTCTGGATTCCACCAGCTAGACACTTAAAACTGAGGCCAAAGAGTTCAGTCTTGGTTTCATCAGACCAGAGAATCTTGTTTCTCAAAGTCTGAGAGTCCTTTAGGTGCACTAAGGAGAGGCCTGCTCTCTGCTTCCAGAAGTTTCTCCCATCTCCTCAACAAAATGTGAAAAAATTAAAGGCGTCTGAAGAGAGAGAGAGAGAGAGAGAGAGATACACTCTTTTACATCACTATCTTGTTAATCTGATAATATGATCCCAGTCTGTGTAAATTAAAGCTGCAGTCTGTAGGCAGCTGGAGTAGGTCAGTTTTTATAGATGCTTTATTGAACATACTGACTCACAGCTTATTATGTCTGGAGCTCCATGGTCAAAAGTGCACTGAGTGTGCAGTTCTTTGAAAAGCTGCTCAGATAAACACAATCGCCATTTAGGCTAAATAGTGACAATTATGTGCAAAAAAAAAAAAAAAAAAAAAAAGAACTGCACTGATCCAAAAACACATTAAAGACATTATAGGAAAATTGTTAAACAGCAGTAATCATTCACTGTTCCAGCACAATTAAAGTGTTCACACATTTTAAACTGGAAAACAACATAACAAGCCACCTATGGGAGCAAGGAAAACCAGCGGTAGGAAGTAACTATATATATTTACTCAAGAAAAATACTTAGGTACAGATTTGAGGTACTTGAACTTTACTTTAGACTAAAGCTCTAATATGTTTTAGAGATAAATATTGTACTTTTTCCTCCACTGCATTCCTCTGTTAGTTATATATCATACATACAATATACATCTTACAAAATATAATACATAGTTACAAAATAAATTACCAATCAGTATAGAAAGTTACTATGTTAAAAATGCATTGATAATTATAATTTCATAAAGTAATAATGCTGCATAATAACTACTTTTACTTTAAGTACATATTGCTCATAAGTAAAAGTTTAGTAAAAGTGTCTGACTAATATGGAGTACTGACACTGCTGTGGAAAATGACTCAAAACTACAGTATAATAAGATACTCAGATATTGTGCTTTAATAGAGTGTTGAGGTATGTGTACTTGCTTATATACAATTGTTTTGTCCTTCCTTTGACTTGTACTTGTAATGGAGTATTTCAACATGGTAGCATAAATGATGCTGTTGCTTTTAAGACTTCAATGCCTTTTTGCTGATAAGACAACTTTTTAGTTGTATGTAAAGTTTTTAATGCAATACTTTTTGTAAATTATAAATAATAAGTAGACCCAAATAACGTATTGACAATTCATTAAGGAATTGGTTGACAGTTCTTCAAGGACTTGGGTACAGAATATAAAACTATGATAAAAGGTGCCTTGTTAGGAAGTGCAACCACAGTAAAGTCACCATAATCCCACTGTTATCCGCCACACACACTCAGCCCTTTGACAACAATAGGTCATTATGGAGTCACAGTAAGGGACAAAAACGAGTATTACACCAAATGTCATCAGAGGACAGTGAAATTACTGTCGCGGTTAGCAGGGACGAACAAACCTACACTAAACGAAACAGAGTGAAATCCCCCCCCCCACTCAGCTGATTACCTTGGCTGCCCATATTTGGGCAGGGCGGGGTGTGGCCCTCGCCGGGAGCCAGTCGGCTCTTGCTCACGGTGCTGGGTAAAGGAAGTGAGTCACACTGACGGTAACGTTACGTGTGTGTTGCAGCAGCAAGCAGCGAGAGCAGAGCGGAGAACAAGGAAGCAGCATGTGCTCACCATAATAACCCAACACCTCAGCACCCAGAGTCACGCAGCCACGGCGCGAGCAGGAGCCGAGGACACGCACAGACCGCAGGACATTCACACGCTGGACGCTGTTTCTTTCCTCTTTATCGTGAGTAAACATTTTGTTTCGTTTTTATACTTTTGAGGGTCTTGTTTCGCTTTTAAACGCGGGGCTATCTTGTTGTTGAAGTTAATGTTGTAGCCTAATTGTTACAGTTATATTTCCAGTCAGTTATTAAGTTGTATGTCTCTTTCGGTTCATCTTAAATGTTTGTTTTTATTATTATTATTTTTGTTTTTGTTTTAACTGTTTACCACATTGGTGTTTCACCCCTAACTATTTTTATAGCCGACTAACTCACTTCTTAAGTCTTTCAAACTTGGCATTTTTAAACATACAGCCTTCTGATTATTGTTAAAGGACCTTGTTTAGTTTGGCATAACTCAGTAGTGTATCGTCTGTACCGAAAATACAGCCGTGGATGTGTTTCTACTAACTTTCTAAATTTCCACCGGGGGGTTTCCGCACTGTCAGAAACCCCGAATGCGTTATTTCCAGCATGTAGCGTGAAGTTTCCTTTGTCACAGCAGAAAGAAACACACTAGAGGGCGAAGGATTGAATACCTTCAGTTTTTACATTTATACTGGTTGTAATGGATGTCCGCAGCTAGCCACACACAAACACGTGTCCCCCTCCTTGGGACGCATGGTTGTGTCTTTAGTTCTTTGTTGTGTGTCCTTTGTTTCACGCAGACGCGACAACAAGTTTCGTTGTCACCCAAAGTGACTGCGGACGAAACCAGACAAAGGGCCCCTCACCTGTAAACCCTCCTCAGAACTGATTACACTGATTTTGATATGACTGGTCTGTTTGGCCTATTCTGGGAAACACATATGAGGTTATGGTTTTTTTTTTTTTGAGGACATCAACAACTTGTTGTGTGAAGTTTTTATTGTTGTTGATGTGTGTGTGTGTGTGTGTGTGTGTGTGTGTGTGTGTGTATGTGTATGTGTGTGTGAGTGTGATCCAGCCTGTCCTCAGCCCCCTGTGTCTAAGTTGGAGTAAAGCAGTGAAACTGCACTATGAGCAGTCTGCAAATGGGTCAAGTTGTTGTTTTCCCACATAGAATCAAAACAGTATCAGAAGAGTCTGTGATAATGGCAGTGGGTCATTGTTCAGTGAACAGACAGACAGTAAACATGGAGTGCAGCCCTGCTCATCAGGGTTGGAAGCTTTTTTTTTTTTGTTTAGGGTATGACTGAGCCTCTGATTAGATCAAAGACGTGACACTTGTCAGAAATCAGAGAAAACAAACCCCATTGGTGATGTGAATCTCCTTCAGTTCCTTCTAGTATCTCAAGAAGACATTCATCAGTAATGTAGTAGCATGGTGCAATCCAGTTGAAAACATGACTCATGTTATACCGAATCAGTAGTGATGTGTGGGAAGCTACATGTTGTCAGAGAACACCTGGCCACAAGGACAAAAGTGATGGTGTGCTAATCAGAACATTTTAACTGTGTTGTACTGTCCTGTGAAAACCATGCATCTCCTAAACATCAATTGTCTGTCTCAGCTTTGTGACTATGTACTTTTACAATAATCCAACAGGTTTTTTTAAATGGTTTATTTAATTAAAAAATAGAACTTCCTCAACCCATAAACAACAGTGAATCCCTCAGTATAGAGCTGAAAAGATAAGTTGATTAACCGCCTGAAAGAAATTTAATTGGAAACAATGATTTTTTTAAAGCATAAATACCTTAAACAAAATTACTTGTTAGAGCTTCTCAGTTATTACTATTTACTGGTTTTGTTAGTCCTGTATGGTAATACATTTAATTTCTTTAGTTTCTTTTACACTGTTTGCTGGACAAAACAATATGTTTGAATAGGTGAACTGGGGATTTAAGAAATTGTGATGGCCATTTTCTCAGTTTTTTTTTTTTTTTTTTAACCCTGTATAGACCAAACAAAGTGATTGATCGATCAAGAACATGAGATGAATGAAACAATGAAACTCATCATTAGTGGAACGAGAAATCTAAAATCACTAGACTTGGAGATGCATGCTTCAAACAACTTGTATAATATTCACATGAATTAATTTTTATCACACCAACATATATCAAATAAAGTTTGAGTGTATTTCCTAAATTCATTTACATCTTATTCACAATGACTCCAAGTGACATAGATTCATATTATTAAAGATCAAGAGGGAAAGGGGGCATTATAGGTATATTCAGTGTTTGTCAAGCTTTAATGTTTTCCAAACCCAAAACAACAAGACATCCACTAATGGCCTTATCTGTTTTGAGTTCCTGTGGACTTTTCAGGGCCATATTAGCAGGAATTCATGTACAAGGCCCCCTTTAACATTCTTCACAGTCACAGCAGAAATCCCAAACTAGAAGACCTACCAGAAAAACCTGTGTTCAGGTATTTGTGTCAGACAAAATGACATCCTGCAGGTCAGCATGTTGCAAGATTTATGACCATTTGCTGGTAGAGACTGTTGGGATGAACATATTTAGCTGCAGCATGATGGTCAGCAAAACAGAGGTATATCACCAAGGAAGCAGCAACAGCAACAACAACAACGTAAAGAATACATGTAATTTGACCTGTTTACCTTGCAGACTAATAACTGACTGGAATATCAAAGCTGCTGTTTGAACGTCTAAACATTAGGTTGATAACACACTGATGTTCTCAAAGTTCATGTAATGGCAAAAAATATCTGTTAGGGATTTAAAGTTACCACTCAAACTCTAACTACTCTAGCCCGTGTCACAGGCTCATCACTGCTCTTAAGAGATGGCTGTGGCTACATGTCTTGGGGCATAATAGTAATTTTCCCTCACAACAAATTACACAACCTGAAGCAACAGTGGTCTGTTTTAAACCACAATAACAAATCACTGTCTGCACCTCAGAGTTCAAGGCACGACTTTCTCATCAGGGACATCAGCAGGGGCTTGGCATGCTGGCAAAGTTTGAATTGCCTTGGCCTTTACTGAGCACACTCTTCTCACCTGGTCAGGCTGACACTGGCACTCAACCCAAACAGACATGCTATCAGTAGATAAACAGCACAGTGAGCTCATTGGATTTGCATGTCAAAATACTTATATTTCAACACAGCAGTGCTACTTTGCATCTTGTTTGCCTGTATACAAACTTTAGCCTTTACGGACATGGCTCTGTGTTCACAGAGCGCTAAATCCCCGCTTGTCTTTTGCACATGCTTTATGCCCGCTCACCTGGAGGTAATAAAAAAAGACGGCTCAGGGGCGACGGCACAGGGAAGTGCTGTTATCGCTGCAACTGAAGTTCCTACCCCCGACCCCCCCACCCCACCACCACCACCACATCTCATCAGAGAGAAGCCAAAAACTCAGATCACTCTGCTTCTTAGTGCTTTGGTTTGAGAAAAAAAAGTTTTGCAAGTGATTACTGAGCCATATATGCACCACACAGAAACGAAAGAAAGAAGATTTCGATGGCAACCTCGACTAATTTTTTTTTTTTTTTTTTTTATCTTCGTTTTCTGCAGACATCATGAAAAGAGAGGTGAAGGCCGGAGTCAACTTCCTCAAACGCCTGGTCGTGGCACGTGGCAAGCTTGATGAAGCCAAAGCAGAATCTTTTGCTGAGAAGCTACAGAAACTTTTATGTGACAAATATGAGGGTCACTGGTACCCCGACAGCCCCAGCAAAGGGCAGGCATTCAGGTAATTACCCAAAACTTAACACGTCATATTTGCCATTGTATGTAATGTTTTTCTCAGCAAAGATCAGCTTACGTCCCTGTATTACAGAGGGAGAGATCTGCATAAGAAAACAAGAATCTTTAACATTTAAATCCTTCACAGATGCATCCGGGTAAATAACGGCGTGCTCTGTGATGAAGTGGTCCTGAAGGCATGTGAGGAGAGTGAGCTCACACCCACTGAGCTGGGCCTACCGCCTGAGATCACAGTGTGGATCGACCCACTGGAGGTGTGTGCGAGGTGAGTCACTGGGTGGCCTGCTGAGGCAGAGGCAAAGAATGATACAGACAGGCATGCTTCAACGACAACTAGGCATTTTTCAGTCTAGCCAAGAATTGTGAGTAAGTGTCGTCATGGTGTGTTCTGTGAAATGATGAATAACAACACATGGGAAGTAAGAAGTAGGGATATGGACGACAGTTAAATGCACAGTGACTTGTGTGCGGTTTAAAATAATCCACTCCCTCTTCACAGATCTGGAGAGAACAGCAGGCCCTTCACTATAGCCTGTTTCAAAGATGAAGAGGAAGAGGAGGACGAGGAAGGCGTGAAGGGAGAACAGGACTCGATAAACCTGGATACATCAGATTACCACTCTGCTACCTCTTCAGATTGTGGTTCCACCGCATCGAGTGACACAGAGGAGGAAGTAAAGGATGGCGAGACGGAGGGAGAGCAAGGAAAAGAAGAGAGGGAAGCTGTCAAGAAGGATGCGGCAGAAGGCGACACCTACACAATAGCGATGGTGCCCAGGATTCGGAAGCGACACGGAGAAGGACCAAATAAGATCAAATACGTCAGAAATTTGGTAAATGTTTTTTTAAGGACCATCTGTTCGCGTCTTATAATTAAAGGATAAGGCTTATTAATCTGCAGCTGAAAATAGTCCCTAACAAATGCACCAATTTTTTTTTTTTCAGTAACAGTTGCTAAAAAATAAAGTGCCCAGTTGTTCAGAGTTTAGTCTATTAGCTGCTGCTGCCATGTTTCAGTATTGTATGCTTTAGAAAGGAGCCACACACAAAAAGTGTGTTCAACACTCAAGCTGGAAAGTCTCCACCATCCCTGCTAATCTCTTGTTCTCCTTCCAATCCTTCTCTCCGTTCAGCTCCCTGCTAGCCTCCAGTACTACTACCACCCTGCACCAGTCTGGCCTCAGTACAAGAAGGGCACTCCAGTGTTCCTCACCACAGTGTGCGCACCTCCGGCTCCACAGCCTCCGCCCCAGCAGGTATTTGGCTACTACATCTTGCCGCAGCCATCTCCGCAGTTCATTCTGCCTCAGGCCAGTCTGCAGCCATGGGGAGCTGTGAAGGGTTAGACCATCCAGGAACTCGCGGGGTGAAGGCGGATAGAGCATTATAAGCTCCTTCAACTGAGCCATTTTCCTGTCAGGTCTCTGAGTTTAGCTAAACCTGGGCCAAAAAGAACATTTTCACTGTATAGCTCAAAGTTATTCCTTGCACAACCTGTAATAATTCATCTTTCCTTTTGAACTGTGGTGACTTGTAATTAATTGTTTGTACTCAGCACAGAGATACCACTGAACTTGAGTGAAAACTGTTTTCCGTCAGGTCTACACTGCTTTTAAAATTTTTTTTATAATGTACAGTTCACGTGAAGAATGACTTAAGTCACTGGGTGCTTGGACTAACTCAGGGACTCTCAGCAATTTGCTCAAAGCCAAATAATTGTCTCTTCAGGTGTCATTTCTGTTAATTGAACCTCTGTCAGTTTCACCAGATGTGGTCCATGGTGTGTACTTCACAGTTAATCAATGTAAAATGTGATTCAGGGTTTTAATCTATTGTAGCTAGAGTGAAAAATATCTGTATATTAAGAAGAATATTTTTACTAAACTGCTTGTAAATAATAGAACTTGGATACCACACACTTTCTAATATTAGTCTTTTTGTCATAATTTATTTGGCCACCAGTGGATGGCGCTCAACTCACAGCTAATACATGAAATTGTGTATATATATATGTGTGTGTATATATATATATATATATATATATATATATATATATATATATATATATATATATATATATATATATATATATATATATATATATATATATATATATATATATATATATAGCTCCACAGAACACAAACATGATGGTAAACTGCTTTAACTCTTTCTGCTGTCAACAAAATGCAAAAACATGCTTCTTATTCAGGTGAAATTTGTGTCCTGCTTAAAGCTGTTTTTTTTTTTTTGTTTTTTTTGTTTGTTTTATTGTAAATAACTGCCCTTGCTATGAAAATCACCACCACTATAGGCCTATATCCTGAATACGATCATGTTTCACTCACTGATTGTTATGTACTGAGATTATTTAAGTATTTAGATGCATATTTATTTACTGCCAATGCAGATCTGATGCTCATCTGCCTGCTTTAGCATAGTTTTTCTCTTGCATTTACTTTTTTTTTTTTTTTTTTTTTTTTTTTTTACTGCAATGGATTAAATCAACTTCTACTTGTCATTTTAAGTTGTGTTCTTTTTCTTACTTATATAATCAGTGCTATTGAGTGTAGAATTTGTCGTTGCTGCATCTTAAGTGTTGTCTGTGTTTTCTTTCATATAAATATTTTGGAATTGACCCAGAAGGCACCTGTCAGTCTCAACACTCGGCTTAAACTCAGCCTGTCACTCAGGGCTGTGAGGACACTCATTGCACCGTCAGCAGGAGCAGCAGGATGCTGCAGCGGAAGGACTCCTCGATGCGTCATTTAGCCCAAGGTCATGACGCTGTTCTTCCTTTAAAAGCTTAGTAAATAGGGTGAGGATAGAGTTTGTGTCTCATCTTTTGTGTTTGGCCTTGCAGGAAATGAGGCAAATCATAATGTCAAAACGCAGATACCATTGAACAATGAATAATAAAGTAGAGGACAGAGCACCAAAAACACCTGAAAGATCATATTTAAAATAGATGACTAAGGAGAAGAAGCCATGACAGTAACGGGTCATGCCAGTCTGGGCGAACCCTGACGAATGTGGCGAATAGACCGCAACAAATCAGAGGATGAACTTCCTCGACCACCAGATGTCACACTGTAGCTGTTGAGGAACTCGTGCTTACCACTGTTGCAGTGCTTTACCAAAAATAAAATTAAGCCTTGAGGGTACATAATCTTTTCTATTTTTATAGTTTGCCTTATTTATTTATTTCAGAGAAGGAAAACGAGGCTTTGTGGCTTGTTGCCTGATAAATAAAACACAAAACTGAATTTTCTTAACCTCTTTCTAAACAAGTTTTTCTACCAAAATTGCATTTTAACTGATCACACTGATGCAGTTCGCACGAACAAAAAGATAACAGAACATGAGGGTCACTGTAAAACAGTGTAAAACAGTGAACCTGCCGTTTAATTCCTGAGCTTTAATGTGTTCGGGAGCGCACCAGGCACAGACTAGCGCGCGCACACACACACACACACACACACACACACACAGACAGACAGACAGACAGCACGCAAAGAATTCATTTGCGGCAGACTGACGCACACTCCCAAAATAATAACCCAAGCAAATAGCAGCACACGGCCCGCTGCAGTGTCCGGAGGACATCAGTGCGCGTAATCACGCCGAGCCAGTTGGGTTGGTAGGTGTGTTCAGGTGAGGGTGTATTAGGGACCAATTGCTTTTTTAAATCCGCTACTTCGATGAGCAACAAACGAGAGAAGGGCCTGGTACACAGTGCGCCCATCGGACTATGCCTTCCCCAACTTGGGAGGGAAGCAAAGCGGAGACCGGACAGAGAGAGGACGGAGCAGCGGAGAGCGACGACAGGGAGAGAGGGACAGGCGGCCGTCTCCTGTGCGCTCTGGCGATGGAGATGACAAACCGCAGCCTGCACGGCGACTCCAAAGTGGACTGTGTAAATTGCGATGGCTTGATCAGTCGAAACGGCGGGGACTCGGCAGAAGTATCCGTGCCGCTGTCACTTCCCGGGAAGCGGACAACTCTTATGGAGGGAGATGACCTCTACAGACTGAGAGAGAGAAAAGTTTTATTAGAGGATAAAAAGCGTCTTTGCGCGTTGGCTTTGGGCACGGCTCTGCTCGGGATACTGCTCATGATCATCCACGCCGAGCTATGTCCCTTCATTAATAAACCGGTAGGTTTAAGATATTAACCACACAAATGTCTTGACCTGTGTATAGGTGATCAAATCAGACTACTAATCAGAAAAAAAAAAAAACTAAAGCTGCAGCCTTCCTTGCATCTCCTTGTTTCCACTACAACTCTCATTACGATGCCCTCTGCTAATAAGTCAATTTCAGAAATCTTGTGACCTATAGTGACACATTACCTTTTGCACATGTTGCAAAGCGTTTAGCGTACATCTGCATCTACATCTGTAAATTTAGACCATTTAGGAACAGCAGCGCAATTTCTGTAAATCAACATCAACGTCACATTCACGTTGCTCTTCTCAGTTGGTTAATTTTACTGTTGGCCCTAGAACTCATCATGAAATTACAACATAATGTACAAAATCACCATCTCCTTGCTTTGAGCATCATGCAGTGGTACCAAAGCTTTATTAACAACAACTGCTCTGCTGCTGTTCTTCAGCTCGATGTGTAGCAGTCACAAGTGAACAAAAATGAGATTTCCATAGACCCTGATAGAACAGATACATATAAAATCGAGAGACTGATATTAAACCGTGTTGTCTTTTGCTCATGACATTTTTCAGTAACTAAATTGACCATAATTTTTTTTTTTTTTTTTTAATCCTTGCAGAACTGCCTGTATTTGTTGTCATAACAACTTCCTTGATTAGCAGACAGCACAAGACCCATACAGCATAACAGCAGAATCTGCACCTGGGCTTTGAACCTCCCTGACCTACTGATTAGTTAGTCCATTTCCAGACACACTATTTGGTAGCACAGCCTCATGACATTAACATGCAGATCTCAGTGGATAACAATGCCAGGCCACACAATCAACAAATTATTAACTCCCCCTGACTTCCTACAGCACACGCCAGTTCCACATGTGGAAAAAAGTTCTCATGCATGCCGCAAAACATCAGACCACCTCCATGCTGTGAAGTCAGTGATTGATTACAGTGTCAAAGAGCCCCACATTACTAAATCACAATCTTTTGAGAAACCTATGGAAATATGGCCTAACCTTCAAAACTACGGCTGATGTGTTCACAGAGTTGGACCTGGAGAAACACGGTCGTGACATTAACAGTGCTGGCACGAGTATGACATTACTATTCCAGTTTACAAATACGAACCAAGAACAGGTGTTGTCTGTCCATTCCTAACAACAGGCATCAGCTTCGGTAGCATGGAAATGCTGATGCACTGGAAAAGTGTTCTGTGCTGCAGTTAAAGCATATTATTTTGAAGAGGGTGCTTTGCTGATTTAACCATAGCTTTTACAACAATTGTCAGCATTGATCTTTAAATGTCATCTGATGTCCAAGTCATGAGTGTGACCTGTGACCCCCCCCCCCCCCCAAGGACTGACATGACTTTTGGTCACACAGGGTCTGTCTTAACAAAATACAGCATCTTTGCAGTGGCTGGTGAGGCAAAACAGAATTATTGCTTTTTATATTTAAAGCCATTTTAAGTATGCTGCAGGATATTTTGGAGCTGCCCTATCAAAGTTAACGCCAGTCTACATAGTTATATTTTAAGCATACCTTTTCATGGTTATGCACGAAAACAGGGCTATTTATGGAACGTTTTTCCACATTTCACCTCTTCCCCTACAGCGAGATTGCTCACAGTACTTCAGGCTATCTTTCCACATCATTTAGTGTATAATTAGAGTGTTTGCATGGCCAGGCTAAAAGTCTCTATGTCTTGAGTTCAGCTGGGCTAAAGCCAGGAGTGTGCACTTTGACCTGGATGCAACCTCATGTCCTCTTTTCTGCAAGTCTCTGACGACTTCTTGAAATGACTTCACAGTCCACAACAATAGCCATGTATCAGGACTAACAAGTCAAGCATGAAGTCCAGTATGTAGAAGAATATGCCTAGATGTTTGAATGTGGGGTAAAGTGGATCATTTTGATGAGCTCTATTGAATGTGGGCTGCGGGGTAGGTTTATCAGATCAGGTGTAAGAGGCAACATCTTTTGGTCAGAGAGTCTTTACAGTTTTGAAACATCCCTCGATTAAATGTGACTAATTGTGATTAAATGTGTGTGAAACCACTGTTTTATATAATCTTAAAAAGCATCCAACCAGCCAGACCTGCCACCACACCTCATCACTGGATGGTAGTTTTTTTCCAACTGAACTTGTTGAACAGTGTTGAACCACCTTGGCGGTTAAACCAGTGAGATTACATATTTTATCTGTTCTTTTATATTTTCTTTTATTTTCTTACTCTGCACCTTGCCTGTCACTGAAGCTGTTTATGCTCTGTTAAGCTACTTCATGGCTGCTTTCTCCAGTTGTGATTTTATTATTTGTTTTGTTGTCTGAAAGTAACATCAGACCAGGGCAAAAGGTGGATGAAAGTTCCAATGAATAATGGATCACAATTAATTTAACTTTTCGGGTCAATTTGTAAATTAAAAAAGAGTATATCAGTTTTCATTTCCATTTTCTAAAATTTTATGGTTTAATTTTTAAATTTGAAAAAATATCTATCATGATGTAAATTTGATATTGGATGACAGTAAATCAATAGCTATAAACTCAGATGAACTGGGCACATGTAGCAATGTAGTTAAATATATATAATAAAAAACATATGAATCTATTTTAAGTGTTGTGGCCCACATATTATGTAAAATGATGAGTGTAAGTTCACTTTTCCTTAGACTGAATACTGCAATATGGTTGCATATCACCCACACATGGAAACCTGTCTTACATGCAGTTTCTTACCCACATGCAAATTAGCACAAACCAGCCTATGCTATGTCATCCGTAACTTAGCTCGTAAACCACAAAATGAAACACGCTCACTGCATAGGAGCCAGCCATGGCCCACATACATCAAGTCAAAACTAGCTCAAAAACTTCTTCCTTTGCTGGAACTGAGCCATGACTACCAAAAGTGATTTGTATGGTACTTTGGTTATTTTGCTGATGATTTTACAGAGAGCAGGAATTATCGAAATGAGCTTCTGTGGTGACTAGTGGTCCTGAACTGTTGTCATCCGTTTGAAAATCACTATAATATTCCTGTAGGAAAGTGGTTTTCAATCCAACTAAATTCTCTGGAGGGATGAGACACTGCAGTTAACCAATGACTAACTAGCTAGATAGAAAGACAATCAGCAGGATGGAAAACAATGCTCTACAGAGTGACATAAAGCGGTGTCCTCATCTTCAAGTTTTTGTTCCTTTCTGGCAGTTAGCCAGCCACACTTGTCCTGTTCATGGTCCACGTGATGCCAGGTGCATCTTGTCAACATCAGTCCTGAAAACACTAACATTGTCTGATGCAGTGTTTGACTGGTATGAAGGGTCACTCTTACTGTAATATTCTTAGAACATCTCCTTGTGTATACTCTAGGTAGTGAAGTCAACTCATTCAGTTTTCGGCTGTTATCAACCAAACCTGCAAATGTTTTACCCTCTGCAATGTCTCCTTTCCTGTGACTGTCCCACAATCAGTGTAATAATCTGGTTATAATTTGTGTGTATTCATAAGTTTATTACAGGATACCTCTAGTTCCATTAGTGACCTATAGCACAAAAAGCCACATGAAAGCTAATGAAACCACCCAGACTAATACACCAAATTAGAAAACTCAAGTCAGATGCGTGCATTATTGCTTTGGAAAGTATTTATTTATCTCGGAACATACAAACCAGACCACTGGAATCAGTGTTTTATTTTTAATTTTTTGCTATGCCTTGGGTGGCCTGTCCTGGTTACGGGGGCACGTTGTCCGTCCAAAACTATGAGAAACAATCCGTGTTAAGGTTAACCCAAATTAGGTTCACCGGGCTTGAAATGACTGTTTCCAACAGGAAAAACTTTACAAAAACATTTTTAGAAACTCGGCAAGAAACATGTTCTTGAACACTCTGTTATGGAATGTGGTGAAATGTTGAGCTTTTGTGGAGTCTTCTAATTAGCCCTGGACGAAATACAGACGTGATGTGGATGCTATGGGAGAAACTGGAAAACGGCGTACCTTGCCAACGGACGTCACACCATACCACCTACACGCGCAAGTTTCCTCAAGTTTGAAAGTTTGCAATTATCTTTTTAACTGTAAACCACATTAAACTGCACCTCCCATTAAAACTTCCATTGACGTTGCATCAGTTGCACTGGGATGCATGAATAAAGGGTGCAGATCTTTAACCTGCTGAGACCAAGGTAGTATGGCAGAGGCCTATGCTTCTTTGTTAGTTTCAGTTTGTGAAAACAAATAAGACAATTAGGGTGTATCAGAGCATATGTGTCTGTGTCTCCTGCTGTCAGTTCAATGGAATGAAAAGTGTTTAAGTCCAAGCACTCTCATTACTGTAATTGAGTGGCTTTTTGGAGTATATTACAGAACCAGTAATTCCACTTTCATTAGGCCCACGTTCTGTAACAAAAAAAAAAAAAAAGAGAAAAAAAAGGGAAAAAAGAAAAAAAAGAATTAGAACTGGCAGAATATTCCATATGAATTAGCCCCAAATCAACTTTTATGAAAAATAGAAATCTCTTACACAACCTTTATTAATAAGGCGAGTGAACATCACAGATCAGAGAGAGATTGATGAGTAGCATTGGTTGTATTGATAGCACTCTAAAAGACTTATAGGAGATCTCCATTTTCTTACTGAAAGTACGTATCTTAACATGTAGGCAATGAATCCTAGATGCTTATCCTCCATGAGGCTATGAGGTGGTAAAGTCTGCAACTGACTATAATTTACCGATTAATTTGTGAATTATTTTTTCAATTTATCAACGACTATTTCATCCATAGAATAAAAGAAAATGCATAGTGAAAGATACCAATGTCTGACCAGCAGACCAAAACTCAAGAGAGTTTAATTTATAGTGATATAAAACTGTGAAAAGCGCCATTTGGGAAGCTCAGAATAGTGAATGTCAAGCATTTATTTGGGTTAAAATTGTTGGAGATTAATTTTCTATTGACTGACTTAATCGATTAATCAACTGTTAGAACTATGAAGTTGTTTCGATGTTTGACCAAAATTATTTGCCAATTCAGTGTGAAATAAATGTACATAAAGTCAGTTAAGGTAATACACTGACTGATGAAAAAGCACTTGTCCACCAGTGAAGAGACTCACATTTAATGCTTGATACAGCTGGCAACACAGCTGCTCTTTGCGGGGAAGCTGGATAGGGCTCTGTCCCTCTTGCAGTTGAGCAATTCCTCTTTGTTGGTCTGGCCACACTGTCTGGGGGAACAGTGCCCTTCCAATGGGAGGAAAAGGTTTACCCAGCGATATAGTTTACATTGGACACTGTCCTAGTGACAAGCTTTTACACTGCCACAGGTACATTCCCAGTTCACCTTTTCACAGGTGTGTGCTGACAGTCAGGAGATCTGATATAATAAACATTTGTTCATGATTTGGATATTCTAGTTCTCTTTCCACCCCAGACATTACCAAAAAAAATAATGGAGAACACTCTTTAATCAACTGTTCCTAGAAAGCCATCATTTTATGCCTTATCTACCTTGTCTCCATTTCCTTCCCAGGGTTCAAACATTGCCTTAATCATCAACTGTTCCATCAGCCTGTCCACTGGGTGTCTCCTCATCTTCATAATAGCTTTCCATTATAAGGACATAAGGGTGAGTTTGCTTTTCCCCCTTTGTTTCCATCAGTCTGCATGTCCTGTGTGCATGAATGAGAGCCTGTGTGTGCATGCACAAGTGCATTGTTGATCTTAAGAGCTTGATTTGCAATATTTTGTATTCCACCATGTCTCTTTAAATTGGCACAAACGTTAACTTGGATTCAAGAATGAACACCATGCAATTTTGGTGGCCAAGGGACAAAGGTCAAGGTCCCTCTGACCTCATGTTCATCCCATTCTTGTGAACTTGATATATCATTGATAAATGAACTGATTAGAATTTGGTGGTCAGAGGTCAAAGGTTAAGGTCACTGTGACCTCGCAAAACGTTTTGGCCATAACTCAAGAATGAATTACACATTTATATATACACAAATGTCTAATAGATAGATAAAATGATGAAGTGTTGACATATTATATCCAAAAGGTCAAAGGCCAACTCCCCTGTGACATCATAATGTTCTGCAAAAACACTTTTCTGACCATTATTCAACAGAAGGGGAGACTGTGACAATATTTCACATTTGGTCAGATACTGAATTGGTGACACTAGTCTTGGGTGTCCACCTTGAATCTGTTGTGATTATAGGGATCTTCTGTGCTGCCAGGTTGAAAAGTCTTCACTGCACATATTGTATGAGTCTGGACAGATAGGGATGTGAACTGCAACTTGACAGGTTGGGGGAGGCATACAGCCATGAGGCTATAATTCTAGTTAAACCAGTAATGTTTGTTCCAAATTAGCTTGGTTAGAATGATACATTGTTAGAGATACTTGAGGGCAATTGTTTTCGAAGGAGCTCTCGGTCCACTGATGGTAGCCTCAACACTGATTATCTGTGTTTTATTTGCTGTATGCATAAAAAACCCTGGACAAAAACCTCAGCCCACACAGGCATGCAAAATGTTGCAGCTGCAATATTTTTCCAATCCATATGGCTCACTGCCATTCAACTAAATGGGAAAGTGGTCTCAGACTTTTGGACCCCACTGTATATGAAGAGATTTTGTTGAAATTAAACTGAGTAAACATTCTTTCATTTGCTCTCACACACACTCCCAGCATGCATATTCAATCAAGTACAGCAACAAGTGCAGAAAGTGCTGTGTATATGGAGAGTAGTTATACTGAACTACATTGCAGGATTCACGGTTTCTTTTATCATTCTGGTTGGGCTGCTGGGTCTGTACTCTAACCTACAGTGTTTTCTGTTTGGTTGCAAGTCATGTATGTCTGATACAAGAGGGGTCCATTCCAAGTGCATAGAGGAGATAAGGGAGGGCAGGTTTAGGGTGGAGACTCAAACACATACAGATGCTTTTAACGCTGCGGTGTGAGAGGTGACAAAGTAAATCATGCAAGAATATCAAGATGTCTCAGTCAGTGGAGCAAGGATAAAGTTTTTATAAATAAAATGGGAGAGGAGGAATTCCTGAGAGTACTGACCGGCTTAATTTCCTTTACTTTCCTGAACAAACTGAAGCGCAATAAAGCTACACATTGACCGGTGAACTGTTAATGTAAACTAGCATACAATTTTCCCCCTGAGATAGCTGTTGGATATCTGTGGTTTCATAACCTTCCTATCTTTTGAGGCTTAAAAAACTTTTCTTATCACAGCCCTTCACACACATGGTGTACTTAAGCGAACTATGTATTTGCATTTTTGTTAAACCTTTTCCTCTGTGTTATGCAACAAATAAATTGAAAAGATGTTCTTGACTTTTGTTCGACCAACTCCACAGTTCTCCAGACAGAATATTTAAATCTGTCTATGCCAAGGTTGAATAAATATAGATGATCAACAGGTGCGATAAAACAGGTAGCACATTTAATGATGTCATCAACTGGAAAATGAGAAATGAAGTTGAAGCTTGTGATAGCAAATGATAAAGTTTTGTCTGTTTGTCCACATCCAACTGTAACTGTATTTTTAATGGTCTCCATCTCCAACTTTTATCATGTTTTCCATCTTCTCTCACTCGTTGTCTTTACTGTCGTCCTCCATCTTTCAGCTGTTCGTCAACGACCACAACCAGTTGGACTGGCGTATTGCCATGACCAGCCACAGGGTTACTGTGATCACTCTGGAGCTGCTGGTCTGTTCCATCCATCCTGTTGGCACATACTGGAGGGCAGGTCCCCATGTCAACTCCTCTTCCACAGCGCCGCTCTGTGTTTCCAACCATCACAGTGAGGTCCTGGTGGACATGGAGCTACTGTTGTCAGTGCTGATGTTCCTCCGATTGTACTTGGTGCACAGAGCCATCCTGCTGCACAGCAAAGTGCTGCTGAGCGCCTCCTACAGGAGCATCGGCTCGCTTAACAGCATCAACTTTACCTTCCGCTTTGTTCTCAAGGTACTGATGAACAAACACCCGGCACGCACGCTGCTGGTCTTCATCCTCTTCTTCTGGCTCACTGCGTCCTGGATGCTTACTCTGTGTGAGAGGTAGGGAAAGAAAACTGCATGTAAGTAATCAGTACAGATAATAAGTTAGGAGTCAAACCACATGCAAAAAAACTGGTATGATATACTGCATGTTGTGTGCACTAAATATTATAATTAGTACATAATATCTTTGCAAATAAGAGTCACATACAGTGAGCACTTGCACCAAGCTTAGAGACTGACTGTATATATTATGAGGGACATCCATCAAAAATAGAAATTGTTTTAAACTGGAACGCCTTCAATGAGCAGTCTACCCTGAAATATACTGTACTTCATAAATACTACTGATATAATGTTGAGAAGTTAAAAAATTTCCAATGAAACAACTGAATGACACAAAAACAAGTCGTTCATTCACTGAAGAAAGAAGAAATATACTTATTCTTCTTCTGGCCAAGAGTTAGATGAGAAAATTGGATCCACTGTCATTTCTATACAGTACATGCGAAACTACTGCCAGGAGCTTAGCATAAAGGCCGGAAGCAGGCATATACAACTAGCCACACTCTTTCTGAAGGTAAAGGTAAGAATAACACATTGTAGTTTTATAGGTGGTTATGTGCTGACTATTTCTTGGCACACTTAGAGGTACTGGTAGGCTGAATTTTTTTTTTTTTTTTACCTTTGAACAGAGTCAAACAAGCTGTTTCCCCCCTGTCCCCAGTCTTATGCCTTCAGGGGTAGAAATCAGGTGTAGTTTGGGCTAAGAACTGTTGGCAGAATAATGACGTAAAATGAATTTGACTTTGACATGTTGTAATCTTTGCTTGGGCGTATCATCATCTCATTTTATGAGAGAGTTGTTCCTGCTCAACAAATATTGACTGGACTCAGCAGCTAGAAAATGTTAACTCTGAAAGAATGCCTGTTGTTTGCTTTACACAATAATCTCTAGGGCCATTAGTTTTAACATTAACACAATGTCCTTTAAAAAAGTGACCTTTAACTATTACATTTGTCATGAAATTACCAAATATGTGACTGCCCAAAGTGCATTTTACCAGTGAATCAAAATAGAAACAAAATATTTAAGCAAATATTTTTTTTTCTCTTTCTGTGCAAGACTTTGTCAGGATTTCAGTTATCAGGCTCTATTCACGATTTTTGCACAAAATCGTGAATAGAACTTTTGAAATATTGATATCTGAAAAATGTGTCTGAATGTTATATCATCTCTCTCTCTCTCTCTCTCACACACACACACACACACACACACACACACACACACACACACACACACACACACACACACTTTGATGGTCAATTTGACTTTCATATTAAAAATGGATTTGATAATCATATTCTATGTTGTTACTCTAACAAGCTTCTCTTTTATGTCAGCCAACTAAATGTCAGCCTGATGCTCTGTAGTGTGTTTGGCTGTTTGAACAGTGTGAGGTCATTTGTTCATCTGAACCTTAATGGGAGGTTTTGCCTTCAGTTTCAAATGTCTCACTCTTGTGTGTTTTGGTTTGTCAGAAGTAATACAACAATTTTTGATTGATAGCTGATAAAACCACCAAGCCTTTTAACACCGACTGGCTAAACCAGCCATTTTCTATACTACATGATTGCCACATCCAGGAGACAGATAAACACTCACACACTGACTAAACTCTGTGTGGTTTCTGCCAAGTGTACATTGGAGCTGTGCTTTATAATGTTTTACAAGTTTACACTGACACTCATTTTATAACTTCCCAAGTGCTGTAGAGCATCAGCACTGTTTGATTAACAGAAAACACCTTTATCAAACTTAGAAGACTCCTTGTGCACAGGAAATGGGTTTTTAATTTATCACTGTATCTAAGACATAAAGTTCTACAGTGTTATATACAGATTGACAGCGGGTTTAGGCAGCTTTAAGTCCCGTAGTGTCTTAAAATTTCCGTAGGAACTATATATATATATGCACATATAAATAGTTTTCCCCACACTGTTTGTGGTAGTTAATACTTTTATATTTATGGTTATATTATACCATCGGCTGTTTCATGGTAAAATTTGATTCTTTTGAACTAAGCACCTTAACTTGTCAGGTTTCTAATTTGCTGGAACATAAGGTATGGATATTGATTTTTCAAGAAAGCTTACAAAATCGAGACATCTACAGTGTAACTATTGTAATATAATATATATATTACATATACTGTGATAGTTTTATCACCTGCTCCTACATGTACATGGGAAGTTACTGAATCAATAATGAATGCATATTTATTTATTTTTTTAATAGAGTTCTTTCATGGTAATAGCTCCGGAAATCAACAATTGCTTACAAACTAAAAATGGTTTTGTTTAAGTAAAACATTGTTACATGCAGAAATTGAAAATAGTAATGACTGTTTAGATTTAAGATGGTTGGGGTTATGTAAAAGTTAATTCTGGTTAGTTTATATTAAGAACGTGGCTGGGTTCTTTGTCTTTGCCTGTAACTACAGTGGGGTCCATAAGATGCATTTAATGTAGTTTTGTTGTGACACAGTCCTGTTTTCTTCTCCCTGCAGACAGACACAAGCATCAACAGGCCACATGAACACAGCTCTGTGGCTCATAGCCATCACCTTCCTCACAGTGGGCTACGGGGATGTGGCGCCCACCACCACCTGTGGCAAGGCGGTGTGTCTCTTCACTGGAGTCATGGTAACTAGGTTGGGTTACTTGTTGAGAAAATGTTCTATTTAAGACACTGAAGAATTTATGCTGTGTTGAGATTCATCAGGAAATACAAAGGCTTTAAGGGCAATTTTGTGCATGTGCTAAAGGAATCACATGCAGTTGTGTTTATATTGAAGTAGTAAAACACACAACACTTATTATGTCATTTCAAGTGGTTGTTTTTCCCTCTTATCAGAAAATTATCTAGCCAGCACAACAGTAGTGATTTAAAGAGAAATGTTGCTCAGCTTGTTTTACTTCTGCATTTGTTCTTAACTAAAACTACCTCACATTTCTCTGTGTGCATGGATAATGCACAAACATGTGATGTTCTGTTGGCTGTTCCTTTCATATTACTGTGCTGTGCTCTCTCTTTCCTTTTACTTTCTCTTTTATTCCAGTTCTTCTCTGCATTTCTTCTGTTTTCTATTCTGCTCTACTCACATCTAATGTTTTGATTTGCCTCATTTCATTCCACTTGGTTACATTTGATTCCATTCTGTTGTATTTTGCTCTATTTCAGTCTATTTTGTTCCGTTCACATCCCCCTCAACATATTTTCTTCTGATTTTTTCTATTTCATTACCTTCTTTTCTGTTCAATATTGTTCTGCTCTATTCTGTTCCACACTGTTCCATATCTTCCTCTATGGTCCATTTCATTCCCCTCTGTTTCGGCTGTGTTCCATTGCAGCAACTCTTCCCCCATTTTCCTATTTAATTTTTCCCATTTCATATCGTGTTCAGTCCAGGTTGGTTCACTTCTCTCTTGCGCCTATTGTGTTCCATCCAGGCCTGTTCTGCTCTATTCCACTAGTTATCTTGGACACATTAGAGCCTTTTTGCACAGCTGCACACCCTAGCGGTGCTGACAGACCTGCATGCTTTAATTCCCTTGTGTGTGTGATTTAGATCGCAGCTGTTAATTAATGGATGGTGCTTCTGCAGGACCAGGCACCTCACATGAAAAGACAGAGAGGGAAACTGTCAAGCATGCAGTGGGCGCTGTGCAGAAGGTCAGAGATATAGATGACAGGTCAAAAGGATGTGGAAATCCTATTTGAGATAAAAACACAAGGAGTTACAGTATTATAAAATGAACAAGAAGTCTTTGAGAGCAAGGAGTGGCTGTGTAGTTGAATAAGTAACAGATGCTGGTTTGCTGCCAGCTGACTCACCTGTGCTGCTTGA
Source organism: Trachinotus anak (assembly GCF_046630095.1). Classification (NCBI taxonomy): domain Eukaryota; kingdom Metazoa; phylum Chordata; class Actinopteri; order Carangiformes; family Carangidae; genus Trachinotus; species Trachinotus anak. The sequence goes on along the minus strand of NW_027273883.1, from coordinate 15,849,630 downwards.
AATTCTGGTACAAGCAGATAAGCGTTGCCACTGTGGTTCTGGATGTGTCTGGTTTAGACACCTCTGTGACAAAGTGGAAAACAAATCTTTTCCCTCTTTCTTTCTCCATCTCTCTTGTTTTTATAAGCCTCTCCCCCCTTATAAGGGAAAACTTTCCACCATATCCATTTTTAGGTGGTTTATTGTCTTTGGCACCACTACAACAGGAGGGTGTGCCAACCTGTGCCCATGATTTGGAAAAAAATAAATTTCCTACTCCCATCAGGGCAGTTCTGGGAGCCAGTGACTGGGGTGATGCTCACACCTGTAATTCGACTGAAAGCACCTACGGTCAGCACTTCTGCTCAACTCCAGCCATAACTCAATTTGCAGCTGTGTTCAGGGGTTGACAGTACTGTTTGCATTCAACCACTACATGTGGATGGATGCAAGGAAATAGTTTGTACCTCCAAGGTTTCACAGACGGTGTAATGATGGATGTTTCGTGGCCGGTGGAGTGAAGGATGAACATATCTTTTAAAACTGTGTTGTGCTTTCTAATGCTGAGGCTTGATCTTGCTCTCTTCTTCTTTGTCTCTCTTTCTATTGCAAGCTGAAAAGAGGAACACAAGGTAAACACTAGTTAATCTTTTATCCTGATCCATGGCGGACATGGGCTCAGTGCAGTGTTTTGTCTGTGTGTTATGTTATTTGTGTGACTATGTGGATGTGATTCGCTCTGCAGGCCCATCTGAATATTCACCATCATTCTGTAGTTCCCTGTCCAGCAATAGCACATGGCTATTCTCAGAGGAAACCCACACTATTATAGCAGTGCCACAGAGGCCTGTGTTTAACCATTGAACTCTCTGTGTAAATATAACTTAGATTTATTGGATGAAAGCATATGAGCTATGAAGATAAACATTCAGTTTTCTCAATAAGTGCTTTCCCAAAAGACGCCAGAGCCACTGTTGAGGATTCAGACAAAATCAAACTCAAAAATCAGCCTGTAAAAGTTAACAGCACTCTCTCTTGTGTTCAGCCTTGTTGATGACACTACAGAGTTCTGGATCAGTCTTGCACGATCATTGGGAATTTGTTGGGGCAGATGCTAAATATATCAGTAACCACGCCAACAGCTCTCTGTGTGTGTGTGTGTGTGTGTGTGTGTGTTGGGTTTTAGGGTGTAGCCTGTACTGCCATGCTGGTTGCAGTCGTTACCAAGAAGCTGGCACTGAACAAAGGAGAAAAACATGTTCACTTCTTCATGCTGGACATCCAGATCTCTAAAAGGGTAAGAGCAATACAATATATTTACAATATTATATTGTTTATAATGTAAAGTTTATCTTATGAAACAACATGAGAACAATATAGCTGCTCGCCAAGATGCAGATTGCTCTTTGTAACAGTTAAGGAAGTTTTTTTTCATCAGCCATATGACTTTTGGATTTACTTGCGTCACTGCTTTTGTACCACTTTGGAATTCAGCTGTTTTGAATCATTTGTATCATTTTTACTTTTTGCGTGTATTGGAACAAATACTACAAAGTATGTCTAAACATCACATGACTGCTGTATGTGTTTCTAAATGAGCTGCAATGTTTTAGGTCCTTGAATGTACATTTCTGTATGTCCTGCCAGCTATTGGGTTTTTATTAATGTATGAAAATCAGCTTGCAGAGACTTCTAAACTTATTTATCAATCCTAGTGAGACACCAGCGTCCTGTCCTATATTTAGGTGAGGCTTGCTCATGAACCAGTTGGTCTATTTCACTGTCAATCAACATATTAATAGCCCTGATTGTTATAGGCAAAATGAGCTACATTGCTTGCTTGTAACACCTCCTTCTGTGTTATTATGATGATCCAATCAACATGTGAGCATCACACTTTGGTTATGTCCCACTCTGCTTAATGGGGGAAGGGGGAGTTCACTGATGTTTTTTTTTTTTTTAATAATTCACATTCTAGGAGTTGACCAATGACCAATGGAGTCAGAGTGACAAACAAACACAAATTTTCACCAGCAGTCCTGGTAATTCATAAGAAAATGAAAATGTACTATATATCTCTATCTAGAGCTAATGAGAAGTGGTATGATAAGGCATTCTTTACACACAATTATTAACAGATTAACTGCTCAATAGGTCAGACACTTTTCACTCATCATTCATTTTAGATGTGGTGTCGTGACTAAATAATGACACACAGACTCTATTGTACCAAAAATATAAATTAAAAAGTCTAGTATTATTGGTATAACACAATGTGATTTTTACTTTGAAGGGTCTTTAATGAACTGAAAACTATATTTTATTTTTTCAGCATTTTTCTGGTAATACTTATCTCACAATCAGATTAACGTCCCTGTTAAAACATTTAGTAAATAGCCAACTATCATCGCTCCCCTCAGAGGTTACTACAGTGTAGCAAGACAAAGAAGAAAGCTGATAGAGCTCTCAGGATGGAAGTGTCACTACTTTCCATGTCGCATGCATGTTTTGGTTTGTGACTCTTTTTATAATTATTTTTTTCCTTAAATAAGAGACACTAGAGGACAGGATAGTGTGGGAAAAGAGGAGGGAGATGAGGTCTTCCAACCTCTTTATAGCCTTTTCAAGGCGTCAAACAGAGGAAATAATCTTATCTCTGTCAGGAAAGAAACTTGTGTCAGTTCAGGACGGTGCAGCGATAGGCAGGAAACTGGTTGAGCTTACTTGTGTGTTTGTGTGCGTGTGTATGTGTGTGTTTGTGTGTGTGTGTGTGTGTGTGTGTGGAAGTGGCTTGCAGAAGAGTCGCTCTGTTTGTAGCCTTGGACAGCACTGAAGTGTTTACTTCTTGATGGGAAGAGGGAGGTGTCTGAAAAATGAAAGCGTACAAGGAAACATTGTCCTAATGCCAGAAAAAAGTCTTAGGATTAAAAATGTGTAAAGATTGATAGGGCTTCTACAATCTTAGTTGAAGTGTGTGATTTGTATGCAGCGCTACAGCTTCACACCAAACTGTAAAACAGTATCTGACTAGTAGGTACACTGCTTTGGAGGATACAACCATTTCCTTTCTCCCGGTGGCTGCATCCTGTCACTCGGTGCATCTTTATGCCTTGCTTGTGGTTGTTTTGGTCTGTGTGTGTGTGTGTTTTTGTGCGTGTGCGTGTGTGTGCATCCTTCTGAGCTTTCTGGTGCAGTCCAGATTTACACTGATGGGAACAAGGGAAGACATCTGGATGCAGACACTGACAGCCTCTATTAATAACCCCCACAACAGGGGCAGAGTGACATCATCACGGGGCAGTTACAGTGATTTGGGCAGGAAGACAAACAGACACGAATAGAATCAAAGAGAAAAGTGCCAAAAGGTGATACTGGAGAAATCCTGCAATGCCTAAACCTTGCTTCTAGCCTGTACACCCAGTTCTTCAAAGTCTTGTATCTAAGCCTCTCTGTGAAAATAAGCCCTTCATACTTCTGTTTTATCTGAAATCAGCATCATAGAGCAAAAGGGCTGAACAGGAAAGACTGTCTGGATTCAATCAGCTCACTTCGATGACTCATAATTTTATTCCCCATACTAAAATGATTGATATAAACCAGATTCTGTCTTTAAAAATGCGATAAAAACTGTGTGGTTTTGTCAGTCAAGCCTAAAAGTTTGATTGACGTTATCTTCACAGTCTTATCACGCAGTTTCTGCTCCTGGAACTTCCCTGTTTAATCAGTCAATTTGAATGTTTCTGCCTCTTTACCAGATCCGCCACGCTGCTGCCAATGTGCTAAGGGAATGCTGGCTTCTGCATCGCACAAACCTGACAAGGGGCAACCGCGGTGAGCACCGGAGACACCAGAGATGCCTTCTGGAAGCCATCAGAGTGTGAGTTACCGTTTTGCAATATGATACCTTTAGGCAGGACGTCTGCATGCTTGTATCTGGGCGAGGGATGTAAGTGGGCGGTGGTTTGTGTGCCTTACATGTGTATTTTATGGGTCATTAACTTTGTGTCAACATGCACAACTGCAGAGTCACTGTTTTAATGGCTAATTTAGATTAGTAATTAGTTTCTTCCCCTTTTATGTGGGCAGGGCGTGTGTGAACAAGGCTACACCCTTTTATTATACAGAATTCTAAGCAAATTTGTTTGTTTTTTTATTATTCAAAGTATAATTTGACAGTAAAACAAAGCATAATGTACATCCTATGAGTTTCACTGCCATTACAATAAGGAGCCATCTTTTCTCTTACACATTTCTTTTTCATTTGAGTTGTGTCTTCTTGTTATTGAGCCAGAGCTCCTCCCTCATGAACAAGTGAAATGCATGAGACAGGAAGTCCAGAAGTGTGTGGTCATTATCCTGACAACAGGATTATGTGTGAGTGTGTGTCAGCCTGGGTGGAGGGATTGTACTTCCTGCTTTACACAAGGCAGAAGCACTATAAATAAATAAAATGTGGAAAGTACAAGGGGAGGCACCTCCACACCTTGGGATTAAGGACAGTATACCTTGATGCTTGATTGCAATATGGGGCTCCATATTTCATTTTTGATGGTAGCCCTGGTGGTAAATTTAGCCTTTTCCCCTTTATATGTCAAAGACATATAAACAAGCATTAAACAAGACTATTAAACAAGCACTACTGCATCTTTACTATGAGCATGTTGTCTGCATATTCCTCCACAACAAGAGGTTCTGAATTGTGCCTGGCCTGTTCTGTTTGCCCAAAAATTCGACAAAGAAATTGTCTTACACGAGAACATGAAATTACTTTGAACAGTTCCCTTTCTGCTGTCTGAGTGTAACATTTGGAATAATGCAATAGAAATGTGATTATGTGTGAAATACTTCCACATGACCGAGATCTATTGAACCTTTTGTCTGCACAGATTTCGGCATTTGCGACTCAAACAAAGACAATTGAGAGATTACGTAAGTGAGATGGTGGACCTCCCAAAGGTGAGCGACAGCTGTCACTGGAATTTTTAGCACATTTCATTGGAAAAGGTTAAAGCCAAATTAGATGACAAAGATCCGTCTAAAAACACTCACTACTTACATAGACTATTACGCAGAGTTTTACGGTCTGCTGTTTATCACTAGGTGTTCAGACACATTAAATGCTTGTTAAAAAATCTCCATAAAATGTCTCAGGATTCATTTGTGTCAGGAATTCATAGCCCCAGAAAAGTTTTCCATGTGGAATAAAGCCAAGATGTAAAGGCATTACCCGGTGAGAGGCACTAGTGTGTAATTTGTGAATTTTAAAATGCGTTTTCTTGATTGATTTATATGGAAAACAAGCCTGGTTTTTCCAGTCTTCAAGTGTAGCCCCTTGGTTAAGATGTAAAAAGTGAGCCATAGTCATGCCAAGCAAGGACTAAAAAAGTAACCAAAATTTGTTGCTGTTGGCTTCTTTTTTGAAATCCAGTTGCTAAAGGGTTTGCCAAATGTAGTGACACAGTCTCTAAGTCAACATTACTTGAGTGGTTTCGAGCCTGCCCCAGTGAGTTGGCTTGAAACTGTCACACATGCACAATATAACAGTGTGCCTGTCCATCAGCAATATACAGTACATTTAAAATGTGCCTGCACAGAATTCAGAAATGTTAGACACTATGTTTGATCCCAACAGTGTTTTTATCCCTCCTAAAAACAAAGATCTTTGCATCAGCATTGTGTGACTGTTTCGGCAGATGCAGATGATAATGTGTGACCTGAGTGCCAACTGGAATAACTCCTATCGGGAGCTGGAGCAGCGTATCCTCTCCATGGAGCAGAAGCTGGACGAACTGAGTCGCTGCTTTCAACAAACCTCTGAGCTTCTGTCTCAGGCCGTACGTCACCGCAACCCAGAGATCAGGTAAACAACACTTAGAAACTGCTAGTGATGCTGTGCAGATCTGCTAAGAATATGCTGCAGGATGTGGTATCTACACTGTATCAGGATATGCTTACTAAGTCTTTTTTTTTTTTTGCAGGTGACATGGCTCTATGCATTTGTTAAGAACTGAGACAGTTAACTGCCTTCAGTGTTTTCATCTGCAATATCCATGAAAATGAGACGGTAAATCCTCTCCATCCAGAGCTGCTCCAGACTTCTAACATGCTGAACCACTTGGAGGACTGGCATACCTACTAAAGATCTCATCTTCTGGCCCTGTGCTGAGTGCACTGCACAGTGACTCATAGCTGTAAAATTATACAGATAAAATAAGACTTCCATTCACTGTGGGAGAAGAATCCCTACACATTTTGAGGAGTCTGTTGTGATTTCAGTTGTATTTTTGACAGTGAAAGAACTGAATTAATTTCCAGCAAGGACTGTGGAGATCCTTGTGATCCGCACTGTCAAAGGCTCCTGATTGCTCTGTTACCTGCTATTTGTAAGGTTTCATTGATGGACTCCGTCACTGCCTTATTCCTGTGGAATGAGATATATATTTTTACATGCTAATTTTATTCTAAATCTCTTGCAATATTTTATCGGTGTTAACCTAATCATTTTTTTTTTTTTTAAACAAACCTCTTTCAAATCCTCTTTTCATTATCAGACAGTTTAATGGTTACCAAGCTGATTTGTAAACAGGCTTATTGAATATAATACAGTCTTCAATAATTTCTCCTTGTTCTGCTTTCCTCCAACCTATCAGGTTAATGGTGAATGAAATGATGTGTTCTGATGTTCCACCAACAGAAGAAACTAAACTTCGGTCAAGTATAACTTTTATTTCAAACTGTAAGTCACTGGGATTTTAATGGATGTCAACTGAAACTCATAGATTTATGTCTGCATTGAAATCATCTGATGCAGGAAAAGCAGTGAACAGTTTACACCTGTTCTGAGAACAATGAAATTTGAGTGTAAGTTACCTTGTAAGCAGCTCCATCTAGTGGACATGAGTTAAATAAAGTATGTAACATTGAGGACAGTTAACATTAAAGATTATATAACAACCATAAAAATGTTATATGCTATTTTTAACCTGAATACCAATGTCTCATGGGAGCATAACACTGTAGTGTAGCCTGTAATGAAAACAAATCTGAAAAACGGGACACAAGAGGACTCAGAAACCCCCATACAAACCTCAGTTAAAAATGCACTTTGTGAGATAAAATAGCAAAACTGGACTAAACTCTTTCTCTGGAGAATAAACTGGAGTTTGAAGTGTTTTAACTTAATCCAAATACTGAAAGGAAGTTCCTTGTGGGTTTATTTGTTCTCCAGTATGTTGTCAAAAGAACTTATTCTAGCTGTTTACTATGTATCATTTGCACATGGTGAAAACATGTCAACAACCATCCTGAACGTGCTTATAATTAAAAGCTATTAAGAAAGAAAATGCGTGTGATTCTGCTTTTATTTTGTCACTTGGTAACACAAATTAAACAAAATAGTGACAGTCAGATGATGTGTGAAAGATCCCTTTTAATTCAACAGTTTGATTTTAAGTGTGGTGCACAAAAAGTACCTAAAAACAAACACGTTGATGCGTGGTCATTTCAAGGGCTTCTTCAATTGTTTAGTTTTTGTCCAGTTTTGAAGTTGATGCCATATGTAAGCAGAAGGCCTAAAAAACAGTTGTCCGCAGTCACATGTAAAGGGCATTTTGCACTTCCTCTTAACTTTACGTCTCCATGTACGGCCAGAAGAACGGGACTTCTTCTGTGATTTTCCCTTCATGTGCTCGGCTAAGAGTCTTGCTCCTATGAAAGTCTCCCCACAGCTGACGCAGATGTAGCTTATGGCCTCCGCATGCTGAACACAGTGTCGCAGGAGGTGCAGCCGGTGCTTAAAAGCTCGGCCACACTGGCACTGGTGCGAGCGGTGGCCTCGGTGGAGGTAGCGGTGGCTGATGATGAGGGAGGGCTGCCGCAAGATGGCACCACACTGCCTGCAGGGGTAAGGGACTTTGGAGCGCCAGCCTGCGTTCATACGTTTCATCAAAGCCACATCTTGGCTGTCATTCTCAAACATGGCCATAATAGTGGGTACTGGTGGGGAGACTGGGTCAGAAGCTGCAGTGGCTGAAGTTGTGTCAGTGTCAGATTTCAGGGGAGTGGACAATGACCCTGCATAAATTTGGTTGACATGGAGCTTTCCGTTACTGACCTGGTGTGGACTACTAGTGGCTGACTGGACTGCTGTGCCATGGAAACCTGAAAGCTTTTTATCGGTTATCGCTGATGGATTGGTAATAATGCAAACTTTGGTGCTGACCACTGACGTGTGGACTCTGGTGACATGGTTTAACAAAGTTTTCTCAGAAGTGAAAAAGGATTTGCATATGTTGCATGCTTTTGGCATTGTCTCTGAACAAAAGAAGACCAAAGGTGATTTACTGTCTTTGGGACACTGGTGGTGATGGTACAAGCTCTCGTGAGAGAAAACCTGGCCACAGATGTTGCAGGAATACAAAGGCATGTAGTGCTCATTTAGTTCAGTCTCAGTTTGAAAGAGTGTCTTGCACAGTGAACACTGATATTTTACCCTTATGCCACTACAGTGCAGCAAATGGAGCTTCATTGACCTAAAGGGCCCTCTACCACATGCAGCACATATTGAACTATTAACACTAGGAGGGGTTACAGTGTTTTGTTTAGAGTGCAGACTGTTAGAAGAGTCACTCGAATCATCAGCTGAACTTGAGCCACTATCTGATTCGGGATCATCTGGACTCATGTTTGTAGGTTTACGGAGTCTCTTATCTTCGTCATCTGATTCAGAGGTCGTTGAATCATCCACCCTCTCACAGTCACTGTCCATGTCAATCTCATTATCATCTTCACCCACTATGTACTCTACACTGTTTTCCGATGTCTCAGGTTTCATCTCAATTCTTAGTTGAGGCCTCAACTCTGACACTGAGTCACGCAGTACTGAGTTTGTACTTTGCTGTACAGTCGCCTCAGTAGAAAAGATGTCAGTGTTTTGACTCTGATGTATGACTGCAGAAATCAAAGAGGGAGCTTCCTTAAAAGGTGCTGAGCCCATGCAATGTATCTCTGCATGTTTGTTCAATTCCCACACATTGCTGAAAGACTGATGGCACTTTTGGCAGAGGGGCGGCGAGTGTGCATTATCCAGGTGCGTGGAGAGTGACGTCAGGCGTCGGAAAATAATCTTGCAGATGTGGCAGGTGGCTTGGATATTGTGGCTTTTGTAGTGTGACATTAAGTTTGTTATGTTGCTGAATTTTTTGCCACATTCCCAACATTTCGCCTGTGTGCGTGCATCATCCACCTGCCTTTTTGTAGCGATACACCATTCTTCATCGCTGCTCGAGTCTTCAGACATAAGGGGCTGGTGAAGGCAAACTCTGGGTGGTCTGCAATTTAAACCAGAATGGAAAGAATCGCTTAAAAAATCTCTAGCAACAAGTCTCCATTACAGGTTTCATATAAGCATCACAGCAGAAGCCTTACATTAGACAGCTATTTAATCTTACAATAAAGATTGCAAACTCATTTAAGTCAATTATCAACCACAAATGCCAGACATTCTCTGAAATGTCTCAGCAACTACTGGGTTGCTATGAAATTTTGAACACACATATATGGTCCACAGATGTTGAATGCTGCCGACTTTGTTGATCCCCTGCCTTTTCCTCTGTCCAGTAATGTCCAACTTTGGTTTTTGTCTAAATACCTGCAGAATCACATTCCCATCAGCCTCAGCTTCACTTTGTGTTTGGTGCTAAACAGCAAATATTAGCATGCTAACAGTCTACCTGCTTAACAATAGCATGTTAGCATTTAGCATAAAGCCCCTCAGTGCCTAACAGAGATGCTAGCATTGCTGTAGACACTTGTTCACATAGTCGTTGTTTTTGTCTTATACCGTTGTTCTAACCTTTATAATCAATATCATATAGTTTTAGACAAAGTAAGCCATTTTAAGAATAGCTTATAATGAAAATAATCATGAATTGAAGCTACAGTAAGATTAACTGTTCGTGTCTTCACATGTCTCCGTTGAGAGCACAAACCCATTAACACTTTTCACTGTTACCTACTTTCTAACTAACTAGTTACAGTCCACCATCAAAGACAGGTCTGTCTGAGCCATATCACAAAACATTGCACTTATACCTGCACAGGAAAACTACTTACCTCAGTCCACGGATATTGCACCAATAAACCGCTGCCTGTGCCACAAAACAACCGTGTAATAATTTGATTCCTCCAAACTAGAAGGTGGCGAGTCGTCCAAGTCATTTACTGTACCTTACTAAAAATATACTAACAGCTAGCGTTAACGTTGACTTGTATGCAATGCCTTAGGTTTTCGGAGAAATATACATCGTCTTTTCAAAGATGTGTGTCTGAAGCGTATCCAGATGTGCAGATGACGATAACACGGGTGTGATTCAGCACATCGCTACAAGATAAACCTTTAAAATTGTACATTTAATGACACCGTCATATTGTTGATGGCGTCCGCACAACGAGCCCCCCAGCCTCCAGTTAAAAGCGGAAGAGAGGCGCCTACATCTCCCAGAGTATCTTCTTCTTCTTCTTCTTCTTCTTCTTCTTCTTCTTCTTCTTCTTCTTCTTCTTCTCCTGTAGTGTTTAACGGCATCTGGCGTCCAAAAAGTTGCATTACAGCTATCTTTCGGAATCACTCAACTCCTACACTGTACAGGTTAGTATACCTTTCTCATCTGATCTGCCTCTCGCAAAAAGCTGAGAAAACATCTTCTTCCCTGCTTACTTACCTCCACCTCCAATATATTCCTCAGCTCTCTTCCACTCGTCCCCAGTCTTTCCATCTCCGCCGTCAGGTGCTTAGGCAGTTTAGCATTTCTTCGAATTCCATGAAAACTCTTGGTTAAAAATTTAAAAAAATAAATAAATAAATAATTTAGCAGAACACGGTTGAACAAGAAGAGTAGCGTGTGTATATAATAAATTTATAAAAAGTCACTGAAAAACCGGAACTACTCACATCTTTACGATGTTTCATAACGACTTCATTTACCAGACGGACAAGATGTGTTTGATTTGTAGCCAACAGAATTTTAGGCGGGTGGAGTTTTTTCCAGGGCTCTGATATTTGAGAACCGCTCCGCTGTCGTGTTGTGACGGTTAACGTCGAGCTACGAAACCAGCGCGCCGGCGGAAAGCTGCACCAAACGTTATTTATGTTCACAGACAAGTGGTCGAGGTCGAGCTAAAACGATGCTATCATTAAAGCTCTTTAAACATCAAGGAGGGTAATGGTGACAGGACTGCGAGCGGAGAACAGATTTCTCGTATCGTGGGGTATTTCAGTGAAAGTAAACATTTCACGTTTAGCTGGTCTCTGCGTGGATTGTGGGGCCGTAGTTTGCTAGCTCTGTGTTGACACCAGTTGAGCTGTTGTAAGTCAGTGAATTAAGCGAGTAGCGAAATGTCAGAGTCCGGCCACAGTCAGCCTGGGATGTACGGGCAGGGACGCAGGAGGAGGAGGCGCAGGGGAGACAGAGATACTGGACCCCCGGGACAAAACCTGTCCGGTCCCAGTCGGGATCGAGAATACCAACCCAGGGAACGAAGGGTAATACGAGCTCACACTCATGACGTCTGGGTTGTTTTCGATGCTGGCCTAACTGAAAACTGTCTTGCTTTCATGTGTCTGTTCAGGATGGGAGTGAGGATCCACCAGGCCCACTCATTCAGAAGACCCCCATCATTCTTGCAAAACCTCCAGGGGAAAGGGTACTTGGGCTTGTGTCTAATTCTGAGCTCTTTTTTTTTTTTTTTGTAATTCTCTTTATTGAACACAAACAATAAAGACTGTCCATAAACAGAACATTTAGATTTGTCTGGGCAGTACTTTGCTTGCAAAATTATCAGCCACAAAGTAAGAATATGCATTAGTGTGACTGCAGTATGTAAATTTAGACATAACAAATGGAATTTGAGAGCAAAGTTTGGCAGCAGTTACATTTACATTAATTTATGCTTTATGTCCAAGGTGATGTAAGGCATACTGTAATTCTCTTTAGAATTTAGGACTAAATTCACAATGCCATAAGAAATGAGTCACATTTAATAAGTCATCATTACAGAAAGTAGGATTTATATCTATTAAGCTCTTCTACCTCTCCGCTCAGTGATCTGTTGACTTGTGCTGTTAATTGCATCCTTTTCAAGGCCAAGCCATCACAGAATGCACCGGTCAGTGGAGCTCCAGTCCTGGATAAGCCCATCATGCTAATGAAAGCCAGGGATGATGGAGGGAAGCCGGGGACCCCTCCAGAGACAGCAGCTCAGCCCTCTGGCCCTGGAGCCTCAAAGATAGAGAGGGAAGGGCAGCGGCCTACCCAGCCTGTGTACCAGATCCAAAACCGAGGAATGGGTGCTTCTGCATCAAGCAGTGCCGTGGACCGTGAGTTATTGTCGTAAATTGTACTGTAAATTACAAATGTAGTGTGATGTTTACAAATACTGTATTTGGATGTGCTCATTAAGGCCAAATTGCATGTGCAGACAAAAAAAAGGAAATTCTGAATAGTTTCATGTGACCTCCAGCCATGGTTGGCCAGTCTAAACTCCTCCCTCCGGAGAAGATGAAGCACAGCATTAAGCTAGTGGATGATCAGATGAACTGGTGTGACAGTGCCATGGAGGTGAGTTAATGTTTGATGAATTTAGTCCATTGTATTAAATAACCAAATCATGTTTTCAGTATACTGTACCGTTTTTACTCAGAGAAAGTTGCATTTTGTTGTGATGCATTGCAGTACCTGAGGGACCAGACAGATATGTTGGTGGTGGGAGTCATTGGCCTTCAGGGAACTGGGAAATCTACAATCATGTCACTGTTATCTGCTAACACCCCTGAGGAAGATCAAAGGTAAGGCTGGTTGAAACACCAACAATAAGCTCAGGCTTGTAAGATGCTCAGCTGTGTGTGATGTGTGTGAATGATGTATTGATTTCATTTGAAAATAAAGGTAATAATAACATCTAATTTTATACTTTTCAAAAGTGTAATAAGAAATAAAATATCAGTCAGAGAAAAGCAGTGGAAAGCAGGATAGTGGCTAAAAGATGTCCGCAGTTAAAAGATGTTCATGAGGATGAGAGAACAGATGGTCTTGTGGCAGAATAGTCTTGTGGCGTGTTTCAAATAAACATATCTTATTTTGTTTTCTAACAAAACAATAACTCAAGTCAGCTTAGGGTGTGACATTGAGGACAGGGTGTGTCCTTTGTTTTGAATAAGCATGCGTATTTGTTTGCACAGAGGTTATGTATTCAGAGCGCAGACTCAAGAAATCAAAGAAAGAGGAGGAAACCAAAGCACAGGGATTGATTTCTTCATCACACAGGAGAGAGTCATCTTCCTGGACACACAGGTAAGTAAGAATGAAGTATTGTGAATACAGAGTCACCCTCTCCTTCTTTGTCTGTGGTATCTTCACTTTGCTGTCAGAATGTAAGTAAATAATGAGCTGTGAAATTGAAATGTCAACTTGGACTAACCAGAGGTTAGTTTAGACTGTAGAATAATTTGGTTGTTGATTGTTGAGAACCAAAGCAACAAGTATGTAAATGCCTTGTTTGTTTCTTCAGCCGATGCTCAGCCCATCTATTCTGGACCACCTCATCAATAACGACAGGAAGTTGCCTCCAGAGTACAACCTCCCTCACACGTACATTGAGATGCAGGTCAGTAACCGGCCTGCAGAGGGCACTATTTGTTGAGCTCTAGTGTTTAACCTCTTGGAACTAATATGTATATTTATTCCTCCAGTTCACTATTTAATGACAGATTACTGGTCATTTTAATTCTGTACACACACATTCACATGTAGCCACATTAGTACTTTCTCTATAATCTTTCAACAGTCTCTTCAGATTGCTGCCTTCCTCTTTACCGTGTGCCATGTCATCATTGTGGTTCAAGACTGGTTCACTGACTTAAACCTCTACAGGTAGGTAATTGTGTATGTGTGATGGATCTGTGTAATACTCACCACCCAGCTTCACAGGACAAAAGGAGAGGATGGTGGTCAGTAAGGCTCTGACAATAACTTGCATGTCCCCTGCTCTAACAGGAATGTTCAGTATTTCATCTTGTATCTTAAGAGGATATTTGTCTTCTGCTTTTTCGTGAGCTCAGTAATGTTATTCTTTCAGTTGGTCTTGTCAACAGTGAATGCAGACAGGCTCAGACCTGTTGAAAATAGTGATGTGCTGACACACACTTGTCCAGTGCACTGTTCTCTGTTTAGGACACCTACATGAACAGCAAATTACTCTGTGCTCTGTTAGGTTAACATTTTTTCAAGTATGTATTAAAACAATATTTATAGTATGCTGTGAAATACAGCAACCAACAATTTCTATGCACATATGGGCATGTGTATTGTTATTGTAACATACTTGAAAAAAATATGAATTTACCCTTTAATAGTTGAAGAATAATCTGATCTGAATAATCTAATAACAAGAAGACATAATTCCCAATGCAGACACAGTCGGTCATTTTATGTTGTTATAAATTTACGTTCATTACTAACAATATTTGGGCAGAGTGATATTACCTTTTTGACTGTTATGTTGTACCACGCATGACTACTGTACATCATGTTGAATAAAATCTCATCATTCCTTAAACAAATAATTTTGTTGAAAATACATGTTATGGATCCAAATGATGAAAGGGAGCAGATGTTGGCAGTGTTAAGTGAGATGGCATTTATACGGTGAGAACATAGTTTTTGCCATACCATTTATACTGTGGTATCTATTCCCTTAATTCCTCTGGTTGTATTGGGCCATTGTGGGCAATGTTGGAAAACAGTGAGCAGAACTACTTTATGGAAATACAGTATAGGAATAATGTAATAATGATTTTTCACATCCAAGCAAAGTACCTTGATTTCTCTAGTATTTCGTTTTCTGTATCAAGCAGCTACATGGATCCTCCTGATTTTTTAAAAATCCAACTGATTCTCAATTGATGTTGCAGATATCATGGTATACATTGTTATTGTGCTATAAAATTACCCATGCAGTACAATAAAAGAGGGTTTTATCTGTGTCGTTCATTCCTAGATGTCGGCCAACATCACATGTCCAATGTTAACATTCAGTGTTGCACACCAAAATATATTGTGTGTATGCTAAAGGTTTGCATACATGTCCTCAATCATGAGCATTTGCAAAGCTGACTTTTGTTAACTAGCTTACAGTCTGCTCAGTCTTCAGTCTTTTGTTGGCACATTGCGTGTAGATCTTAAGAATCTTGTGAAATCGGTGTCTGGAGTGTGTAAGGTATCACCTTCGTTCTTCTACATGCGCATATGTTAACACACAGTTGTTTTCAGTCTGAATCCCTGCAAACTAAACAGAAGCCTCTCATAAAAATATTGCTCCACTGTGCTATCAGTGGTCAAAAACGACTACGTGTAACTACCTATAGTTGTAGGTTTATGTAGGAATACTGTAACAGGCTGATAGAAAACACATAGTTTTTCCTGCTGATGAAAGCATCACATGTGCGCTGTCAAACATCTACTGTAGATATTCTAATGCCTTACTGTTAACTATGTTGTGTTCTTATCATTGGAACAAGCCTATTAACTAATCCTTGCTGCTGTTGCTTCTGGTTTGCAATTGTTCATACCACACATCTTTGTGGATAGGTTTCTTCAGACTGCTGAGATGCTGAAACCTTCCACTCCATCTGCAAGCCATGACAGTGCTGGCTCTTCAGGCAATGATGATGGAGCAGAGTACTATCCTCATATAGGTGACTTCATTATGCAGAAACACAGACACAATCTCATACACCAGTCATGTTAATGTAACTAACATGAAAGTCTTTCTTCCTTAAATTTCTTTTCCACCCAGTGTTCCTCCAGAATAAGGCCAAACGGGATGACTTCTGCCCAAGGAATCTGAAGAACATGCATATGGTGGTGGACAAATTAATGGCCCACTCTCATCTCAAATACAAAGGTGCAAAACTATCTCTCTTTCGCTCGCTCTCTCCCTCTCTTGATAAATATATATAAACATACATATAGAGTGCTTAACAAATTTATTAGACCACCTGTCATAAAAGCGAGAAAACATAAATATTTTAGAAATCTTTCAAAAACTTGTTTAAAACAAAAAAATGTTATTGTTATTTATTTGGCAAATAACAAACAGAAACAACTAAATAGTCCTTTTTCACACATAATAACCAGAAAACGTAATATTTTGTATGCCCCCCTTTGGCCTTGATAACAGCTTGCATTCTTGTTGGCATTGTTTTTATGTACTTTTTGACAGTCTTTTTTGTTACTGGGTTCCAAATAGTTTCCAGCTGTTCCCACAGACTTGCTTCAGATGAAACTTTTGTGCGATTAATCTTTGAACCTACTAAATCCCAAATTTGTTCAATGGGATTCAAATACGGACTTTGACTTGGCCAGTCCAGTGTTTGTGCCCTCTGACAAATCTGAGGCGTTTCTGGATGTTTGCAGGCCTCAATAATGGCTTCTTAGTAGCTAGTCTTCCCTTTAATCCTTGTTCCGTCAGTTGTCTGCTTATGGTCATTCTGGAGACTTTCTCAGGCTCTGATCTAGAAGCATTCATCTCAGCCTGAAGATCAGCAGTGATCTTCCTTCTGTCTCTAGTACTTAAAATCTTGAGGTGTCTGACATCTGCTTCAGTTAACTTTCGTTTCCTGCCTCTTCCTTGGTGCATTTTGTAAATACCAGTCTCAGCAATTGACTCCAAAGTGTAATTGACCACACTGTGAGAATACTTTATGTCTTTCCCTATTTGTCTCAGAGACCATCCAGCATCATGAAGTGCTTTAATGTGGACTCTTTCATTTTCAGTGAGCTCTCAACATTTTACCATTTTGAACAGGAATGAGGAATTTCAAACTGAATTCACCTTTTTAACATTCAACCACTAAAACTGATTTTTCTTTTCAGGAATGCAAGTAAATAACTATAATTTGACATCTTAATCAAGAAATAATAATGTGTTTTAGAATTTTTTTCTGTTTTTTTTGTAAAACAGTACATTTGAAAATTCATGGATAACAATAATAATAATATATACATACATACATATATATATATATATATGCCACAAACATGCTACACCTTCACTCATTCCATACTTTGTGCTTTGTATTTTAGGTACATTGTCCATGCTAGACTGCAATATCTTCCCTGGCCTGGGACAAGACTATCTGTCACCTGAGGTCAACATGTTCCTACTTCCTATGCAGGAGAATGACGGGGAGGATAATCTCACCAAAGCAGGTTATAAAGCATTTTTTCTTCACATAGGGCAAAACTCAATATACAATGTTTACAATATAATATATCTTACGCAACTGCCTATAAAGTCAGCATTTACAGCAGTGATGTCTATCATGTTGATCTACCACAATTTAACATATTATTTACATCTTGAAATTATAATGGAAGGCATTTTACTGTCAAATTCTGCTCTTGTCAGGGACTAAACAAATGTCACTCCTTGTTATTTTGCATGTAAGGTGGGAATTAATCATGGTACCATATTTAGGGTCAGGAACCTACCCGCTCTTCTCCCTGCTACCGGGTTACAGAGGACACCCTTCCTTCTCCACGCTGGTTTCAAAACTTCGCAGCCAAATACTGACCATGCCCCGCTGTCAGCTGTCACACACCATCCTCACTGAGAAGAACTGGTAAACATCTCATACTTCTTTGCACACTTTCCATTTATAACAATATGAACTTAATATATGTATCACTAATTAATGAAATAGTGCTTTAAAGAACAACATAGGACAACCAAACATGACAACAGAAATGTTACAACAGCATGAATAACATTTCCACACTGGGGACTGGGGGACATGCTCGAGTAGTGCATCAAGTGCTTTGCAAACTTTTTTTGCTGTGGGTTTGAACCACTTGTTTGGTGTTGGAGCTATAGTACATCTTTGAAATGAACACTATTCAGAGCTGGAAAAGTACCTTCACTGCTTCTGCATATTTTTTAGTTAAAAATTATTCAAAACTGAGAAGGACACAAATGATAAACCCTGATATATTAAAAGCACATTTCAAATAAGGAACTGGCATAGATTCATGTACTAGCTAGTTAAAAGAAATGCTACCCTGACTGTGGGAAAGGCCTTCCAGAGTCTTTATAGCAAAAGCACAATTAATCTTTTACTGAGGTTTCAAAGTAGATGTGTTACATGTAACAACACGTGTACATAGGAGTGCCCCCCCGTCTTGAGGAGTTCCTCCTAACTGTGCCAGTTGGGGGGTTTTAGCTTTAGGATGTTTTGTGAATATGGTGCCTGGTTTCTTTCCATACATTTGTTTTGTTTTCACAGGTTTCACTACGCAGCTCGTATCTGGGATGGGGTGAAAAAGTCCTCAGCGCTGTCAGAATACAGTCGCTTGCTGTGCTAACACCTTGGTTGAACTGCTGTTATATACTGTGCATTAGCGGTGCAACCTCTTACGTCCAATCATCAGGTCCCGTAAAGAGAATTGTGGCCCTGAAAGTGGAGACTGGCGTTTGCATTTTACAGGATGGACAAGTGAAACTTGGAAGCTCAGTCAGTCTTAAAGAGTTGCAGGAAGACATCACCTTCTGTTCACTTTGGAGGGAATTAAAAGTCTTGTTGCTCAGAAGGTCAGAAAATAGCTTGTCCCTGCTCTCAGGGTATTACATGTTCAACAGATACAGCTGCACCCTCGACAGCAGAGGTGAGAAAACAAGTTGTCTGTACATGTCTAAGTAAGATATAATGACATTTTTATTTGCAAGTACTGTGCACATGTTTTCTGAGGTGAAAATATGTAGCCTTCTGTAAGTTATTTTCTATTTTCTTTAAAACATCACTGAAAAGAGTAACTGTCAGTTACTCAGTAATAAAAGGAAACTCCTGTTAAAAGATTGTGTTTGTGTATCTTAAACTGCACAGCACGTTCCCTTGCACATATTTGTTGCACAACATGGTAAGTAGCTTTCATTTCTTCAAAAAAGGGCTCACACTCATACCTTATTCTGTGACAGTTTGTGTTTGTAGTGGCACAAACTAAGAAATGAAACTCCGTGTTGTCAGTCTGGACTATATTTAAAGTTTTGGAAAAGCTGCCATGGAGATTACAAGAGGTGGTTTGATTAGACAAATACAGGAAGGTTTGCTTCTTCTTTTATCTGCTGATGGACAAGGTGTGAAGTGAAACGCAAAACTTGCTGCATTGAATGAGAAGCCAGATATTACCCCTTAAATACAAAAAGTTAAGTTATCCCTTCGTTCTCAGGAGATAACAAACATTTTTACAAAGTTTTGAGCAATTCATGACAACATTTTCAGATATCCAATTACTGAAAATGCCAAACAGCCCTAAATAGGTATATATGCTCCACACGATATCTTACCCAGGCACAGTCTAGACCTGCTGTGTATAAAAAAAAGTACCTTGTGATAACCACTACTCATCATTACTATTAACCACTGTTATCTGTCATCATTTTTGATAACACCATTACCTACACAGCTGTTCCTGGTCTTTCTCTCTCTCTTTTCTCCTCTCTCCTCCCCCCTCCCCCCCTTTTTTATCTCCTCCTAAACCCAACCGGTCGAGGCAGACGGCCACCCACCCTGAGCCTGGTTCTGTTGGAGGTTTCTTCCTGTTAAAAGGGAGTTTTTCCTCCCCCCTGTCGCCAAGTGCTTGCTCTTTGTGGGAACTGTTGGGTTTTTCTCTGTAACAAAGTAAGGTCTTGACCTTGCCCTGTAAAGTGCCTGGAGATAATGTATATCATGATTTGGCGCTATACAAATAAAATTGAATTGAATTGAACTTCTGTTGTGATATGGCACTATGTAAATGAAAACAGACTTGATGGGACTTAAGCATTTCTAATTTACATGTAGGAAGTTGCAAGTTCTAAATTTGACTGCCTTTGTCAGGGACTAAACTCATGCCAGTCCTTGGTCATGTGCCCTTCCTCAAAGAAAAGTTTGTGAACTCACCTCTTGCTTCTGAGGGTTCTGTACAGCTTTTAAGCAGCTTTTGTCACGTTACCTCAGTGATTACATTTCTAAATGTTCTGAGTGGCTCCAAAGAAATATTGACACACAACCCCTGCTAGGACTCAAGACATTTAAGAATATTAAATACAAAGAGCTATCGACTTCACATTTAGCTTGAATTGACTTGTCTGTATATGTGTGTATATATATATATATATATATATATATATATATATATATATATATATGCATGTATGTTGTCTGTCTGTGTTGTATCTCTGTCTCTGTTAGTAAAGCACTAACTGCGAAAAAAAACTGCTTATTAAAAATAATAAAACATTTAAAAAAAGAAAGTCACACTTTGCTGGAAATTAAGTGAAGGAATAGTTTTTACCCTTAGACCACTCCCTCTCAGGGGGACAATGTATACTCATATCAGGTCAAACTTAAAGTCAGTTGTATCTCACCATCACAAAATGCAACTGCTGCTGATCTTTGGGATTGTGTTTAGGTAGGTAGGTTTTTATTCTGTTATCTGGTCTCTGGATTTGTTCACTGCTTCAGGCTACACCCTGGATTATTGTACATGCCAGTGGCTCAGGAACATGATGATGATGATAATGATGTGTGTGTGCTGCTGTATGTCTATGACTTTTTCATTGGAGCATCTGTAATTTAAAAGCATACTGAGTGATGGGGTGGAAGAAGAATTACATAGAATCTTAAAGTGTTTCATTAACAGGTCAGTAAAATTGAAGCCACGCTGGTGGCAATAAAAGTAGTTCTGACTATAACTCCCTTTCTGCTGAACTAATATAGAAGCACTTTTTTAGACTGTTGCAGAACAAATACAGTCTCTCTACATCAGCCAACATTGGCATTTAAAAAAAAGTTTTTTTGTACAAAAACATTACATTATGTATTACAGAAGTCATGCACGTAAAATTGTCATTAGTTAATTTAAAATAGTCTTTTTTAACTTTTGAGTAAAGGGCAACATGTTATGTCACCATACACAGACATTGTCACAGTGCCAGATGACTTGGAAAACATTAAGCCCTACGTTTGTCAGACTGCCAAATGTTGAAGAGAAGAAAAGTGTTCCTATCTTTGAGTGTGGAGATAAAGATAGGAGCACTGTTACTAGTCCTGGAATGGAATGTATGGGTCGTAGCTGCTCAAACTGTTATGAATGTGTGACTATACTGCATGTAAAAACTGAGTGAAAGTCTTCATTGGCCCTGCAGTAAGTCTGCCTTTCTATTTATGTATGTGTACATATACATACATATGCATTTATGTATGTACTATATATATATATATATTTGTGTGTGTGTGTGTGTGTGTGTGTGTATGTATATATATATATATATGTATGTATGTATGTATGTATGTATGTTGTCTGTCTGCGTTGTATCTCTGTCTCTGTTAGTAAAGCACTAACTGCGAAAAAACTGCAGTAAAAAATACAACATTGTAAAAAAAAGAAAGAAAGTCACACTTTGCTGGAAGTGATGTGAAGGAATGGTTTTTACCCTTAGACCACTCCCTCTCAGGGGGACAATGTATACTCATATCAGGTCAAACTTAAAGTCAGTTGTATCTCACCATCACAAAATGCAACTGCTCCTGATCTTTGGGATTGTGCTTCTGCCTAGAGGTAGGTTTATATTCTGTTATCTGGTCTTTAATTGTTAAATAAGAAAAGAAGGACCTTAGTTTCTAGTTAACATATTTCCCTTTACAAATGCTGATCGGACAAGGGTCATTTCAGGTTACATAGCAAATAGCTATTTCTTATTTTGCTGCTGGTGATCTTTACTTGTCCCTGCTGTCTTTTTGTTCTTCATCTGCAGATGAACAGCTCTTTTCTATTCTTTAATCTATCTGTCTTAAAAAAAATCTCAGGTCAAAAGTGCTTTTAGCTGCGCTTATAAGTTTAATCAATTTATTTCAGAGTTAATGTGTTAAAATCATGTTGTCTACCCATGTTCAAATGAAAAGTTTAAATTTTAAAACTTTTGTTTTGCATTTCATCAGTCTACACTCTGAAATGTTATGAGTGTTTACCGGGGGTCATAGGCTCCTGCACAGAAGAAGAAAAGGAATGCCCATTACAGGGTCATCAGTGTGGTGCGCTGAGAGTCCTGTCATATGCAGGTATGGTAGTTTAAGGTGTTATCTTTTTGTAAAACACTTTGCAATGGCCCAGTTCACAAAAGTTACTCTTTTATTGCAGGTAGCTCAAAAATTGGCGATATCAACATGAAAACTTGTGCTTTGGCTGAAGAGTGTGTTGAGGGCTCACTCAACTTTGGAGTCTCCAGAACGGTCATTACCAGCAAGTGTTGCACCTCCAATCTCTGCAACTCTCAACCTGCCCCGGGTAACTTACTTACATTTTGTCTGTTTTTTGCACTGAGAGCTATTTTTGTTGAGACTTGACATGTAGTTTCATGTGCAAGAACTGTTAATAATGTAAAAACTACTCTCTCCCCATCACTGCCTTGAAAGTGTTGGTTGCATTTGTCATGTTTTAGTTGCCAATAGACAGAGTCTAAAAGAAATGGGTCTGGTTTTACTGACTAAAATCTACAATACATTTTTAACATACTGACTATATGTTCTGTATTGATGACTTGTGCCAATACTGACATTGTAAATATAGGCGTTGTATTTGGATGATGCCAGTCCATGTGTCACAACCTGAGACAATATGTTTAAAGCAGATTAGTTAAAGGATACATATGTTATATATAACATTTTAATATGACTAGATATTAGATTATTAGATTAGATTGGATATTAGATGTTAGAAAAACAAGACTCAAATTCCAAGACAAGCCAGTATGAGGAAAATTACTTTTTCCTTTATTGCCATCTGCTATAGAGGAGCCCAAGGGCACAATACTCCAACTGCCACAGTCGAGCTGCACATAGCAATTTGTCTGTCTGTGTGTGTTTGTGTGTGTGCACACAAGAGAGGGACTTCTCATATTTTCACATACTGTAAAATCAAACACATTTTCTTGTATTTCAGAATAATGAAATTATAATCAGAGAAGGAACAAACAAATAACATAGGCTACATCTTTACATTTTGTATTTGTCTTAATTTAATAGTTGTTATTTCACTTTGTAGCAGGGAAACACCAACAAATGTCTTTAGCCTGCTGCACAAAAAAGCTTTCAATAAGGCACAGAAGAAGAAAAGTACATTGCAATCAGCCTCCTATTGCCCTCTATCTCCCCACACAATATGAACAATTTATGTTCTGCTACAGACGCCAGCAAATCCACTCCCAATGGTAAAAAGTGCTTCCGCTGTGATGAACAACACTGCATTCTGACTCTGAACTGTGAGGGGAATGAGGACCACTGCATCTCAACAACAGGTAGCAGGTCCACAGCTTTAAGTCTCTAACTCTGTCCCAGACATTTGCTCTGCTCAGGGGAATGTTTAGTGATTCCCGTAGATGTATTAAAACTCGAAGCTCACACACTTAGACTGTTTTCATTCTCTCAGTGACTATAGGAGGTGAGAAGATGACCATGAAGGGCTGTGCTTCCAGGCAGATTTGCACAAACAAGGGAATTGCACAGATCACAGGAGCCATGGAAGCAGAAATTGACTGCTGTCAGGGCGACTACTGCAACAGTGCCAGCAGCACAAGTGCTTGCCTTCTGCTCCTGGTGGCATCGCTGATTTCTTTGGTCATGTTTACTTAACTGAGGGACACAACAATGCTTAGTTTTTCTTTTCATCTTCGCTTGGCTTCATAGTGCTCACACCCCTTTCCTTATCCTTTCAGCTGATGAGTGAGAAAGTAGAAAGTTCAGCAAGCAAAGTGTGAATATATTATTTGTCAAGTTATGATTTTTGAGTATGCTTTTAACACAAACACTATTTTAAGTACAAAAATAAAAAATATGTTCATGTTACTACTAAAAAGTAAAATAAATACATTTTTCTGCTAGAGTATGTTTTCTTTGATTTTTTTCTGTGTGTCATTCAAATTTTAAAGTGCAAAATTAACTGACAAATGTGACAAATAACTCTTTAGGATGCTCAGTTATAAAATTGGGGTCTGTGCAAAACATTATGTGCCTAAGATTAATGACAGGCAAACATCCACTCCCAAATTCTTTCAGCACTTACTTAGATGTCAGTTATTATCTGGTGAATTACTATGAAACACAACACCAGACAATTTGATATATACTGTGTTTGAGATGCATTTTCACCTGGTCCAAATAAGTTCAGATCCTGCACCATGCGACTTTCAGATTCAAAAATCAAAACATGGCAACAAAACCAAGTGCAGACCCATGAGTGAACTGAATTGTCTCTTTTGTGCATCAGCTTTTAAATGCTCATTCCACCTGCTGTGGACACAATCTGGGCGCTCACTTATCATCATACCAAGCTGCTGTACATCTTGATTGATTTGCAATGGTAACTCTTTTCTTCTCATTGGTAGATATCATAATATAGAACATCAATCACATTACATGTCATTAAAAATTATTTACTAACATCTTTGATACCATAAGCAGAGCGTTGCCCCCTCATTACTAACATTTTAGATAAAATAAGCAGAATACTGTCACTTCTTTCACCAGCTGCTGTCAGACTTTACAACAAACACTGTGCTCAGTAACCACACACACCAAAAAAAGCAGAGAATTTGCCTCTCACTACTCACAAAAGCAGAATACTGTAGCATGATGAAAACACACCTGTTGGATTAAACTGTTTTGGGCTGCATACCAGTTGCCATACCAGTTACCATAACAGTAAGACAAACAGATATCCAACTTCAGCAATGCCAACTGACTAAACACACACAATCAAGTATTGAGAATTATTTGTTTTGTTTAGAGTCTGTTTGTTATATGGGCAAACAAAATACAATTAATAAGAATTAAGTGATCATATGTATATAAAATTGTGGATAAGCAGAAGAAATGTATTTCTAAATGTTCTTAGTGCAGGCATTTGGCCTATTAAGAACTATTTGCTATAACATAGGTTTTGTTAAAGATAAGATAAGCTAAGATAAGATAAGATCGCCTTTATTAGTCCCACAGTGGGGAAATTCACAGTGTTACAGCAGCGGGTGGCAGTGCAGAGAACAGGAAACAGTAAGACACTGCAATAACAAATATGCGTTTGTGGGCTATTGCACAGATGCGTGAGGTTGTTATGGTGGTGAGTGAGTTTTCTATTTCTGGTTTGTGTAGTTACTGAGCACAGTGTTTGTTGTAAAGTCTGACAGCAGCTGGAAGGAAAGACTTGCAGTATCTCTCCTTCACACACCGCGGGTGCAGCAGCCTGTCACTGAAGGAGCTGCTCAGTGCTGTCAGAGTGTCCTGCATGGGGTGGGAGGTGTTCTCCAACAGGGATGATAGCTTCGCCACCATTCTCCTGTCGCCCACTGCCTCCACTGGGTCCAGGGGGCATCCCACGACAGAGCTGGCCTTCCTGATCACCCTGTTGAGCAGCGGAGATGCTGCTGCCCCAGCAGACCACACCGTAAAAGATGGCTGATGCCACCACAGAGTCGTAAAAGGTCTTCAGGAGTGCCCCCTGCACCCCAAAAGACCTGAGTCTGCGTAGCAGGTACAGCCTGCTCTGTCCGTTTCTGTAAAGAGCACATGTGTTGTCGGTCCAGTCCAGTTTGTTGTTCAGGTGAAGATGTCTGTAGAGGGAAGTTTTGTGGGAAACAATTGTACCTCCATCTAGTGGACAAAGTTTTTGTAACAGGGGTTACTTGGTTGGATGCAGAAATAAAGCATTTGAAAAATAATTGATAGCCTATCTGGAAATGAGGATTTGTTTGTGGGATTTTTTTTTTTTTTATGCAGCTGAATGTAAGCTGTTGAGACAATTTAAAGACTAAGTATGATATAGGTATAAAATGTAGTAAAAATGGTCAAATTAAATAAAAAAAAATGTTAAAAGGAAGTTTGACATGACTAGATCCCTTTCATAACATGCATATATGATTATTTCATGCTTTATTTGAGCATAGATATGTTTTTTTTTGGTAGTGGACTTACAGACAGATGACAAATTAAAATAAAAACTAACATAGTGTCTTAGTAAGGTGTTGCCAGAACAGCACCAATGTGCATAGCACTGATTCTACAAGTCTCTGAACTCTACTGGACCATTGTTGGTGTTTTTGATGATGGTGGTGGAGAGAGGTCCAGCAACTGGGCTGAGATTTGGTGACAGCAAAAGACATCATTTTTTCACCTCTCTGTATATTCTGTGGTTAGTTTGTGATGCATTAAAATTAAGAACAGAGGTGAGAGGTTTTCTTTAAGACAACACTCTTCTAGTTTAAGATCAAAAATCACCCAACATAATGTGATGGTATATTTGAAAATACATTTCCTGAAGCTTTAAAATCATGTCTATGGCATTCCTGGTTTTTTACACTGATTAATAACCTCCTCACTAACCAAACAACTGAGCCAAAATGAAAGAAAAGCATATTCATCATCATTTTTATTGAACAGCTGATTATGTCATTATACATTCTTTAAATGAAGTTTAGATGCAAGTCAAGCACCCCCCCCACCCCACCCCCCCCACCCCACCCCACCCCACCCATAGCATTTGTATTAATCTAAGATAAGAAAAGCAATTTGGTATTGTAAGCATGTGACATTTCCTAGATGTCATGAAGAACTCAAAGGTTGCCATACACGTGTTGATCCTGCAACAAATTAGAGGAAAACCGGAATCACGTACAATCTGATCACTGAGTACTGGAGACAGTTATGTAACAACAGTGTATTCAGCAGGCATGTGGGCCTTCACATACACACACACACACACACACACAAACACACACAACACAATTGCTTTTGTGCTATTAATCTGGTCTAAAGCAAAAGCAAAAAGCAAAAGCTAAATTTGACACCAACTGTGGCTGTAAAATTATTACCTTTTGTTTTCATAAAATGCTTCACATAAACATTACTCAAATGTGATGGAATTACTGGTTAATGGTTAGTTTTGAAATATGAGAGTAACTTTGTCTTTTCAAGAAAGAAGAAGTAAGAATTGGGCATCACCACTTACCACTGTACTACTAACCTGAGGCCTGCCATAGGGAGCTGGTCTCCGGTTACTAAGTCAAATATATACAAGGAAGCAGACAATCAATGTACAACTCACTGAAACACATTGGTATGTCATAGCTGTGTTCAGGAAACTCACTCCTTTGGGGATGGGAAGCGTTGTTTGGAAATCTGAGTGCCACAGTTTACAGTGGTGCTGTTGTTTCTATAGGAGGAAGAGGGAAAACACACACAGGTCAGTTTTAGTCTGTGCTTACTGTTTGGGCTGTGTGATGTAGTTGAGGACCTGTGATAAACACTTACAAATAGCCCATACTCAGGTCTGGAGTGTTGCCTTGGTTTCTGCAGGGGTAATAAATATTTTATTTAAATAATTTGATATTTTCAGTGGATGTCTTGTATGTCTTTCCATGCTGCAGTTGATTCATACAACAAACGATTTAAAATGGTACCTTGAAAATCTGCTCCAGAAAGACTTCCTATCAGAATAACATCAATGAAATGTTAAAGTGACAGTGCGATTGGTAAAAATATATAGCCAACAACACTGAAGATCACCTACCTGGGTCTCCTCTCATTTTTCCACCCGACACGCCCATCCTCTTCTCTACTGAAAGGGTAGAAATATAAACTTGATGAATATCAGTTGGGGATTAAAAGTGAATGTTTGCTCTTGTTGTTAGGCGTAAGGTGCTGTAAGGTGTGTGCTTACGTGGAGAATCGACTCCAAATGGACCTCCTGTGTGGAAAGCACAGTGTTAATATTTGTCAGCATGGGTCTACTGTATTTGTCCAGTTTGTAAAAGAATCTGTTGACATACCGTTTTTCTGGTCTCGGAGGTCTGTTCCTGTCTTCAGGGTATCTCCTAGACGTTATGATGATGAGAAATTATTTTAAGTAAGAGATGGTAAAAAGGC
Source organism: Trachinotus anak (assembly GCF_046630095.1). Classification (NCBI taxonomy): domain Eukaryota; kingdom Metazoa; phylum Chordata; class Actinopteri; order Carangiformes; family Carangidae; genus Trachinotus; species Trachinotus anak. The sequence continues at coordinate 15,821,648 of NW_027273883.1, read as the reverse complement.
TTTGCACAGATTTCAGGTCATCACTGATTTTTATTTCACATGACATAAGACCAACAAAAGAAATTGGTCTTGAGTCCATTTTGAATTTTGAATTAAAGCTTACCTGGATAATCTATCCCATAGTGATCTCCTGTGGAAGTTTGAATTGCAGAGACAGAGATTTACATTGCTCTTTGGTGGAAATACAAGATGTATGTATTCAGAGACAAAAGATACCATTAGGCCAGTAGATGTCACAGTTGCTTTAGCTGACTGGTGTCAGTTGATTTATTCATGCTTTGCAATCACTGTCTGGCTGTTAGCTGACTAGTAACAACCAGTCATATTCATGCAAGTGTACAGCATTGCCATTATGACCTAACTTTTCATAAATAACTCTGCTGAAACACTCTTTATGTACCATTTTTGTTACCGCTGATTTAACTAAGACTTGTTTTATGCTCATTTTTAGGAGAACATGCAAACTCCACATGGAAAGACCCCAGGCCTGAGGTTCAAACCCAGAACCTGTGAGGTGACCGCACCACCGCGTTGCCCTTGGAGCAGAACCATTAACACCAAATCTAAATGTGTATAGTAACCACTTTTTACAAACGGTCTTTGACAGAGGTGTTCCTGCCTGACATCAAGACATAGGTTTAAAAATGCATACCTTTTCTCTGGGCGAGGCGGTGGTTTCATCGAGTTGTCGCTGTGCTTCCTGTTGGTTAGAAACAATGCTATAAAACCATGTCATGATTTCATTTCACACCAATGACTCTCATTTCACCAATGTATTGACACAGTTTGAATTAACATGTATTCACTGTACCTTTTCCTCCAGATGAACACTCCACACACTGCAGCTAAAATAATCACAGTGAGGACTAAAGCTGAGACTGGAATGGATATAGGAAGAGAGCTTCTCAACTGGTACATCAGTGATCCTGGTGATGCAAGAACATTTGAGGTTCATGCAAATGTAGTGAGGAAAATACAAAACTCAATATATGAGAGAATTGCAAGGCATTTGCAGAATGGGTGACTCTTGTGCTCTAACCCTTCACATTCAGCTTGGCTGTGCTGGCTTGTTGCTTGTTGCGCCAGAAGATGGCAGTACATGTTAGGCTTCTGACTCCATCTCCTTCTGCAACCATGAAAGTGATGGTGGAGGTCGTCTCCCAGATACCCCGTGTTGTCAAAGTGTGCGTGACTTCACTGGTGAGGTTAGGGACACTCCATGAGAACTCTGGAGGATGTGAGGGACAAGTGTGCGTCACAGAACAAGAGACAGTTATAGTTGAACCAGCGTCGACTTCTGTTGGAACTGGGGTCATCACTGGTTTTTCTGGGGAAGCTGAACACAAACATAGAGGTAAGAAAGCAAACAGATGAGTAGATGCGAAGATTTCATTAAGCTAAATAGTTAGTTGTGACTCCAGACCTTTCATAATGATGAATACACAGCTGTTGTTGAATCTATATTTCTCATGACCTCTCTCTCCATAGAAACAGAAGGGCCCATTGTCAAAAGGCTTGATGTCATCAATTTCCAGTGAGCAGTTCCCCTCACTCAAATCTCCTATTAATCTGGTGCGGCCCTTGAAATGGTCAAGTACATAGGTCTGGCCATTGTGGAAGACAACGCCCCCAGATTTTTTGGACCAGATGCCACGGGTGAGAATCACATCGGCTTCATACTGGAAGCTGCAAGGAATCACCACACAGGAGCGGGTCAGGGCGGTGAATCTGAAAGGTACGTCAGCAGCCAGAGTCGCTGGAAAGAGACAGATAAGCCATGATGTGATGTTGAAATTTGTCCTCATGTGATGTAACATGACAGAAAGGTGGGTTTAGAGAGAACTGAGAAGTACACTCACTGTCATTTTCATGTGGATCTCTTTCTTCAACTGGCTTGACATATTCTGGAAAACATGACAGAAAGCAATTCACAGTTAAATCCTCTTCCAAAGTTGTCTCATCATTAGAGCACAAGTTCAGCTTTTGGGGAAATATTCTTACTGTAATTAGTGAGTGGTGATGGAAATGTAATTTAATTATCTTTGGACAGAGCCAGGCTAGCTGTCTCACCTTCTCCAGTCTTTGTGTTAAACTAAGCTAACTAGCTGCTGGATGTAGCTTCATATTTCACAGACAGTTATGAGAGTGGTGTCAATCTTCTTGAGCATGTCTCCTAAAATAACATATGATTAAGTCACCTCTGTATGGCAGGAACTCACTTTTTATATGAAGGATTGTCGAGTATGAAGTCTCCCCTGTCAAAAACTTTGCGGTGCAGGTCAAAGGTTTACCGTCATCTCCCAGAGACCCAATAAAGGTTAGATTTGACACTGTTTCATATGTATAGCTTGACAGCGGTTTGGTGTAGGATGAACTCTGCATGTCTTTAAAGTTCCACACAATTATGGGTTCATTTTTCTTGCATGTGTAGGAAACAGAACAAATGACACTTGTTGCTACACCCTCTTTTGCCTCGCCGGGCTGCTTAACCATTGTGATTTCTTTGTACGGACCTGAGAAGAGATTTGAAAGTGAGACTTAAAGCTAAACAGGAGCATTGAATTGTAACTCAACAAGCACATAGTCTCACACTGTACTCACATTCAACATTCAGCTTAAGCTCTTTTGTGGCTGTCTGACCGCCTTGATAGCTTACAGCACAATTCACACTGCGGTCCCCTTCTTGTACAGTCCAAGTTCGTTCAACTGTCCTTTCCCAAATCCCATCAGATACCAGAGTATCCGTGGGAAAGTCATCTCCAGCTTGACCATTTAGGGTCAGGATGGGGGGAGCAGGGAGACATGTATGGCGCACACTGCAGGACACTCTGCTCTGCTCCCCCACCCTGGGGATACCACTGATGCTCAACTGCGGTTCCTGGGCATGGTCTATAAATTCAAAGCAAGAATAGTCATTTGGAGAATTGCAGTTTTTAGAATTGGGGTTGAATTGATTAAAAAAAGATACTTACCTGAAACAGTGAGTTGAGTGGTTTTATCATAAAGCATGTGATCCCTTGTATGAAAGGAGGCAATAGGGTTCTTATCTATCCATGGGTAAATTCTGTCCTGGTTATGCGACATATCCAGCCTCTCGATCTTAAGACTACAGTTCCCCTCCCTCACAGAGCCAATCAAGCTGGTTATCCCCTTAAATTTACTAATAACACTCTGTGTTTGGTCAAATACAGGTGGGTATCCATTGCTCTGATACAAGTACCATATGACCCGGAGGTCAGCAGGCTGGGAGATAGTATAGGTGAATCTGCAAGGAATGATGATACATGAGCCTCTCATGCCTGTGATGCTGCCAGGGGTGGTGAAAGACCAACCACGAGAAAGTATATTTCCTTTAAAAAGAAAAAAACAAATATTGAAGCAAAGTTGTCAATCTTTTAAACCGATAGGTCACAATCTTTTTGGCTTGTGACCCTTTAAAACAAAGCTACTTGTCCACTTGTGACCCCACATCACAGTTTATGGCTTAAATCTGCAATGACTGCCTTTGGCTACTTGGTGTCAGCAGAGGGAAATTGTGAACTGATCACTGTCATCACCTTTTCAGTTGATATGGCAACCCTGTTCACTTATAGTTGACTATTTACACATCCTGCAGATACAGAACAACATTAGTTGGTGTGTTTGTGTCTAAGAGTGTCTAAGTGTCTAAGAAAGGATCTCTTTTCTTCAACTAGTTTGACATATTCTGGAAAACCTGACAGCAAGCCATTCACAATTACATCCTCTTCCAAAGTTGTCTCATCATTAGAGCAGAAGCTCAGCATTTGGGAGAATATTCTTATTTGCTTTCTGGCAGAAGACTAGATTTCAAAAATCGATACCACTTTTATAACTGTATGTTTAAAAATATGGCTACAAGCAGAAGCCAGTTAGCTTAGATGAGTTTAGCATAAACACTGGAAACATGGGGAAACAGCCTTTGTAAAATGACAATTCATGATATGTTGAGTTATTTTCTTGGCGCCAGGAAGTTACTGGTCAGGCACATACCACCCCGTAAAAAGGTAAAATTGTTTTTCCACTTGGGCTTTTCTGCGCATTAAACAAAATAGAGATGTAATTAGTGAGTGGTGATGGAAATGTAATTCAATTATCTTTGGACAGAGCCAGGCTAGCTGTCTCACCTTCTCCAGTCTTTGTGTTAAACTAAGCTAACTAGCTGCTGGATGTAGCTTCATATTTCACAGACAGTTATGAGAGTGGTGTCAATCTTCTTGAGCATGTCTCCTAAAATAACATATGATTAAGTCACCTCTGTATGGCAGGAACTCACTTTTTATATGAAGGATTGTTGAGTCTGAGGTCTCCCCTGTCAAAAACTTTGCGGTGCAGGTCAAAGGTTTACCGTCATCTCCCAGAGACCCAATAAAGGTTAGATTTGACACTGTTTCATATGTATAGCTTGACAGCGGTTTGGTGTAGGATGAACTCTGCATGTCTTTAAAGTTCCACACAATTATGGGTTCATTTTTCTTGCATGTGTAGGAAACAGAACAAATGACACTTGTTGCTACACCCTCTGTTGCCTCGCCGGGCTGCTTAACCATTGTGATTTCTTTGTACGGACCTGAGAAGAGATTTGAAAGTGAGACTTAAAGCTAAACAGGAGCATTGAATTGTAACTCAACAAGCACATAGTCTCACACTGTACTCACATTCAACATTCAGCTTAAGCTCTTTTGTGGCTGTCTGACCGCCTTGATAGCTTACAGCACAATTCACACTGCGGTCCCCTTCTTGTACAGTCCAAGTTCGTTCAACTGTCCTTTCCCAAATCCCATCAGATACCAGAGTATCCGTGGGAAAGTCATCTCCAGCTTGACCATTTAGGGTCAGGATGGGGGGAGCAGGGAGACATGTATGGCGCACACTGCAGGACACTCTGCTCTGCTCCCCCACCCTGGGGATACCACTGATGCTCAACTGCGGTTCCTGGGCATGGTCTATAAATTCAAAGCAAGAATAGTCATTTGGAGAATTGCAGTTTTTAGAATTGGGGTTGAATTGATTAAAAAAAGATACTTACCTGAAACAATTAGTTGAGTGGTTTTATCATAAAGCATGTGATCCCTTGTATGAAAGGAGGCAATAGGGTTCTTATCTATCCATGGGTAAATTCTGTCCTGGTTATGCGACATATCCAGCCTCTCGATCTTAAGACTACAGTTCCCCTCCCTCACAGAGCCAATCAAGCTGGTTATCCCCTTAAATTTACTAATAACACTCTGTGTTTGGTCAAATACAGGTGGGTATCCATTGCTCTGATACAAGTACCATATGACCCGGAGGTCAGCAGGCTGGGAGATAGTATAGGTGAATCTGCAAGGAATGATGATACATGAGCCTCTCATGCCTGTGATGCTGCCAGGGGTGGTGAAAGACCAACCACGGGAGACCATATTTCCTTTAAAAAGAAAAAACATTTGAGGCAAAGTTGTCAATCTTTTAAACTGACAGGGCACGACCTTTTTGGCTTGTGATGAAGCTACTTGTCTTCTTTTAACCGCACATCACAGTTTATGGCTTAAATCTGCAATTGGCTGCTTGGCACCAGCAGAGGGGAATTGATCTGTCATCAGTGTCACTGTCATCACCTTTTCAGTCGATATGGTAAACACGTTCACTTATAGTTGACCATTTACATATGGTTTTGTCACTACCATTCACACTGTGTAAAAAATATCATAGCTGCTTTAATGTCAGCATGAGTTATGGGAAGTACAACAAAAATAGTTTTTCCACTCAGGGTTTGATTTCAAGTATGAGGAAGTGAAAGTATCCAGCATTTCTGAGAAATTATTAAATGGTCTTAAGTAAAATAGTTGAATAAATAAATAACAGGAACAACAGGCACTGCAGAACTAACAAAGGGTTGGCAAAATGTGAACAGTAGATTGCAGACATTTTATCAGACTTAATTTCTGTTCTCTTGCAGAATGTGATTCAGGACACTTCTGGCATATGACTGCTGTAAAGGCTATAAAGCTGAGAGGGATCAGTTGTTAAATAAAGATGATTATTATTAGATTTACTCACTCTTTACCCGTAGGGTGATGCTTTTTTCTTGCATCCCTCCCCCAGTGAACCTTGCATAGCATGTCAGAGATCTTCCATGGTCGGTAGCTGATGCAGTGAATGTCAGCGTTGAGACAGTCGTCCACTTGGCACTGGCGATGTTCCTGGTGTCAGTGGAGGCTGGCATGCTCTTGTAGTTCCATGAGAAAGTTGGTAAGTGTTGAGGGCATGTGTATGAGGCAGTGCAGGTTACTTTGCTTGCATATCCCTCCAGAAATTCATTTGATGTAGGGCTGATAGTCAGAGTTGAAAAGGAGCCTGAGATACAAATGGTAAATGTTAATATTTTAGGTCAGCACAAAAGAAAAATGTTTGTTTCTTATATATCCATCACATACATTCTGCATTGAAGGTTTTAGAGGTGGTTGCACTTAGACCACCAAGGTTCCAAACGGTGCACTCCACAGTTTGGTGGTCTTTCTCTATGTGCAACATGGACGTCAAAGAAGTTTTGTATATGCCATTAGATATCATGGTAAGAGTCTGGCGATGGCTTCGTTTTGGGATGCTGAGTGTCAGAGTGGGTGGGTCAGTGGGACAGGTGTGATAAACAGAGCATTCCACTTCCACAGACTGTCCAACTTTCTTTTCTCCAGAGATCTTAAGATCTGGTTTCTCTGCAGTGCCTTTACAAAAAATGTGAAGAGATATTTATGAGAAAAATATACATCCACTTAACAATAAACTTTTTATAAGTTCACTACCTACCCGTTACTTCAATTGTCACAGTTGTATCATAGAAGCGGTAGGTGCTTTTCCCAACATTCTCTGGATCTACCCAGGGATAAATCTTCTGTCTGTCATGAGACCAAGTCACTGGGTAGATCCTTAGACTGCATGTCTTACTATGTGTATGGTGGTGTAGACTTGTTTTTCCTTTAAATATGTCAATGACACTATTTGGGTACCAGTTGTCATAAACCAAAGGATATCCACGGCTCACATACTGGTACCAAACCACACGATCTGGTCTTTTAGGTGGATACTGAAAATAGTCAAAACTGCACGGGATGACGAGGCAGGAACCCAACAATCCTTTAATGTTGCTTGGCATCTCTACATTCCAAGCCCTGGAACTGCAGAAAATGTATCCTGCAAAGAACCGTTATGCAAAAGCAAAATTTAAATTCTGAAAAAATAAAAAGATTGTTCGTGTTTATATATTGCCAAAAACTGAAGAGTACAAATCTGTAGTACCTATAATCCAGAGGCTCAGGAGAAAATGGTTAAATGCAGACATCGTTCCACACACCTAAAATATGTGAAATAAACATCTTAGTTTCTTGCACTGAAGTAAAAAAAAAAAAGAATATAAAAAAAATATAGAGAACTGAAAATTTGTCATTAAATCATCAAAAGTACCTACTCTAGAAAATTCCAATTCTCCCATATACATAGTTAAAAAAAACAGATTTGTCCTAATGTTAAGTGAGTACTCAATCAGTTAGAACTGAATTTCCATTAGGTTCAGAGACTTTCACACAGATTCATAGAAGAGCAGTCAAAGTCAAAGCAGCAGATGGCGAGGGTTCCTGTTCTGCATGTTTCATGCTACAGCAGGTCTACAAAGGTTAACGTCTATAGATTTATTTTTGAGGAGTATCATTCTTAATGCCATATTTTCTGCTAAATTTTGTGACCAGATATTTTGAGGAAAAACAAAAAAAACAAAAAAAAAAAATCAAAATAATAGGCAAAATGCCCATTTGTGGTCTAAATAACACATGATTCTCAAATATATTGTTTTGTACTGATGAAATGTCACATTCAATTTTTTAATTAATTTATTCTTTTTATTTATTTTTTTTAATGAAACCAGGAAATTTGATCTTAAAAACACTGGCAAAACAAACAATATTGGCAAAGAGTTGTAAAATCACTAAATCACATATAGATTTTATTTAGATTACATAATTAGATACATGTTTGAAAAAAAAGACATAGATGAACAGATGAACTTTCACTAATATGAGGTAATTCCACTTTTTTCTAAGAAAAAAAAAAGACATTTTCTGCTGTTTCCTGTGCTTTCATATCCAAATGTTTATTGATCACTAATAAAGCAATTACAACTACTTGTTAGCAACTATATTTAGAAAAGCCTTGATATGAGATAGATATCTTTTTTTTTAATAAATTATAGCAGGCAAATGCGAAGGTTCTTTTATGTATTTATCTTAAAGATCAGATTGCCTTACCTCCAGGGATAAATGTTGATGTGTTGATAAATGTTGATAAATGTGAGTTTTACCACCCTTAACACAGGTTCCTGTAATCTTTTTTCAAGAAACCCCATCACTACCACCCAAATCCCCTCCCCCTAAAATGTGGGCGGAAGGTATGATTTGCTAGTAAAAGTAGTGAAAGTAAAGTAAAGTAAAAGGTGGGTAAAGATCCTGCTGCCTGAAGTATGCTGACATCCACACTAATTTGTTTTCATTTTAAAAGATTTTAAAACGAAACACACCTGAAAACACATATTACGTGACCTGTCACTTTCAATGTCTGGGCAATAGGTAGCACATTGTCTTGACTTTTGTGTAAAAGAGCAAATGATTATTCAAAGACTTCTAGAATTCTTTAATTAAATCAATGCATCCTCCAACATACACTGACAGACAAAAAATACTCTGCCTGTATTTAGATGTAGAACATGTATAGAGTGCCGTGGGAATATGTCCAAAAACTGGGATATTACTTTGCATTTTAGCACTTCTGGTTCCCTCGTCCCGAAGTCTTTTTGAATGTGTTTTCAGTTAGATGGCTGAAATAAGGTCTGTGGTAAACACAAGCTCAAGACATTTTTAATTTTTTTATTTTATGACATAAAATACATAAGTAAATACTCCAGTCATGAATTATCTAAGCTTTTACATCTTAAATGTCATGTTGACATATATTTAGACCCTTTTCTATTGCATTGTTATTAATTTAACGCAGATTCTGTTTTTGCTTTGTCATTATAGGATCTGAGTCTAGATTGATCACATAAAGAATTTTAGCACAAATCTGCAACCTAAGAAAATGTGAAAAAAACTGCACTTTCTAAATGCATTGTATGTCTAGCATGTGTATTTCAATTCTTTAAAGAAAATATTTGACACATTGGGAAATGCTCTCATTCGACTTTTGCAGAGTAAGAAGGATTGATTGATACGGTCATAGCAGATAGTTAGCTTGGCTTGCTGAGGCATTTATTGCCCTCAGTATCCATGTATTTTACTATGGCATGTTTTAGGGCTAGCTATGGTGACGCCACGCCTAAACACACCGACAGAAAAAAATGTATTACTTAACAACTATGCAAAAGCAATTATAATGACATTCAAAAATACAATTTATGAATAATACCATGTATAAAAATGCATGTACTTTCCCTGAATAACGTGATCAAATTATTCGAATATATTTTAATTGATAGAAGAGATAAGCACAGTGATCATGCATAACGAAACTGCAATTATCAGATGCACTTCATACAAATGATCAATTTACATTTCTTGCTTGCTTGGAAAGCAACGCTTTCTTGGAAACTAATTTTCTTTTTTCAGACGTTTCCGTAGATGTTGAGGTCTGCAGTGTTTACGTAATCGTCACCATCATCAAGGTCCTGTGAGAGATTAAGGTCATTATTGTCCCAGATGTTGATGTTGGCAGTGCACTGTATGCATTTCTTGGAAATAAAACATTAGTAAATTAATAATACCTCTTTGTAATTGCAGGATTTTGGTTGGCTGGGTTCCATCAAAACAACAGCAATAATAAGGAGACAGAGAAAAAGAAGGACATAAGCCATGGGTATACTATAATACATGATAGCTTTACAGTATTTTACCAACTGGTCAGGTTTAAGAGGACTAAGACAAGTACCTTTTGGGGGACGGGAAACGAGGCTTGGAGATTTTCTGGTTGGTGCAGGATTGTGAATTCACATTATTGGGCCTGAGGTTTAGAATTTATGTCACTACACAGTCAGGAAAACAATTAGCTATTCAGTTGTCTTGTGTTTAACACACTTACGTATGACCAAAATCCTCCATGTCCCTCTTAGGCCTTCTGTAATTAAAAAAAAAAGAATATAATGTAATATGAATCATAAACTTCTTAATCCAGAAATGAGACACAGAGATGTACTTGTTTCATTTTAACATGAATAACCTCTTAAGCACTAACTTTGGTTTAGCTGTGAAAACCAAAGTGTGTTTCTACTGTGAAAACAACCCAAAGACTTCCAAGTGGTGGCTGACATGCTGCCATCAATGTTTTTCATGTCTTACCTCGAAAATCTGCTCCAAATAGACCTCCTGCACAAAAAAGGAGAACAGAAACTATGCAAATTTTGTGGAGCATATAAATAAAAGTATAGATCAAAAATGACAAGAAATGCACCAAGCTACTCATGCAAATTACAGTGACTCATTCTGTGACCTATAACCAGCTGTACTTGGGACAGTACAGAACACAAAAGTTCTATACAGCGAAACAGATCATAGATAAAGAACCTAAAAATGCCTCTTGCCTTTGATCAGAACGAGATGGTCCTGGGACACCAGATTGAATCCTGAAAATTTCACAGATTAGATTCCACATTTCTTAAATGAAAAGTTACCAAAATAACATTATTCTTGCCAACTCCAGGATGAAAAACTTAAAAACAAACCAGTGTTGCTTCTCACCTGCGAGACAGCCTGGACAGTCGGTTCCACACGCTAAACGTCATGGAAAATTAAATTATGATAAAAACATAAAAGAAAAAAGAGAAGAATTGAAATCATGTGCTATCAGTGTAACACTATGAACCAAATCTGCTTTCCAACATTTTTACCTGCCATCCTGATTTTGGAGCTCTGCAATGCGTCTCCTTGAGTGGAGAGAAAACAATGTTGTTTTATTAAAGTGCTCACACTGTACAAAAATGAGTTAAAGAGTACAAGAAAACTGATAATTTTTTGCTCTTATCTAATGTGCTCTGTTGATCAGCTAATGTCAGTCTGCTGCATTACTCACTTGTATTTTTTCACCATGAAAATGCAGAAGACTCCAAAGATCACAGTGATACCAATCCCCACTGCAGTGGGGATGATAATGTGGTTATAGTTTACTGCACCTGCAAGCAGACAGAATTCATATCAGACATCAGATATCCTAAAAAGTCAACAACAAAGTGAAGAGCTCTTACGTTTTATGTAGAGTTTCAGTGTTGCAGAGGATGTCTTCTGTCCATTAAATACAGCTGTGCAGGTGATCTCACTGTGATCATCCTTCTCCTCGGGAACGAACGTCAGGATGGACTGTGTCTCCCAGTGACCAGGATGAATTTGTCTGTGGCTCTCGATAGCTCCATCTGCAGTGCTCTTGCTCCATGTGAGTTTAGGCACATGGGAGGGACAGGTGTGGATGACTGAACAGGTGACAGTGTAGGGATGTCCTTCAGTGGCTGTCTCTGCATGAACCAATGAAGGCTTTGGAGGATCAGCTATAAATGAAAAAAGGCAGAGCTGAAGTGAGAGGCCAATTATTGAAACATAGAAAACTTGTGATAAATGAAATTTTGGAAGGTTAGTGACATACAGAGCATTTTCAACTCGACGCAATCCTCAACAAAGGAGTACTTGTCTTTGGTGGATGTGTCACCCTCTGTCCGTGCAAGTTCAATCCGGAAACAGAAAGGGCCATTGTCATGATTTTTGATGTCATCAATTTTTAAGGTGCAGTTATTTTGACCCAAATCTCCCAACAACTGTGTGCGGCCTCTAAAGTTTTCCAAGATCCTTGTCTCATCTGCATAATAGACAAACGCTTCTTTGCCACTTGAGAGATGCCAGATCCCTCTGAGTCTGGAGGTGGGCAGTTTTTCTTTAGGATGGCTGAAGGAACAGGGTAGCACAATGCACGATGTCACCAAGGCGTCGAGGTTTTTTACAACAGTGGCCTTCCACTCTTCACTAAACACAGGGCTGCAAATGACTGTAAGAGAAAAATGGAAGTGACAAAGAAAGAAGTGAAGTTAGTGATTGTTTTTTGTTAACTAGGGTACGCAAGAATGAGACTGGAAACAAAGAGGTGACTTGTTATGCTACCTGCCAAAAGCAGACAGAATATCTTGATGTTTCTCTCCTTGCCCATACTTGGCTGAGGTTTTGTTGGTGTGACACTCTGTGGGATGTTTAAATGAAATGAAAGCAAGTAAAGATAAAATCACAAGCTCTACTTACTGCTGCTACATACACCATGCAAATTACAACACAGCTGTGAAAGTGGAACTTCTTCAAACAGCACTAATCTTTACATGCGAGAGCCGTTTATTTATACAGCAAATACTGGTATTTCTAATAAGGATATACGTATTCGAAACAACACAGCACACAACAGTTAATTTCACATGAGATTTAGCTGCTTTGTTTCTCGTCTTATTCTGGCCACGACTATTCAAGCAAAGTAAGCCAATCAGCCTCACACACTTTGAATACATAAATCTAATCAGTCACACAAACAATGATGATAAGTAACTGTAAAAAAAAACAAAAAAACAAAAAAACAAAACCCTCTGGTTGGGCCTATATCAAATCAAAAAAAAAAGTTTCTAAGCTTCATCGTTTCTTCACTCCTGAGCTCACCAGTTTAGAAATGAAATATTTAAAGAAAATGACCCAAACCAACATTTGTAAGTATAATGTAGCACTGCCAGAATCTTACCTGATAAAGCTGCCGCCTGGTTGATCAAGGATGTCTGTGTCTACAAAAAGCACCACATTGAGAATGATGATATGTCCTTTGCTATTGTGCAGTTAAATTGACAATCACATTAACTCTAGAGGCAAGAAAAAAAACTGCAGGTCAAAGTGGAAAACAATTTCTTTTCATTTCTTATAGTGGGGAGGAAGTTTAAAGCGGATGTAGAAGTTGCAGTAGTAGTGTTAGTGTACTTAAATTTTAGGGAATTTATAACCAACCCAAATGGTCAGTGAGCATAACAGTAAACAGAAAAACTGCTGGACAAGTTCTTATATCAAGTTCTGTCTGACATGTAGACACTTGGTATGTTCCCTGATGATGCTCTGCCAGTCCTGTACTACAGCCACCTTGCGCCTTTTTTGAGGGCATGATGCTCCAGTTGAGGCAATTGTGTGAAGCCTACTAACAGAAATCCAGGTGCCTCTTATACTCCATCCAGACCAGAATAATTGTGTTATTATGTAGAAAGATTAGATTGATAAAGTGGGGAGCATTGTCATCGATAAGGGGCAGTATTAACCTTAACTGGGAGGTTGGGGCTGAATAAGCAAGGCACTGACCAGCATTATTCATGCGTACTTTAAACCCTCTCCTTAACTTTCATTAACTGTTCTGTGTACTGTGAGGCAGCTAAAGTCATTTGACTGACAAAATGCCGGTCAACTGCGCAGATCTGAACAGCATTTTTGACTTAAAATTCTCTCTGCCAAAGATAACATTTGACCATAAATAAGATCCTTGTGTTTTCTGTTCCTTAATGTGTTTTGAAAAACTGACATTAGCTTCCTGAAATCAGGGACGAAATGGGCTGTCACACTGTGAAAGTAAATTCCTGGAAGAAAGTCAGTGAGAGACCATGAAACTGTCTCTTGACTTTCCCACTTCAAAAAATAACAATGTGCATCACAGTTTCCCCTTAATATTTTGCTGATGTGGACATAAATGTAACATTAACTGACCGACTGTTTGATTGCTTTGTTGTAAAACACCACAGTACAACAGAGGGATAATTCTGAATTTATAACTTCTAATTTCTTTTTGTTGAAATGACAATGTCCATCCATTTTCTTTACCGCTTATCCATACGGGGTTGCGTGGGGGCTGGAACCAATCCCAGCCGACATTGGGCGAGGGCGGGGTACACCCGGGACAGCTCGCCAGTCCATCACAGGGCTGACATATAGAGACAAACAATTGTTCACGCTCACATTCGCACCTATGGGCACCTAATGTTCAGGTCTTTGGACTGTGGGAGGAAGCTGGAGTACCTGGAGCGAACCCACCCACAGGGAGAACATGGCCCAGTGTTCAAACCCAGCGCAACTCACTGTGACACCAAAATGATGACATGCTCTGCTTTGAATATTTCTTTTTGGTTTGTTTTCAGACAACTTCTCTGATTGCAAACCTTGAATGAACCAAATTGCTTTCCATTTGTAAAGGTTGTAAAGTCAGTACTGATTTCACAGATCCATTTTAAATCCACTGTGCCAAAACAATACATTAAAGTAATGGGTTATGGGTTTTTCTCTAGTTCTACAAAGGTAAAACTGTATCATTATGCACATGGAGAAAAGACCACACCCTGTCCCTGCATCACACCACTTTACTGTCATTACCTCAGCTACTCTCTGTTCTCACCCACAAACAAGATAGCTTTTTTTGTTATTTTCTTTTTGTAGTGGACCCTCCAGTTCATGTCTTGACATTGTGAAGCTCACAGTTGTGATCAGTTAGACAGCAGCAAAGTCAGGTAAGATTTTAAGATTCTAACACCAAACTATAAATGAATAAATAGATCACAATATTATTTATATATATATATGTACTCACAAGCTTTTATAGTTGTACTGCTGAGCAAGTCTAGATATTTTGATTCATTTCTGATATTTTTTATTGTTTACTTTATCACAATTGTTTGTCCAGCTAATTCCATTATTTCATTTTTTCTTCCTTTCTATTTTTGTATTTTGTTCTATTTTATTTTATTGGTTAAAATACATGAATAATATATTTCATATTATCATACTTAAATCTTACATGTAATTGTTCTTCCACTTGTTTTATGTTTTCTTTGCATTTAAACACCTCAGCAACAGAAACTCAAAGAAGTATGGACAAAGAGAAGAAGATGATGCTGTGTCTGCTTTTGGCAGGTAACTCAAATAGGGAACTCTGAGAAAAAATCAAACAAAGATACAAGATACCTCCTCTTGAGTTCTTTCTTTGTCACTTCCATTTTCTCTTACAGCCATTTGCAGCCCTGTGTTTAGTGAAGAGTGGAAGGCCACTGTTGTAAAAAACCTTGACGCCTTGGTGACATCGTGCATTGTGCTACCCTGTTCCTTCAGCCATCCTAAAGAAAAACTGCCCACCTCAAGACTCAGAGGGATCTGGCATCTTTCAAGTGGCAAAGAAGAATTTATCTATTACGCAGATGAGACAAGGATCTTGGAAAACTTTAGAGGCCGCACACAGTTGTTGGGAGATTTGGGTCAAAATAACTGCACCTTAAAAATTGATGACATTAAAAATCATGACAATGGCCCTTTCTGTTTCCGGATTGAACTTGCACGGACAGAGGGTGACACATCCACCAAAGACAAGTACTCCTTTGTTGAGGATTGCGTCGAGTTGAAAATGCTCTGTATGTCACTAACCTTCCAAAATTTCATTTATCACAAGTTTTCTATGTTTCAATAATTGGCCTCTCACTTCAGCTCTGCCTTTTTTCATTTATAGCTGATCCTCCAAAGCCTTCACTGGTTCATGCAGAGACAGCCAGTGAAGGACATCCCTACACTGTCACCTGTTCAGTCATCCACACCTGTCCCTCCCATGTGCCTAAACTCACATGGAGCAAGAGCACTGCAGATGGAGCTATCGAGAGCCACAGACAAATTCATCCTGGTCACTGGGAGACACAGTCCATCCTGACGTTCGTTCCTGAGGAGAAGGATGATCACAGTGAGATCACCTGCACAGCTGTATTTAATGGACAGAAGACATCCTCTGCAACACTGAAACTCTACATAAAACGTAAGAGCTCTTCACTTTATTGTTGACTCTTGAGGATGTCCTCTATGTAGAAGTTCATATACTGGATTTTGTCCTCTTCCCATTTGTGCTACAGTAAAGGACAAATGGCTCTGACATAAATTCTGTCTACTTGCAGGCACAGTAAACTATAACCACATCATCATCCCTGCTGTGGTGGGGATTGGTGTCGCTGTGATCTTTGGAGTCTTCTGCATTTTCATGGTGAAAAAATACAAGTATGTTCATTACATATTACTTTAAAGAGAACAGAATTTCAGTGATTGAAATTAACAAAGATAAAGTCAGTATTTCCTCTCACACTGTCTGATTTTTAAGTTTGTTCTGTGTTCCTAAATAAAAGGACTTTTTTCTCTGTCTGCTTAAGGAATCGCATTGCAGAGCTCCAAAAACAAGAGGGCACGTGAGTACAAAAATATTTTAGTTATTTTTACAATCTTTTATTCTTTCAGTCTTGAGAATGTGATTCATATTTACTTTTCTGTCAACTTCAGCGTGTGGAACCGGCTTTCCAGACTGTCTCGCAGGTGAGTTTTGTTTTTTTTTTTGAACAGGGGAGCATGAGATACAATAGATATGTATTTTGTCTCCATGATGTCCATAAGGCTACAGTCAGACAAGGATTCAATCTTCATAATGCATTAAAAAAAATGAAATTACTGCAGGCCATTCTGATTAACAGCGAAAGGCACTTCTCAGTTCAGTTTTTCAGTTCATACTAATTACACGTTACTGGCTGTTCTGTTACAGTTCCCTTACACTTACAGTAATTTCACGGCTTTCTGGAGATACAACAGGTTTATTTTGGTGCTGTTTTTGACAAGATATATTTATATGTGAATGATTTTATCTTATTTTCTGTTCTCTTTTTTCTGGGGGCTCATCAGGAACAGAGTGTAAAGGTGAGAAGTGAAAAAAGAGAAGTTAAACGCTTCAATATGTTTTCTTCATTTAACTGTGTGCACAGTTAAACCAAAATTAACTTGAACTTATTTATTAATTTATTTTTATTTAAATCTGCCCTAATACAAATTCTTTCCATAAGGAGGAAGGAAAAAAACATCCAAAACAAGCTTGCTAACTTGTTCATTACAAGCCCAGTTATTTCCCCTTTTTTGATATGTGGCCTGTATGTGGATATGTTAACTGGATAATGGTGTGATTTCATGCATTTGCACTCTATTGTGCCCACGTTGTGACTGGATCTTGACTTGTCAACAACCAGGGTGCATCACAGATCAACACTGCTGAATGAGCTCTATAGTTTTCCATCACCGAGTGAGGAACCCTCTGTAGCTTTTTGAAACGTCAGCAAGAGGTGAAATTTGTGTTTTTTCCTCAGGATGCTGTCGTACTCCAGATTGCATTCACTCATAGCTGAGATCTGATCACGGTCCTTATCAACTGCATTCTGACTGCAGAGTGTTCTGTGTGCATTTACAACTCATGCTGATATGCAACATTTATCCTTATCCAGACAAAATACATCCTGGTGTAGACCACATGTTAATACCAAGTGTAAATAGGATGTAATTCTTCAGTCACTCCTGATAAAGATATAGTTGTCTTCAGTTTCTAAATGCTTAACCCTGCTACTGAGCTGAGTTAGATGAAAATTCTCTGGGTTTGATGCTACAAGTGACAGCTTTCACATGGCATGTTTACATTTGATTCATAGTTGATATATTAGTGATTAATGCAAGTTTAAATTTCAAACATTAAAAAAAAATCTAAATGGATGAAATGTTTTTTTTTTCTTGTTCTTTCAGATAATTGAAGGAAGAGGAATCTTGTCTTTGAAGTTTGACGACAATGACAACAATTTTTTATGCGCTTTTTTTCTGAAACAAAGTCCTTTGCTGGAGAGTTGATGCTTGCTTTCATTTTATTCTTATATTGGCATCAGAAAAATGACATTACCTTAATAGCAACTTAGAAAATAAAATAAATAAATAAAAAACAAGATATAAAGTTCTGTTAACAAAGATTGAATGTTTTAGCAGCATAATAACCTGAAAGGCAACATTTTGTACTATAAACTCATTTAGAAGTCACTGAAGAAGTTGTAATTGGAGAATTGTCCTTCCTTAGTATTTACTTTGGTGTGTTTTGTCAGCACTCAAATTCAGATTATAAGGACAAAATACACTTTTTAGTTGTTAAACTCATACTCTACTACCACCTTTTGGCATGTGATGTTATAGACACTGTGTTTAGTTTCTCAGTTGATAATTACAGCCAACAGTGACAGGGACGTGCTATCATATGTGAATGTGTGATTTCTGCAAAACCTTTGCAGCTCTTCTAAAAGTGTTTTAACCTTGGTTTGAAGAGAATAATGATTAAAACAGAACATCACAAAAATTTCTATTAAATTGTTTCGTAGATATACACACAGATTTATCAGTGCTGTGAACCTTTTTCTTTGTATATTAAATCTTGGCTTGTGTGCAGTGTGTAGTAATTGTGTCATTATTGCTTTACTGGTAATGCCTGTCTCCACAGGAGAGAGCTATGTATGTACAAACCTTCCTCATTCTGTGAGGCGACAGATACTTAAGTTTTTTAGCTGTTAACAGTCTTTAGATATTTTGATCTGACTTTTTTTATACAATAGAGCAAAATCTGCAACTCCTACACCAGACAAGTCAGGGACAATAGGTTACTTAAGACTTGCAGGCATGCATGTTTTTAATGAACTGGCCACAGTCAGCAGTCATTCAGTCATGTTGGCCAGATGGTGGTGCTTTAAAACCCATTTAAGAGCTGATGTCATCAAAGTGTGGGGAGTGAAACAAGGAGCGGAAACAAGCTGAATTAAGTGACAAGTGTGATGGAAAGTTCAAGAAATTCTGTGGTTCCCCTCAACAAATTATTGTGAAGTTCAAGATGATGGCCGTAGTAGAAGTTAGTCATTAAAATAGGCTGTGCCATTGTTTCACACCTTTAAGTATACTACACTGAGAGAAAATTGTCAGTAAATGTCCTAACAATCAAACTCCCTGGTATCAACTGTTGCAGCCAACTTGGCTTCAGTGACAAATTTCAAAAGTGAATTACAAGTTGTGACTCTGCCATATTAGGGACTTCTCAATATGACTTTGTCTTTCAGGAAATTGCTCACCTTGATTTAGAAAAGCTTCCAAGTAAGAAAATAATCTAATTTTATTTTTAAAATTTAACTTTAAATTGGGAAAATTAGGATATGAGGGTTGAAGCAGTGATAGCGAAGTTATCAGTTAGCACCGACATAATAGATCAGATTAAAACACATAAGGGAGGGTACAAAAATGACTGTGGGTAAATGAAAGTCAGAGAAATGGGAGGGAGTACGGTTCTTTTTGTTGGGGATTTGATAGGATCAATGTGTTAGTTTTGAGAAACAGAACAGACTTGGATCTTTGTTATTAGTTATAATAGTTAATTGAGACACATGTGTAGACTAGGGAAATGGCAATGTCAACTTTGGATTAAGAATGGATAGGTTGCATCATTTAATTACAATATATGTTTTCCATAATTTCAGTAAAGTAAAACCATCCAACCAAATGCCCATTGAAAAACCAAGTGGAAATACTGTATGTATGGCCGATTTATCATTAACAAACACAACAATGGCAACCAAATTCACATGGTCCCTAATAGACAAAAACACAGTACAGATAGGCTTAGTGAAGACTGCAGTCAACAACATATGAATAATATTCTGCAGGGCACATTGCTTGGCTATAACGTAAATCTTTTCAGACCTCTGAAGGAAAAGTCTGGATTTGACCC
This sequence comes from Trachinotus anak, assembly GCF_046630095.1. Taxonomy (NCBI): domain Eukaryota; kingdom Metazoa; phylum Chordata; class Actinopteri; order Carangiformes; family Carangidae; genus Trachinotus; species Trachinotus anak. The sequence goes on along the minus strand of NW_027273883.1, from coordinate 15,801,983 downwards.
ACAGTCCTCAGTGTGGAAATTAAACATAAGTCATCGAGTTAAAAACCACAGGGAAGGAAACCTGACTTAAAGGTTTCTATTAGTTACTTTCATCACAGTTTCACAAAGCTTCTGAGCAAAGACAGTGTAATTCTGAAACAGAAAAGAAGTTTCTTTAGACTACGTTTAATTCATCCTGCAGGTATGTAGTGAAAAACCACATTCACACAGTATATCAAGAAACTTCATACGTGGTGATTATAAATTAGCTGCTTTATTAGTACACCAACAGTACAGAGATGATACCTGAAACTAAGGAATTCAAATTGAAACAATGACAACACAGTTCACAATAAATACATATGATTACACATTTTACACAATGAAACTTTTAAACTCTTTGAATGTGTTTGTGATTAAAGAAATTCTTCAGTGATTGATTGATTAAATGATTGGCTGATTGGCTGACTGATTAATATAAATGGTTGACGATCCATTAATCAGCAGTGTTTAAATTGTATTGTTACTGCTGTTAATCTCATCCAGAGAGATGTGATTAATCGTTCTTTTGATAACAGATAAGGTCAGGCCTTCAGTCTGTCCTGCAGGGCTTTCTTTAAAATGGAGGAGCCTGACACTTCTCAGTCAGTGCTGGAACTTCACCAGCAAGGAGCAACAGAGGCCTGTTTTAGTAAACTGGTAAAAAAAAACGATTTCTGTGGACTATTTACTTTAGCATAATTATATTTTACAGACCCTGAGCAATTGCTAAGTGATATTCATTTTGTGCATTTTTGTTTACTTGATTCACAGATTTGCTCCTTGCATATCCCAAACCTCCAGATCAAGCACATTTTCTGTCATGGGTAACTCAGCATCCACCGGCTTCATCACTCCCACTTCCAGGAAGCTGTCCTGGGGGCCCCAGAAAGAAGACACAGTCAAACTGGAGGACTTCTTGACACAGTGTGAAGAGGATCTCTGGAGAGTCAAAGGAAAGCCAAGTCTATCTGTGAAAAAGTTCCACCTCACTCGCAACATCGGTTACGTTGATCTAGCTGTCCAAGAGTACAACAGTTTTTATCCAAACAGGGGCGGAAAGCTGAACCCTGCTTTTGTTGGAGATCAGGGCCCATGAATGACTGAATTCAACTTGAACAATGAAATCTACGCAACAAATCAGCATGAGGATCCTCTCAGCTGTGATGTTCTAAGGTGTCACTGCAAACAAGCCCTGTGATGCTTCTGCAACACGAGTGTTCTGTCACAGTCGACCTCTGCTTAGAAACCAAACCACAAGGCTGTAGGTGTGAACTGAGCAGGAAGTGAGACAGTGTCGATAAAATAGGTCCCTTACTTTAATAAGCAAAAGTAAAAATGTTTCCTGGTTTGTTTGTTTTTTTAATTTATTCATTTGCATTGAGTGTCATCTTGTAAAAGAGATGTTCATCATTTCCATTTGGATAGGTGTTGAAATATTAATAATACAAGCAGAAATCACACATGAGACAGCCCATCTTGTGACAATAACTTTCAGCATCATCTGAGACAAGGACATTCTATCTTGTCATAAGGTACAGTAAAACTAATTGTCCTTGTAGAAATTCAGTAAAATATCTAAAACGTGTATTTCATCTCATTAGCTGAAATTCTATAGATTTTTCAGTGAGTTTACTTGTCACCACTTTCAGTCCGCGTTTGTTGTTCGGGAAAATATTTCATCTTTGTACAATGTGGATCTTATATCACTGTATCATACCTTCACATTGTTGTCAAGTCTTTTCTCTGAGGTAAATAATGTTTGTAACTCAGATGTCAGCAAATACATTCAAACCTTCCATCTGATACTGTTTTGGCCTCTTGACTTAAATTTAGGGCAGACATAAGTCATTGTGCTTCTCTTTGTAACCTCCATGTTTCAATCATCTGCGGTTTTTTATTAAACTACTCTCTTTGAACTCAAAGGGCTCTTAGTAACACATAGTATGTCCACAGTATTTAAAGGTTTTAATGGTTTAAATGATCCAAATCTGTGATTAATAATTGAAAGGGGTTACATTTTTAGAAGTTTGTGGTTAACCATAATAAAAATAAAAGGTGAAAGTGGTGTTCTGGCTCAGTGGTGAGGAGCTCACGGAGTCTAGGTTTCATGATATAGTAGTTTTACAAAAAAAAGGAGAAGTCATGATTACTAAAATAAATCAATTATGATATAAAAGCATATATCTATATCTATATCTATTTTTTCAGACGGTAAAATCTGAAAAAAATAATACAATAGACTAATAGACGCTAATATATGTCTGATGACACAAAAACAGATTTTGTGTGCAACATTCGGTTCAGTAGTGGATGTATTAAATGTGGAATGGAAACTAGTCATCAAATCAAGCAAGGACCCGCGCAGCCCGGAAATTTGTCAAAATGTGTCACTTTATTTGCAGGTCGGACCCTTAGAGGACGAGATGGATGCATTTAAATGGCCTCTCTTCTTTGTGTGGCTTTTCTTTAAAGGTATATATATCCTCATATATCCAGCCCTGACCTTTTATTGCTCACAAGAAGTACAACTGATATTTTATTTGTTTTTTTGGTGTGTTATTATCTCTCAGGTAAAGAATCTAACTTTCAGGGGAATTTGTGTTAAAGTGGGCTCTTCTTCAGGCTGTGTTCATTCTGCTCTTTTGGTTTCATTTCATCACATTTTTCTCCGAATTTTGTCACAGTTGTTCAAACTGAAGCCTCCCCCTGGACCATACAAGTGCCATCCACAATTAAAGGTCTCCCTGGATCATGTGTGGTGATTCCCTGCTCATTTAACTACCCAGATCCAGGAAAGAAGGTCACCAAATTCACTGGGATTTGGATCAATGACAAGAGTGAAATCATCTTTCACCCACTTGAATCTAAAATCATGCAGCAGTATCGGAATCGGACAGAGCTGCTGGGAGACGTTGCACAGAAGAACTGTTCACTGAAGATTGATCCCCTTCAACAAAGTGATGAAGGACCTTTTTATTTCAGGATTGAAATGACAGACTATGACAACTATTCTTACAAAGAGAATAGAGTCTCTATTTCCATGTATGGTAAGTGACATTCACAACTTTCAATATACATCTTTGAACTTACAGTTAATGCCTTATTTTTCCCATAACATTTGTGCTGATCAGAGGTCAGTGAACATTTTACAGGTTAGGGAATATTTTACATTAAAATACTTTCCTTCGATTATTTGATGACTTGTTAAACTTCAGATGTAATGTTACATTTGTGGAAACAAATGTAAATTTGAATTATAGGCAAGGGGTGACCCAATAGCCGAGTCGTTAGGGCGCATACCACATGAGTGCAAACACTCTTAGCAGGCAAGTCTGTTTGACTCCCGACTGGCTCGACTCTTGCCTGCATGTCATTCCCCTTCTCTCTGCCCCTTTCCGGTCAGTCTCCACTGTCCTATCAAATAAAGGCACAAAAGCCCAAAATAACTTTAAAAAAAGAATTATAGGCAAAAAAGAAGATTACAACAGTGTTTGATACGATGGTTCATGTCTGTCAACTTATATAGGAAAGGTCAGGTTGTAACCTCTGTACAGCACAGCTGTCTGACAGCACACAGTGAGATGGTAAACACGATCATTTAATTTAATCGGTTAGACTCTCAGTTCCTCCTTTGTCACTGGTTTCCATCCTTTCGCTTTAAATAACTTCAGTCAGAGCAGTTGAAGTTAAGTTTCAATTCTCCAGACATTGTGAGATTCAAGTGAAATAAAATCCATCTTAAGAATTCCTTCATCTTAAATATTCTGTCCACAGCAGTTCTGTCAACATTTTGTAATCTGTTCTAAAGCTTCAACAGAGTGGAAACCTTTGAATTTATGTGACCAGGATGTGGATTCGTGAGTAGAGTGTGGTCAGGTGCTTGGTTAGGAGCTTTTGTGAAAACATAACTAAGCTGTCATACAAAAATAAAGTTCCCATTCTAGCACTGTTTCATTTTTTAAACTGTATTTGGGGACAACCACAAGCATAAAAGAGGAACTACCTTTCTTTCTATACCCTTTCTCCACATTCCTCTGTAACTTATTTTCAGTTCCTGTCTTGTGATTTTATTATCTTATTTAATTTCTGCAGAAATATTAAAACACGTGAGGCCCATACAAAGCTTCAAAAGACATAACATTGATTTGAACAGCCTGGAAGATTAAGTGCTCTCCCTTATATGCATTACAGTGGCCTTATGATCTTTGCCTATCATAACCTTTCTTTTTGTTGCAGCTAAACTAGACATCTCTGTGAAAAAGGAATTAGTGGCGGGTCAGACTGAGGTGGCGTCCTGCTCTGTGTCTCCCTCCTGCCCCTCCTCTCCTCCGGTCTTCAGCTGGAGTCACTCTGGAGAGGAACATCTACAACCACAGCAGTTTGACAATGGCCAGTGGAAAGCAACAGCTACTCTTAAGTTTCGCCCTACCTCCGCTGACCACAACAAGCCTTTATTATGCAATGTAACATTCAAGGGAGGGTACCAGCAGGAAACATCCAAGGTCCTCAAAGTAAAACGTAAGTGTGCAGCAGTGGTGACAAGAAAAGCAGATGCTTCAGGCATCATAACTAACACTACACTGATTCCCATCTTGTTTGTATATCTGCAGTAGCCCCTATTCAGCTTTGACATTACAAAATGTAAACATACATCTGTAAAGAACACCAAGGTATCATGAACAGTTAAATGTATGTTTCCATGCAGACGCCCCAGTGAACGTGAAGGTTGAGTACAAGTCAGAAGTAAAGGAGGGAGAAGCTGTGCAGCTGAAATGCTCCAGTGATGCTCATCCTCCTGCCAGCAGCTATGAGTGGCACAATGAAAAGGGTGCTCAGCTGCATCAGGGAAACCTCTACACGTTGCAAAACGTCTCCAGACACATAAGTGCATTGTACTGTACTGCCATCAATACAGAAGGACGAGGCAAGTCGAGCCCTGTGCAGCTCAGTGTGTTATGTAAGTAAGCAATCCTCGAAATGTAACAATGAAGTAGATAACTGTTATTTAAACACATTTCACAGAAGTAATGCAAACTCATAACTGCATTGCTTGTCCTCACAGATGCCCCTGAGATTAAGACCCTCTCGTCCTGCTCTTCGGAGGGGGATATGGTGAAGTGTGTGTGCATTGTGGAGTCCAAGCCTCCGTGCATGGTCCATTTTGTGCTTTCAGACAGAGTCCTGCCAGGCACCAAGGTAGAGAAACATGGCTCAGTTACCATTGGGACTCTGCAGGGAGAGTTTGGGCCCTCTGAGTTTGTCCACTGTCTGGCAAACAACACTGAGGGCAATGCCAACCTCACACTCTCTTTACCTGTCAATGGTAAGGACGAATTTGCAGAGTGCAGGACATGTCTATTATGTCCAAATACTGTTGACATGAATTAAAGAAAAATGTCTGTGCATGGTTTCTGTTTGGACAGGTAAGATGCAGAATCTTTATATTGCCATCATCATTGGAGCGATTGTGGTTTTGGCGATACTTTTAGTAGCAGTGGGGTTTGTTAAAAAATGGTAAGTTGCTCACTGAAGGTAAGTGGGAAATTGTTGTTTTTTTGCTTTTCAGTTATGTTTTTGTAGCTATATCATTCTTATCTGGATGCTTAAATGTGTTAAATATTTTTAAAAAAATTCAACCGTAAACAGACACCAGAAGGAAAGATATACATTGATGTATTGATGTAATTAATATTGAGTGTAAATGTCTCTAATAGTCAAACCACTTCACTTTGACCTCTATGGGAGCAGCTTATATATTCTTATAAGACATGATGGTCTGTATTCAGCTTTGCAGATTATTTTTTTAAGTGGTTGTGTAAAATGTCAATAGTTTGTTCTCAGGGTCCTAATTAAAAACGTTGTTCTTCCAGTAGGGGTTTATCTGGAGACGCCCAGGCACTTCACATGAGCACCACAACTGCAAACAAAGCTGAAGAGCCCCCTCAGTACGCTGCAACAAAAAGGTTAAAATGAATAAACTCAGTTGGGAATAAACAAAAGTTTCCTCATGATTTAAAATGACACATGGAAGCTAATCTTGCATGAACCTATGTGTATTTACTGTGTGTTATAATAAAAAAAACTTTGCTGTCTGTTCTTAGAAAAGAGATGGACTACGATGACACACAAATCCCTGGAAATCATGAGAATGATCATGTATATGGCAACATGGAGGTATGTGAACTTTTCTTCATTCATTCATTATTTCCATGCACGACAGAAGAGAGCTAGTTCATTTTATTTCCTCTACAGGCTGACTGGGATGATGCTATTTACGCCAACATGTAACATTGGGGAATTCACTGGAAGTACGGCTGCGGTCTCTCTGCATGTTGTCCGGATGATGTGGATCAAGACAGTCGTAAAAACAAAAAAAGAAAGACTCCAATACTGCTATCTGTAGATATTACATCAGAATTATTTCTCCTTTCCTGTAATTAAAATATTACAAAATGTTGTTCAATAATTTGTGATTGTGTTTGATAGTACTATGATAATACTGTTTATTGTGATAAATCACCATTAAAGTACTGTGATCATTTACATGCATATGTGTTTGATGACTTTTGATTTTTATATGATTTTTTCAGGCTTTCAGTAACAACACATTCTGTACAAGTTACCCCACTACAGTGCGCTGTTTGAATTTCTTCTCTGCTTTTGCTTTATCAGAGTGACAGATAAGAACAAAGCTGCCAAAGTTTTGAAATGTCGGTTTCCGGCTGAGTACAGCTGAAGTGTTGACCATTTTGTGAACTGCTGTCAAAGCAACAGGCTCACTGTGCTCTGTTACAGAACAGCAGCACAATACAGACGCATTTTAGAGTAAGAGTTCAAACATCATAATGTAAAATTACAGGGGAAGAATAATGTCGATGCAGTATTAACTATTTAAGTTTAAGAAAGTCCGTACTGTAAATGGATGTGCTTGCCTGACTGCACCACTTTCACGTAGCCTCACAGATTGTTGTAGTAGATTAGGGAAGACAAAGAAAGTAAAAACATCCTGCATGTGCCCAGGTCAATGTAGAAAAACTCTCAAGGGGGGTGAGTGTGTTAATAGGAAATTGACAGGAAGGCGAAAGAGGAAGCTGCCCCCATGTTAGCTGATAGATAGGCGTACAGTCTCACATGTTTCAAAAACAGACAAACTCACTGTTGGTTTTATATCTGAATATATATTTAAATCACCTTAGTTTAAATGGATGTTTATCTAAATAACTGAAATTTTGGATCTCTGCTATTAATATTTCTTATCATTTACTTTATTTGATGTACTCAGGTCTCACTTGTAAATTAGATCTCATTCTCTGATTAAATTATATATATATATATATATATATATATATATATATATATATATATATATATATATATATATGTGTTGGTTAAGATAGGGGGATGGGGAGATGCACACCCTCATGTAACTGTGCTGATGTATTTTCTTGAAATACGACTGCTCACCCTAACCCAAACAATCATAATGTAATCTGCGTTCCGGCCCCCGCAGCACCAGCCTTGGCCAAGCCCCCCCCCCCCCCCCCCCCCTTCCTCCCTCGGTCCCTCCCTTCCTCCCTCCCTCCCTCCCTTCCTTCCTCCACGGACACTTGTTGATTGTTGACTCCGTCCGGGACCCGATCAAGGATGTCTCCATGGCAACTTGCTGTGTGTGCAACTTGCCCCCCCCCCCCCTTTTTTTGCTACAGTCATCCTGTTATGTTATGTGTTGACGGGGTGATTGTTGTAATTTCGCTGCAATTGTACTTGTACTGTTACAGTGACAATAAAGCCAATCCAATCCAATCCAATCCAATCCAATGTTGCAGCTGGGGCACAAATGACCCAAGTGCAGAGAAGCAGGCAGGGGACTTTCATGAAACAATGACTGAGTCTTACAGGCAAACAGATAAGGTGCCAAGAACTGTGAATCCACAGCATGAACAGCACAAAGGACAACACATTTACTATGATCTGGGGAATCTTTGGGAAACTGGGAACTGGTGTGTGAACTATCCGGGGAAGTTCAAGTAACTGGGGCAGGGGGGAGGGTCTGAGGGCATCTGGTGGATGACTGAGGAATGACAGTCGATAAAAGCTCCATATAATTCAGGTCACTGATGGAGTGAGACTGTAGCATACAGGGGCACAAAGAACAAGATCACCAAGATGGGGCGAGGATCATGATAATGTAAGTGTTGTTGCTCACATGCATCAGGGCTGTCATCTATTTTGAATTTATGCACAACAGCAGACTTTGAAGTAACTTAATCTAGTATTTTTTCCTTCTTGGTTTCAAAAGATCTGTGTGGTGTAACAAAGTATATGCATTTCATTTAAATGAAAGAGAGACCCCCTCATACAAAATGGCCCACAATCTGTAATTATACATATCAAACACAGTAAACACTCAAACAAAGATGCATTTGAATAGTATTTATATTCATCAGACACAATAAAATAATATTGATTATATTCAAAGCCTTAAACAGTGATGCATTTCTGAATTTCAAACTGTTCTGATCTCTAACGCAAGAGATATGAAATGGCAGATGATTTATCATGAAAGTGACACTGACTAAAGAGAACAGGCAGTCACTTCTGGTCAGTGCAGTGTGCACTGAAGTGTTCATTACAGTATGTCATCACTGTGTGCAGTTAATTGTTTTTCTGTAAAATACAACAGGTATATTTCAGTTATTTTAAGGATTTTTATTTTTGGCTGTTGTTCTCGAGGGATATGCCACAGTTAACCACATGTCATTTTGAGGAAACCAACATAGGGGAAGTTTTCATTCCTAAATGTCACAACTTAGCTGTTCAGGTCAAATTGTGAAAAGTCACGTGATGGCCAGTCAGATTAGATCATAAAACCTCACAAATAAAAATGGCATATTCAGTATGACAGCAAAGTGTCCTATGTAAAGTATGGGACAGTAGCAGTAGCCTAGTTAAAGTTCTTGCATGGTGCTTTAAAGGTTTATGTTTAGTTTGGTCCGTCACATAAGAGGAATGACAATCAGGAGATGCATGAAAAACTAAACCCACAATGAAAAATTGTGAAACAGAGAAACAAACCATGGGAAGACAACAGACTGTCAGCTATGATGATAAGCGATTTCCAAGTATGTAAGACACTGATACAACCAAGGTCGAGAAAGTCTTATTCTTTATTCCTGCCTTTGGTTGGTGTAAATTAGCTTCCTAAGGCTATTTGCAGTGACATGTATGGATTTTGTTGTTTTCAATAATGAAAACATACATAAATCATTTCTTTACTGATTAATGCAGCAGCCAGTGATGATTAACCAGCAACTTTGAATCTTCTTTCAATTGAGTAAGTACCAGTACATTCATTTCATTTGCTTTGTCACTTATGGTGAGTTTTTTTTTTTTTTTTTGTACACACTTGGCCACTATACTGTTACATTTTGTGGGGTGTGTGCATGGCAAGTACAACGTGTACAATCCTGTGATCATTTAGCAAAGTATAGATCAACACAGTGACTACTTATTCCGGCTATACTTAGTTCTAAATTAAATTACATTAAAATTCAATTAAATTACAGCTAGAGAAAGATTGTAGTTATGGAAAATTAACATTATGGATATGTTATGGTTTGGAGTAGTTAACTAAAACACATATGGTTATGGAAAAATCATAGCTATAGTTATTTTAGAGGCAAATATCAATTGAACGGCTGTGATGTCATGATCTTCCCCTAGTGTGAGAGTTTTTGGACTCTTTTGGACTTTGGTTTGACTCTTTGTGGTCGGGTTTTTGTTTATTTCCTGTTTGATTTTGAAATCCCTTACCTTGTGTGTCCATTGTTTTTACTTCCTGTCTTTGTCTTGTTTTCTCTGTTTGCCCTGCCCTCAAGCATTTCACCTGTGTTCAGTTACCCTGGCCTGCCTTGTGTATTTCAGTCTGTCTTTCCCTCAGTTCGCCTGTTCAGTCCCCCTGATGTTTCCGTGTGCTCCTGAGTTTTGCCAGGATATGGCATTTTCTGAGTTTTTTTTTTTTTTTTTTTTTTTTTTTACAGTTCTTAGTAGTGATGGCCAAGTGAAGATTCCTGAGGCAGTGACGCTTTCCAGCCCATAATGGCAGCCATCTTCCTCTGATGTCACACTCAGGGTAGGAAGCTCAGATTCTGTCACCCAATTCATAGTGTCTTACTGCTGTGTTCCAGGTAGCAAGTAATATAAAAGCAGGGAATTCAGAACAAAACAAGAGCTTCTTCTTATTGCTAAATTACCTTAACCTGTAGGGAGGCTTGTTTTTAGGTACACTAGGTATGCCTTTGCTATGACAGTGGTGGTACTGGTAGCCTGACTTTGACTGAAATAAAAACAGAAAAAAACCCCAAAACAAGCTATTTACATTTTTCATATTAACCCCAAAACGAACAAACCAATGACCAATGACATAAAATTTTCCAATTTTGTTTGCAAAAAAAAAAAAAACACTCACACACATAGATTTTTGCACAGATTTTTGCACAAATAACACCATTCTGCACAAACTAACTTTTTATTAAACATCAGAACTTAGAGAGCCATAGACAACATGTACAGTTGTCATACCAAAAATATATACAAACATGAACACAAAAAGTAACAAAAATAGAAATAAACTAGTATAATAAGATAAAATGCAAATAAAATAGAGAATGAAATTTCTAATCAGCACAAATCCTTCAACACACAAATAGATTAACACACTTAAAATAATCTAATTACTACAATATTTCACTTAGTAACACACCATCAACCAAGAGTCAAGACTAAACCAATTCACCTTGGTGTGCAGATTCGTTTTGCATTATTTTTAACGATTTCACACAACCCAGAAAAATGACATGTATGTAAAAACTATACGCCTGTATTCACGATATTATGAATGAGATGTGCCTTACTTGGAAGCAACTCGTGGTGTGATTGAGTTTCGCCAACTAATTACATTAGTTGTGCGCTATGAGATGGACCCTGGAGCTGTGTGTGAGACCTTCGGGCCGGCACTAAATAGAGGGAGACCACTCCCCACACGGTGACATGATATGAATGACTAGACGTTATTCTCGCAAATGAAAGCGTTTTTTTTTTTTTTTTTTTTTTCCACATTATGCCGTGGGCGGCTGACCATATCGCCCATCTCAGTATCCGGCCTATGTTCTCCACCAGAACAGAGCATGAAACACCGTCACCAGCGGCAGTCCTGTAGTGGAAGCTGTCAGTTTTGTGTAATAGTCCTAGATGGGACTTGTTTGCTTGGTGGATTAGCTCCTATGTGGCTTGCATCCTAAACGCTCGGCTACTGGATCACCCCTCTGTCAGATTCAGACACTGATGGAATCCAAACTAGGAGACGCTTATGGCAATGACGGTGAAGACTGCAACTCCCGTGATGCCACGGTATTTTATGACGTCACCAATGCCGTCTTTTGTTATTGTTTTGATAGAGAGACCCCTAGTGGCAGAAGTTACATACTGTGCGTTTAATATTACCTCACAACGTGAAACCTATCAAACAAGTAGAATAAATTTCACATTTCACAACAAATAAGACAATGAAAGTTAAGTTGCAGTGCGGGGTTTGAATTACGGGGGGACTGGGGGGGATCTGAGCCCTCTGATTAAGGCTTGGACCTCCTTAAATGAGGTAAGAACTACAGTTGGGGGGGGGGGGCTAACCATTTCTTAACCTTACGTTAGTTGAACGTCTCATCTATCTGCATCACTCCATCAGTGGCTCACAGGGGTTAAATTGTCCCTGGGCCTGTTTGAGTTTAGCTTCTTCTCCTTCAATATCATAACATTGTATCACACTTGTATTTTTTTAATCTCCAGTCTCTACATAATTAGCACAATTAGACACTCTGTAAAATAATTTGGCTCTGTGGTAAGTTTAGGCAGAGGAGACAGCGAGCAGCAGCGAGTTGTTCAGAACCAGATTCCCTGTTACCTGCTGAAGCCAAGGCTCCAGGCCCAGGTTCCCAGCTCCCAGGCCCAGGTTCCCAGCTCCCAGGCCCAGGTTCCCAGCTCCCAGCCCCAGGTTCCCAGCTCCCAGGCCCAGGTTCCCAGCTCCCAGGCCCAGGTTCCCAGCTCCCAGGCCCAGGTTCCCAGCTCCCAGGTTCCCAGCTCCCAGGCCCAGGTTCCCAGCTCCCAGCCCCCAGCCCCAGGTTCCCAGCTCCCAGGTTCCCAGCTCCCAGGCCCAGGTTCCCAGCTCCCAGCCCCAGGTTCCCAGCTCCCAGGCCCAGGTTCCCAGCTACTAGCCAAAGCCCAAGCCTCAGCCCTAAATTCAGAGCTACCACCCTGCACCTCAACCCCAGGTTCCAGCTACAGCTTGAGGCACAGCCCCACATTTCTAGCAATCAGCCTGAGCCTCAGCCCGGGTTCTCAGCAACCACTTCAACCCACAGCCCAGGGTCTCCAGCAACCAGCCTAAGCCTCATCCCCAGGTTTCCACGACCAGCCCATGCCTCACCCCCTGTGCTGTCATGATCTGCCCCTTGTATGACAGTTTTTGTTTATTTCCTGTTTTGTTTTGTTTTTTTCCAAATGACTTACCTTTTTTCCCTGAGTTTTGCCAGTGGAGTTTTGTTTACTTTCTGGTTCTTAGTTTTGCACCTGTTTGTGGGTCAGTTTTGTTTATTAAATTACACTTCGTGACTTTGCCACGTTGTCTTTGTAGCACTGCACCTCTTTGTGGATTTCATGTTTCATGACTCTTTGTGGTCATTTGATGGACTATCCAAAAAGAAATATTAATGGTCACGTCACTTCATATTGATGTTGTGGTCCAATATCCTTGACTCTGTACTTGATAGGCCCAAACATCTTTAAATATTGTAATATAAAATGATAGATGCTTTTGTAACTCCATCAGTCTATAGAAATGGACAAACTATAAGAAACACAAAAGAACAAGACACCAAACAATGAGAGACATGAAACGACTACAAATGATACAGCCATGTCATCTTTGTACGATTTCACCTCTCTGTGTTTGATTGACCATCCAACACAAAATGTTAACAGTCACTTGGGTCCTTGAATCTGTACCTGATCAGCCCTGAAGCGATTTCATGGGATTTTGTTTAGGTTGCACACCAATGTCAGAGGCATTTGTGTCATTTCAATACATTTTAAGCTTTTTATGTGTCATTTAAAGAAATCAAATTCTTTTATGTCCAAAGAAGGAAGTGAGAGCAGCTGGATGGCACAGCTGTGATATAAAAGAGATAATATGTATATATTTTTTAATTATTAGGACAGTTTTTTCCCCTTTTTTGTGGCAGTAAAAGCTAAAAAATGCCCAGCTCAAGTGAGAATAGTTGATAGCACATGACATGGTAAGAAAAGAAAAAGGAATACTGAAATGATGATTAATACAAAAGACTTCCCTAATATACGTCTGAAGAGACAGAGATGGATAACATAGTAGATGTGTCATGTATTAAATATGGAATGGAAACCAGTCATCAACCAGTACAAGTCATCGCTTATCACAGGGAAACAACAGCAGCCCTGCACAAGACTGGAAATATTTCTCAAGATCTGACCCTTAAAGGACGAGATGGATGCTTTTAGATGGCCTCTCTTCTTCTTGTGGCTTTTCTTTAAAGGTATAATACATTGTCATATATCCATCCCTAATCCTTTATTGCCCACAAGAGTACAACTGATATTTTGGGGTTTTTTGGTGCATTATTATGTCTTTTGTTCAGGTAAAGAATTTAACTTTCTGGGGAATTTGTGTTAAAGTGGGCTCTTCTTCAGGCTGTGTTCATTCTGCTCTTTTGGTTTCATTTCATCACATTTTTCTCCGAATTTTGTCACAGTTGTTCAAACTGAAGCCTCCCACTGGACCATACAAGTGCCATCCACAATTAAAGGTCTCCCTGGATCGTGTGTGGTGATTCCCTGCTCATTTAACTACCCAGATCCAGGAAAGAAGGTCACCAAATTCACTGGGATTTGGACTGAGGCAACAAGTCATGTCATCTTTCACCCACTTGAATCTAAAATCATGCAGCAGTATCGGAATCGGACAGAGCTGCTGGGAGACGTTGCACAGAAGAACTGTTCACTGAAGATTGATCCCCTTCAACAAAGTGATGAAGGACCTTTTTACTTCAGGATTGAAATTGCAGACTATAACAACTTTTCTTACAAAGAGAATAGAGTCTCTATTTCCATGACTGGTAAGTGGCATTAACAACTTTCAATATACATTTTTGAACTTAAAGTTAGTGTCTTAATTTTCCTATAATTATCTCTTTTACTCTTTTGTTCTTACAATGATTTCCTTTTAGCATTCTGCATTTCTTAACATTTTAATTAGATTTTCCAGCTTATCAGTCCTGACCCTAGTCATTTGTACTGATTAGAGGTCAGTGAACATTTTACAATAATTTGGTTATTTTCCTTTGCTTATTGGATGACTCATTCAACTTCAGATGTGATGTTACATTACACATGCAAACAAGAAAAACATCCATTAGAATTATAGGTTAAAAAAAGGAGACTACAATAGTGTTTGCTACTATGGTTTATTCATGTCTTCTTGTATTGGAAAGTTCAGGTTGTAACTACTGTACAACCCAAAAACACAGCTGTCTGACAGCACACAGTGAGATGGTAAACACGATTGTTTAATTTAATCAGTTAGACTCTCAGTTACTCCTTTGTCACTGGTTTCCCTCCTTTCGCTTTAAATAACTTCAATCAGAGCAGTTGAAGTTAAGTTTCAATTCTCCAGACATTGTGAGATTCAAGTGAAATAAAATCCATCTTAAGAATTCCTTCATCTTAAATATTCTGTCCACAGCAGTTCTGTCAACATATTTTAATCTGTTCTAAAGCTTCAACAGAGTGGAAACCTTTGAATTTATGTGACCAGGATGTGGATTCGTGAGTAGAGTGTGGTCAAGTGCTTGGTTAGGAGCTTTTGTGAAAACATAACTAAGCTGTCATACAAAAATAAAGTTCCCATTCTAGCACTGTTTCATTTTTTAAAATGTATTTGGGGACAACCACAAGCATAAAAGAGGAACTACCTTTCTTTCTATACCCTTTCCTCACATTCCTCTGTAACTTATTTTCAGTTCCTGTCTTGTGATTTTATTATCTTATTTAATTTCTGCAGAAATATTAAAACACGTGAGGCCCATACAAAGCTTCAAAAGACATAACATTGATTTGAACAGCCTGGAAGATTAAGTGCTCTCCCTTATATGCATTACAGTGGCCTTATGATCTTTGCTATGACCTATCATAACCTTTCTTTTTGTTGCAGGTAATCTAAACATGGCCATCTCTGTGAAAAAGGAATTAGTGGCAGGTCAGACTGAGGTGGCGTCCTGCTCTGTGTCTCCCTCCTGCCCCACCTCTCCTCCGGTCTTCAGCTGGAGTCACTCTGGAGAGGAACATTTACAACCACAGCAGTTTGACAATGGCCAGTGGAAAGCAACAGCTACTCTTAAGTTTCGCCCTACCTCCGCAGACCACAACAAGCCTTTATTATGCAATGTAACATTCAAGGGAGGGTACCAGCAGGAAACATCCAAGGTCCTCAAAGTAAAACGTAAGTGTGCAGCAGTGGTGACAAGAAAAGCAGATGCTTCAGGCATCATAACTAACACTACAATGATTCCCATCTTGTTTGTATATCTGCAGTAGCCCCTATTCAGCTTTGACATTACAAAATGTAAACATACATCTGTAAAGAACACCAAGGTATCATGAACAGTTAAATGTATGTTTCCATGCAGACGCCCCAGTGAACGTGAAGGTTGAGTACAAGTCAGAAGTAAAGGAGGGAGAAGCTGTGCAGCTGAAATGCTCCAGTGATGCTCATCCTCCTGCCAGCAGCTATGAGTGGCACAATGAAAAGGGTGCTCAGCTGCATCAGGGAAACCTCTACACGTTGCAAAACGTCTCCAGACACATAAGTGCATTGTACTGTACTGCCATCAATACAGAAGGACGAGGCAAGTCGAGCCCTGTGCAGCTCAGTGTGTTATGTAAGTAAGCAATCCTCGAAATGTAACAATGAAGTAGATAACTGTTATTTAAACACATTTCACAGAAGTAATGCAAACTCATAACTGCATTGCTTGTCCTCACAGATGCCCCTGAGATTAAGACCCTCTCGTCCTGCTCTTCGGAGGGGGATATGGTGAAGTGTGTGTGCATTGTGGAGTCCAAGCCTCCGTGCATGGTCCATTTTGTGCTTTCAGACAGAGTCCTGCCAGGCACCAAGGTAGAGAAACATGGCTCAGTTATCATTGGGACTCTGCAGGGAGAGTTTGGGCCCTCTGAGTTTGTCCACTGTCTGGCAAACAACACTGAGGGCAATGCCAACCTCACACTCTCTTTACCTGTCAATGGTAAGGACGAATTTGCAGAGTGCAGGACATGTCTATTATGTCCAAATACTGTTGACATGAATTAAAGAAAAACAGAAAAATGTCTGTGCATGGTTTCTGTTTGGACAGGTAAGATGCAGAATCTTTATATTGCCATCATCATTGGAGCGATTGTGGTTTTGGCGATACTTTTAGTAGCAGTAGGGTTTGTTAAAAAATGGTAATTTGCTCATTGAAGGTAAGTGGGAAATTGTTGTTTTTTTGCTTTTCAGTTATGTTTTTGTAGCTATAGCATTCTTATCTGGATGCTATAAGACATTTAAAAAATGTGTTAAATATTAAAAGAAAAAATCCAACCGTAAACAAACACCAGAAGGAAAGATATACATTGATGTATTGATGTAATTAATATTGAGTGTAAATGTCTCTTATAATAGTCAAACCACTTCACTTTGACCTCTATGGGAGCAGCTTATATATTCTTATAAGACATGATGGTCTGTATTCAGCTTTGCAGATTATTTTTTTAAGTGGTTGTGTAAAATGTCAATAGTTTGTTCTCAGGGTCCTAATTAAAAACATTGTTCTTCCAGTAGGGGGGTATCTGGAGACGCCCAGGCACTTCACATGAGCACCACAACTGCAAACAAAGCTGAAGAGCCCCCTCAGTACGCTGCAACAAAAAGGTTAAAATTAATAACCTCAGTTGGGAATAAACAAAAGTTTCCTCATGATTTAAAATGACACATGGAAGCTAATCTTGCATGAACTTATGTGTATTTACTGTGTGTGTTATAATAAAAAAATTAGCTGTCTGTTCTTAGAAAAGAGATGGACTACGATGACACACAAATCCCTGGAAATCATGACAATGATCATGTATATGGCAACATGGAGGTATGTGAACTTTTCTTCATTCATTCATTATTTCCATGCATGACAGAAGAGAGCTAGTTCATTTTATTTCCTCTACAGGCTGACTGGGATGATGCTATTTACGCCAACATGTAACATTGGGGAATTCACTGGAAGTACGGCTGCGGTCTCTCTGCATGTTGTCCGGATGATGTGGATCAAGACAGTTGTAAAAAAAAGACTGAAATACTGCTATTTTCTGCAGATGTTATATAACATAAGTTTAGTTTTTTTCCTGTAATTAAAATATTACAAAATGTTGTTCAATAATTTGTGATTGTGTTTGCGGTTTTTGTTTCTCTTCCAATGACTAACAACCACACTGTGTTTATAGTACTATGATAATACTGTTTATTGTGATAAATCACCATTAAAGTACTGTGATCATTTACATGCATATGTGTTTGATGACTTTTGATTTTTATATGATTTTTTCAGGCTTTCAGTAACAACACATTCTGTACAAGTTACCCCACTACAGTGCGCTGTTTGAATTTCTTCTCTGCTTTTGCTTTATCAGAGTGACAGATAAGAACAAAGCTGCCAAAGTTTTGAAATGTCGGTTTCCGGCTGAGTACAGCTGAAGTGTTGACCATTTTGTGCACTGCTGTAAAAGCAACAGGCTCACTGTGCTCTGTTACAGAACAGCAGCACAATACAGACGCATTTTAGAGTAAGAGTTCAAACATCATAATGTAAAATTACAGGGGAAGAATAATGTCGATGCAGTATTAACTATTTAAGTTTAAGAAAGTCCGTATTGTAAATGGATGTGCTTGCCTGACTGCACCACTTTCACGTAGCCTCACAGATTGTTGTAGTAGATTAGGGAAGACAAAGAAAGTAAAAACATCCTGCATGTGCCCAGGTCAATGTAGAAAAACTCTCAAGGGGGGTGAGTGTGTTAATAGGAAATTGACAGGAAGGCAAAGAGGAAGCTGCCTCCATTTTAGCTGATAGATAGGCGTACAGTCTCACATGTTTCAAAAACAGACAAACTCACTGTTGGTTTTATATCTGAATATATATTTAAATCACCTTAGTTTAAATTTAAATGTTTATTTAAATCACTGAAATTTTGGATCTCTGCTATTAATATTTCTTATCATTTACTTTATTTGATGTACTCAGGTCTCACTTGTAAATTAGATCTCATTCTCTGATTAAATAAAATATAGATATATATATATGTGTTGGTTAAGATAGGGGGATGGGGAGATGCACACCCTCATGTAACTGTGCTGATGTTGCAGCTGGTGCACAAATGACCCAAGTGCAGAGAAGCAGGCAGGGGACTTTAATGAAACAATGACTGAGTCTTACAGGCAAACAGATAAGGTGCCAAGAACTGTGAATCCACAGCATGAACAGCACAAAGGACAACACATTTACTATGATCTGGGGAATCTTTGGGAAACTGGGAACTGGTGTGTGAACTATCCGGGGAAGTTCAAGTAACTGGGGCAGGGGGGAGGGTCTGAGGGCATCTGGTGGATGACTGAGGAATGACAGTCGATAAAAGCTCCATATAATTCAGGTCACTGATGGAGTGAGACTGTAGCATACAGGGGCACAAAGAACAAGATCACTAAGACGGGGTGGGAATCGTGATAATGTAAGGTCAGTTAAGTTATGTCTATATGTTGCTCACATGTATCAGGGCTGTCATCTTTTTCTCATTTGTTTTAAAAGATGTGTGTGGTTTGATAGTACACACATTTCATGTTTTAATTTTTTTATGAAAAAGAGAGACCCTCTACATTTATTGCACATGTCCATATTACTAAAGCTGTGGTGGTTCATGCAGAATCATAGTGAAACCACATTCAAACACCAAGTTTATTTTAATAGACAGACAGCATTCTTAAGGAACATCTTTCCCCATCTTTTAAAAAAACAAACATATAAACATATAAACATATATATCAAACACAGTAAACACACAAACACAGTTGCATTTAGATAGTATTTAATGTTATTGAAAAAATAAAATTACACTGATCATATTCAAAGCCTTAAACAATGATGCATTTCTGGACTCAAACTGTTCTGATTTCTATTAATGCATATAAGCTGGCAGATGATTTATCATGAAAGTGATGCTGATTAAAGAGAACAGACAGTCACCTCTGGTCAGTGCAGAGTGTGTTTCTGAATTGACAGATTGTTTTCCTAATTCACAGTGCAGACATTTTCTGTAGTTTGTACATGTGGTCTAACAGTATCTCTGTTATCATACCAGATAGCAGAGTAATATCTCTCCCTTTCAGAGTGGACAGGATCAGCTGTCAACATCTGAGCAAACACGAAGATGGTAAGATATTACATTTATATGTCGCACAGTACATGACTTGTGAACTCATTTACCATACAGAATGAAAGGAGATATTAAGGGACATGCCCTGGGCTTACATCATATTCTTGTGGAGTTCATTGCCTGCTTACCTCCTCTGTATTGCACTGTGCAATTCAAAGGTATTTTGAAGTCAAGGGGTAGAGGTTTAAAGGTCAGGGCTGACACTGTTTCCCACTTCCAGTCATTCAGCCTCTTTGACCGGCTCGTGACGGCTCCAGAGCGACTCCAGGAGAATTTAGGGGGAAAAGATGGGCAGGAGTGAGACACAGAACAGGAGGCAGTGACTTTATCAGTCACCCTCAAGGACAGAGATGGAGGCTGTGGATCACCTGCAGAGATTAAATATTATACCAACATGACTCATAATACAATGAATTCAAGATCATTAACAATATGTTGCCTTTAAAATCACTCAAATAATCTATACAATGCTCACTTGTAACATCAATGGATACGGTGTTTTTTGTGTAGGAGAAGCTTTTGTACTGCGGCATTTCAATCCTGAAGTAGAATGGGCCAATATCAGTCGTCCTGACAGCGTCCAGCAGCATGGTGCAGTTGCGTGATTTCAGATCTCCAAAAAACTGGGTTCGTTTTTTGTACTCATTGGTCATTTTCCATTTGGGGAGACTGGTCGAGATAATCTTGTTCTCTTTTCTCCAGAATCCTCTCCACCTGTTAAGTATTTTCTTTGAGATTGGCTTGGGGTAAGTGTAGATGCAGGGAATAACCACACAGGAGCCCTGCAGAGCAGGAATGGTTGTTGGTATTTTTGCTGTCCACTGGCCACGAGAGGACTGGACACCATGGGTCACTGAAAATAAGAAAGAACATTGATTTATCACTGAGAGCAAGGTGAAGCATTTATACAACAGAACTTGAAACTCACCTTGGGACAACAGAAAGCAAAGCCACAACTTCAGCTCCATCACTGATGGAAAAAAGTCAGAAAAAAAGCATAAAGACAACGAGGATACTGTATTTCTATTGTATTTCTGCACATATACCGATAAATCACTCACCTCTGACTCCTTATGACAGTTGAATGTATATGCCTTTACTTGCAGTGCTTGTGACATTGGTTCAGTGTCTTTGTGTGCTATATATAGTCTAGCTTCACCCTTTTTTGAAGTTGCAACTGTTGCCAAACGTTTTACAAAGCATTGAGGTCATAGTGTGAGAATTTAGTGGTTATACTGCTACATCAGCCTTGGAAACAGAAGCTGTTTCAGTGCTGATTATTTTCTTCTGTTTGTTCATTGTTTTAACATATTACTGTTCTGATACATTTTTAACAGATAAATGAATATGGGAAGAAACGTCAGAGAACACAGAGTTCCTAACATGCACACAAGCTACAGTTTGCCACTGCTGAGAGAGAGACATTTTTTATTCTCAAGACCCTGGGGCTAACCAATGAGGGCCAACAACCTGCAATAGAGAAAAAGATAACATAATTTATTGTTTATTGGTAAAATAAAACAATTATATTTCAGTTATTCTAAGGATTTTTGTTATTTTTGTTGGATATGCCACAGTTAACCACATGTCATTTTGAGGAAACCAACATAGGGGAAGTTTTCATTCCTAAATGTCACAACTTAGCTGTTCAGGTCAAATTGTGAAAAGTCACGTGATGGCCAGTCAAATTAGATCATAAAACCTCACAAAGAAAAATGGCATATTCAGTATGACAGCAAAGTGTCCTATGTAAAGTATGGGACAGTAGCAGTAGCCTAGTTAAAGTTCTTGCATGGTGCTTTAAAGGTTTATGTTTAGTTTGGTCCGTCACATAAGAGGAATGACAATCAGGAGATGCATGAAAAACTAGCTCCACAATAAAAAATTGTGAAACAGAGAATCAAACCATGGGAAGACAACAGACTGTCAGCTATGATGATAAGCGATTGCCAAGTATGTGAGACACTGATACAACCAAGGTCGAGAAAGTCTTATTCTTTATTCCTGCCTTTGGTTGGTGTAAATTAGCTTCCTAAGGCTATTTGCAGTGACATGTATGGATTTTGTTATTTTCAATAATGAAAACATTCATTTTATTCATAATAATTATAATAATGTAATTATTTCTTGTATTGATTAGCGCAGCTGCTAGTCATGATTAACCAGTAACTTTGAATCTTCTTTTGGTGGAGTGAGTACCAGTACATTCACTTTATTTCTTTTGTCACTCTTGGTGAGGTTTTTATTTTTTTTTCACACTTGCCACTGTTACTGTCACATTTTGTGGGGCATGCGCAAGTAAGTGTACAATCGTGAGATCATTCAAGGTGACGCTGCCCAATACTCTTATAGGTTATATATATATATATATATATATACTCTATATAATATTTTCTTCATGTGGCGTCAAAAGTCAGCGTATGTGACATAGTTCAAGAGTGAATTCAGGGAGTGAATACACAGTTCAAGGACTTAAAGACCTCTGCAACTACTGCTTTCTTATATGAAACCAAAAAACTGAAGACAGTAACAACATTAACAGCTTCACAAACTTCTGCTTTATTTACTACAGGCATTTCCACAGTTGCATTGCAGGAGGGGACAGGTGGGTTGGGGGGTGGGGGGGGGGTGGGGGGGGTGGGGGGTGGGGGGTTTGCTGTAGACCACAGACCAAGCAACAACATTTACTTTTAACTCTTTCTTTTTGATGACGTCCTTAAATTAAATGACATTACAAGTAATAATCTAATATCTGGATAGAAAATTGAATTGAAAAAAGAAAACGGAAGTTTGGGCCCCAGCACAGATAGCACAGGAAGTTAATTGGCAAATGTGTTGAGAAATTCAGTATACAAAATGACTCCTCCCTCTGCATCTTTAGACTTATTTGGAAGATTACATGAATAAATTCAACAGAAAAAAGAACACTAGTCAGGAGGTGTAACAAACAGCTTGCAAAACTCATGTGCTAAATGCTTGATATGACGGGTTTATAGCATATAAACAATAAAAAACAACCATGAAAAACATCTGATGATCCTATATCATTTAAGGCAACAGTCTTGAATGAAAAGTCAGTTTTTTATAAGTTGTGATACACATTAATATGTTTTTACTTACATCCCTACTGATTATGATCTTGTTATGCTCAACAGCTACATGGGGATGCTGATAGACTCTTAGGCTGTGAAGCAGGTAAGCTGAAGAATGCTGATGCAGAACACGTCTGCAGAATCGCAGACTGATTTTTTTTTTAAGTCCAGCTCCAAATTTAATATATTGAACAGCTATGGAAAGATTGTAGTTCTGGAAAATAAAGCATGGTTATGGTATGACACTCATTACTACAGTTGATTTTGAAGTAAACATTAATGGCAGGCCTGCGAGGGGACATTTGTATGTCTCAGGATACTTGTATGTCTCAGATTCATGCTAGAGACTCGAGTGAGCCGTGGAAAAATGATAAGAAACACAAAGGAGCAAGACACCAAACTGAAAGAGATGTGAAACGACTGCAAGCGACTACGAAAACCACCTCAGTATAGTTTTACATGTCCTCTTTCACCCTTTTCTCTGGAGCTCTAGCAAGAACAGACCATTTTGTGTCAGTCTCCGAGCCTCTCTTCTGAGTGAATATTTTTGTGTAAAGTAGATGTTCTTGTACAAAACCATTCCTGGCTGGCCTCTCACTGTTCCTGCAACTATGAGTCCATAAATAAAGAATAATTGTAACTGCTTTTCTTTGTTTTGCAATGGCATGAGATAATCCTGTTGTCATCCATTCTACACACCACACCAAATGTTTGCACAAAACAAGACTGCACTAATGACAAAGTTTTAGTCCAAATAGATTTGTGAGATGCATCGTTTGTACTATTTTGAATAATCCACATTTGCATATACATTGTCCATGTGATCCATACTTTGATCCATCTGACCTGTGAGGGCCTGCAAAGACAGAAGCTGGGTTACAACGAGGTTAGCTTTTAAAGTTTTGCCTTGCTACTATCTTGTCAGGATATTAAAACAAAAATGAGTGGGGGCATTGTACCTCAGTATTGACATAGACAGGTTCGTCAATGGCCGTCAGTCCAGAAAGTTTCTTGTTTTCATGATTTTTGCTAGATGCTTCTCTGAAAAGACAAAAAAGACTTGTTTTGTTTCAAATTTGACATACAGGAAATCAGAAATGTGTTATTAACAGTGTGTCAATTCACATGTACGTATCCAGAGTCATAACTATCAACAAACATCTATAATCTTCATGTGTCAAGTACAAAACTTTGGTTTATATTGCTCATGCTCATATACACAGTAATGAAACATAACATTTCTCTTCTAATAATTTAACCATTGTATCATAAAACAAACCTTTGGGCTTGGTTTAATGATGCTCCGCTAAAATTTGCATAATAGCCAGATTCCTCCCTGGTGAAAGACGATGACCTGTAAAAAAAAAATAATAATAAAAAAATAAAAAAGAATTATTGCTGGTAAATTACTGGAAGTGATTATAAATAAAAGCAAAGACATTAGACCAGCCCAGATATTGACCATTCTGCACAGTGAAGTTGAAACAGCCTAGTTGACTTGCAAGCCCCATGCTAAGTTTACAAATGATCTAAATCTAATCTGAAAGGGAGGTTACCTTTTGTGTTTTATGTAACAGAAGATTCCACTGATAATAATGATGACCAGAAGTGCAGAAACTGATATGAAGATCGTCACGTGCATCATTGAAATCTTCTGGGCCATGTCAGTCATTTGGGGAGTTGCTGCGAACAGTGATTTCTTCAGTGAAGGAAACTGAATAACAAATTGTGGTGTTTCAAATTTTAGTTTGAGACAATCAGTGTGAACATGAAAACTTACTGTCTGTTGGTGCATCGACATATGGGCTACTTGTAACACCTACAAAAACAAAATTATTTGCGACAGTTTTCATTAGGATTACATTTTTCTCTGTGGTACAGTGTGAACTGAAATATTATATAGCATATTGGCAAACTGAGGAGTACAGAAATAATTTTTTTTAAATGTAAATAACATAATAAAAACTTAAAGGTTGTACCCTTGCCAGAATTTACTGATGAATCACCTGTCTCTGTGGAAGAAACACATGAAATATTACTTCAATGTCCCCTTACTCAAGCATATCATTATAATTTTAATTATATTTTGAATATTATACTGAAATTCTTACCAGACAAAGAAATGGAGACAGTGTTACGTTTGAAACTGTATTTGTCCTTTACAACAAGTCTCATATAGATGTTTGATATAGTTTCTGTGACGTTTAGGATCTCGAGGGAGCAGTCTCTCATATTTTTATTTCCAACAAGCCTGGTCCTTCCTTTGTACTTTTCAAGTGTCAAATTTTCGATTGGATGATAAACAAAAGGGTTTTTGTCATTGTCATTGATGTCAATAGCTTTATCAAATGTTTTCCAGTAAACTTCAACATTATCAGTGTGGCATGTATCCGGATAGGAAAAATTACATGGTATGGTCACGTTTGAGCCCAGTTTTGCAATAATCCTTTGAGGGACAGTAATATTCCAGCCTTGACCTGTGTTCAAAACCAAACCAAACCAGAATTTATATTATTATGTTATTATCAGAATTTATATCATTTGTATATTTTTAATTAAAGTTAATACTTCATGGAATAAAATAAAAAACTTAAACACAACATGTGACCCACCTTTTGAAGAGGCCAGGATAGATATGAGACTGATCAAACCTGGCAGCTTCATCTGATCCAGGAAAAACATTCTGAGGTTAATTGACATAATCCTGAAATCCTAGCGATAGTTAAGTTGTACAGCAGTTATCTATCACATATGGTAGACATATACCACCAAGTTCTGGAGTTAAATTGCCTGTATCCTGCCTTTTACAGCACAAAGTAAATACTCACTGTAAGAGGGACCCAGAAAAGGTTTTACCGCTTTGCTGTGTTTAGTCAAAATGTACTAGATCTTAGCACTAATGTGAAATTTTTGGGTGTGCTTCCTGTTACTCAGAAATAATGAATTGCAAAAAGGAAAAAAAAGGAAGTTATGACAGAAAAGAAAACACTGACTTTTGTATAACTTTCTTATTGAGTTTGAGGGCAAATGTTACAGAAATATGCATCAAGAATATTGATTGTGTATTTTTACACCTCAGAGGCTCCAAGGTGTGAAGACATGAAAGACGTCTTTGCAAGTAAACACAGTTATTTGTATCAGTTCAGCTCATTCTTCAGTCATTGTGACATATAGTGTGGTGGCCTTCTGTTGAAGCCTCTTATTAATGGGAAGTGGTGATGGCAACTCTTATGTTTGAACCTTAACCCTTGACCCTTTCAGTAAACTTCCTTCTCCCAGTGTGGAGGAGGAAGTGGCCAAATTTGGTAGCATCCAAGAGAAATGTGTGGTGACCTGAGAATAATACAGAGTGGTTCAGCAAAAGGCTCGACTTTGCTGCCAGCTATTGTGTGTATTTGTTCCACTGCAACAGATTTATTTAGCATTTCTACAATAAGCCTATTGTTGATGTCATATCTGCCACACAATAATTTCAAGTATGTGTTGATCAATTGCTTTGTATCTGAATTAAAGGATAGGTTCAAAATCCAGAGTCCTCCTTTTTTTCTAAAGTTTAGCTGAAACTAATGTGAGGTCTCCCTATAAGTGACACAGAGTTATCTTTCAGAGACTTTTAAGCACCTAGTTACTCTGCAAGGAGACACAGTTCACGAAGGCACAGAGAGGGAATTTCACTCTTCTAAAAAAAAAGCCAGTGACTTTGCAAGGTAACTACTTGATTTGTCTAAATCAGATGCTTCATATTAACTTCAACTGAACTTTAGAATGTATTTTTGTACTGAAAGACGATTGTGGATGTCCACATCGCTTCCATTTAAATTTCTATAATAAGAGAGAATCTTGCAGGTAGTATGGACAGGTGGAACAATTACAGTGATCAATTGCCCCTTCATTTTTTATAATATAGACTTTGAAAGTGGGGGAAGATCAGGTCAAGAACTTAAATTTCCATTGAACTGCTTTGTCATGGGCAGTGAATTAATTTAGCCTGTTCAGTTGCCTAAATGTACTTTATTTTTTCCCAATATAAAATATTTTGCTCCCCCTTGTACCTCACAATTACGAAATCCTATAAGGGATTGATAAGCAGCTGCTATCCCTGGGTTTCTTAATTTAATATTGATTAATATTAATTAATTGCTCTAATAAGTGATAAGTGAGTGATAAGTGACTGATTTGTGTGTCTTTTTACTATCAAGTTTAATAACCATATTTAAAGTGATAAAAATGATGTTTGGGGGACAGTCTGACCCGTCGAGACTATTGATGGGATACAAGCTGCTTTAAGAAACTTGTGCTCGATGCTGTTAAACCACTGGGTGGAGTTAGACACGCTCTCAAATCCAGAGTGAACTTTGGCACTGAAGTCCGGACTCCACCTGGAATGTGGGCCAAACTCGGATCTCAAGGTACAGTCATATGACTCCCAGATGGCTGCATGAGAGTAAACAAAGCTGGAATTGGTCTTTTAGAACCGATTCAACAAGTTCTGCGATCTTGACGGACTCGAAGCCGTCGGAAGAAATCAGTTCCAGCTGGTTCCGCCGCAGCTCCGTCGCACAGGGAGATGGTTTTCGGGAAGAGACGCATTGTCTAGGGAGCGGTGGCGTCACGGGAGGATGACAGTTTGTCGCCTGTTACGTCTCTGTGGATGCAGCTCTCCTTTACCTGGGGGTGGTGTTAACACTGTCAGACACACATGGACAACCTGAATAATGGGGGCCCACGGCAGGCAGCGGGAGAAGAGACGAGCTCATCGGACAGTCACCAACCACATGTCCCCTCCCAGAGGAGGGTGGCAGCGGTCAGCTCTCCTGCGCTGCCCGGCGCACGCCTCACCTTACCTGGGATCATGGACGCAGAGGGCAGGGTCGACGAGTCAAGACTGAGGATGCATATATTCAAAAACGGTAGCTCTATCTATCTATCTATCTATCTATCTATCTATCTATCTATCTATCTATCTATTATCACCTGTAGTGAAAATGCAGATATGGAACATCACATGATTTGCACCTGCACTTAAAATGATTGCTGGCAATCTTAAGTATTTTCCTAAATATACATCCTAATATATGCAAGGACTGTACATAAGGCATTTGCCAGAGGCTCAGTTTTTACTTAATACAGTAAAAACAAATGAGTGTGGGGTCACAACAGGTCAAGCAGAAATCTTACATAATCCCATAATGCACATTTACAAATATAAAGTCTTTGCTAATCCAGTGAAATTCACTTTGAAAGATTATTAGTATATTTCTGTATTAACACCCTATAGGGCACAGCCTGTTCAACAGTAGGATGTATAATAATATATAGCCTACGGTTTAGCACACTGATCACTGTTTTGTTCAGGCCTGTTATTATTCTGAATGAAACCTAAAAGGCTGATACTTATTTGTCTACAAATATAACTTATGCTGAATTTATCAAATTTCTCCAACTCAATAGAAAAAAACAACTTCTCATAAAATGTTGTTAATTACCAGGTACTTTCAGTGTCTAGAGAAATATAACAGTGTCCACTTTTGGCACTATTTTGCCATGCAGTGAATTATTAAACTCGGTCACTCACGAGTCCAGATGCATCAATGAATTGTGACCTTGCCTGCAGACCAAGAGTAAGTCAAGTGATGCTTTGCTTCAGGACATTAGCGGAGTCACAGCCAAACCATTCAGTAACATCTAACATTTTATTGTGCATCAGACCCCCTCGAGCACAGAGCTCCAGCGTGACTCCTGAGATAAGACAACATAGTTGAGTTGGTGATATTTCCATGGAGATGAATAAAATCACATGAGATTCAACAGTCAGACAAGTACTCAGTGAAGCGTGTGAAACTAACAAATGAAGATACATCTGGTGTCTCCTGTACATAAATGTGTCTCTAAACACATCCTCAGACTGTCAGTCAACTGGTCCCGGCAATATCCTGTATGCTAATTGGCTATGTCTGAAGGTTCTTGCTGGACATCCTCAAGATTTCAGCAGCATTCAGGCACAAGACAATAAATATCTACAGAGAGGTGCACTCATTGGGGTAAAACATCACACTAAATCTATCATCTAAGAGCAGGAATGTGGAAACTCACCCTCCCTCTCTGTGGCCTTCTGACCTTTATGCACATTCCAGCCCTTTCCAGCCCTTCTTTAATCATGGCTACCAAAGATTAAAGAACCTGCGGAGCAAAACATTACATTAGACATCTCAAATCCTCCTCTGAAAGCAGGACAAAGTTGACCAAATATTGGATCAGGGTTTGTTTCCTTAAGCTTCTCTCTTTCCTCAGCTATGTCTACGTCTTCTATGTGATCCATTCAGGATTAGTTTTGACTAAAAGATAATTACATGTCCAAACTCTTGGCTCGAAAACAAAAACAGCAAAATCACTTATTTTATTCAGCCATAAATGATCAAAAGGTTTCCAATCCCTGGCAAGGTGGCGTGTCTCCCTCCGAACGTGGCCTGGTGTGGCGTTTCCTGTTTGGGATGTACCCATGTGGCTCCACACCTTTAGAGCGCTCTCTCCTGCAGGAGCAGTTGGTTGTACGATACCAGGTTATGAAGAGAAAGTGGCAGCAGTTCCTTCCCTCAGCTGTACGCATGCACCTTAACGGCACTGATGGTAAAGACAAACACAAACTGTCACAGTGAAGGAAGTTATATTTCTCCCAAGTGCGGCAAATTTTCATTTTTGTCACTGCCCTACTTTGTCTTTTTCAAAATGTCTGTGAACATCTGAGTCTGTCTCCATTCCAGCTGAGTTGGTGGAAGCTGTCAGGTTCTTTGACCAGAGGCAGGCACAGACCCAGCAACAGACCCAGGACCAGTCTGAGGAGGTCAGGGAGAGACTGGCTTTCTTGGAGCTTCAGGCACAGGTTAGATCAGTTAAATATGTTAGTGTAAGTGTGATTTACTTACTTGAATTTTATCTTTTGTGTTCCACGTGTTTGTTTTTCTATTCAATACATTCTACTTGTTCTTACTCTACTTATTCTGTTCTGTTATTTAGATTTCTGTAGCTCCATTACATTTATTTGGCTTTGTTTGTTTGGTAGAAGAGAGTCATTGTTTAAAGAGGGAGGAGCACATGTTTAGGTAAACAACACACCAGGATCTAATTTTGTTTAACAAAGTGTTTGTCATTTATTTACATACGGTATCAGTTGACCTCTTTGCACTAGCTGATGTTTTGAGCACTTGGGTCTGGAGAGCGAGGGAACTTAGGAGCAGCTGATACATTTCAGATAGTGATACTTCACATGCAACTTTAACAGGATCACACTTTAAACAAACTATTTACACTAGATTACACTTAATGCATTATTATTCCCATTTCTAGTGCAAGGAGAGGATAGAGTTGAATATGAAATGTAGTCAAATGTTTGGGCTCTACAAAAGCTGGTTAACACTACAATTACAATCAATAGTGGTCACATGTATTTTTTTCTCTACATCTTCTTCCTGTCAGATTTTATTTGAGCGGCTTACCTTTGACCAGGAAGAGCTCCGGGAAGCTGTACGAATCATTGACAAGGATGTACCGAGAACTAACAGAGACCTGAGCTATTACCAGTGAGTGACTGTGAGCCATTGTTGCATTTTTTGTTCTGTCAACAAACGTTCAATTGCTGACCTTTGACATGGAGTTAGTATAAAGCAGCTAAAAAGAATCATTCACTTTTCACTAACCTCAGCTGACACAAAAAGATGCCTTATGCCTTAAAACTTAAAATGATGTAAATCTCCTACTGAAGTTCATTTCTGTTGAATGTTTTAAATGATTTACAGGGAATAAACAGACCACGCTTGATTTGGCATCAAGATATTTTGTCTTCTGTCCCTCAGGGCTCCAGAAGCAGCCACCTCTCCTAAATTCAAACATGTTGGTACAATATACAGAAATAGTAAATATTAAGTAAAAATAAATAATGCCGAGCTTAAGTTTGAATAAGCAAATTTGTATCAGTAATAACTGCTTACTAAGTATATTAAAGAATTAAAGCCATTTAACTAACTAAAGTAATTTAATGTTGAAACAAATTCAAATTATTTTCCTAATGGAAAAAGAAAATAATAAATAATAAATAATTTCATTGTTATCTGCCCTGTAAATAAAACAGAGCAACAAACATCATTACATATATTCTCTGTGGTTTATTTTCATACTTATATGGGCTGATTCTGAGCAGCAAAGCTGTCATGTCTATATAATGCACATCGAATAAGTTCTGCAGTGTTCATCTAATTCTGCTCACTTATCTGTCTGCAGGGGTGAAGGGTCAGGTAATCTGTTGGTATTGAGAGATATCCTCATCACCTATGCTGCTTTTCATCCAGGTAAGCAACAGTCAACCCATCCAAGGTTTATTGACACTGACAAGATCAGGCAGGCTCTTTGTTGTGCTGTTAGAGACACTAACGGTTTGTTTGTGCACCACTTGTTTTGACTGTTGATCCAGAGGTCAGTTATGCCCAGGGAATGAATGACCTGTGCAGCCGCTTCCTGGAGGTTCTTGACTCTGAGGTTGACACTTTCTGGAGTTTCTCCTGCTACATGGAGAAATTCTCCAAGGACTTCAGGGCTGATGGTCTGCACAGAAAAATAGGTGAGATTATCAAAAAGAAATGCAACTTTGTGTATAATAAATGTTGTGTTTCTAAGGTATATGTATATGTTGTGAAATGAAATTTGTTCCCCGTCGCAACAGCAAAAAATGCAGGCCCTCTAGTGGTTAAAAAAGGATATTGAAGCTTATCTACAAAATAATAATTTCAGTACATGCATATATCCTTTCATTTTTTTCATGCTGTGTATTTCACTGAATAGTTCAGTCAGAAATATGATGTGTACATATTTATAAACCTAAAGAGGTTTTGTGCTGAGTAAATCATTCAGACAAAAAAAAAAACAAATGAATAAGATATATATAAATTACAGTCTATACATTTGATAAGCAAAAGCCCTGAAAGAGTTGTGTTTAATGTCTTTTAGAGTTGGAGGCAGCCCTGCTGAAGGAACTAGACCCACAGCTTTACACTCACCTAGTCACAGACAGCATGGAGAGCTTCACCTTCTGCCACAGGTAGATCTTTGGTACCATTCTCTATTTATATTCTAAAATAATCTGAATGTGGTTAGTGTTCTTATTCCACATGCACATTTTGTTTATGTTCATGCACTTTTTGCCCCTTCTTTAAGGTGGCTGCTGCTGGGTTTCCAGAGGGAGTTTGAACACAGTGATGCACTACGTTTGTTTGAGATCCTGAGCTGTGACCACCTGGAGCTCATCTCCCAGCAAGTAGACAGAGCCAGGTATCAGGAAAGGCTGGCAAGAAAATACAGCACAGGTGAAACCCAGAACTCAAACTGGCAGAATGAAGGATATTTACCTCTTATATGTCTGACATTAACGTAGTAATGTGTCTTTGCCTTGTGATGTTTGCAGAGGACAATTCAGAGTCACAGCTGCAGGCCATCAATACTGACTTCACCTTTGAGCTCTTCATCTGCGCAGCCATCCTGTTGGAGAACAGAGAGTCTCTGCTGCGGTGTCAAGATGACGTGCAGCTTATCCAGTTTACTAGCAGGTTTGTCTGTATGCTAGGACATAAAAATCTCATCACAAAAAAGGGATTGTGCATTTGTGAATCTGCGTCAACATGTTTTGCCTTGTTGTGCAGCCTTCAGGGAACACTGGACCTGAACAGCACGCTGAAGAAAGCAGAGCACCATTTCTACAACTACTGCAAACGCTGTGCGTGGGACTATATGAATGGGCGCTGCAGAGCACACAAAAGCAAAGAAGAGGACTTTCTTTATCAGCTCCGCAGTTTATTTGTTTTAAAGTGATATCTACTCTTTGAATACATGATGTTATGAAACTGTAATTTCTAATAAGGGACATATAATCCCTATTTGACATTTCGAGGGCACATACTTTTTGTCTTAGTTTTTATATCTGAGGGAAAAACACCCTGTTGTTCTGATGGCTGCTTACCTTAAATTTGATTTGTTCTTGCTGTTTATGGTAAATGTACAGTATTTATTGTGTGGAAGCTGATCGACCCAGTCTGTGAGTCATTTTGATTGCTCTCCTGAACTGCTACAAATTTAAAAAGCTTAGGCTTAAGATCTTATCACCTCAAAATTGCAGCTTTAAAAGATTTGTTCTTTCGGGTTATGCAATATTCAACTGCTGGAAGAAAACAACTACAGGCATGTGTGAGTAGATGCATGACTAGATCTGGTGTGTCGCAACAGGTGGTGTCTGTAATGAACTGCAGTTATATTTAATGCCAGATGGCCTATGTGTCAGCGAGGCCTCTGTAACAGGAATAGACATCCAGCTTTAGAGCTCTAGCAGAGGGAAAGTGCCGTAAGAGGAAGGACAACTTAATGCACAGCTCTGTCTTAGATACAGAATGAAACACACACATAATATTAGTAACCTGTAAAAGTTGTACCTCAATAAAACTACTGAAGATTATTTATTATGTGGTGTTGATAATATTCGTTTTCAGTTTTTTTGTATACCTTACATAATACGGGTGGTCAGCATTCACTCTAGTAACTTTAAGTTTTGTTTAAGTTTTTAATGATAGATCGTTCATTTTTCCTAACCAGTACATCTTTACCAAAACTTAATTTATATGCAGTATATGTGCTGTATTTATACATACAGCAAGGCCACATTACTGCCAACTATGTGTATCTCTAAAGTGAGCTAATCATGAGAGCTAACTCCTTCAGTTTCTATAATGCATTGACACCTTGCTTGCTGATTAACTACATGATCCCCGATCAGATACGGATTCAAAACGGTTAAAAGGCTTTTTTTTTTAAAGTTCACTGTTAACATTGTGTAGTGTTTAATAGGCAATAGAGCATGTGAACAACATTATCTATGTTTGAGAATAAGTGTTTTATAACACAAAAATGCTCACAGAATAATCCAAACATGTCTGGTTTAAATGTCAAATCAAAGCCACACCATTTGGCATTTTTAATTTTACTCTTTGCTCAACTAAAAGAGGACTACAGAGGTAATAACAACAAGCTTTCTTTCAAGAAAATCGAGTCAAGAAGGAGAAACATGGGCCTAGAACTTTCCTTGGTGGAGTCACCTGACACCCAGTTGGGCTCCCCCTGCACCGTGGTCTATATACACTGGGGAGCAGAGACACTCGCCCTCTTAGTCTGCCTTCCAGGAGAGGGAAAGGAGTGCTGGAGAGGAGCTCAGGCGTCGGTGTTTTGTGCTGGGCGAAAAAAAGCACCACTTTAACTCAGTAATCTCTCAAGTCGTGAACATCTGACAGCGCAAGGTAACCCCTTCTATGAGAAGCATTGCATTCAGCCTGGCTTCCTAGTCTGTCTTGCTTGCCGCTTTAAAAGCTTAACTGCCACATGTAAAATGTGTTCCCATGTAAGTGAGACCTGCATGGTTTCTGTCAAACAATGGCATGAAAAGCAGAAGCCCTACCAAGAAAAAAACACACTGTCTAGTGAAGTGACTCATTTGACACTAAGGATTAATTTCCATTTTACAACCATCACAGTTAGCTGAGGATCATCTAGAAGAAATCAGTGAGCTGCACAAGATATACAGTATGGCTATGACAGAATCTAATATAAACCCCCTCCGTGTATGTATCATTTTGTCACAGTACTATTATATCCACGTTCCATGTTTTTTTTTTTTTTTTAGCACAGTACATCATGTTCCAGATGTGTATGTTGAACATGCAGTGAAGAAACAGTATTGCAGCATGTCAGCCTTTTCCGCTCTGTGTTATACAATTGGATAACAAGTCATAATTCAATAACCTTGTCTAGCTGCAGCAGTTCTGGTGCATTAAATGAGCAAAGTTTCTACTTCCACCAATTAAACAAACCGAAAAAAGAGATCCTCTTAAATTTAAATTGATTTGGTGGAATACATATTTTGTGTTTGTCTCTGTTTTCAAAAAGTATTCTATTTCCTGTGACAGTCTGCCAGTTCGTCAGACCACAGCCTCAAGAGGTGTTGCAACAAGAAGCTTTTGTTGAGTTCCTCACTAATCTAATACTGTCTGTTTGTTACTGCAACTTACAGTTGTAGATTTCTGTGGGTATTTTTGGTTTTGGTTTAGAAGGGTCCAGGCAGATTTTTCCCACTAGTCACTGATAAATGATTTCTGAAGTTGTAGCCACCTCCATTCATTGCCATGTAGATAGGCTGATACTTTTTATAGTAACTGTAAGCTATTTGGAACCAGCTGTCGGAAAATACACACAGATCACTTCTGCAGGTTCAGCAAATCAAATTTCACAACCCTGACTGAGACACTGTAGTGTTATGTTGCTGAGAGAGAGGAGAGAAGCAGTGTGGAGAGGGACTTAAAGGGCAGTGTGATATAGTCCTGTCACTAAAGCACTAAACCATGGATGCCACTCCACCATATGCATTTGGATTTATGTGCATAACACCTTTGTAGGTACGCTTGTAGCAAGTACAGTGCATGTGGATGAATATAGTATGCAGGTGCACACACATGCCTTAAATAATACTACAAACAAACACTTTTAAATTCCAGGTACAAAACAATTACAATTATAAAAATCAGAAAGAATATTGATCCTTTATTCAGCAGTGACAAATGCATGCACTAATCTGGGATTACTGTCCAAAATTACAAGGGCTACAATTATTGACTTGTTTCTTTTGTTTGTCAAAGATGTCTAAAGGACCCGCAGTAGGCATTGATCTGGGCACCACATATTCCTGTGTGGGCATCTTCCAGCATGGCAAAGTGGAGATCATAGCTAATGACCAAGGAAACAGGACCACGCCTAGTTATGTGGCCTTCACAGACAATGAGAGACTGATTGGAGATGCTGCCAAGAACCAGGTGGCCATGAACCCAAGCAACACTGTCTTTGGTGAGGATTGATACATCCACAAGATAATGGGCTCAAAAACAGTGATCAGAATTCATTCTCCTCTCTGTGTTGATGACTAATCCTTCTGAAGAAGAAAAGTCAATACTTGTTATACTGTGACCTTAACATGACTTTCAGTGTCTTGTTTTTTCTCTAAAATCTACTTCAGATGCTAAGCGTCTGATTGGCCGTAAATTTGATGACCCTGTGGTGCAGTCAGACATGAAGCATTGGCCCTTCAAGGTTGTGAATGACTCAACCAAACCGAAGGTGGAGGTTGAGTACAAGGGTGAGATCAAGACCTTCTACGCTGAGGAGATTTCCTCAATGGTCCTCACCAAAATGAAGGAGATCTCTGAAGCTTATCTTGGCAAGGTAGTTAAAAACAAATGTATAATACTATGGTTGACCTATGGTCATTTTGTTTTATGCAGATAAAAGGGTAATGATGACATGATGAAACTATCAGGAATCACTACCTTATATTTCTAAATTTTATACTTAACAGAAAATCTAAAATGTAATAGCTCAGAATCATAGCAGGTACTTTATTCATCTTTAGACGTCTTTATAAATGTCTTCCAACCTCTAACCACAGTTTTCAATCATACTGATTGATATTGATAAGTAGAACAGCGTGAGCCTACAAGTGACACTTATTGACACGAGCTCTTACTCTCTTTACAGCCTGTTACAAATGCAGTTATCACAGTTCCTGCTTACTTCAATGACTCCCAGCGTCAGGCCACCAAAGATGCTGGAGTCATTGCAGGGCTCAATGTGCTGCGCATCATCAATGAGCCCACTGCTGCAGCCATTGCTTATGGCTTGGACAAAAAGGTAACTAACCTATTAATTGCAAATCATGATCCATTTTATGTTTCTATCACTAATTCTTACTATTTGCTTTAGGTTGGCAGTGAACGTAATGTCCTTATCTTTGACCTTGGAGGTGGTACTTTTGATGTGTCAATCCTGACTATTGAGGATGGCATCTTTGAGGTCAAGTCCACAGCCGGTGACACTCACCTGGGTGGGGAGGACTTTGACAACCGCATGGTTAACCACTTCATTTCTGAGTTCAAGCGCAAGTTCAAAAAGGAAATCAACAACAACAAGCGAGCTGTGCGTCGTCTGCGCACAGCGTGTGAGCGTGCTAAGCGCACCCTCTCCAGCAGCACCCAGGCCAGCATTGAGATCGATTCCCTCTATGAAGGAACAGATTTCTACACTTCCATCACGAGGGCTCGTTTTGAGGAGCTGAATGCAGACCTGTTCCGTGGAACCCTTGAACCTGTGGAGAAGGCCCTGAGGGATGCCAAGATGGACAAGAGCCAGATCCATGACATTGTCCTGGTCGGTGGCTCCACACGTATCCCCAAGATTCAAAAGCTACTGCAGGATTTCTTCAATGGCCGTGATCTTAATAAGAGTATCAACCCTGATGAGGCTGTGGCCTATGGAGCAGGTGAATATCTTATCCACATTTGGGTTTATATTTGTTTTCTTGTTATTTTATTATTTTAGTATAAAAGGTTCGAACATGATAAAGTGGTTTATGATATAATCATCATTGCATTAGTTTCACCATTTGGAAACTCTTCTCAGCTGTGCAAGCTGCCATCTTGGCTGGTGATAAGTCTGAGAATGTACAGGACCTGCTCCTGCTGGATGTAACACCCCTCTCCCTGGGAATTGAGACCGCTGGAGGAGTAATGACTGTCCTTATCAAAAGGAACACCACCATTCCCACCAAGCAAACCCAGACCTTTACCACCTATTCAGACAACCAACCTGGCGTGCTCATTCAGGTACAAAAACCTTGACATAAATAAGAAATAACAGTTCTCTCTCCATTGGCCCGGTGTATAACAAATAAGTGTTCACTGATGCATCAGAATTTAATTTGAGTAATTGTTTTCAGGTTTATGAAGGCGAGAGAGCCATGACTAAGGACAATAATATTCTGGGAAAGTTTGAGTTGACTGGTATCCCGCCTGCTCCAAGAGGGGTCCCCCAGATTGAGGTGACCTTTGACATTGATGCCAATGGCATTCTCAATGTGTCTGCAGTGGACAAAAGCACCGGAAAGGAGAACAAGATCACCATCACCAATGACAAAGGTAGATGAGCATATTTAATCCTTCTTAAATCAGGAGCCTTGGTAAAGCTTATGTAGCACAAAAGCTGAAAGAAAATAAGAGATAGAAATCTTGCAGAGGAGGCTCAGAGCTTTGTATTTCATCCTCCCTTAGGGCGGCTGAGCAAGGAGGATATTGAGCGAATGGTGCAGGAGGCGGAGCAGTTTAGGGCTGAAGACGAGGTCCAGAAAGAG
This sequence comes from Trachinotus anak, assembly GCF_046630095.1. Taxonomy (NCBI): domain Eukaryota; kingdom Metazoa; phylum Chordata; class Actinopteri; order Carangiformes; family Carangidae; genus Trachinotus; species Trachinotus anak. Next base: position 15,764,012 of record NW_027273883.1, on the reverse strand, counting down.
AAGGTTACAGCCAAGAATTCCCTTGAGTCTCTGGCCTTCAACATGAAGAGCACTGTGGAGGACGAGAAGCTCCAAGACAAGATCAGCCCCGAGGACAAAAAGGCCATTGTAGACAAGTGCAACGAAGTCATTGCCTGGCTGGACAGGAACCAGGTAAAAATCCATTTAAATACTAGTCACAGTAGAGAACACACAGAAGATCCTCTTTTGCTTAAATTGTGAAAGTAAAGAGATTAATTTTGTGTAAATATTGTGACACAGCTTTCCACTTCCCTTTATTATTGTTTTTATACTTGAAAACTAAGTATTCTGTCACAATGAAGTCTTGTCACTTCTGTAAACTAGATGGCAGAGAAGGATGAGTACGATCACCAACAGAAGGAACTAGAGAAAGTGTGCAACCCCATCATCTCAAAGCTATACCAGGGTGGTATGCCAGAAGGAATGCCTGGAGGGATGCCAGGAGGAATGCCTGGTGGTTTCCCTGGTGGAGCTGGAGGTGGCTCCTCCTCTGGCCCAACTATTGAGGAAGTCGACTGAACACTGCTGAAAGTGCTGACAGTGTATTTATCTCTGATCCCACAAACTTACTGTCTTAAAGCTATTTTCTTAGCCAAAATGTACATCCAATAAACATTTGATCACAGGCTTGTTTGTACTTAAGTTCTTGTTACAACATTTAACAAATCCAAGCAACTATATCTGACTGCACACAATTACAATATTCAGGCACCTAAGACATAATCGAAGTCTGTTTGTAGTTTTCATCATTTATCTCCTCACTTTTTGAGAGGTGATAAATGTCTGTGATTTCTAAACATTAAATCAATAAAGATCACCAGTGGGATTCTGAATTAAAAAACGTAGTGTGTTTCTTGTGATTTAAGATTTAAAATACCATTACATTTCTAAATGACTCGTATGCAGTATGATTCACAATGCATGAAATAGGTATGCACAGGAAAACTCAAGCTGCAGCTCTTGAAAGATAAAACTGGTTCCTGTAAATAGACCACAAAGGTTTTGATCATTATCTTTTTTCCTGTTTATTAGCTAGAAGTACTCACTGAAAATCTAAATACATTTTAAAAAACGTGTTACTGTAGTTGTCAAAGATCATCTGTTAAAATAAGAAGCGTATTTTCGTCTTGTGTCTCCTGTTGCTGGATGAAGGAAGCAAGGGCAAATACAGCTCAACATATTGAATGTGGGACAAATACATCCTAAATATGAATTCAAAAACATCTGAACTCTACAATTACAGAAAACAAGCACACATTTGTTTGCTAAAGGTCATAACTAAAATGCACAAGAACAGGACAAACACAAGCTTTAGACTGAGTATGTGAACGTTTCAGTTAGAAGTCATCTCAGGTGCTTATCACCAGATGTTCTCTTCCCTGACCTACCACACCCATTGGGTGGTTGGGGGGTGGAGGTGGAAGATACTTGGAGTATGGCGTGACACACAACTAAGTGTGTGAGATACACATATAAAAGCCAGTGTTGCACACAAGTCAGACTCAGGGACGTGAAATCGCTGAGGCAGCCATGTTCTTGCTCATCAGTTGTTTTGCCCTTGTGGCCTCTGCACTGGGTGAGTGTCTGATGGTTTACCAACACATAATCCGTTTATCTGTGGGGAAAGTTCATTGTGACAGTAGCAACTGAAGATATCATCTCACTGTTTGCATACAATAGGAATGAACACTTTGTGCAAGAAATCATGCAACACATTCTAACACTTCCTAGTATTTACAGCATTTGCCATATGTTGGGATAAGCACATCATTTTTTAATTGTGTGATTGGGCCTCAGGGTGTGGAGTGCCTGCTATCAAGCCCCAAGTGAGCGGATACAACAAGATTGTAAATGGGGAGACGGCTGTGTCTGGGTCCTGGCCCTGGCAGGTTTCTCTCCAGGTAGCCTAAGTATTGCACTTTCCACACCCACTGCCACTGTAGTTTTGCTAACATTTCAACACCATGGGTAATTCAGGGGGAAAAAAATCATTAGGAAAACACTTTAAATATGCATCTTCTAAATCCTAGGATGGTACAGGATTCCACTTCTGTGGAGGATCCCTGATCAACCAGTACTGGGTTGTGACTGCTGCTCACTGCCGTGTGTCGTAAGTAACTTTGATATGTCCCACATCCACATGACAAATTCCCATCACTGCCATCTCTCTAATAACTCTTCTGACTGTTATTATTCTCTACAGTCCTAGAAGCCACCGTGTTATTCTGGGAGAACATGATCGTCAGTACAACAGTGAGCCAATTCAGGTCATGAACATTGCCAGGGTAAGCAACACAAAACCAAAAAAGTCTTTTTTTATCTTTATTAAAATGTAAAGGTTTGCCTGAATGAAGTAAAATGATTTATGCTCAACTCTCCATCCAGGCCATCACTCACCCCTACTACAACTCCCAGAACTTCAACAATGACATCACCCTTCTGAGGCTGTCCTCCCCAGTACGGATGACATCCCGTGTGTCTCCTGTGTGCCTGGCCTCCTCCAGCACCAACATCCCCTCTGGAACCAAATGTGTCACCACTGGGTGGGGCAGAACTGGCCAAACCTGTGAGTGAGAGAATGCTTTCTAAATCTTACACACAGGGTAAATTTACAAACAGACATAAACTCATGCATGTAGGAACTGTTCAATTTCACAGTTTAAAATATAAAGGCACTTCAAAATGTTTACTAAACCTGTCTAAGAAAGTTGTAAAAAGTTTGTTTGTGTAGCTAGCCCCTTCTCCATTTCTTCTCCCTTCTCAGCAAGTCCCCGCTACCTCCAGCAGACTTCCCTGCCTCTGCTCAGCCCTGCTCAGTGCAAGCAATACTGGGGTTATAACAGAATCACTGATGCCATGATCTGTGCTGGTGCTTCTGGAGTGTCCTCCTGTCAGGTAACAACCATATCAAAACCTAAAATACACATTTGCAGGAAAAATAAGTCATTCTTCAAAACGACTGCAAGTCACATATAAACCAATTGTTCATAATGAAGTAATAATTACCAAATGATTTTTGTACATTCGCAAGTGACAAATTATTTCTTGATATATCACAAATGTAGGTAATCTATAAGCGTTAGTTAATAGCAATTAAGCAGTAAATTATAAATTATTGATAACATCTGATTAATGATTAATAAACTGTTAATAGTAAATATTAAGAAGTCATTTGTAAATGAATCATTACTTAAACATTTTCAAATTATGTACACATAATATCCAGATTGATAATGGGTAATTCAGTATGCACAGAATACATAAAAACAACCATTTATTGATTTTGCGAACAAACAACTAGAAAAGTCAATTATTACTTCATCGTTGACCAATGGCTTGCAGATGACTGGCTGGCAAAAGCATAACTTACTGTATCTTATGATTCAGTATTGATGACTTTGCAGCTTTTCTGTTTTTCCGTTATGAAAGTTATTTGATACTAATGGCAAGCCAACCCACATCCTGTAGAGAGCTGTGTAGGACACAATGTCCCTTAAATGCATTACTATCAAGCAACATCAAGAGCTTGATGCAAGCTTTTATTCAATTATATGTGTCATTCTAGGGTGACTCTGGTGGCCCTCTGGTCTGTGAGAACAGTGGAGTGTGGTACCTTGTAGGTATTGTGTCCTGGGGTACCTCTAACTGCAACGTGCGTGCCCCTGCCGTGTATGCCCGTGTGTCCTACCTGCGCAGGTGGATCGACCAGACTGTTGCTTCCAACTAACGTCATCATTCAACACTTCACATCATAGTGCTTCTCACTGTGGTCACTGAGGGATTCTTTACAGCATCAACACTAACTAACACAAGGAAGTCACTATTGCTGTTGACTTTGAATGTTAGCAGACACTCTATGCTATGACTGGTGCATTTATGAGGAAGTGTGCATAAAATATAACTCTTATGAAAACTAGTGTTGGTTCAATGTCTTGCATTCATTTGCATCTGATATGCGTGTGTACCATGTATGTGTGTGTGACTGGGTGAGATGTGTGGAAAGGTATCCTGTGCAGCATACAACAAACAGGCATTTTATGATAAGGATTAAACTGCAAATGGAAAGTAGTTTATGAAGCTCTAAGATGAGTGCATTTCATAGAGTAGAAGACAAATTTAGGTCTTTGCACAGGGGATCTGAAAAAAATGAATAATTTTCACTATAATTACGTGTATAACATAAGAGCCCAGCAATAAATACTACAATTGTGGAGCTTATTTCAGCTTTTGCTAAGACTTTAGAAGAGTTATGTTTTATTCACTGCAGTAGGTTTAAGATCATGCAGTCCTGTATTTTCAAGGGTTCCTGTTGTACTGTCCACTCACTGCAACAGCTTCTTGCATATGCATGGCAGCAGCAAAAGTATTGTTTTTTATTGGCAGCTACACTAACTGAGAAGGCGGAGTAAGCAGAGTCAGAGAGGATGAGTACAGGCGTTGCCAGACAAAGATCAGCTTAGAATAAAGACAGATTCTCATCACACCAGAAAAATGTTGCACGGTAAGAAATTATTTTAAACATATAATTGTAATGCTTTTAAGCTGCATTAACAGAAAGGTGTGGTGCTATTATTTCTTGTTGAAGTGACTTAAAATAGTTATGTACAAACCTTGTCTTAGTTAATAGGTCATAATTTCTGCTGACAACAGAAATTGAATATCAAAGGTAAAGTCGACTTGTAATTTATTCATAAAGTATTCTGTGACCTCCAAACTAAGTCTAGTACCACAGTGGGAGCTAGTGTTGCACAGAACATTTTAAATGCAATGATTAAACACTTTAAAATCATATAAAGTAAATAAATCTAAATAAATAAAAATAAATCTACATATTCTGATTATAAAAGTAATCAAATTATTATGTTTTGCTTACTGCAAAATGTGTTAAAGTAACACGTGTCTCTAAAAACACATTTCTTCTTTTGTCCATTAGCCAACAACACTTCATATACAAGTAAAGCAGCTGAGGCAGGCTCAAGTACCAGATACATGACTATAGCCAATGTGGTCATCTACTCTGTGATATGTCTGGTTGGGACCCTTGGCAATGGCTTGGTCATCTACGTGACAGGCTGCAGAATGAAGAGAACGGTTAACTCCGTTTGGTTTCTCAACTTGGCCCTGGCTGACTTCCTCTTTACGGCCTTCCTGGTTTTCCTGATCGTGAGTGCCTCTCAGGAATACCAGTGGCAGTTTGGATCTTTCATGTGCAAGCTCAACTCTTTTGTGGGTGTTGTCAACATGTTTGCCAGTATCTTTCTTCTGATGGCCATAAGTCTGGACCGTTGTCTGTCCATCTGGGTGGTGGTGTGGGCGCAAAACAAGCGCACCGTGCGCAAGGCTCAGATCATAACTGCGGTCATATGGCTGGCTGCTGTCCTCTGCAGCACCCCTTACGCAAGCTTTCGCGACACTCGCACAATCTACGGGAAGACCTTTTGTGCTTATGTGCAGGACACACCATCGTGGACTCTCATCATTTTTCGCTTTGTTGTGGGCTTCTTCATCCCATTCCTGGTGATATGCGTCACTTATGTGGCCATATGTGTCCGCGCAAGGCGCCTGCAGAGGACGAGGAGTCGCAGATCTCGCCGAATTATTTTCTCTATCGTTTTTGCATTCTTCATCTGCTGGTTGCCCTTCCATGTCGTGCAATTTATAGAAATAAAGTACAGAAGTATAACAGAAGTCGGGAAATTTGTTAGCATTGCAGGCCCTGTAACTATGTATCTGGCTTTTTTGAACAGCTGCCTGAACCCCATCCTCTATGTTTTTATGTGTGATGAGTTCCAGAAGAAGCTCAAGCAGTCCGTGTGTTTTGTCCTGGAGAGTGCACTAGCCGAGGACCACTTGTCGTTCATGTCCTCTCGCTCCTTGTCCTCCCACCTCTCACGGATTTCCCGGAAGTCCGACTCTTCTGCGTCTACAGAGGGGAAAAGTAAAACCACTTCCTTCAACTTCACGGAGTGCAAAACGGTCGTGAACGAGGAGAGGGAAACACTGAGCACTGAATAAGACCGCCACATCCTGCCAGCGAAATCAGTGGAGAGGAAAGTAGATCACAGTCTGAAAACTGCATATCAGATTCATCGAGACTGTAAATCTGTGCACTGCATAAATGGGTGCATTTGCAAGGTGTGATTTTAATGTTTTCTTTTTTTTTCTTTCATTAAGTGTCTGATCACCAACAAGGGGTTTCACTTCTGGCTCCTCTAATCCTTATTTTTGTTTCACCTGATACAAATTCAACTTTTTCTCTTACATCGCATAGCTCCCGGTGTGTAATAACACCATAATAAAAGTACTTCGGCTTTCAAGATGTAAATGTTAAGATCTAGAAGTGAATTACTCTGTAATTTGTAATTGTACTGTGATAGAACTGTGTAACTCATTTTGTGAAAAGACCAGTTTTATGTTGATTCTTTTTTTTTTTTTTTTTTTTACAGTGCAGTTTATTGACCCTTGTTAACCGACATAGCAGCTTTCATGATACTCTCACAAAAGAGAATATTTAAATAATTGAGCTTTCATACGCTGAATAAAAACGTGTTGTTGATGGGGTGTTCGCTTCTTTCTACGTGACAAACACGGATCAGTGCTTCATCTTCACACGGAACCACAGTGGTGTATGCTTGGCTACCTGTGTTTGCAAAAATGAAACATACTCTCTACACCAGTCTCTGATGCACACTGCAAATCAACAGTGTTTGTTTGAAATGATTGAATGTAAAAGGAACATAATGTGAAACACAAAAGCTTGACACCTACTCTAGCACGTTTTGCAGTCATATTCTACAGGTATTGCAGAATATAGCAGTAGCTTTGTAAGTATCCAAGTTAGTTAGCAATATCTTCCTTGCCAGTGGCTTATGCAGACTAATGTATATGGATCATAGATATAGATTCCCTCCCAACTGGAGAAAAAACAAAACACAGGCTACAGTTTCTATGGTGTTCATTGCATTTAGATTTCACTGTGCTAAAACTGCAGTCAGCACTTCAACTTAAGTCAACGCCTAATTTCAAATCTGATAAGGTGTAATACAGATGAAAGTGGAAGTTCAGCTCTCTCTTGCTGCATTGTAGTTTCTGTAATTCCACATCTGCGACTTTACAACAGAGAACATGTTTTTAATTACATATTTATTAATTGACACTTCACTTTAGAATACAAAATGTAACCACAATTACATTTGCAGTTATTAAGGGTCTCTGGCTTGGATAGGTGACTAATAAAGAACCGACAAGCTACTATTCAAAAAAACGAATGAGTGAATATCACACTATATATTAAACTCTCTTGTGGCTTAACGCAGCAAGAGAAACCACTGCTGATTCATCGTGGTTGCTGTGGTCACCACCTCTTCTGGGTTAAAAAAGGGCCCAAATCTAAACATGTAAGAGACCACAGTGGCTTTTAATCAGTCTTATTAATGTTGAGGATACAGAAGTCACAGTTTTTGTGGAAAAAAAACTACTGATGAGCAGAGCTAATTTACTCAGACATATACACAGAATTTTTATGAATAAGTCTCACATCACTCGAGAAGACATTTCTGGACAATATATTGCATCAGACTTCAACATCTTTCAAAAGAAAACAAAAATTCTGCAATGCATAGGACATATGGTCTATTTAAGGCTCCAGGTTCGGTTAATACTTTCCATTGAGTCTGATAGTTTAGAGGGAAGGTCTTTTCAGACGTTCAGAGTTCTACGCCATGGCTCCATTCCAACTGCATAAAGTCCATTCTGTGGTCGAGAGCTACAGGGAGGCTAGTTAGCGATCATAAAGCTCCTTCATTTCCTTTAGGATCTTGATACTTTCACTGTATCTTAATTGGTTCTTGTTGGAGCACTCCTTCCATCTGGAAAAAAAGACCAATATGTCAGTTCAACTCATTCAAAACATTTGGATGTTTCAGTGGTTTTTCTTTCCTTGCTTGAACACACACGCTCACACACACACACAAGTTGTGCATCATGACTCAACAGTAGTGACTGTAACAGTAAGAATTCAAGTATGTTGTTGTAAATCACAATTTTAAATATTTCAGGATTAAATGTAAATAATTTTTATTTCGTTAGACTCAGCTGTTCAAACTGTTCAAATCTCATGTTGAAACCACTTTTTTCCTGTTTCTAATGTGAGAATACACACCCTCATGTTCTTACCCAGTACAACTCTAAAGTTGTCAAAGGTTTTTTTTTTTTTTTTTTCACCATTCAGCAAGCTTATCTAGGATGGTAGGAATGCTAAATGACATGAAGCTTGTTTATAGTTATGTGGTAGATGCAGAAATGCATAAAAGAACAACTTTAAAATTCTACTTCTGTTGAGAACAAAACAATTGGAAAATCATTTTGTTTTCAATTCAGGCTCCTTGTGGATTTTCACAAAGAACAATGCACTGTATAGATCAGATAACAACGGCTTGTTACCCCTTGTGCACCAAATGACACAAAATACCCATGGGAAAAACTTGACCTCAAAATGGGCTGTGTTCAGTAGACAGGACAATGAGAACAAAAACAAAAAGGTACAGGTTACAAATGGCTTCTCATGAAAACATACTTTTGCCTTATCTTTTTCCAGCGTTCCATGTGGTCACATAAGAGAGAACCTGATACAGGAACTGAATCTGTTGACTGTGTAGAGAGAAAATGGATTCATTAGTTATAGTTTATTAGTTAACTTATCAGCTAATGAACTTGATTTAATAATACACATCTGCAATCTAATATTGCAATGCAAGCAATAATTCTCATGCACATATTATACAGAACCTTGGTAACAGTGGATTTTTCAGTATGTGGGATCCTGAGATTGATGGGTTCACCAGAGGTGCTGATTGGACAGGAGGATGGAGGAGGGAGTCTGTACACATTCTGACCTTTACCATTGATCATGTCTGTGACCTGGCAAAAGAACAAACATGAGAAAAAGGTGCACAGTGGACGACCCATTCACACAAAATTATTCCTGGTGTTATGATGCCCCAATGCCATCTTCAGGATTTATAAATTATTTTGTGAATGAAAATACTGTAAGTACTCTCGTAAATAAATTTCACTGTTTCAAAGACATCAAAATGATCATGTAATACTCAGTAATCAAATAATCAGAATTAATGATATACTAATGATACTAACTGACAAAATCTAAACACTAAACATTTTCACACTTACCACTGGTGGTGTTTAAACACATATGCAGTTTCAGTTGTATTTGTAGGAATTCTGAGATATCTACTGCTGAGACATATACCAAACATAGGGAAGGAATTTCTTTTTTGTGCTGCTCAAAGCACTTAAAATTACAACTGAAATATCTAATAATCTAATAATCTTCATTGTCAGCTTTATATTGCTTAGCCACAAGGGAGTGCCCTTATACTGTTCAGACAGAGGCAGAGTGGTGCTAATGGCTTGTAAGAGTCTAGTATAGCTGTGCCCTTTATTTTACGATGCACATTTTTCAAAAGCTCTCTGTTATGTACTTATTTCTCATTATAGCCCCCATTTCCCTTGAAATGGGAAAACAACAATAATCAGCATTGGAGTACTTATTGTTTATGATCCCTTCAGCCCACTCCCTCCCGAGCAATTGGCCACACTAATTTTAATTTTTTTTGGTGATGTTTGCATATATTGCATAAAATTAAAATGATCCAACATAACTGTAAAGCCTCACCTCTTCCTCTACCATGCTGTGTGGTGGGCTTGGGGAAGCAGCAGGCTCTCGAACAGAAGGGTTGTTTCTCATCCAGGCGCGGCAGATAGGATACAGTGGGGTGCTGGTGTTGAACTGAGCCAAATCCACACTCCGATCAAACAACTTAATAATGTAAGCATCTGGCAAATGGAGAAAGACAAAGAATAGCAAGAAAAGATGAAAAAAAGGTAAGAAACTGATGGACAAAAAGGACAAACACTACAGTGGAATTTGTTGTTGAATTATTTTCAGTATTTGCAAGTTTACTTTGTTTATGCTGATTGCTCTCTGGTATTCCCTCATCCATCTCTTTTCTCTTCTTCCTCCGATGCTGTGGAAATCGAGATGAAGGTCTGGGGGAAAAAAAATCAAAACAAGAGTGAAGACTTTACACCATGTCCTGAAAATTCACAAAAGTCACTGCTTCTTGTATGATTTTATAAATTTTTTGCTGTATGTAGGGGAACAATGTTTAAATGTATAAGATAAACACATTGACAGAGGAGCCCCACATTGAAATGTTTTTTTCAGCCACAAATAATAGACAGAAAAATGTGGAAGTGTTTTTGAGCCACCGTTAGCTAAGGATTTAAAATACATACACTTGCCTTTTTCCAACAGATGATGGAGACAAATCCCTAGAAAAAGTAAGAAAATGCAATCTTATCAATTTTATCATAAAAGTACAAATGTTTTATGTTGAAATTATACACATTTAGTGACTCCATAGCACCAACCACAGCATATCATTAATTTCACAAAATTCTACAAATAAGACTGAAATCCAAAACATGGATCCATACTTGTTTAAAGAATCCGCTGATATTTTTCCAGTGTCCCCCTCATTTTGCTCCCTGTTCAAAATTAAATTATATTAGTTTGACTGGACAGTAATCGCAATGATAAGTTTGATATCAAAAATAATAATTTTTGTCTGACCTTTCATTTTCACTCTTCTCAACCAATCCCTTTAACACAGCATCCAATCTGCTGCGAGCACCAGTCCCCTCTAAATCTGCAGAAGTCATGATAAAAGTTGTATACAATTATAGAAATGACTAACTAAACCCACAATAAGGAGATTATATTTTTTAATGTAGGTGATATTAACATCCTGAATTTGAATAGTGAATATAATGCTAAATGCAATAGTCTTCGTCGAGAAGACTTGTAAATCGAATTAACTTTGGAGTCGCTGACAAATTCATCATTATGGAATATTTTCGTGAAAATCTCTAGGAGGCAGGGGGCTCTCACCTGGCCTTTCAGTTTTGATCTTGACGTGATGCATTGTCTCCGCCTTTCCAACGTATTTATTCCGCACGGTAATACAGGGGAAAAAAAACACACCAGCTTTCAAAGCCAAACGTTCACCGTCCTTCAGTGAAATATCTTTACGGCGATAACAACTTGTAACAGATGCTACTCTACAAAACGTACGACCGATACAGGACGCTTGCCTGCTAATTTGAACGTTGGCTAGCTAGCTGCGGTTATGCGTTAGCCATAACCATTGAATAACGTCAACGCTAGACCGAGAACCCAACTTTATCCAACTTTACCTATTATAACGATTAATTTACTGACAGTTAGTCCAAGTGATTTCCCCACATTCACTTGAAAGATACACTGGAATAGTCGTTTTACTATTATATTGAACCATAGCACTTACTAGCGCAAATTGCCGTTGCTAACTTAGCTTATTTTTAACGAACGCATAGCCTTTACAGACTTTCCTCTTCCGCGCGCTGCCGGTTTCCTGTTAACTGATTGGCGCCTGTGCCGCAAGGACCTCCTACGTGATTGGGTAACTGTCACGTCTATCATATTAAACTCGGCGTCTATTGGCTGGACGTCTTGGAGTAAATAACGATCGGCATAAACAGTGACGCTTTCTTCTGTGTTCAACGATAATATTAGACTGTGACTTTGGCACAAAAAGTAATTATGTTTTTAGTCGAAAAGTTGGACTCGTAGAATGGATGGAAATATCTTTAAAATGCTTGCTGTAGCCGCTTGATTTATCCGTACATCTCGTTTGATTTCATGGTTACTTTTGCGGACTTGCCAAATCAACAACTCAGCTCGACAGGCTTTAGTGGATAAGGTGGTCTTCGTCTTTATAGTCATATTAGAGTGAGACCTAAGTAACCCCGTCAGTCAGATATGTCGATCCAGCTATAATCTGAAGTCAAAGAGTTTAGTTAAAACTAGGCATAAACACTGAAACAGCTTCTTCCTGTGTGCTATTATGAGCCATCTGTGACTTTCAGAAGCTATCATGAAATCCAGGTAAGATCTAAACACCACATTTGTACAGCACCCGAAACCATAGTTGGAGTTGGTCACATGTTGTTTTTGCAGCGGTCGTCTGTTCACAAGGCAGGATCCCTTCCAACCAGCACCTAGATTGGGAAGGGTACAGGACTACCCATCCTGCAACCAGTCCCTGTCAAAAAAAAAGAAAAAAACAGTATGTTTCAAAGTAAACGTCACACATACAAGACATATCTGACTCTAATGTTGCTTTCCTCATATCTATCACTTTTTTGTTCTTTTGCAGACTTTAAGTCCAGTACGTTCAAACCAGCAATCCCGTGCACAAATACACTCTCAGAGCCAAGAGAGCCGACAGCCATCTGTCAGACGTGAACACTGTTTTGCCACCAGAGATGGACAACCTGATTTTTCAGAGTCCTGGCCCACCACTGACTGTGGATCTTCTCCTGACAGCGCTGCAACATCATCTGACATGGAGATACCTAAACAGTCTGAAAGAGCAGGGAAATCCACGGTTTCCTCTGAGCTAGGAGTTCAGCAGGATTCAGTGCTTGCAAAGTATGCTTTAATTTCACAGAGTCAAGACCATACCCTCAAACGTAGCAGTGCCTGTGCCCTATGTTATTCTCTTGAATAGAACTGTAACTTTTTTCACAGTGAAAAGTTAAGATAACTGTGATGTGAAGACTGGAAGATAAAAGAAAGAGATCAGCAGTTCTATTATTTAACAGTGGGAATAACTATTTGTAACCAGCACTGACCTTTTGGTCTTCCAGATACATAGAACGTTTTCGCCACGGTCGACCACAGAGTCGAGAGGCACGCCAGCAGATGGCTTCTGCCATTGGAGAGGAGCAGCTGCCTTTTTGGTGGATGTCACCCTCATCTTTACCCCCCAGTTCCACACCAACCAAAACAACAGACACGGGTATATTTTCACTTATTATCATTATCTTTAATGCAGGGAGTTTCAGGAAATGTTACCAGCTCCTAAGTTGAGAAGGAGATGGTAAACATTTCTAGTAAAATCCTACTGTGGAATCCCTTCCTCTGACCAGATCTGAGAGATGACCACGTGCCTGCCATTTTCAGTCCAGCTGGACAGCATCAACGTGACAGATCCCCTTCCCCATGTAGAGGATATCTTAGTGTGAGTGTAACCTGTTATTGTATTCTCTTTGTCTACTAAGTAGAAATAAAAGGTGTTTTGTTTGGAAGAAATTTCTTACCTACCTAGCTTACCTACAAATTTATATTTATTTCTTAAAAAAGTTTTTTAAAAAGTAGATATTGTTCCTCTTCTTGTTTGTGTTGTTTCAGTGTACTGTTTTAATGGATTAGTAGGTCTCCCGTGTCCTGGTTTATGCCATGTTTGTCTGCAAGGGAGACACCTTATTCCAACTAAGTGTGCATATAAATATTTGCATTTCAACACCACACCACATGTCCATTTGGAAACTACTGTGTTTACTAAATGCCTGGGAAGCCATCTCTTATGCAACCTTGTTTGATACATTTATGGCTCGCTCAGCCTGCTCATGTCAAATTTATCACCCTCATAAAATTCTAAAGGAACATTAGTGTATTTGTTAGCAATATAAGGCCAGATAATGTGATTGATTAGTTATATTTTTACTCAAATGCTACATATTGAATTACCTAGTTTTATTTTTTTACACAGTGTTGTGAGTGCTCTTAATATTATAATATAAAGAACAGAACTGTGGCTTATTGAGAGTTCTGCCTTTCTTTGTTTCTCAGGTTTTGTCAGACACCTCCCACAGTGAATTTGATGACACAGAGATACTCCACCTTCAAGAGAGGGCCAGCAGACTTCTGCTGAGAGGGTATGAAGACCAGTTAGTAATATTAATAATGCACTAATTAATTCCTTTAACTGTAAGTAACCTCTTGTTTTTTTTAACAGTGAACGCACTCTGAGTGATGGATCAATCCCTGTCAGCTCAGAGGGCCTGGAGTGCTCAGATTTCTCTTCTCCAGTCAGCATAGATGAGCCAGTGCGACGACCTTTGATTCCTAGTTTAATAAAATCTACTACAGGTAAGGTGACAGTGGAGTAGAATACAGTTCTTGTCTTCTTCCAATGTAAACATGCACAGTGCTGTTCCCTCTCATGCAACTTGTATGCTTATATATGGTATTTTAAACTGTGCTGTTGTGTCAGTGTTATTGTGCAATGTGTTCCTTAACATTTACAGCAAAGGCCAGCTCAAACTCAGTTCAAGCTGTGTCCTCCCAAAAATCTGTCCTTCCCTCTTTGGGGCCCCCCACACGTCCGGAAGAGGACATCTTGTTCCAGTGGCGTTTAAGGAGAAAGATGGAGCAGGCCAGAGAGTGGCCTCAGTCCCTGAAACACTCCAGTCTTCAGTCTACCACCTTCAGCTGGCGGGCACCCAGTTTAAGCCCTACCTCAGCTGGTGGACAGGCTTACAAGGTTGGAGTTCATGATATTTATTCCATTTGGTTTAATATTTATTTCAGATTTACATAATAATTTTGATGTCCTCCTTCTTGTGTCATCTGTAGCAACAACAGAGTACTCAACCTCCTGATTTCATACAAAAAAATACCTCTCCACACATCATTGCTCCCCAGCCAGAAGTCAAAGAAGCCCACAGATCATGTCCCCCAGCTTCAGGTCCACCTCCCTCTCCTGCCTATGTTGTCTCTGACTCTTCTGTCTCTCAGCCCCAGAGTATTGCCCATGTTCCTGCACATATGCATCTACTCTGTGATGTATTGCCCTGTCCCATCCAGTCATCTCATGCTCCTGCACAACAAAACATTTCACAGAGGGTAGATGAGTTCCACACCAAAGTTGTCAGTAAAAAGACCCAAGCCCCTGAGAACTCAACAGATATCGTAACTGATAAACCTATTCGTGAACATATATCATCCTCATCATGTGCTTCATCTGGAGCTATAAAAGAAGAGTGGCATCTTCACAACAGAAGGTTTGAGAGTAACAAGAAAGAGAAAGCTCAGACAAAAGAGTCAGGGAGGAATGAGAAGGAGACAGCGATGTCCATCAGAAGGCAAAAGAAATCAAGGTGAAGTATTGAAACATGCACACAGTGTACAAAATTCAAAAAGTCAGATTGCTTATTATAGATTTGTTGCAGATATACCGTGAACAAACAACATACTGATGGCCTTAGCTCTACAAAGAAGAGTTCTTCACATCAGAGACTTCCCAAAAAGGTCATGCCGTTCGCTGAACAGCAGCAACAGGAGGGAAGCCAGGGTTTTTCCAGTGAGAGCTGCACTGGTGAACATGCACCACCACCTTCTCCTATCCACAGTACTTCAAGACAGGTCAGCACATGCACAAGCTGCAAAGGTTCTTTTTACCAACTTCAACAGCCCTCAGGTTGTTTCTTTCATCTTCTTGATATAGTTTGACTAATATAAGAGCAGGGAGGTTTTCTGCTTCTTTGGTCCTAATGTTTTTCCTGCTGTGTTAATAACTTGATAACTTGCTAGCAGCATGTTGCTGATCAATATAGAGTAGTTTGTGAGGATTTATACATCTTAGATTTGATAGTCATGCACATGAGGTGGTTATTAAATCCAAGAAAGCCATACTTGAGTTCTTGTGGGAAACTACCCTTTCATGTTGTTTTTAGGAGATGGACTGTATGTGAGGTATTGTCCTATTAAATAATTTAAGATACATGAGTTCATTAATAACCATGTTAAAATGACAAGAAAAAAGGCAAACATTCTTATCCTAAAAATACACTGCATTTACTAGTTTTTTAATGGCGCTGCCATCACTCTTCACACCTTGTATTTTTCAGACATCATCATCTGATATTAATGCAATTGTGGTATTAGGGTATTAACCAGTAGGGTGTTCTCATTGGGCCTTGACAGGTTGTTTCAGAGGTATTGTTCCCTACAGTGGATTCATCACCTGCTCAGAGGTCCCCCATCTCTATGGTTTCTCCTCCTTACGTTGCCTCTGCACCTCCACAATCCCCAGTTCCTCCGTGTAACACACAGAACTCTATGGAGGTCATTTCACAGCTGCTGCAGGAGGCTGAAGGTGAGCTTACGGCAGCAAAGAGCACCAACCTTTTACCCTGTAGTTAATTGTGGAGAATGTATTCTGACCTATGAATAGCTTCCATTCCCAGCATTCCAAACCCCTTTAGGTCAAAAGCCCTCAAACTTTTATTTTTGTTGTGCATGCTGCTTGTATGTGGAGCTGGTAACACTTGTGTTCCATGTTCGATTGTGTGGTAGTCTTAACTACCTATGCTGATATTTCATTATCATCCCTTTCCTTCACTGATCATTACCTTCAACAGAACTTATTTCTTTTCATTCCAGATTCAGATGAAAAGGAGTTTGACGATGACCCTTTGTTACAAGTCCTCCGGAAACAGAGAAAATGGGTAAAGGAGCAGATCAGGTAAAATATAAATGAAATTACTCGGCTAGTCAAAGAGATTACCATCATTTATGTGAATTGATGTTGTTCCGTGAAGGCCGTCAGTCTTAAAATCTCATTAGAATCATCTAAACATATCACCCCAAATTCCAGAAAAATAATCTTACTTTATTTTTCTTTTATTCCAGTGAGGTGGACTCTATGTTGAATGAATTCCTGGATGAGAAACAAGTTACTTGAACATTGGCAAGAGGCACTTGATGCAGTCACTTTTATTTTTATAAAAGAAATAAAGTTTATTTGTACTTTTCAGAAGAAATATTTCCACATTAAAGAGTTTGGAGATACGTTTGTGTGCATGATTAATCACAATCACAATCACAATATAGTGCATTTTACAAAAGTTGCACAAAAAGAGGCAGCAGTTTGATACGTGAACACAGAATATTTACAAAGACTAGTTCCATGACACATAATGTAAGATTGATGAATATTAGCAGAACAGTATATACAAACCTCAGAGAGCGGGGAATATTAGAACAGTGCCAGGAACAGGACAAATGTGTGTTTTGGCACGTTGAGTGTTGCTGTGAGTGGAGGAGCCTGAAGTTATTTCTGTTTTGCCTGCGTGTTCTGGCTTCTGTTGCATTTGCTGTCATACAAGGTGAATATGGTAGAGTGATCTGAGTGTATGGTATTAATGTGGTGAGGTCAGGGATCTGGAGTTTTCAGTTTCCAGCATAGGTGCAGATATGATAAGGATGCCATCTGGAGAGACTGCTGACTGCAAAGCCATGGCATCCACTCCCTTTGGGATTCGGTAGCGGCGGTTAAACTGCCGTGTTGTAAACCCAGGACCATCCTTACAAAAGATAGAGAGTAACACAAATTCAAATGATTACATTCTCCATAAGTGTTGTAAAAAACAAAATCCAAAACAAAAGTTTGGGAGTGGTCCACCTAGAATACCAACCTTTTTTTCTTCATGCTTTCCTTGAACTTCTACAAAGTCCCCTACCACTTTAACCATGAGGTCCTCTGGGTTGAAGAGCTTTACATCAACTTGAACTGTAAATCCAGTGTCATCACAGTTCACCTGCCAAAGCGAGTCAAAATTAGTGAATTATTATATACAAATAAAATATCTCTATGCACAGAAACTAAAACAAATAAAAAGAGATATCCTTGACAGTGTTTGAGTTTGGAAGTTCATTGTTGACGAAGCAGTAGTTTGATTAAAAAGAAAAAAAAGTTCTACGTCATACTTTTATGGGGGTTTTCAACTGCATCTTGGAGTCTTCATCTGCTGAAGATGTAGATGCAGTTGAATATTCTGGAAAAGGCTATTAAGGGGGGTGGGAGGGGGGCAACTTTTCAAGTAGATAGAGTGGATTCTCAGCCTATTGAAAATATTGTAAAAAGCCATTCGATATCAGTTTTTATTTAGTTGTACTGAGCCAAAATGAACGCAATCAACATTTGAAAAAAAAAATGTTTATCATAGCAACTTAAAATACTTACCTCTGCAGGGCTGGTATTATCAGTCTCTGGTATCAATAAGTTCGGGGACCAATTATATTGTCCATAGGTCCCATTCAGCCGAGGAATAAGAGGTGGTAAAACTTTCTCCCATGGGATACCACCAACTGGCAGAGTAGGTGGCAGGATGAAGTCCATTTCTAATCAGTAGAAAAATAGAAACAATAATAATAATAATTACAAATAAAAATTAGAAAAGAAGGGTTGACTTAGCAGCTGAGGCTAAGGCAGACTACAAGGCATACAGCACTGTCAGACTACAGAGTATACTGCACTTACCTCTTCTTAAATTTCCTGACCAAGTGAGTGTACAAGAGGGAAAGGACAGCCCCTGTTTAACTGCTTGTGTTCCCCGCTTGTGTTAAGTCCTGAATGAGATATGATGAGCACCAGGGATGAACTGGTGCGTCCGCCTGTCTGGCTCCAAGCTCCTCTCCCTCTGGGTGTTGGCTGTGACACTCTGTTGTGTTGTGAGTTTTATACCGGAGTTACATAATGAGTTGGGAATCCATAGTGGAATGGGAGACCTTGCTTCTGTTATGTTCTGGACTAATGCGTACCCTTGGGTGTTCTGGCAGGGCCATATAGGATAAGAGTGTATTGTTTGGCCAGTGGCGCAGCTGTTGCAGGCTTATTGGCAATTATCGTGTTTATCAGCCATTACCAATGTTGTAGCCTGCAGTTTATTCCTAGTTATCAGACCTGTTACGAACTATATGCTTAAGGTCTGTTGTCAAGGAAGGTCTATCCAAAAATAAGTTCAAAAGACGGTGTTGTTGACCCTCGTGAGCCTGTGTCAGACAGACAGTGACAGCAGGGGCGTCAAACACATGCCAGACCACGTGTGCCACCAATGAGACACTTTCCCCTCATCACTCATTCTTACAGTGGTAGAAGACTATTCATATCATTTACAAAAGTAAAAGTAGCCATACTAAACCGTAAAAATAATCAATTACAAGTAAAAGTCCTGTCAATATTCAAGCACAGAAGCCTCATCAGCAAAATGTAAACTACTTGGCAGTATCAAAATAAAAGTACTCATAATGCAGAACATGTGGTCCTGTGGGTAATTTTATCAACTTGACACTTTTTTAGTGTAGTTTGAACAATATATTTAATTTGATAAGCTGGTTGGATGGTTTCTAAATAAAATCTTTATTTTTAAAGTAACAAATTAATTAGACAACTATTTAAGATGTGAAAAGAATGTAGTGAGGAAAAAAAAAAAACCTCAGAAATATTAAGTACAATGAAATGGAAGTACCTAAAATTGTATTATACATGAGTAAATGTATACTACCACTTCACTCTGAATACACAAATAGAATTTAACACATTTGATAAAAAATACACAATGTCCATGACAGGACTCTCCCATTAGGTTACTCCCTGAATCATGACAAGGCCTGTGCTGATACTTCTTGTTCTTGGCACACACCAATAAAGTCAGAGGGCACATGTTCTCCCCATTAGTAATGTGGAACCTGTCACTTAAGCTTTGACTGAGGTGACTAAAAATGGCACTGATTATGTTATGACTCATATAGGATGATAGGGAAGTGGGAACATTTGGAGGGATTAAGTTATTGGGTTTCACAACAGGCGCCGGTGACTGTCCAGACTTTAGGACACCTCTGTAACAATGTAAAAATATTAGGAGTATATAAAGAGAAACAGCTAAGTCACCAGGCAAAATGTCCATACAGATTCATAAATAGAGTGATAAAGATTTTCCAACATAAGTATGAAATTCTGACTTGTCCCAGGAAATACAGTACAATTTTTTATTCAACATTCATACAGAAGTAAAAATAGTTTTGGGTGCACACTCACATACAAACAATTAACATTTTTAAGTCAGGAAAAAGACCTGAACAAACCTCAATGCACATCCAGCCATGTCATTAGATACAGTTAGATACTGTACATGGCAGTTAACAGCATATTCTATGCAAGATTAATTAGCCTACTCCAAAACCAAGACTTTCTTAAATGCCAAGACAAGAGAAAAAAACTAATTTCCAAGTCTGTACTGCATTTATCTCTTCAAAACATAAAGGATTGCCCTGTTAATGTGTTGTTCAGCCATTGAATTTAGCTCCAGAAATCAAACCAATAATCAAAATGAAAACTTTAAAATCACTGTAGTTTAAGAGAGAAATTTCTTTGGTCCAATACAGTGGATCATTAGTATTTTTTCAAAAGACCTGTCATCAAAAAACATCTCAAGGAATGCCCAGTGGAATTGTAAAGGAGAGGTAGTCTCCCACCTCCCCCCACTCTGCTCTGAAGTGCTGGAAGATGACGATCCAGGTTGTGAGCACTGCTACCCACAAGAATAACCCCAGCGCTGACCTTTTAACATCTAGATGACAAACACATGAGAGACAATTACTTGACATTAAAGCAACGATCGTACAGATATCGTATCATGCTCTGACTTTGCCTAAATCTTTAAAAAAAAAATACAGCTCAGAAAATTGCAAATATACTGTTTACCAACATTTTATTAAGTACATGTGTTGTACATCAAAGATGTCAGTGGCAAAGTATTTTCTTTTTCAAACAGAAATACTAACCACAAAAACATTAGCTGTCTATAAGTGTCAATAAGTGTCTGCCATGCATATTTTGTCCTACTTATAAGCTTAAGAGTATGGATGGGCAGTATAAACCAAATCAATACTGTGATAATTCTCACTGAATTGTATTAATATCAACATGTCAACAATATACACTAAAGGCTTAAAAATCACAAGCTAAATCATATTCATTTCTGCTGAGTCAAATGGTTTTTAGAACTTTCTTGTAACAAAATCCTATAGTTAAAAAAAAATAATCTATTTTTAGGCATTTGGATCTTACTTCTATGGAATTCTGTTTTAAAAAACAGTACATAAAGAAGCATCATAAATTATACCTATTCATTGAACAGTCCTACTTAGAAAGCATTTAATAAACTTTCTTCACCTAAAAAAAAAAAAGTCATCCCATAGATCCAAACAGATGTGCGTATACACAATGTACACCAATTCCTTTGATTTTAAGTTAAACTTAAACTTAAGTTAACCTTTGTCAAAGTGCTAATATCGACAGAATTAGGAATTCATGAGTGAATACATATTTTTAGTAAAATTAAGTAAGTGCAGCAATGGTGTGTAAAATCAACTGGTATTATAGTAGTTATAGTAGATAAGTTCTGACACTTACAGGTTTTTATCTGGAGCTGTTCAGTGTAGGATGGCTTTACAAAGGCTTCCTTAAAGAACCATACCACATTGACCAGCCAGAGGAACGGCAAAAAAGCAAAGCCACCTGTGGGAAAAAAAAAAAAAGAGAAAGGGGAAAAAAAACATCATCATTTACAACACAACTGAATTAAAATTTAAGCAAACCTACTCTATACTGCTCATTTACTTAACATAAGGCTCCCAGTCACTGGAACTGCACTGACAACAACCCCACCCCTCATTAAATGAGACTATATCAGACCATTTTAATATAAATGCATAACTTATGGAGGCAGGTGTTCAACTACACTTGCATGTAACCAGAATTTACAAACCAAAGGGGAGGAGGTAAGACTAAATATAAAAATGTTTGTACCAATGGTTATCCTGTCATGACTAATTTTGAAGAACTCTCACCTAAATAATACTTTCGGCATAGGCTTAGCTTCTCCTCGTTGGGCAGTCGCTCCAGGTTCATCTTTAATGCGTCTGGGTCCTGCTAAAGAAAGAAAGACAAGTTCCATTGCAGAACCGGCAGGAGAGACCAACCCTAAGATATGAAACATTTGTGGAGGGAGGTGATGCTAATGATGGCTGCGATTAAAACAAGATCCTCTACTGGCCTGGACGTGATTTAAATTAAGTAATCTTAAGAAAACTGTATAAAATCCGAGGGGTAAGGTATCCCTGTAGTGCTTGCTGACCTAGTTTGCATTGTCAGATGACCAGCAATTCAACTCATGCTAACATTAGCATTTCGTTACTTTAGCAGAGTAACATTAGGTTGTTTCGATTACTACAAACAGCCGTAGCAGTAACTACATCGGTCTCCGGATGCTGGGCGATGCCGTTTTATAATATTTCTAGAGGATACGGAAACTGTATGCCACTGTGATAATTTACCTGGTATTTTTAAGGCTAAAAAGTCGTCGTCAGTTAATTAAATGGAAACAATCGAACACTTCCTTCTTCTTCGTCTTCTGAATCGCATTCTTCTTCGTCTTCGCTCTTTGTTGTGTTTAGGACAAGCACACACGGACATGCAAATACCGCCACCTACTGAAATGGAGTTTGTGACGCGTTACCACCACAGACGGTTTGGTGACAGCATGTGTTTTTATATGAATAAAAGACTGACAAATGGACTGACGAAAAATGATTTGTATGAAAATGAAAATTTTCAAATGAATCCATTACATATAACTCATAGTTCTCCATAGGCCTTCTAGAAAAAAAGTTTGGGAACTCCGTAGCCAGGAAGGTATGATGATAATAATAATAATAATAATGTTTGTGGGCAAATCTAAAATGTGAGTGGCAAAAACAAAAAACAAAAACAAAAAAAAAACAAAAAAGTTTTTGTTGAAGAAGTTCAGATTAAAATTACTTTTCTAGTGCTGCCTTAGCCAAATTATTCTGCAACATGATCTCCCTCTTTTACATGGGCTGAAACCTCATTATCAGCTTTTTGTGGGCAACGATGCATAGCCTACTTCCATCTACTGTATTGCAATGTAGAGCTGGGGCACTATAAATCATGGTTGTAAGGAACTTAATCGTCACAACTGACTGTAAATTCTGTGTTCCTCTTTATCTGCCTTTGCATCTCATTCCCTCTGCCAGATCTTAATTGTGGCTAAATAAATTAATCATTAAGTCTTCCTTATCAAAGGCTATTTCACTTTTATTAATGCACTGTTCCTATCATGCTGAATAGTGTGATTGTCCTCACTGATACCAAGCTGTTTGGTATTTTGTATGATGTTGATACGATTTATAACACGTTTATTATGATAACATGTCTTGCAATATTTAACTCACCAATAGCCTATTTATTATTTGTAATCTGGCTGCTTCTTCAAGACCATTTCAACAGCATATACGAAATTTTGAATTTCAATATATAGGATCCACCTAAACTTAATCAGAAATAATTCGTGAATTCAGTTTAGTTGTCATCAGGAGAAATACAATGACATGTGTACATTTCTGAATAGAGATTTGACGTACAGCTACCACCAGAGGTCGACCCACTTCCCCTTCCCGCAGCAGCCTCACCGAAAAGACTCACTTTCCCTTGCAGCATTGCGACTCCCCCCTCCCATCTCGCGCCTTCCCTCTTGTCTCTCCTCGAAGTGCTAGCCGTCGGTGTGTGTTGTTGTTGAAGCAATGATGGCGGCAGCGGGATGCGGATCAGCAACCGCGGCTGCCGTAGGAGGCCAAGGTGGAACCGCTACGGCCAGAGGTCGTTTCCCCGGTCGGCCTTGGTCGTCACGCAGTCGTTTGCGCTCTGAGAAGCGATGGCAACTTGGACGATCAGGCTTAGAAGCTGATGATGTGACTAACGGAGGGCCAAGGCCCGCAAACCTGGTTCTGTCGTTAAACGAAGACCAGTCTCACTTACGCTTACTTGGGATAGAGGCGAGCCACAAGACCCTTGGCCAGGCTGGATACAGCTCTAGTGGGAGTGAAGAGGTGAGGTCCCAAACCGACCCAGGAGTTAGTATCTTTATTTCATCTTCTCGCATTTTGTGTAATCGTTATATGTGCAAGAATGAGTGCTGTCCCCAGCAGTGTGACTGATAAGTGCCATGGAGAAATGTCAACATCCTTTTGCTAGGCTAACGTTATCGTTAGCCTCAAGCTTGGTGAGCTAACAGTACATGCTAACACTAGCACAGTGGCGCTTTCCATGACATTTAATGAACAGTCGCAACATTATATCACTTCAACAGAGCAACAGAGCACTTTTAACTTACATTGGTACTGTTCCTTCAGTTACTCTCGTTGACGTTAAAATATCACAGGGTGAAAACTTGAGTAGGAGATATTTTTAAAAAGGCAGTTAGTAAGTACGCCAATTTGTAAACAGGGACCGCAGTTATTCCATCTATGGCCCGCTCGTTATCGGGCCAGAGTAGCAGCTAGCTAGTACTAGCGAACACAAAGAACAGGGAAGGCTAGCTCCTCGGTATCCTGCACAGCGGCTAAATGCTAACTGCTCTGTTTAATACGCTGTCCAGATGCGGACTGAGTTGCTTGGCTAGCTAGTTTAAATAAGACAGAATAGCCTGTTACACGTCTGCCTAACGTAACTGAGATATAAACATTTGGATACAAAAGTATTAATTGTGGCTAAGTAGCTTTTCTTCAGTTAGAAGTTTAATGCTTTCGAGAGAAAGGGATGGCTAACTGCTAGCTAATGTTACCATTCACGACAGGTTTAAATGGTGGTGCAGAAGTGTGCCAAAGCCAGTTGCACCCTTGTTAGAACTGAAAGCTCTTTACTCATGCACATGTAGACGTTAACGTGCTCATTCACACCAGTGCAGCTGCTTGTAGGCTTTCAGGTCACAGCTGCAAGCATGAGGGAGATGCTCAGTACCAAGAGCGTATGGTAATTACAGACCCACCTTTCCCTGCACCGACAGAGGTGGTGTATGGGCTCGTCCTAACTACTCAAGTGTGATTTCATACAACGGCTGTAGAGTTCTGATCTTGCATGAGGTCGTAAATAAACCAGATAATATACAACTGCATCATGAAAAGTTCAGGAAGAGTTCTTCTTCAGACAGCAAATGCATTTTTCGTTGCTACGAATGCAGACCCTATTACTGTTTTATATATTGTAACTCGGATTAGTGGAATGTAAATAGTTGGTTTGAATGTGGAACAATAACATTGCCTGTCATTGATAGTATTTCTGTAATATCTAAAGTAAATAACGTGTTTCTGTTTATTATTATTGTTATTATTATAATTATTATTATTATGAGACAACCCCTTCCATCCAACATGCTAAGATTAACATACATTGTTTTATCTGGTGTACTGATAAAGTTTCCATTATGCTGGACACTAATCCATTATTCATAATGAACATTCAGAGACTGTACCTTTACATACAGGGGGTTAAAAAGTCCGAGACCACTTTCCCATTCAAGTGGTGTGCAAAGTGGTGTCAGACTACTGGGCTGCACTGTATCACAGTTAACTTGGTCTCTGTTGTTGATGTGATTAATGATATATGCTCTGGAATTCAAAATGAAAGCAATAAATTAAACAATTTTAATGGTTTTTGATGGTGGTTTAGTAGCCTCTAGCAGATTGGTGTTAAGTTGCCTCAAGTGTTAATTAACTGTTTTTATTTTTCAAGGGGGATGACTTCAGAGGATTTGAAGCTGAGAGAAAAGGCTCCAAAGGGCCTGTATTATCTCGACAAAATCCTTCAAAAGGTAAGGCAAAACATGCCATTGCACGGAATGACGTATTTTGTGTCATTTGTGAACAACATACAAGTTACAGTTAGAATTAAACATGCAACACAGTATAAAAGAGACTTCTTCGCTATCACATTTTTTGCATTCAGGGGAGGAGCTATGGATTTTCAATATTTGATGTCTCCTTGTTTTGTAGGTGATGCTGTCAACACAAAATCTAAACGACACAATGAGAAGCTACTGCTTAAAACGCCAGCAGTGGAGGCAGCCGTTACCCCACCTGATCCAGAAAAAGATGTAAAATCATTGGAGGAAGTTCGCGGCTTATCTCCTGAAGCAGAGCCTGCAAAGGATTGCCGGAAAGGTTCAAAAGGAAAAAACACTATGGATCGGCAGTCCACTAAAAGCGGAGCCTCATCAGCAGCACCAAGGATTACTATAAAGTTGGTAGCCAAAAAGAAAATGAAAACTGTAAAGGAGCCTCATAAAAAATGTGTGAAGAAGTTGAAGATAAAAGGAGTTCAGGATCAGTCTAAAACCAAGGACATTCAGGGTGACGAGATTTCAAGCGCTCACGTCAAATTAAAAACTGAACCACTTGAGGATAAACATGGCACAGAAGATAAGGGTGGGGGGACTTTACCTGCAAGACGGCGTGGGAGATCTGCTTTAAAGACAACAGAGCCTGTCTGCCAGACTGGCGCCAAAGCTGTGGTTGATGACCAAAAATCAAAAGAGAGAAAATCTGCAGATCGACTTGATGTTGCAAAGGAGAGCGGGTCTGAAGAGCCAAAAGCAAATGGAAAGAAATTAAAGCATAAGGAAACTGCAACAGAGCAAAGTTCTGAAGTAAATCAACTAGTCACCCGTAGGAGCAATAGAGTCACTAACCCACTCTCTAAAAGTGTCTCAGACAGTGCAGCTGAACCAGAGAGTCTCAGCAAAGGTGATGCCGTTCTGGTCGAGTCAAAACCAGAAGTTTCTAGAACAGTGGAAGCCAAACCATTGTTGAGAGGTGATAGACGAAGGCAAAGCAAGAGGCTGAATAAGGATGTTACTCTGCCAGAAAACCACGGTCCATCATCCACAGAGACTGATAATTTAGCTGTACAGCCAAGTGACAGTTTGCCTCTGAAAAAAGAGGACACGAGGGTCCCAAGTTTAAAGTTGATACGGATCAGAAACCCAAAATATGATGCGCAGGCCAGTGGGAAGAATTCAGCTCGAAAGAAAAAACGGAGAAAATTTATCTGGACTTTAACATTAGTGAAGGGAGGAAGTCAGACACGGGATGCTGAGAACACTGTCAAAGTAGTAGAGAAGCCTGTGAGTGAAGTGGATCAGTCCAATTTTTGTGACACAAGTGTCGACAAGAGTTTGAACGGCATGGAAAAATTGGAATTAAAACTGGATAACTCAACTCCACAAGAGATAAAAATAACGGACAATAATGAGTGTTCCCAAAACAAGGCTGATGTGTCATTTGAGGAAAACTCCACGTTACAGGTGGAAGTTGAAGTGGAACACTTAACTGAAACACCTCCTCCAGAAATCAATAAAACAGAGTGCGGGAAAGTTGTCCCACCTCTTCAGATTAAAAAGGTCTCCTCTCCTGGTAAACATAAAAGCTCGAAGCCATCCTTTTTAATTCAGCAAGTTAGTCCTGTGCCTGAAAAGAAAGAGGACATTCTGAAAGATGCAAGTGAAGTGACTGAGGATAAACCATTGTGTTTGGATGTCGAAGTTACACCAACTAGGAGACTAAGGAGGAGGACATCAAGTCTTGATTCACCACAAACAAAGTCTGTCAGTCATAAGCCAGTGACAACTCAGAGGCGGAGACTTAGGACGAGTCCACAGGATGAAGATACTCAGCAGGTGCACGTTGAAGATTCTTCTCAGGTTTCAACTGAAGATTTCAGCTCACACGTTCTTCCTGAAAACTCTTGTCAGGTTTTGGCTGAGGACCCCTCACAAATGACAAGTATAAGCTCCACTGAAGATCCTGATAAGGATTCCTCATCAAAAGTTGCTGATGATCCCTCACAGGTGCCAGGTGAAACTTCCCCACAGAAGGTGGAGAATGAGGTAGGACCACAGATCGAAGAGGCCAAACCATTGCCTGTGCCTTCCAAACCTAGAAAATGTAGAAACAATAAATTGGGGAAAAAGAAGTCTGCTCAAAAGATGAAGGCTGTTGTCTCCCCTGAAAGTGCAGTCAACACAGAGGTGGCTACAGTTGAAGCTACTAACACAGAGTCTGTACCAAAGGAAGATACCCAGCCTTTAGTAACAGAGGTAAGTCAGCCAGAGACAAGAGACTGCACCCAGTCAGAGGAAAAACAGGACAGTGTGTCAGTGGAGGAAGAGCAGATACAGCCACCAGTGAAAGAGGAAACAGACATTCAGTTGATAGATAGTCAACAATCTTTGGTGTCTGAAAGTCAAGCAGAAAGTGATCCAAAAACATTGTGCCTACAAAAGAAATCTCTCAAAAAAGTAAAAAAGAGACGTAAAAGTTTAATTGGGCAGCGTCAGAAACACAGGCATAGGAGCAGAGACGGGAAGTTTGCTCCACTTAAATTATCTCAAAGTCAGAAAATTGTTGAAGAGGATAGCGACATTCCCACCCCATTGGCAGCTACCACACCAACCCCAAGCTCCAAACTTTTTGGAGTACATAAAAAGTACAGAAAGACTCAGTCAGGCCTTCAGTTTTTCGGTTCTAAAAGGCCAAAACCACAGTCTAAAATAATTTCTAATCTGATAGAAATAGGTCTTGAAAAAGACAATTTGAAACAGGAAGAAACAGACACATTAGTTGATGGGGGGCAGGCAGATGTTGTAGACACCCCGCCTGGTAAATCAAAGTTTGTAAAAAACATCAAGCACTTCATTATGCCCGTCGTAAGTGCCAGATCCTCACGTGTGATCAAGACCCCGCAAAGGTTTATGGATGATGCTGGAATGTCTGTATTGCCTCGAAGAAACTCTCCAAAGAAGGGTGTACAGCTGGGCCTCCAAATACGTCCTGGAAAGAGGCGAGATGATGGGACAGGCAGAGCAATATCCCCTATCCTGCCTGTTGACGAGGATGACATATTGAGTGAAGCTCAACTGGATGTCGATCTGTTTTCAGCTCAGGACCTAGAGGACAACATTGATATAGCTGACAGCCTATTTTCTGAGAGAAAAAGTGGCAAAAGTGAAAAGAAGAGGTCTCTTCTAAAGAACTCTAGTTTCAACTGGCATGTGCCAGAAGAGTCTAGCGAGGAAGTGTATACACTGGACAAAACACCAGAGAACAAATGTGAGGATCTGTTTTTATCTACACCAGTTGATAAGCCCACAGAACTAGCTACTGACCTCCTGGATGCTCAGAAAAAGAAAAGTTTCCCGAAGTTTAATAAACAAACAGCTCACCTAAAGATTTATCAAAGGCTAAAGAAGGTGCACACGGTACTTCCCAAAAGCAAAAATACAACAGAGATGGATAGCATTAGTAAACCTCTTCAGCCCCCCGTTGATTTAGCAGAAGGACTGGATGATGAGGCCATGAGCATCAGCCTCAGGCAACGGAATACAAATGTGGAGAATGAGAAGGAGAAGGACAAGTCCAAGCTCAAGATAGAAGACCTTGATACACCTGGAGTGGTGAGAAAAGTGTCAGTGTGTGTTAGGACTATGAACTCCAAGTCTCTTGCATTTCAGCACAGTAAAGAGGAGGATTTAGCAAGGAAAGACACTGCCCAACTTCACTCAGGTAAGGAAAATTATTCAAGGCATAAGATTATTTAATGCTATGCAAACAACTTTTGCCTTATTACTTATGTGACCTTGAAGGCTGAACCTCATAATGGACCAGACATTGGCATATATTACTATATATCCACAGGAGAGTTGCAGTCAGAACAGAACTCAGGCACAGGTGAAGGCGATTACCCTGGGTCTGTGGAGAAGGGAGCTTCACAAAGAGCGCGTCTCTCTGGTGCAAATAAAAGAATGTTCAATCTCCTCAGGAAAGCCAAGGTCCAGCTCATTAAAATTGACCAACAGAAACAGCTTAAGTCATCTGGGGTAAGGTCATGATCAACACAAGCACATTTTCAGTCACTCTAGACTTAAATTGTTCATTATTGTATAAGTTCTATGTAATGGAATATGTTGAAGAAGAGGAAAACCTCATATAAGAACAAAGTATTGATGATACAAGGTGATTTTATAGTTTTCTGGGGCTTGTATTGATGCCTTGTTTTTTGTCCATTAATCCCGTAGCTGTTATCTGGCCCGAGTGGTGCCAGGTCTCGAGATGTGACCTCTAAGAGACAAAGGAGGAAACAGAGGGTGCAGCCTGATGGTGATGTTCCAGTCAAGACAGAGCCACTGCAAGGACAAGTAAGTGAACAAATCAGTAGGCACAGATCCATCTAAAAATCTTGTTTCTGTCTCTGTTTTTTACCAATGTTAATTATTAGTTATTTAACCATTTAGTCAAAACGTAGCAAAAGAAACAATTCTGTTCAGTTTACATTACTAAAGTGTACGACCAGTGATTCAGATTTGAAAAAACTGTGCCCGTCTGTCTCTTCACATCAGTGTTTATTCTGTTTTGGTTCATCCTCCTCCCCAGCCTCAGCTCATCTCCCCGCTGTGCCAGGAGTTTCGCAGAGCAGGAGGTCCACGAATCAAGCACGTGTGTCGTGCCGCATCTGTGGTGCTGGGGCAACCTCGAGCGTTGGTACCAGATGACATTCCCAGACTGAGTGCCCTGCCTCTGCATGAAAGAAGTGGCATTTCGCCATCAGCTGTCACTAAAGGTAGACTTATGTGAATTTGCTTTCTTGAAATATGCTCACAACATTTCTTGTGACTTCATGGCAGCATCAGTAGAGAATAGAGGAGGTTTTTGATTCAGTTTGAATTTTTCTACTTGATTTTCAGTGTTTCATATCGATTGCTGTTAAACCCAGAACAGCTTTTTAAGCAGAGGGATGTATAGAACTGGAATAATCATCATCAGAATCATTCCACCCATACTATTTTAGCTTATTATTTTGATTTGTCTGCTAAGTACTCCAATTTACAAATCAAAATGAATGCCACCAGATAATCTGTAACTGATAATTAACAATGAACTACTTAAGAAAAACAATATTTAGCAACATGTGGCTGGTATTAGTTTTCCATTCTTAATCCATGTTTGTTGTTGCAGATGTTGGGTCTCCCTCAGAATCAGACAGTCCTGGGCTGTCAGATCCAAAGGCCACCAAGGTCAAGAAGCCATCAAATTTTGTGAAAAGGAAAGGACTTGGGCCGTTTGGTTACCGTTCTCGGAGATGTGGAGTATGCAAAGGCTGCAACCATGAGGAGGACTGTGGCAAGTGCATGAACTGCCTTGACAAGCCCAAGTTTGGTGGACCCAATACCAAACGGCAGTGTTGTGTGTAAGTTGACTTGCATTTACTTATGAGCTGTTGAGGAGCACAGCAGAGTGTTCAAAAGTTATAAAGTATTCTGTTTGTTTTTTTTAATCACAAGGTATAAGAGATGTGATCAGATTGAAGAGAGGAAAGCACGCAGGCTCAGTGGAAGAACAGCACCCAAAGGTGAGTCTTCACATGAGCATGGAGGCTCCATGTTTCTGTTATTCTTCCTTAATATTCAGCGTGTCACTTACATGCCTCCTCTTTTGTTTAAGGTGCCTCCAAGCGACGGCGATCCTCGCTTAGTGGATGTCATTCAAGTAATGATGAAGGGAATGAGGGCAATGCGGACTCACCATCTGGTCTCCAGGGTGACGGCCACAGCCCATCAGTAAGGAAACAGCCAAAGCGTGTTGTGAAACCCCGCGTCTACTTTGACCTGGTGGACTATGACTCAGATCTAGATGACAAAGCTGTCTCAAGCTCTGCCTCGCCAGCCAGGAGAAGGGGCACCGGACACCGTTTCAGTCAAGGTAAAGACTCAGAATACAGTTGAGGTAGATGCTTCATATATGATCTAGTATATATTTTTTCTTAATACTACATAACACCACATTTCTTAAAAGTTGTAGATTTGTTTTGCTTGTGAGTGTACAAAGCTTGTGATTTGTCTTTTAATGATAAACCCTGTTTTTTCCTGTCCTTCAAAGACTTTGTGTCACTGGATGGATTCCTTGGAGACATTTCAGATGATGAAGTCAGGCATCGGAAATCAAGTTCACACCGTGTACCACCTGCTCGACGTAAACCTGAGAAGGTGGGTAAATCTGAGTTTGATGCATGGCCTACATAATATGCATTTGTGGCATTTTGTGTTTTTATTTTTTATTTTTTTGGACTGACACACAATAAGTGTCAGTCAGTAGTCTGCTGAAGGGTGGCAAACAAGGCTCTGCTAAAATGCTTAGAAAGGTTAGCCTGCCAGCATTGGCACACTGTGTTGATTGATCCCAATTAGTAACATATTGTCACAATCCCATGTCAGAAACCTGCCAATTCTATCTCTGAGAATACGCCAAATGCATTTTGGTTTGTATATTGCCAGCTTTTGGCTTGGTGTAGCTAAGAGCCCCCCTCCTCCCCCAACCCCACCAATTCCTTCCTGTTCCTTTTTGTAAAATCCAGTTTTATTTTTCCTAAAGAAATGTGTGCACTGCGAGGAGTTCCAGCTCTTGTTCAGCCATTCCTCAACTACGGCATATAAAACTGTGGTGCCTTCCATATCATTTCAATTTAGGTTAAATCCATTGAAAGTTCTGAGTTCCTTTGGCCTCAGTATCATCATTTGAACTCGCATTAGTTTCCACTTGGAGCATTATCCAGATTCAAGCTTGATTTATTGTCATGCATTAGGGAGTTAGTATGTTGTAATTGAGACACCCTACCCAGTGTTTCCCATACATAGATCATTCTGTGGCGCACCGCCACAGAATGGAGACCAACCGCCACAGAATGATTGTTTTTTTGTTTTTTTTTTTTCCCGTTGTTGTTGTTTTCCCTCTAGTCTATGCTCTCAACGTAATATCGTTCCATTCATTCATCTCCACATAGCGCTCTTTCTCTGTCATTCTCGGACACACACAGACACAGGCACACACACACAGACAAGCGCGCATATGCCAGCGGTGTACGGGAAAATCAACCAGTGCATCACTGGTGCATTCCCCCAACGGTGTCAGTGGAGCGCCACAAATTGCTACCTGGTCTGTGGGGAACACTGCTACCTGTGCTATAGACTCCAATGTGCGCCTAATGTGTGCCTCCTCAGAAACATAACTACAGGTCAGGGCTACTGAGGTTAAAGAGTGCCACATGGAGACCACAAGAACTGTAATTGGTCAGGATGGGCTGTGAATAATCACTAGCCCACACCAAAATATCTTCCTTGGGAACTTCCAATTTTGCACAGTGTTAGCTAAACTAAATGTGGCAATATTGAGGAGAATACTGTTGTTAATGGGATTGTGCCAGAGAAAGCAGCAGCTGCAAAATGCTCACCTTGCATCACATCCAACATTCTGGCCCCACGATTCATGTTGTTAATTACATTCTGTGGATGTGTCACATGCCATGTCGTCCATGATGCCCAGAAGAACATACAATTAAAATAAAGTATATCAGCATTTTAAGGTCCTTTGCTGCCCACATCTAAGTTATGGTTGTCTTTCAGGGTCAGACACCTCAGGTTTCTTTGGAGCAGACTCCTCCCAGTGTCTTGGCGGCTTTGGCCCATGGATTTGAGCAGAGAGATGTTGAGTCTTCTAAACCTACTCACAAAATCAGGGTTGACTTCAAGGTGGGTCACTTTTTACAGTGTATTACAAATATTGTAATATAAACACTTGTCTTACATTCTTATAGATGCTCAGTGCGTACAGCAGGCATATGGTTCCTGTTTGGACCACTCATTCTAAAAATAAACAGCCATGCTGTTTAAGATAATTGAAGTTTTAACATTTTAACATTTTTGTTCTTAAAAAATGTTATTAATTCCACAAAAATTGTATTAATCTGTTTGTTACGCCAAGTCACTGATGTAGTAATTAATATTGTCCACTAGAGGTCAGTGTTTATCTCTTAATTCCAAATTGAATATACCCCATGACTAGTTGAAAGTTCTCTGACACTGAAAATCTTTCAGTTGACCTTATCACTTCTATCAAAACATAACATGTAAACTTACTGCTCTCAGAGTCAACCTACTGTTTCATCATTCATGAAACAACTTGATGTTAAAAGAAATTCTGTCTTTGTATCTTTTTTTTTTTTTTTTTTTGGATGATGGTCTGCAGACAGCAGAATTATGCTGGCAGCTCCTGCGAACAACCTTCTCACAGCTGTTATGTTGTTATTGTGTTATGTGTCATTTTCAGGAGGACTGTACTTTGGAGAATGTTTGGAATATGGGTGGTTTAAGTATACTGACCTCTGCTCCGCTCATGCCACCCTACGTCTGCTTCCTTTGTGCCAGTAAAGGGCAACATGACGTACGTGGTCTATACATTCTGCTGTATTTTAATTGACACTGGTGACACCTATATTCATTCATATAAACTATGAACTGGTTCTCACAGTTTTATTGTACATATATTACACATGTAACACAATATCATACAGATTAAAAAAAACATTAATTTCATCATATTTGAAGTTTATTTCATTTCAATTTTCTTTCTTGTTTATGTGAATATCTTTTGTCAGATGCTATATTGCCAAGTGTGCTGTGAGCCCTTCCACCAGTTTTGCCTTGAACCGGCGGAGCGCCCGTCTGAGGAGAACAAGGAAAACTGGTGCTGTCGTCGCTGCAAGTTCTGCCATGTGTGCGGCAGGAAAAACAAGCACTCAAAGGTAGAAACTGCAAATTTGCCTTGTTTTGCTATATTTTACTTGTCGATATAAAGGTATTTCAGTCAGGAAACATTCCATTTTGTCTCCTTAGCCTTTGTTGGAGTGTGAACGATGCCAGAACTGTTATCATGCTTCCTGTCTGGGACCCAACTATCCAAAACAAAACAAGAAGAGGAAAGCTTGGGTATGTTCTTTAAAAAAAACCAATACAATACAATAAAAAGTAATGACTCTTTACTCTTAGCATGCTGCAGTAGGAACACATTGGCTGCCGGCGCTAATATGATGTTTTAATGATGTTTTCGTACAGGTTTGTATGACATGCATCAGGTGTAAAAGTTGTGGCGTCACACCAGGCAAGAGTTGGGATGCTGACTGGAACCACGACAAAGGCCTCTGTCCAGACTGTTCAAAACTCTATGAACAGGGTGAGGAGAGACTTTAACCTTGAGAGTACATTTATTAATTATTTGATGATATGTCAGGTCCTGTATTGTTTATGTACACTACCAATCTATGTTGAGGCTAAGCATCTCAATCTTTTTTTTATAAGGTAACTACTGTCCAATCTGCTTCAAGTGCTATGAGGACAATGACTACGACAGTCAGATGATGCAGTGTGGCACCTGTAACCACTGGGTACATGCCAAGTGTGAGGATCTAACAGGTGATTTTTATTCTACATTTTCTTGAGGATAAAAGTACCCTAACTGATAACATCAGTGTTACTTATTATTAACTATTATTTGCTGTGTGTGCATGTATTCAAAACCCTGTTTCAAAGTAGGTGTATATGACTGAATATGATTCTCCTCATCTCCACAGCTAAACTCCTCTCTCCTGTAATATTATTTCAGATGAGCTGTATGAGATCCTGTCCAGCCTGCCAGAGAGTGTAGTGTATTCATGTCGGCCATGCAGTGTGACCCAGCCCAGTGCCTGGAGAGAGCTGCTCTACATTGAGCTCAGGGCTGGGGTGGAGAAGGTTCTAGCTTGCTTACTTTCCTCCACCCTCACCCAGCACCTTGTTACCTGCTCACAGGTAGGAAACTCCGCTTTCAAACGTACCATGCAAAAAAAATAAGGCTATTACATGGTGTATTTATGTTAGAGTGCTTGCAAAACGTAACGAGTAAATGAATACAGCATCTTAAATGTGCTGTGGTTTCTACTGCAGTGTGAAAAGTTGGTCGATCCTGACAGTGGAATAGAGGGGCAGCCAGCCTGTGACCTCCGAGCTGTAGGCAAGAAATTTGACAAGGGCCTTTATACTACGTTGGTGAGTATACAACCTCTTCAGTTCAGTGTCTGAACACTTGAGTACCACTGTGGGAAAAATTGTGGTAAAAGTGTTAAATTGGATGAGGGTTTATGGACATGAACATCTACATTTCAGTGAGAATTCAGAGACATTAGGTCACATCCCATGTAAACAGTTGTCCTAAAATCTTCAGAGTTTCAATCAGAATGAAAATGCGTGCATGTAACTTGAGGGCATGTAACTGCAGCTAATAAGACTTTCAGATGTGTAAGAATGCTACTTCGTGCAGCACAGGAAACTAGGAAGTGCAGGCAGTATAATGTCACTGAAAGTGAAATGGAAAAAAATTTCAAAGATAAAATTTGAAGTCAAACATAAATAGAGCTTGAAACTAGGCCACTAATTGATTTTCAAAAGGAAATTTAAAGAAATGGCTAAAGCTCCTCCTCCCACTGCAACATACAGTATTTTAGGATGGTGGTCAAACTGTTTATTAGGAATGCCGTGAGTGGTATTTCTGCATCTAAGTGGTCTGCAGGCAACCATGCCTGTAGAGTGGCAGGGTGACTAAGATATGAACCTAATGGATACTAAAAAAAATCTTTTTTTTTTTTTTTTTTTTTTACAGAAAATGTTCCATGAAGATGTGGTTCAGTTGGTGCGAAAGAGGCTTGAGCAAGAGGAGGATCTTCCAGAGGAGCGGAGACCCACTGCCCTGGCACGCTCTTACTACTTAAAGGTACAGTAAACCTTGAGGACATGACTGCTCTGTCATTTATCAATATTTTTGTTATTATGTAATTGGATCCTTGTAGTGCTGAGATTGTTGAAAATCTCGCTAAAATATTTTTTTCTCTTTTGCTAATGGGAGTTTGAAAAACTTCAAATTGAAGTTGTGTAATAGTTTTAGGAAAGCATTAACATTTATAATTGAATGATTTGGCTTTTCTCCATAGCTCCTCGAGGAGGTATTTAACTGGTTCAACAGCCAAGACCCAAAGGTGTGGAACCCTTGTACCAAAGACTTGCCTATGTGAGTAATAGTTTCCATTTACTGGTACATACACATGTGTACATTCATTTGAAAACTATTCTTTGCATAAACCCACACAAATAATAGAAATATAATTTGAACACTCAAGATGTTTTAAAAGTACTATGGGGAGATAGTAATACACCATAATTATGTATTTACTGTACAGCATACCTTCTTGTTTACATATGTGAAATTTGTTTCTATGGCATTACAAGAAATATTTATAAGCTTTTTAACTCATTATTTCTTTGATAGGGGGATGCTGTCCAATGCTGTTCATCCTCCAACAACAGAGCACATTTACGCTCAGTGGCGGGAGAGGGAGGAGCTCTTTTCCAGAGCTCCCCTGGGACTCGTGCAGGAGGAAAATGGACAAAGCTTAGAAGTAAAGGAAGAAGAAGCAGTTTCTCCAATGTCAGGGGAGCCAACAAGTCAGAACCACTTTAAAACCAGCAGGGCTGTCAGGCTCAAATTTAAAGGTAATGCTTTCAGTAGGAGAGATGATCATGAAATTTGATACTTTTATTGTAAAATTCTTGTACAGTGTTTGGGTCTTTTACATTTGTACATTTATACAGGGAAAAGGGGACGGCTTTCAAAAGCGGATCTAGACACTGGATGGTCTAAAGATGATGAGAGACAGTGCTCTTTGTGCCAAAAATACGGAGACCTCAAACCTAATGTAAGTAATGCATTTACATGAAAATAAACATTAGATCACAGTACATTGTAAACTTGGTGAACTGCTTGTAAATACCGGACATACATCTTTGCTTTGTTATTCAGAAAGCATCACATTTTCTTTCGTGTTGTTCCACAGGAAGCAGGCAGGTTGCTGTACTTGGGCCAGAATGAGTGGGCTCATGTCAACTGCTGTCTGTGGTCAGCTGAGGTGTTTGAAGAGGACAATGGCTCTCTATTACATGTACATAGTGCTGTCACTAGAGGGCGCTTGATGGTTAGTTGTTAATCTACCATAACAACTGATGTACCTGTATATTAATTTACAATATAGTAGAAATATATTTATATATTATAATATATTTATTTTAATAGTAACAAATCTGAAAAAAAATACATCAGTAAGGCTCTGCTACTTAATTGCTGTTACAAGTTTGACATTTCACCCTTCACCCCCATCAACCCAACCCCCTCTCAACCCAACCCCTTCTCAGCGATGTGAACGCTGTAACCAGACTGGTGCCACAGTGGGCTGCTGCCTGACATCTTGTCAAAGCAACTATCACTTCATGTGTGCCCGCTCGCGTCACTGTGTGTTCCAGGATGATAAGAAGGTCTATTGCTACAAACACCGACATCTGATCAGTGGCAGGGTAAATTTTGCTCTTCCATTTTGTTTCTTAATGAATGTTGTTATAGTTTCAAGATTTGAAATTTGAGTCTAAGTTGTCTTATTACTTCCTGTCCTTTGTTGTACAGATGATAGCTGGTCAAGAATTTGAGGTGAACCGCAGGGTCTATGTGGATTTTGAGGGGATCAGCCTCCGCAGAAAGTTCTTGACAGGACTAGAACCAGAATTGATCAACGTGATGATTGGTAAACACCTTTTTCTTAGCTGATAACCTCTTTCATTCCTTGGCATATACTAACATGAGCTTATGTTAAATTAA
The DNA here is from genome assembly GCF_046630095.1 of Trachinotus anak. Classification (NCBI taxonomy): domain Eukaryota; kingdom Metazoa; phylum Chordata; class Actinopteri; order Carangiformes; family Carangidae; genus Trachinotus; species Trachinotus anak. The sequence continues at coordinate 15,725,827 of NW_027273883.1, read as the reverse complement.
TGATTGGTATCTACTTTGCCACTACACAGGTTCCTTACAGATAGACAAACTAGGTGTGCTGACAGAACTTTCAGCCAGCAAAGGAAAACTGTGTCCTGTGGGTTTTCAGTAAGTTGCATTTCATCATTTCACACGTCATTAAAAAAAATGTATATTTGAAACATTAAATAAAAGACACTTTTAAAACTTTTTAAATATTTCCTAAGGTGTTCTCGTTGGTACTGGAGTACAGTAAATCCACTGCGCCGGTGCAAATACACATGTACAGTCCGGGAGGTCCGGCCCATTGTCCCTGAGAAACCTGTTGAGGAGATGCCTGACCAAGGAGACAATTGCACCATTGCTCACAGCCCCTGTCCACTACCTGGTGCGTGTTTTCCTAATGAAAAACTGAAGTACAACAGGAAGTTATTTACTGTAAATTGATAGATAAATTTACTAATAATTTGTTTTTATAAACCTTCAGAATCTGAAACCCAAGAGACTGATATAACAGAATCCCAACCACCGATGGAGGAAAGCTTTGTCCACGGACCGCCCCCAAAGTCAGACCATGGTGCAAGGCCAAAGATTCCCAGCTATTCCCAAACTAGAAGACCAGCTGGAGGAATGTCCCGACCTCTGCCATCCCCAGGTAAAGTATAAAATCATAAAATATTTTGGCAAGAATATTTTATCAAGCAGAAAATCAATCAATACACCCAAAAGCATGCAAGTCTCGAGCTGCAGAATAAATTCTTTTTTCTTCTTAGGAGTAGCCCAGTTGAAACCCCACCACATATTAACCATAAGTGATCTGGAGGAGACTCGAAGGGTTCGTCGCCACAGCCCACACTCGCAGACAACAGGCCTCCGCAGTCGCATGTCGCCCCCTCCTCTTGGCCCTCTGACTGGACCAATTACCCTTCGTGCTGGAAAATCTTCCCTTCCCACTTCCCCACTGTTCCCAATTGGTACAGACAACCTGATAAATTCTCCATCATCCCGCCCAGTCGGAGGTAGAAGTGCTTCCTCAGTCCGATGCCCTGGAAATACGATGACCCATTGTACCTCATCTTTGTTTCCTCAGTCTCCCTGGCAGGACAGTGCAGGAAGCTTTCCTTCTCCAAGTTTGTCTTTCTCTTCATCCATACATTTACCCAGAACCCGATTATCATTTGATCTGAGCCAGCCAGACTCAGTCGAGGTGCCACACAACTTCCTAGCATCACCAGAGCCTGAAGATGTCTCTCCAGCAAATGGTACGTCACCCCAGGGGGACTTAGACCAACAGAAGGATGAAGAAGAATTTCCCTACAGTTCATTCCACAAAGATCCCAGCATGAGTCTGGGCCAAGAGATGAGGACAGAACTGGAGATTGAAGAGACCCTCCTGAATGAAGGTGTAGTAATGAACTGTGGGGGGCAGATAGTAGTTGAAGGTGATGATCAGGAGGAATTTTGGGGAAGATCCCAAGATGTGCACAAGAGGAAAACCCTTGTTGCCAACCTGCCACGGTCTGCAGCTTCAGTCAGGGACGACTTAGGAAACACCTCCTCTGATGATGATATGGAGCACTATTTTGATTTCTCACGGACAATAGTCAGTCGACCCGGATCAAAAGATCTGTCTAAGTCTCCCACCTCCCCTTCTTCCCGGACTATGGCTCAGCTGGATGGTGTTGACGATGGCACAGAGAGTGATGCAAGTATAGCAACCAACGATGATCCTCAGAAAGTTGAAGGTTCTACTCAAGGTCGGATACAAGCCAAAAACCTAAATAATAAAAATGTCCCTGAATCTGAAACTACAAATGACACAGAGGCTGCTCAGAGTCTGTTCCCCGAAGCATCATCCAATGATAAGCACACAGATTCTTCATCAGTTACCATCTCAGTTGTCAGCAAAGGTCCTACAGATGGTGCACATCAAGATCCAACTAAATCCTCTAATGCTGGTCTGTCAAATGAAGACAACATTGGATTTTTTTCTCCACAAATTTCTGCAAACTTGCCACTCAAAGAGCAAAGCTCTGACACTCCTTTAGTAAATCAGGAGACTGTGCTTCCTACTCCAATTCATGATGCTCTGCCTAACTTACTCACAAAGGTGCCTGAGACCTCATACTCAGAGGGGTTATTCCAGGGTTCCAGTTTAGGGTTTGCCTCTGAAACACCTCTTGTTCTTGAGAGTTGTGACACTAGTCCACATTTAACTGAAATGGTCCCTTTGCTAGAGGGCACACTGCTTGAGACCCAACAGTCTGAAGCTTGTAAACCCCTGAATTCAGAGCCTGACAGCAGCAATTTTGTATCATCAACTGAGGGGTCTACTGTGATAATGAACCACTTAAGAGGCAATACAATGGAACCCTCACTAGCAGATGCTGCTGAGACTAGTCAGGGCGCATTGCTGGATCTTCTTCAGCCCTCCCCTTTAATGTCTGCAGATGTACAAAACCCCTCCCAAGGCCTTGCCGACTCCTTGCAGCTGTACTCCTGCTTACCAGGTTTCAGTCAGCCTCCTCTAACAAGTATTACACTTCAGCCAGTAACACAAGAGTCAGCATCCTTCCCATCCACGGAGCCCCTTTCTACTAAACTAACGACCCTCACTCCTGTTGGAGATGTGACACAAACTGTGCTGTCAGCCACAGCAGGCCCTTGTCCCCCAGCAGGAACGTGTGAAACTCTCTCTGTACCTATCTACTCCACACAAACACAGCCGCTGGGTTCTACAGCTGTCACCATTGTTTCTTCCTCTGCATCCATACCATCTCTTCCTGGGCTGTCAGTGCAGTGTTCAACTGCTCCAACAGCAGTTCAAACCACCTCAGCCCCTGTGATCTTAAATGGTTACAGCTCTTCATCTGTGCAGAAGGAAGCTGCATCTGGTCACACAATCTCCATTAACTTTTCCACCCCCAGGCCAGCCTTAGAACCTCAACAGCCAGTGGTACCCCAGGCGTTACCAGGTCATGCCATTCTTACTGTGAAAGAGGTTGGGGGTCCAAATGTGGATCCTACACCACATGTCCTGCTGGTGAACCGCCTTGGGCAGATCTTTGTGAAGAATCCAGAAAGCAACACTTTCCAGCTACCCACTCCCAACTCCCCTTCCTATAACTGTGTCACTCAGATTGCAAGCCTTTTGCAAAGCAACGCACTGTCAGCCACACTAGCAGCAGCAGGTAACATGACTGCTCCACCCCCCGGGGCCAATGTGGCAACAGCAGTTCCTCCATCAGTTACACCTGCAGTTCAGAATCCAACCACAATCACACAGCTGCTCACTCACAACAGCAACGGTGCAGTGGCATCAGTTAATGTGAAGAAGCCAAGGAAGAACGCAAAAACATCAAAAGATGAAGCCGCCCCAGAATTGAATAAACCAAAGAAGAAGAAGGAGTCCAGTGCACCCAGAAAATCAAAGTCATCCAAAACCTCAGGGCAGCCTGCTCTGTCAACTAAGAATCCTCCCATGACTCCTGCTGAAAGTGCCCAGGCAATTATCAATCAAGCCATGGCAAGTAACTACACCCCCAAATGGAGTGGACTTCGAACACTAAGCCCTTCCTCACTTGTTTTGCCACCTGGCCTATTAATTGAACAGGAGCCTTCAGTGTCGTCTCGCTCTCCATCACCATCACCAACACCAGCACCAGCACCGGCTCCTGCATCCCGCCCTCGCACCCATGTCCGCATGAAAAGAGTGTCTTCACTTTCAGACCGTATTGTCACAAAGAAGTCTAAAGTTGACTTCCTGCAGCCAGAACCCATCAGTGAGGATGAGGAGCGGCGAAGACCTGCCCTCCAAAGCATCTCCAGCAGGGCTTCAGGAGTCAGAATCAAGACACCAACAGTGAAAGAAGTACTGAACCTGGATGAGTTAAAGGAGGAGCATATAAGTGATTCTGATAGCACAGGGTAAGATTTACTCATCTTCAGCAGGGATGCAACTATCGATTATTTTCATTACCATTTAATCTGTTTAATCTTAAATATTTTGTTTGTGTTGTCACACCAACAATCCAAAACCCAAAGTCATTTCATTTACTGTCATAAATAACCAAGAAAAGCACCCAAAGCATCCCTAACCTCCTTACATTTGAGCAGCTTTACTCATAAATATTAGATGTAGCATGCTATTTTGAGATTGTGCTAACATAAAAATGCTGAATTTACCTTACCAGTGGAAGTTGCTATGGTTTGTCTGAATCCAACTTGTTTTGCGCTTTCAACTTCAGTTAAGTTTTGAAATTGAACTTACTCAGACCTCTTTCATGAATGGTATCTTTTGTGGACTTCCTAGACCAATACTATGTCAAGGTTTCCATAGTGGGCTCTGGAAACAGTTTATTACATGTATGATAAGTTTTACACTTAGTGGATTATTACTAATAGAAAGTGTTCCATAAAGCTAAATGTCAGATAAAATAAGAAACAAAGGCTAGTGTTTCCCCTACCATGGCAAGCCCCCTCCCCCAAGAAACCAAAGAAAATATTGAAAACCAAATATTTTTTTAATTTACGAATTCATGTGCACTAGTTTCATTTCAGCTCAGTGTGAGAGTCTTTTACATTAGCTTTTCTCTCCTCTGCGCTCTCCTTCTCACCCTGTGCGTGTTTTAGCCCTTCCCCGCTCGCAATGTGTATAGTATAGTAGTGTATAGTTTTGTGTTTAAAAGTTGTCTTTGAAAACATGAGTACTTTCATCTTTCTCAGGTCAGAGCCTTGGAATTACATGTCTCGGGGTGAACAAGGCAAGCCGCATGCTTGGGAACCAGTTGGACACAGCACTCTGACTGACTGGAAGAAATACTCTGGTAATCTTTATTTTTAAATGCATAATTTAATGATTTCTGTGAATTGAAGAATAATGAGTTCGAGAATGTCTGCCATGTGTGGTATGACTCTAACTAATGGATGGACTTAATGTGCATCTGTGCTCTTTACCTTGCCAAAAATATGGCAACAACATTTAGAACAGTTTTTAGCAATCTATACAGGACTGCGACATGCTCTTTCCCTAGATCCTCAAATAGGACAGAGGATGGACAGACATACAATAGGTTTCATTTGTACAGAATAGACCAACACAGAAGGTTTACAGTATGACTCAATCTATAGTTTTGAAAGACATGGAGAGAAATAGGGAGAATCGTTTTGAAAGACTGACTGTAAATTATGTTTTGTTAGGCGCTGCTTCTCCCTCTGATGATGAATCACCGCCCTCCGATGAGGATGAGAAATGTCCAACTAACAGAGACCAGCCACACCTAAGATTTGAAATAACCAGTGATGATGGTTTCAGTGTGGAGGCAGACAGTATTGAGGGTAAGGCTATATTTTAAAATTTTACTTGTTAAAATTTCCCTCAAAACTCAAAACTAACAAGATAATAAAAAGAGTTTCTTGATATAGGATTTCTGTAGTCATTTATGTTCATTGTATTCACATAACTTCATTTACTGTCTTTCAGTGGCTTGGAAAGCAGTGGTAGATGGGGTGCAGGAGGCACGAGCAATTGCGAGGCTGAGACCTCTTACCTTTCAGAGGATCACTGGTGCCCGTATGCTGGGTCTGGTCCATGATGCCGTGGTGTTTTTGCTGGAGCAACTTGAAGGAGCTCACCGTTGTCAACGCCACACCTTCCGTTTCTTCAAACTGTTCAGCCAAGAGGATGACCTGCCTGTCAATCCCAGTGGCTGTGCACGCTCTGAGCTCTATCTTAGGCATGTTTACCAATTACTGTCACTGTGTACTTTGTGTCAGAAAGACTCAGACTTAGAGAAGTCAGAGAGAGGAAGCTTAAGCCTCAAGTTGCTCTAGCTAACAACTTAATTGTTTGTGGTTAATAGTCATGTATAAACACTAATATGATCCTTAATGACCACACAGAAGTGCCAACAGTAGCTGTGGGCATCAAAATAATTTTTATCAATTCTAATTCTCTGATCAGTTCAGCTTATTGATCTTGACTCTTTCTTGATTCTTTTCACTAGTCCTTTAATGAAAATTTGGGTTTACAAGTGCATTTTTAAGTAGTATTTAACTTTTTGTAGTTGATTTTTTGAATTGCTTGATTTCATCTAGACTTGACATTACCTTCTCTTTTCTCTGAACAGGAAGTCCACATTTGATATCTTTAACTTCCTGGCTTCTCAGCATCGGCAGCTTCCTGACATTGGGCCTTATGATGATGAGGAGGATGAGGTTCTTTTGAAGTCCACAAGGTCAGGCCTCACCTATTTAGTTGCAGATTTTTGGTTGGGTTAAATGGGGATTTGCAAAAATGAACTCCTCTGGATATTTTTGATGAATTTATTTCTGCTCTTTCTTTTAGACGGGCGACTAGTTTGGAGTTGCCGATGGCTATGCGCTTCAGACATCTAGAACGAACATCCAAGGAGGCTGTAGGCGTTTACAGGTCAGAATCACATTTGCACAATAATAAGAATTCTATGTAATGCTTTCGTTTTTGTTGCTTTTGTTGGTTTATGATGGGCTCTCGCCTTAGGGGGCCACCTGGTGTACAACTATGTCAAGTTTGAACATTTTGAGTGGGACCACTTAAACTGTAAAGTCACAGTTTTAATTTTTTATGCAAATGCTTTGTGAAGAACTAACTAAACTAACTAAAATTAGCAGTCATTTCTTGTTAATAAAGTTGTACTCACAGGAAACCTGTGGTTATAATAGAGCCTGCGCAAGAAGATTTTTATCAGAGAAAGGAGGGGAAAGCTGCTCACAGCTTTACATATATGTGCAAATGGAAATAGAAAATTGGCTGTAAACAAATGCAATAATGCAACAATGTAAACATACAGTACATGTAATATACATGAATTACACACCAAAGCTCTGAAACAAGACTGAGAGTCTACAACCATGCTAGAACTTCTGTCTTGCGGTAAAATATTATATTATTATTATATTATAATTTAATTATTATTAAATATTTTTGTTTTTATTTTAATAATTTGTCAAATTTAAATTTTGCCCTGATCAGAGTTTTCTGAATTGTTTTATACTACATATCTTAACATGTTAGATTTGTCAGTGTGCTAGTCCACTGTCTCAATAAATGAGCTAAGTGTAATGATGCAATAGAGTATGTGTAATGACCAAGTGGCAACCCACCATGACGTCACCTATTGGTTTGAGAATGGCTGTTTTGAAGCCTTGATTTTGTAATTTGGCCGTCACCATCTTGGTTTTTTGAAACCACATTTGGACGAGAAGGTGGAACTGAGGAGGAGTGAGGGGTAGACCTGACCTGCTCTCTACTCTATCCTCATTCTCAGGCATGTAGCTTGGTGGCACAGTCTGTCAATCACACGGTAGTCCCACCCTAATGCATAACCTGCGTTATCGCCTATTTTCCTCTAAATGCAACTTTAATTTAAAAAATGAACATCATGTTGTATTGAAGAAGACTTGAAACTAGCGATTGAGACCATGCACTCATTAGGAAAATGTTCACTGAGATAATAAATCAAGTAGGGCCATTTTCACATAGACCTCAATACCAGAGTCTATGTCCATTTCTATATACAGTCTATGTTAATGACTAAAATTCTATCCAAGTTCATGTCCAGAAGTTGACTGCTGACTCACACAATTGACTCATCATCACTGCGGCTGTCCTGAACATCCCAGGAAATGAGTCTGTCTGACCTCTGTGTGCCTTTTGTAGGTCTGCTATCCATGGCCGTGGTCTTTTCTGCAAGAGGAACATTGAAGCAGGGGAGATGGTTATTGAATATGCAGGCATTGTCATCCGCTCAGTGCTCACTGACAAAAGGGAGAAGTACTACGATGGCAAGGTTGGTCGGTTGTCTCTTTTATCAGTTTCATCCTAATGTAGGCCTGTTATCTAACAATTGAGGGTTAAAGTTGTTAAAGGTTTGAGGATGTATCAGAAGGTTTTCTTTTTTATTTTTTGCCTTTGCAGGGTATTGGCTGTTACATGTTCCGTATTGATGACTTTGATGTGGTGGATGCAACCATGCACGGAAATGCAGCAAGATTCATCAACCACTCCTGTGAACCTAACTGCTACTCACGAGTGATCAACGTGGAAGGGCGGAAGCATATCGTCATCTTTGCTCTAAGGAAGATCTACAGGGGAGAGGAGCTCACTTATGACTACAAGTTCCCCATTGAAGACGCCAGCAACAAACTCAACTGCAACTGTGGGGCCCGGCGATGTCGGCGTTTCCTTAATTGAGAGATCCCTTGAATGAGAAGGGGAGGATCCTGTTTACTAGTAAGCCTTAAAATAAGGTGGCACTGGATTGGGCTTGGGGAGGAAGTGGGCAGTCCACACAGCAAGGGAAGTAGCCACTATGAGACCAGTCAATAACATTTGGCTAGTTAGAAGTGATATGTGGACATTTTATGGATTGGACCATAAGAGGAAGGGAACCTGCACAGAAAACTCATTAACTTTTGAGAAGTTTGTGTTCACAAGGTTCTTCTGCCTGTGAGGAGTTCAGATGTACAGCTGGCGCAGCAAAGTCACCCCAGCAGTTAAGATTGTGGAGGCAGGATAAGAAGACATTTAAAGAGGAAATTTAAAATATGAGCGGCTCCTGGATCTCTGTGATCAACACCAACAGAATTACTTTGATAAACACGTCAAGCCTTATCTGTTTGAATCATTGCTGAAAACCTATAGTAAGCATTTGAGGGATTCCTTATACATTTTATTCATTTCTGGGGGGGTGTGTCAGTCTTTCGTACACTTGTAATCACCAATGCTCCATCGTCCAGTGATGGGAACATCTATAGCCCCATCCGTGCAGTGGTGAAGTCAGTTCTTGAGCCATACATTCACCCAAACCTTTATTTGTGTGTTTTATCTAACGGTTAATTCTTCTCACGTTGTTAATATTTTTTCCTTTTTAGACTTTTTTTTCCCATGAATAACAGAACAACCATGGTGCTAAGCTTTGAAATGTCTTCAGCGTCTTTAGATGGACTAAGATGTCCTGCGAATCAGGAAATTGTTTAGCTGTTTATTCACCCTGCTGAGATCACGTTTCTTCAATTTATGCACTCAAGCAGTACTTTTACTGTTATTGAAATATAGTGTCTGCTAGTTTTCACACTTGAGGTCTGCTGTTTTTTTTTTTCTTTCTTTCTTTCTCTTCCTGTGTGGAGTTAAAAATAGGTTATTGCAATGTAACATTTTCAGCAAGTAGTGTCATATTTATAAAGACGGAAACCAGACACATTTTTTTCGTCTTGATGTACAGTGTATGTAGCAAACACTACCCAAGCCAAAAGTGAAGAGTTATGGTGAATATCAGTTTTTTTAAATATATTTTTTATTACTCTCATGGCAGATGCTCATTACCTATCGCAATAAGACTTTGCTGCCCTCCAGTTGCACAGAAATAACCATTGAACATACAAATCCTCTTCATTTTTGTGAAACTTGCTAGAGTTTATCTCTTAATCAGGGATGGCACTGGTATAAAGCATCGCCACTGAGTGTGTGCATTCAGCTCCTGCACCAGGCTTGTTAAGAACACGGTGTACAGACTTCCTAGATGTTGCTGTTGCAAAAAAAAAGTCAGTCTGAAATGGGGCTGAGAGAATGCACTCAGCACCTTAAAGTAATGTTTAACGTTGTTCTTAGTCCATGTTCAGTGCTGTCATTGATGAGGCTAATTGAATTCATACACTGTTCAAATTGTATATTTATTCATGTTTTGATTTATACTTTTAATGGTAAAAGGTTGTGCTTTGTATAAACGGTGGTGGTCTAGTGTATTAGGAGATCTCCCCCATTTGTATCCTTTTTTTTTTTTTCTTTTTTTTTCTTTTTTTTTAATTGTTTACAAATGATGTCCTTGGTTTCACTAATTTACTTGAATTTCCATTTCGGGCAGTTATGTCATGCATTTAAGCCTTTATGACAAATTGTTCTAAAGCAGGTATTTTTAAAGAATCATTTTTATTATTTTTTTTTGTTATGGTAGATTACTGACGGTCTTAGAATCAGCCACAGGAGTAAAGTGAGCACTGTTTGCCTTCCCAAGCCCATGATCATGTTTTTTTCAACCCCTTTCTCACCAAAATTAGAGCAAATTTCCATCATGTTTTGTCTTTATCCCTTTTCCTTCTTGCATGTCCAATCACTGGGATGGAGCCCAGATTAACATGTGTCAATCACCTAGCTGACAACAAGAGCAGAGTCACTCCCAACTCCTTGCAAGGATTCTACCTCAGCTGTTTAGACAGATGTTTGGGAATACTGATGCAAAAAGAGAGGATGATAATTTAAGAGTAGCTTGATTTTAATGTCCTGCAGAGCGTGTGTGTGTGTGTCATTTTGTGTGTGTGTGTGTGTCTGTGTGTGTGTGTGTGTGTGTGTGTGTGTCTGTGTGTGTCTGTGTGTGTGTGTGTGTGTCTGTGTGCGTGCAATGAAGGATGCAAAGCACTAGTCAAAACCTGAAGTTATCATGACCATCTCTCCCAGAATCTGTTAAGAAAGCTGTATGTTATATATACACACATATATAAATAAATAAATAAATATATATATATATATAAATATATATATATATAGTAGGGTTATTTTAAAGTAAGTGTAAAAGACCTAAAAATGAGAAAATATGTGATCTTTAAATTTAAGTCTTTGTTACATGTACAAATAAACCCTGAGTTTGTAAATATTTGTATACATATTTCTAAACCTGTTTAATTTTTCTATGCACTTTTTTTATTTATAATGTTATTTGCCTAATAAAGATGTTACAATGTTTAAACAAACTCCATTTTCATTATTAAAAAATATTGAAAAGAGAAAAGCTCATAAATGCACAGCAATAAGAATTTTCTGGAAAATTACAGAGTTTTTTTTTAATGTACATTTTTCATTAACATTTGCTGACTGTTACTGTAGTTTAAATGATTACAAAGATTACAAAGATTCTTTTAACAGCCACAGGGACAAGGAATGCTATACGTCCATCTCATTCAGTTTGAGTTGGGCGAGGACAAGGATGGCATCATTGCGCTCCATTTGTCTCAGCAGCTTAGCCAGGTGCCCTACTGTCCAGTCGGGCTGCCGGCTGGTGACTCCCTCCAGCACAGCTTTCAGAGGGCTCTTACTGTCCTTCATAGAGTAGGTGTAAGTGATCCAGGAGGAGGAGAAGGAGCAGTGGGATGCCAGATGTTTGGTGTTTTTCACTGTGGGGCCATCTGGATCCAACAAAATTATCAACTGCTCCAAGACATCCAGGTTGTCCAGCACCGTCTGTAAAGGTGCTGACAGGATTTCAGAACCTACAGAATAAAGATGGTGGATGGAAAATGCACTCATTCGTCTCTTTTTTCACAATTACTTTATTTAATTTGTGTTGTTGGAGCTGTTGGTGGAATGATGTGTAAGTGAAAAATACAGTGATTTGTGCATATAATATGCTGATCAGCAGCCAATCTACACTGGCTGCTGTTCAGCGTCTGGACCAGTCTGGACCTCTCTCAGTTCATTACTACTTGAGGGGCTGCCAACAGAACATGAAACACAAATGGCCAGTAAATTTCCAGACTTTTTAGGCAAAAACAAGTTTGTATAAAACTGCTGTCAACCATTACTCTGACCTCTGGATCTTAACAATGTCTAAGGAATAGCTGAAATCAGAGATGCACAGTTTGGCTGTGGATAGAAATAACTAATTCCCACTCACTGATAATGTCCTTCACATCATTTTTGCAAGCCGGAGCAGTGAGAGGAGAGAATCCATCACTGATGACTGAAGATCTTCTCCTATAATCGAAAACTAAGTGCTGACCTGTGTAAAAGACACATATGGTTAAAATCAATGTCAAATGCTCCCTGTTATAAAATTGCATTCCAATATAATAACATGTTAGCCAGTTTCTGGTTCTTTTAGTGTTTTTGTTTTTTTGCTTTCCTCACTATTATCTCCATTCATCTGTGTCTAAAGCTTTACTTTCAATATACAAACCTCTTTTCCGTTTCATGTAGATTATGCAGGCAGATAACACAACAAGCGCAATGGAAAGTAGGATTGCTAATGGTACAACCCCTGCAAAAAAAAAAAAAAAAAAACAGAAAAAAGTTTGTTTTTTTTAAATGTTAAATTTAGACTGAACAAATGTTGTAACATCAAGTGTATGCTTAACTTACAAAGTACACCAGAACTAGCAGCTGCTACTGAACCACCGGAGAAGGTAGTTAATACAGCCGTTTCATCCGGTGTCCAGCTGGATCCTTGATTTGTCTGAATCTGAAATGAAGAGAGTGAAATCTCAGTAGGTGACTGTTATTGTGGCCTTATTCTGGACTGCTGTGTCCTGGGCCGCCTACACTACAGCTATTGTGTCTTATGTTAACTTTAATTCTGTATGTAATCCTGATTTATATTTGTCTGTTGTGCGTTGGTCAGTGTTTGCGTTCACTGGGTTGAATCTTACGTGTTGTTTTCTGTTGCGACCTCAGCTGCAGCCACAGTCACCTACAGACCGGACACACCTGCGTGGGACCAGTTCACGGAGGCGGGAGCAGCGGCGGGATTTGATTGCTGGCCAGAAACAGCAGAGGCCACGGACGGAGCAAAACAGGGGGAACGGTGCCAGGAGTGCGTCCACCCAGGCGAGCCACAACTGGGTGGAGCAGCTCAGCTAAAGTGCAGCTGCAGAGCAAGAGACTTTAAATAAATACTGTCTTTCTCGTCTTTTTTTTTTTTTTTTTGCTTTTTTTGCACCGGCTCTCGCGTCTATGATGCCAGTTTGGTAGTCCAGTTTTCTTGACCAGTTGTCAGTGCAGAGCCCTCCCCCGGTCCACACTGCGCTCACCTGACGCCTCCCGAGGAACAGCTGCTAATGATGGCCATGATCCATGTGCGGCAGCGGCGGCGCAGCGCAATACAGGCGAGGAGCTTTCAGCTAATGTTCACATCAGGTGACCTCGGTGACTGTGAATCATGACTGTGGCTTGGTTGAGGCTGCCAGGTGGAGCGGCCCAGTGTTTCTGAAACAGCCGATCTCCAAGCGCGCAGCGGTAATGGTGAACAGAGCAACCGTGAACAAATGAGCGCAGTGTAAGAAAACGGGGAATTCACAGTGGAAATGACTGAAGGGTTAAAAATGATGAGTTGTGCAGTGTCCCCGCTGTTATAACGACCTACATTATTTAACCATTCTAAGGTATTTTTTGTGAAACCCACATGACTCAACCCATGAACCTGGGGAAATTTTGTTGGCGTGGTTACGTTTCCTTTTCTAAAATGAGGCGTCACATAACACTTCCCAGTGTCATCACTGTAGAGCACCTGAACAATTGTCCCGTTCAATGTAAAACAACTTAAATATGGATTACCGTGGACGAAGAAACATGCAGAAATGTTGTGGGTTCCTGAGAAGAAAGATACATCACTTACACACACCAATTCAAAATGCCATTAAAATGATAAATAATACATCTTGCAGCGTTATGCTCATGAAAAGTGGACTCACTTTGACGGGGACTTGGGTCGTCCGCTCTCTATAGACAATAAGAAAAAAAAAAAAAAGCTATCACCGGCTTTTGCTTTATGAAATATAAAGCGCTCCTTGTTAAAAAAAAAAAAAAAAAAAAAGTTTCCATATTATGGCCACTTCCCGCAACTTCTAAGGTCAAATGTATTATTTTTGATGTGATTTTTTTTTTGTGTGATCCGTTTCTTTACCCTGTTTGTGGACTACAGGGGTCGAAATCCAGAGCCCTGGTTTGCAGTTTGTCGCGGCATTGACGCGGTTTCTTACCTTATCTCTTCGCACTGCGTGTCAGTGGTCGGGATGCAGCTCTGTGCCACGGCATACCCAGGCGGACATGAAGCACACGGCCGGCAGACGGCCCAGCTGCCATCGTTGAAAGTGTTGACTTTGCACTGTCTGTGTGGGAGCTCATGTCGCCCCCCGTTGTCATTATATCCACAGTTGGTGGTAACTTCATGTCCTAAATTATTGGGACAATAATAACATAACACAACACGATATAACATAATATAACACCATATAATATAATATAATAGAGCCGATAACGACCTACCTGGTTTTTTCGCACAGGGCACACATGCTGCAGTGTTCTTATCCCAGCGTGTTTTCGGGTCACGACATTTCAGAGAGTACAACATCCTGAGCGCAAACAGTTCGGTAGAACAGCTTTAACCTGCACATCTGCACACACAGACTGTACAGCTTGTTAAAAAAAAAACCCACGTTAAACCTCCGAGTTATTCCAAATAACCCGTTTTGACCATTTTATGAAGCTATTATATGGCTTCGTGGGCTGTTGTTAACCGGGTATAACCATGTCCTATAGGTAGCCCATTGATTTAGAAAAAAGAAAGCTATACCCTGTAAAATACTGTGTAAAAATGAAATGTGGGCGCGGATTTGTAAAAGCACAACAAAGAGCCTGCAGCTTTACCCAATGGAGACTGTGAAGCGTCCAAATCCAAATCTAAATAAATTAGACTTACTTCGCGGATGTGGTCGCCGTCAAAATGCTCCACTGCTTTTTCTGTGATGTAATAAAGAAGTCTACAAATCCGTGCACGCAGTTTAAAAAGTCGTGGACACGGCCTGTTCCTATGTAACATACGTCTGTAAGATAATGTCTCCAATGGCTCTGGAGGATCTTACCCAACTCACAAGATAAAATGTGATTTCAGACTGGGCGTTGAGTCTTTGCAAAGTCTGAAGGCGTGGAGATTAAATATGTGGGCAAAGTCAAACCATAGGCTACTGTTGAGTCGCGACGCAGACAGGGTTGCGAGTCTGATCCATGCTCAGGGGCGGACCAGGCTACCAAACTAGTTGTGTTCCCCTGGGAGGAACACTATCCAGATTACAAAATACAAAAATCTGGGACTGACCAACAAATATTAAAAAAAAAATATGGTTTTGCATGTTATTAAAGGAGAAAGTAAATGCTACATGTATAAGCGACTATATAGTCATATCCAAAACCAAATGTAATAATAATAATAATAATAATTATAATGATAATAATAAAAATTATTTGTACAGCGCCTTTAACAGAAGCATTTTTCAATTCAATGTTACCTTTAATTACAGAACACCTTCAATTACAATTTGACTAGTTGGAATTAGGAAACAGTTCCATTTACAGTGCATCCAGAAAGTATTCACAGCGCTTCACTTTTTCCACACTTTGTTATGTTACAGCCTTATTCCAAAATGGATTAAATTCATTTTTTTACCTCAAAATTCTACACACAATAGTCCATAATGACAAAGTGAAAAAAGTTTGCTTGAAACTTTTGCAAATTTATTAAAAATAAAAAAATAAAAATATAACATGTACATAAGTATTCACAGCCTCTGCTCAATACTTTGTTGAAGCACCTTTGGCAGCAATTACAGCCTCAAGTCTTTTTGAGTATGATGCTACAAGCTTGGCACACCTATTTTTTGGGCAGTTTCTCCCATTCTTCTTTGCAGAACCTCTCAAGCTCCATCAGGTTGGATGGGGAGCGTTGGTGCACAGCCATTTTCACATCTTTCCAGAGATGTTTAATCGGGTTCAAGTCTGGGCTCTGGCTGGGCCACTCAAGAACATTCACAGAGTTGTCCCGAAGCCACTCCTTTGTTATCTTGGCTGTGTGCTTAGGGTCGTTGTCCTGTTGGAAGATGAACCTTCGCCCCAGTCCGAGGTCCAGAGCGCCCTGGAGAAGGTTATCATCAAGGATGTCTCTGTACATTGCTGCATTCATATTTCCCTGCCCCCTGACTAGTCTCCCAGTTCCTGCTGCCGAAAAACATCCCCACAGCATGACGCTGCCACCACCATGCTTCACTGTAGGGATGGTATTGGCCAGGTGATGAGTGGTGCCTGGTTTCCTCCAGACATGATGCTTAGCATTCAGGCCAAAGAGTTCAATCTTTGTTTCATCAGACCAGAGAATTTTGTTTCTCATGGTCTGGGAGTCCTTCAGGTGCCTTTTGGTAAACTCCAGGCGGGCTGTCATGTGCCTTTTACTGAGGAGTGGCTTCCGTCTGGCAGCTCTACCATACAGGCCTGATTAGTGGAGTGCTGCAGAAATGATTGTCCTTCTGGAAGGTTCTCCTCTCTCCACAGAGCAACGCTGGAGCACTGTCAGAGAGACCATCGCGTTCTTGGTCACCTCCCTGACTGAGGTCCTTCTGACCCGATCGCTCAGATTGGCCGGGCGGCCAGCTCTAGGAAGAGTCCTGGTGGCTCCAAACTTCTTCCATTTACGGATGATGGAGGCCACTGTGCTCACCGGGACCTTCAATGCTGCAGGAATTTTTCTTTACCCTTCCCCAGAGCTGTGCCTCGATACAATCCTGTCTCGGAGGTCTACAGACAATTCCTTGGACCTCATGGCTTGGTTTGTGCTCTGACATGCACTGTCAACTATGGGACCTTATATAGACAGGTGTGTGCCTTTCCAAATCAAGTCCAATCAACTGAATTTACCACAGGTGGACGCCAATCAAGTTGTAGAAACATCTGAAGGATGATCAGTGGAAACAAGATGCACCTACGCTCAATTTTGAGTGTCATGGCAAAGGCTGTGAATACTGATGTACATGTGATTTTTTTTGTTTGTCATTATGGGGTATTGTGTGTAGAATTTTTGTGGTAAAAAATGAATTTAATCAATTTTGGAATAAGGCTGTAACATAACAAAGTGTGGAAAAAGTGAAGCGCTGTGAATACTTTCTGGATGCACTGTAAATTAGAACGAAATATTTTGTGTGTATAAGAACATTTCATTTTTGTGAAAGGATTTAAATTTGAAGAAAAAAGGAGGAGACAAGGTGCAGTGTCCTAGGGTGGAATTTTATAGTGACATACTCTCTTAAGCTCTTTTGTATACAGTATAAATTGGGCCAGCTACTGTATACTGAATAGATGTTGATTTAATCATTTCTGTTACGACTTCAGGATCTGTGAGTAGCAAACTGTTAGTCAAACCACTTCCATTTCGATATCCAAATTGTTTAAAATAATTATTGTTTTTTTTTTGTTTTGCTTTTGTTTGTTTTTTTAAAATGTTTTTCTTCTGAATGTTTTGGATGAAAGTAATGCTGAATATTAAGTTGAGTCAAAAGCAAATTATGAATCATATTTTTGTTCAAAATGATGAAAGCTTATTCAGAGGCAGAATTTCTTAATGAGGTTTTATGATGCTGATAGTTTAGAGGAACTTGCAAAACTGCTGACACTGAACACAAGCATGTTGCAATGACTGTCAGTATGCAGTTTTTGATCTGCTGCTGGTGCCAAAAATCATCATTAGGATTCATCCTATGGGGACCTTGGGTGTCTGTACAAATATTTCCATGTGGCTCCACTGTTCAAACTGGGCTGGAAGCCAGCTGTTAATAACACGTAACACTATATAGCCAGCTAATAGGGCTTCCCAAAAACTAGTAGCTAGCTATACTAGCCAAATATAATATCATCTGAGCTAGCACGTAGCTACAACGCTCGTGCTTAGCATTTCACCTGCCAAGTCTTTACTGGATGCTCAGAATATCTGTTATTTTGGAACATTCTGCTGCGTCGTACTCTAGTTTGTTTTTCTAGCCTTTTCATCTCGACCTGTCTCCTTTCTCTTTTTGCTGCCGTCCATGCTTCCAAGCCAGCGAGAACAGTGAACACACACATTCCCGGATAATACCAACATGTCTCTGACAACTCTTTATGAGCCCAAAGGAGAGGTCATAGATATTGTAGCGTCATTCGCTGACCATCTACAATTCAAGGCACACCATGGTTGTACCACCTGAGAAGGGGCTGCTCATTTACCCCCCTACTGTAAATATAGACTTGGTTGTGGCTTGCATGCTGTGGAGACAAGGGGCCACAAACTCAAAGTTTAGGCTGGCCTGATGGTGCAACAAGGTAGCCTTCACAAATGTCTCAAATCGGATGCTTCAGTCAGCGCACTCACATGTAGTACACTGTGTACACATATACACATTGGCGATGTGCATGAAGAGACTGCCGAAGGGATGATGTATTTTTGTAGGACAAGCCAGATGTTAGCGTCACCCTAGTTCCCTCACAAAAAACAAAACAAAACAAAATCAGAATCAGAATCAGAATCAGAATCAGAATCTGTTTTATTGCCAAGTATGTTTTCACATACAAGGAATTTTTTCTGGTGATTGGTGCAATTGATCAGCAACAGTGGGGCTCTCTAGCCTTGTTGATGAGGCTAATAGCAGATGGGAAGAAGCTATTTTTGTGGCGAGAGGTTTTGGTCCTGAAGGACCGCAGCCTCCTGCCAGAGGGGAGTGTCTCAAAGAGTTTGTGTCCAGGGTGGGAGGAGTCAGCTACAATCTTCCCTGCACGCCTCAGAGTCCTTGAGGCGTACAGGTCCTGGAGGGATGGAAGATTGCAGCCAATCACCTTCCCAGCGGAGTGGATGATACGCTGCAGTCTGTTATTGTCCCTCTCCGTGGCAGCAGCGTACCAGATGGTGATGGAGGAATCACCAGATTTGGTCATGGCAAAACAATGGGCTTTTGGATTATTGCATAAAATAAGGTCTATGACAAATAAAAGTTTATGATAAATGCTTTGTTCAGCAGGATAATCTTCACAAATGAGCATCACTTTTGTGATTTTTGAAGCCTAAATACAATCAACAGAAGTAAAAAAATGTTAGACTACACTGCCATTGCATGAATACATCATCACCACTAAACGTGTTGACCAATTCTACAAAAACCTTTCCTCTTAGAAAGTTAGTAATAGTTTGCAAAAGTGTAAGTATAAACTCAATGAAGCTGTAAAGGCGGACTGGTGAATTGACTGGTTTCCATGTTCAGCATGATAATGTTTGATTATTCAACTGATCTTCTGTTTATTACTCTTTTTTATTCTTTTATTATTCATTTTTCAGTCGTCATCATCATTACTGAAGCATCAGAAAACAACATGTTTGTGAATATGAATATATATGTGAGGATAGGTGTGATAAGCTTTAGCACCAGCCTACCCTTTTCAGCCAATATTGGTATGTTTTATGTATGTGTATTTACTACAAATAATAATAAGGAGCAAAATAAATCAAACTGAACTGAACTGAGCTGAAATCAACTGAAACTGTGGCCTGAATATTATGATTAAAATACTGGTTTGGAAACCTGCTGACTGATGCTAACTGTTGTTAAGGAACATAATGTGATAGAATGATGAAATAAAAGGAAGGAACTTCTCAGTGATAT
This sequence comes from Trachinotus anak, assembly GCF_046630095.1. NCBI lineage: Eukaryota > Metazoa > Chordata > Actinopteri > Carangiformes > Carangidae > Trachinotus > Trachinotus anak. Next base: position 15,706,594 of record NW_027273883.1, on the reverse strand, counting down.
TTCTGATTTGTCATGTTTCTTAACAAACTGTATGCTGACGGATTTTACTTTAATTCACGGCACAGTTCTGCTTTAATGTGTTACAAACACAATTAAATTAAATATTGAAACTATTACACTATTTCAAGAAGAAATATCTTATACTTGACATACAATGTGAAGGTAATTATCTTGATACTGCCATAGTGCCCTTTATCATATGGAAATGACCTGTGTTCCTGAAAAGAGTTCACTTTACACTTTACAGGCAATAGAAAGATAATGACAGTGACATTTTATTGCACCTGCCTTTATGTAGTATTTTTAATAAATTGACATATTTACCAAATGGGCCACTGTGCAGGCTAAACTTTACAGGCCATGGAAAAGTAATTACAGCAAAGGTTCTTGTTACCATGTTCTGCTTATTACTTTTATCTTATTTATGTTGAAACTATCCATATATTTAAAAAAAAGCAATGGACAGGTAATTATGGGTTAACTAGAGTGACATTTCCTCCAGTTGCCAGATCTAAAGGATAAGTATAAAGGATAAAGAAGTTTATTTATTGTAGTCTCTACAATTAGGTTCTGTTTGGCATCTCATCAAGGAAAAGCACCAGGGCTCAAGATTAAAAAGAACGAGACAGAAAAAACTAGACAGCAGTATTTAAAACAATAGATGATAAAAAGGCATATAAACAGTGTCAAACAGTAACAGATAATAAGTAAAAGTGCAGTGATAGGTAAAGGCAGCAGCAGCATACAGTGCGTTTAAAAGCTCACAGTGCATGGTTAAAAGTATATTGCACAATCTGTCTGTCTGTATTGCATGTTTTTAGTCCTTGTGTATGCGTTTTAGTGTATACTGTTGTAATACTGTTTACTGTTGGTAAACAACTATTGCACTCTTCCTGCATTATTATAAGGTAAGACTGAAGAAATTACAAATACATTAGATTTACTACGCTGAAAGTACTTGGCAATGTCGTGGAGACCAGCTGCTGTGTTGTGTGTGTGTGTGGACAACAAAAATGTTGACAATGTTGCCATGCTGACAGTAATTAGGAACCAAAACCAAGGTTGCAAGAACCTGAGTGTCATGTTTGATGACTAACTATTCTTCTCTGACCATATAGCATCTGTCTCTGGTCTTCCTGCTTTGCAATATACAACATCAGAAAAGTCAGGCCTTACCTAATTCAGTACACTATCCAGCTCTTGGTCCAGGCCATGGTTTTGTTCCTATTGCAATGCCCCTCAGGCAGGCCTCCCTTCATGCACAGTGAAACCCTTGCAAATGGTCCAGAATATGGCAGCTCGTCTGGTCTTCGATCAGTCCATAAGGGCACATGTCTCTCCACTACTCATCGACCTACCCTAGCTACCCATGGCAGCCCAAATCAAATTCATGTCACTAATACTTGCCTTCAGAGTCATTTCTGGGTCTGTACCCATTTATTTGAACTCAACCAAACAGCCTTATGCTCCTTCTGGGTCACTGTGTTCCCCCAAGTAATGTTGTCTGGCATTGCCATCACTGCACACAAGGCAATCACAGTCCAGACTATTCTCATTCGTGGTTCCTCGATGGTGGAACGAGCTACCAAATTCTATCAGCACAGGGGCGTCCCTCTCTAGCTTAAAGAACCCCTTGAAGACTCATCTCTTCCAAGAGCACCTCCTCTCCTAACACTTTTAACACCATAACATGCCTAACTAACACCTATTAAATAAATGTAGTACTTAATACTTACACCAAGGTCTCCTACTGCACTGAAGCTTTAGTGATGCCCCTCAATAATAAGTCACTTTAGATAAAAGCGTCTACCAAATGACTAAATATAAATGTAAATATGAGACCATGCAACTTGGAATTGCCTGCTAACAGTCTTTACAATGCAATTAAGGGATATTAATGTGACTGATATTAATGGTGGTCTTACCCTGTATGTGGGCCATACTACTTACTATAATAATTAACTCCCATATAATTACCAACCAGCCCTCTTTATTTCACATCAATTTTACTCTGTAATTACCCAATATTTTACAGAAATCCCTTGTAATTATACTACTACAACTTGTTATTACACTGATTTCACTCATTTTATTTGACTGTTATTTCTTGGCAACTTCTTCACATTACTACATAGCTACTGCATAATTAATGGCCTATAAGGGTTAGTGTTGTTCTCTTCCTCTTGCATAGCATGAGAAGCTGTGTCTGCTGCAGCAGAAGGACAGTCTTCATAAAGTGGTGTTGGATGATGATTCTTACATATGCCACAAGAAGCTTTACTCTCGCAGGCCTTTGAACTGTGTCCTCTCCTAATACAGCCAAAGCAGAGGTTATTGTCCAATAGTAAATCTGTCCTCCACAGGCTTCTTGGTGAACTTTTGTTATTTGTGCATTCAGTGATTTTCTCCACAGCACATGCATGTGACTGAGTTGGAGGATAAAAGGGAAGTGATTACTTTCTTGGATCCGTTTGAATCATTTCAACTGTTCCTTTACAGGATTGCATGAGATTTATGCTTCTTGTGCCACAAAATTCACAAAAGTCTTTGAAAATTAATGTATTAAATTAAAAATTAAATAAAAATTTTAAATTCCTGTTTTTCGCAAGTGCTTTGTGACATGATGGTTGCAGCACGACCCAGTCAGGGAGTATTTGGAGCATTTTTTTTCTCTTTATCATTTAACATTTGTGATTTTTCTCTGTGAAATGACATTGTTCACATTTTAGAAAAACCACTGTATCTACTACCAAGCTATCTCTAAATATACATTCACCAGCCACTTTATTAAGTACACCTTGCTAGTACCAGGTTGGACCCCCTTTTGCCTTCATAATTGCCTTAATTCTTCATGGCATAGATTCAACAAGGTGCTGGAAACATTCCCCAGAGATTTTGGTCCATATTGACATGATAGCATCATGCAGTTGCTGCTGATTTGTCGGCTGCACATCCATGATGTGAATCTCCCGTTCCATCACACCCCAAAGGTGCTCTATTGGATTGAGATCTGGTGACTGTGGAGTTCATTTGAGTACAGTGAACTCATTGTCATGTTTAAGAAACCAGTTTGAGATGATTTGAGCTTTGTGACACGTTGATTATCCTGCTGGAAGCAGCCATCAGAAGATGGGTACACTGTGGTCATAAAGGAATGGACATGGTCAGCAACAATACTCAGGTAGGCTGTAGTGTTTAAACAATGCTCAGTTTGTGCTAAGGGGCCCAATGTGTGCTGAGAAAATGTCCCCCACGCCATTACGCCACCACCACCACCACCACCACCCTGAACCGTTGATACAAGGCAGGATGGCTCCATGCTTTCATGTTGCTGACCTCTGGCATCAACAAGGCATTTTCGCCCGGAGAACTGCCACTCACTCGATATTTTCTCTTTTTCAGACCATTCTCTGTAAACCCTAGAGATGGTTGTACAGGAAAATCCCAGTAGATCAGCAGCTTCTGAAATACTCAGACCAGCCCATCTGGCATCAATAACCATGCCACATTCGCCACATTCATAGTCACTTAAGTCACCTTACTTCCCCATTCTGATGCTCGGTTTGAACTTCCACAGGTCTTGACCATCGCTACATGCCTATATGCATTGAGGTTCTACCATGTGGTTGGCTGATTAGATATTCGTGTTGTCGAGCAGTTGAACAGGTGTACCTAATAAAAGGGCCGGTGAGTGTATGTATGAACTATGTACTCCAAGTACTAACATTTGGCAACAATTTACTCAAATAAACCCCAGATACACTTATTTTGATCATGCGTCAGCACTCTCTGATTAAAAACACCATTACAACATTCAGAACAATGCCACTACTAATACAGGAACAACGATTAGGCTATAATGATAAATCAGTTAATTTTCTCATTACTAAACCAGCATTTTTTTAGCATGTTTTTTTGCAATTGTCCTTAAAGTTGTAAAGATAACAGTCAGACCTGATGCCGCCTGCAGACCCACACTCTTCTGTCTGAAGACTACAATGAAATGAAACACTGAAGTCTATTTAGAGGATATTTGCCAAGCTGTAGCCTCTGCTGGTAAAAAATCCCCTTTTTTGTTGAAACGCAGTTCTCTCAACTGAACTGTGTCAGGAAAAGACACCCCTATTAAGTCTTCTCCAACATCTGCTCTGGCTTGCATGTGCCCTCGTTTCTTCCTCCCAAACACGTGCTTCTTCTTAGTTGTTGGCAGAACATTTCACTTTAGCTACACTGAATGAAATAATGGCCATGCATCATACAGATGTTCTTGAGGATTTGTTTTTAGCAGTCTACCTCTCTCTTTCTTCAGCAAACACTGTGAAAACTACAAGAAAATAAAGGTAAAAGTTGTAAAGCATAGACCTTCATCTCCACGTAGGCTTAACACAGCACAACAGAATGTGCTGAAAGCGAATAAAATAGATGAAACCTATCACACTGCCTATGAAAAGGCACATCAACAACATCAGACAGAATATGAAACAAATAGAAGACAATTATGGATCACATGCAGAATAAGGTTATTTTTAGGCTGTGTGTCTTTGTTAAGTCTTTCTCCTGTATCCATGTTGGTTTCTGACCTAAAGTGCCACAATTGCTGGAAATGAGACTCATTGAAGTACACTGAAATAAAACCTTGCATAAAGAGCACAATTTTTGTCTTGACCAAACATTATTTCAAGTTAATTTTTTTAAGTCTACATGAATAATCATGAATTTATGACAGAAAAATTTACAATAAACATCTAAATGAAACATTACTCTAACCCTAACCCTGTAGGGTATTCAGTATAAGTATTCAGATCCTTTGTAAATGTAAATTGTAAAAGCCCAGCATTCAAAGCCTTACAAAAGTATTATAATAAAAATGATTTAATGTCTCAAAAGTAAGTACTTAGTGCAGGAAAAATTGTCCCTGTCAGTGTTTGCTATTATTATATTTTTGGATTAATATTACTGGTGCATTTGTATCTTGCATTTTACCATTGAAGCTGTAGGTATAGGTGATGCTTATTTTAACTATTTTATATACTTTTGGGTTTGGTTTCTTAATCTGCAGCAATGCACCATAATCTATAAGATTACCTATAATTGTTATCTATTATTATATAAGAATATTATGTTTGTATCATAGCTTTCCTGTGAGAACCACATATTTCTAAACAGTCAACTCTTTGTGAGCTAAGTAAAACAGCCCTTTTTTTACCTTTGTGTCAATATTCTTCAGAGCAAATTCCAGGGGTAGTTTAAAAGAGTGTATTTGTTCTAAGAGGTAGGAAAATTTTCACAACCCATAATGGAACCCTTAATACATCAGTTTATCATAAAAAAATCTGATTCAGGTCAAAGGCACGATAATTACATTGAAAAAGAACATTCCCATCAACCTTTGCTTTATTTTGTGTTTGTTTCTAGTAGCTAATGTTAGCATGCAAATGTGCAGGCCTAAAATGAGGATTATGGTATAAACTTAGTATCTGCTGCATGCCTTCATGTAAGCACTGGTGTCATGAGCATATGCTGATTAATTAGTAAAAAGCTTGGCGCACAGCCCCACAGAGCCGCCAGCATGACTGCAGATGCTTATCCTCGTTTAAACTTTGGAAACCTCCTTTAAGAGTCCCAGAAGATGAGCATTTTTACAAGCTGAGAAATATCTTCATGATGAGTGAACAGACCTTTTTCACTGTGTAAAATCTGTCGACTTACTATTCACTTATTCTGAGGAATCCAGGCCTTCCATGGAGTTTTCAGTGAAGTATTTTCAAACCCTTTTTTATGCTGTAGTTTTATTATGTTGTGTTGTAGTGACTATCATAGCCTTTTCAGGTGCCCTTTTAAAATGTTAACTGTTAAATCAAGATTAATTCCAGTATGTGCCCTCCAAGTTAGTAGGTTTAGATAACTGTCCTGTCTGTGTAGGTATTCTGTGAGAGCAGCTGAGTCTACTCTGCAGGATCCTGTGGCAGTACTGCTGACACAACAGGATGATGCAGCTTAGCTCCAGCTGGAGAGTATATCTTCCTAAAGCTTTTTTCCCACTGTGCTGGCTGCTTCAATATCACTTTAAGTACACAGGGTAAAAACACTGCCTTAAAAGGAAGCATTTATTGTCATGTACCTGTATGGAATGATGGGATGCACTGCCACCGCCCTCAGGTTAGTTAATCTAGTTTTGTTTTTTCTTTAGAAACAGCTTTACCTTTAATAAATGAGGGACATTGGTTGCAATCAAAATATTTTTTTTCTGGGTAAAACTATGTCAAAAATGCCTTCAGAACAGTCTTGTCTACCACAACTATGTGCACTTTCTGGTTATTTGTGGCAAATACTTTACTATCTAATAGGTTTGAGTTCTGGGCTCTAATAGGCTCCCCCATATGGCTGCTCTGAAGATCCACATTCTGTATGACAATCTTGTCTTATGTCTGCAGGTCTTAAATCAGTGGAGGAACCTTCAAACCCAAATAATTATACCCATTCTCTGCTGCTAGTGTAAATGCCTTTGCATTTCTGTAATGTATCCTGGTGTGAGAAGAGACTGTAACTTTGACACCAGAGAATCCCCTGGATCCATCGGGACAACAGTGAGCACAGGAGCTATGGGGCCTCCAGGGACCAGCCAGGATGGGACGAGAGGACGACGAACATCCATGCCCTGTCAAACAAAATCTGTCATGGTTGTCCATTCCACATCCCCGGGGGAGAAAATTCAGAATGAAAGTTATGTAATAAATGTAAGATAGTGAGTTGCCTTTTACAAGAATAGCCCATTTATTTATTTATTTAGTTTTGGAATATTTATAGAAATTTTAATATGTCGTCTACCACACTTTGCCAAGAATATATGTACTGCCTGCCAAAGAACTGGCGCCTGCAAATTGGAAAATGAAATATCTGTGGCAAAATGTCTGAAAAGTTGAGACTAAATCAGTTGTTTTGCAGTCTGGAATATTTGCCTAGAATAACTGATGACTAAAGGATAACAGTTAAATCAAATGAGAAAAAGAAATACTGTTGTACTATACTCATGAGGTTAGGATGCCCTCAAATAACCTTAAGCTGTGTGTGGGAGGTAACGTTCTGTCTTTTGCTTTTTTCCAGGCGGACAAACACTCATCCTCTCCTCTTTCCAACATAATACCAGGGACTTTTTCTGAACTTGCAACAGCAAAGCGGCACCATAGAAGTACAACAGATATTCCTTATCGGGGAAATATTTGCTTGCTTCAACCATCCACCCTCGGTGTCACAGAAACAGAGCAAGCCTTCTTGCGTCGCTGCTCCCTGAGAGAGAGCAAAACTGTTTCGCGCTCCCCTCGCCATGCCCTCAGTGTGCCTGACATGGGCAGCACAAGCCCCTGTCGTATCATCAACAACAGTCCTCTCCACAGCACCCAGCTCTCACCGGCACACAGCAACATATCCAGCCCTGCTAGAGAAATGGAGAGGCTGGCCAAGGTCCGCAGTAAACTCTTGGAGAGTCAGTGTAACCACACCCCTACTCTTCCTCCAGAAACCAGAGAGCAACTTCGCTACGTCTCCAAGGATGGAAAGTGCCGTGTCAACCTGTGTCACATATCTGAGAGGGGCCGCTTCCTGTCTGACATCTTTACCTCTTTTGTAGACCTCCAGTATCGCTGGTTTCTGTTTGTTTTCATGATGTGCTACCTCACCACCTGGTTCTTGTTTGCTGGGCTCTACCTCTTGAATGCTTCCTTTCGAGGTGACCTAGGACAAGAGCAAGCCCTCGGTACCCCTGAAGACCATCTCATAGACCAAAGGCCCTGCTATTTAGGTGTTGATGGTTTCATCTCAGCTCTGCTCTTCTCAGTGGAGACGCAGCGCACCATTGGTTATGGATCACGCACAGTGTCTCCTACCTGCTATGAAGGTGTATTGCTGGTCATGATCCAGTGTATTGTTGGGTCCATGATAGATGCACTCATGGTGGGTTGCATGTTTGTCAAAATATCCAGACCTAAGAAGCGGGCTGAGACACTTCTTTTCAGTCGTACTTGCGTTATAGCCAACCGTGATGACCAGCTGTGTCTGATGTTCCGTCTGGGTGACCTCCGAGAAAGCCACATGGTGGATGCCAAGGTCCGAGCAAAGTTAATTAAGTCCCGCCAAACAGCTGAGGGGGAGTTCTTACCACTTGAGCAAACAGAGATTGACCTTGGTTACGAAACTGGGTCAGACCGACTCTTCTTGGTGGAGCCGCAAGTCATTCAGCACAACATTGATTCAAACAGCCCCCTCTGGGAACTGGGCCCCGAGCAGCTTAGACGACAACAATTTGAGATAATTGTTATCTTGGAAGGAATTGTTGAAGCCACAGGTGAGTAACATATCAATAACAGTAAAAATGAAAAAAAAAAAAAAAAAAGTGATACAGAAGCTGTTATCACACAAATGAAGTGGATATAAAGCTTTAAGGTGTTTGTTTATTGTTTATTTTACTCCAGCAGCGTATAGCCACACAAATTGCTTTTCATTGGCACAATTGCAACAGCTAACTGGAACATATTCCCTTTAATTTTCATTGCAGTGAGAATTACTATGGAAATTTTCACTGTTGCGTGGAAACATAAATCTCATAGAAAAACCTAGGGAATGTAAAACTAAAACTCTGCCAAGATTTACATACATTTATGAATAAATGTATGTAAATCTCTATATCCATTCATGCATTTAAATGTTTCAAGAGGAGAAAGTCAAGATAGTCACTATTCTGGCAGAATGTATTAAAGTAACTATGATAATGCAAAGACATCTATGGTAAATGCCTAAAAGCTTAAGGCAGGAAAACAACCTGCACAAGGTTTTTTTTTTGACAAACAGGAAATGAAATGGTTCCAATGACCTGGCAGGAATGCTTCCTTTATCCTGGTCAGCTGTGAACCATGCGTGGGTCACAGTTCTGCTTTGTAAATGGAACATGGCTAAATACACCACTGTTAAACATTAAATTGCAAACAGCTCTTGTGATTTAACAGCAGCAGGATGGTGCTAAAATGTGATGGTAAAACTGGCTGCATATCTGAGACTCACCAAGCACCAAAGCAAAACAAGAGGAGAAAAAAAAAATTGCAAGCATTAACATGGAGTCATGACAACAATAGACTTTATATTTCAAGTAAATTTTTTGAGTGCTGGTTTGCTAGGGACAAATTTTCATGTGTTGATTTTCTCTGTATTTTAAGTTTGCCAGTTAACATTTACTTATTCAGTCTGTCCCTCTTTATGTCATCTAATATTTTTCTATTCTATGTCCATCTGTATTTATGTCAATGTACCCTCTATTTTATAACATTAGAATGGTACAAAAACATTTCAAAACACAAATGTTAAGTGTTTATCCACCAAAAAGTTCCCATACACACACTCCGACAACTGTTTGGGAAAAGGTTGATGTATGTGTATGTGAGGATAGATATTATTCAGAACAAAGGTGCATGCTTGGTTTTCTGGCAGATTAGCTCCATGGAAAATGTGTTACATATGTGTTACTATAGCTGTGTTGTGTACCAAAATTGGAGAGAAGCTGTAAGAAAACATATTACCAAATACGGAAACAGGCATTTGACAGACTATGAATGTTGTCATCAAGATAATTAGAAAAAGGAAGTAAGGAAGGAAAAAAGGAGGGAGCCATCCGCAATTTTTTTTTGTCTGTTTTTTTTTTATGTGACATATCTCTAGGAAAGGGCCCTCTAAGGAGAAAACAAGTGTCCTGCACACCTCAACTTCAGAACGAACAAAAAACATCTCCCTCAATATTTTTCTCTCCTTCACAAGTCCAACTGCTCACAGCTGTAAAAAACAGTGGATAAATTGTATTTAAATTCAGCCTATTTTTAAATTCATATAACACTGGCCTTATATAGAAAACTTATTTAGGTCGCAAGCTTAATGAAACATAATGACTAAGGTTCCTTGAAAACCCACTTCCCTAAAATGTGAATGTTTTTGTTCAGGACAAGTTTTTGTAAAACACAGACAGCTGTGAGAAAAATCCCCTGCCAAAGCTCTGCTCTGTGTTACAAAAACAAAAAAAGAAAAAGAAAAAAAAAGTTCCACCCTACAATACAGACAAAACTAAATTTTGATAGGGGTGTCAAGCTCTCTTGTGAGGCTTTTAGGTTTTATGTTTCCTGAAATATATTTTTTAAAAGCTTATTAAGCCAGTGAATTAATCCATTAAGTGTGTATGTTTGTGTGTGTGTCTGTTGTGCAATATTATTGTGCCTTGGACATCAGGGCCACCGTCATAAGTACAGGAGTTGATACAATAACATGAACAGCTGAAAATTTGAATTACCATCATTTGGTTGTATGCCTCCATCAACCAGCCGAGTTGCAGGAAATATGGCCTCTGGCCCTGGCTGTCACTGGCATGGAGGCATAATAATGCTATCCAACTAAATAGCCACGCAGGTGACAGCAACCCACATCATAGATTTTTCATCATCATATTTGGAGAGTTATAAATATTTGGATCAAACCTTAGATGATCATCTTACTTTTGAAACTGGAATAAGAATCCTGTTAGACTTTGAGGGTAGAGCTCTGAGGGCTGATCCAAGGCAGGTTAAGTTTTGTAAAGATCTTGGTTACAATACAGTCATGCAACTTTATAAATATTGGCTCTGTCTGAGTTTGGATTATGCGATCATTTGGGGCTACTGGGAAAGGGTGACATGGTTCGACTGTGGAATATGTTAATCATCATTCAGCTGAGGTTAAGAACTCTATTGTGTGTCAATTAGGGTTTTTTTTAGTTAAACTTCTCCAGAATATGTCTGCTGAGTATCATAGTCTGTTTGTTATGACTGATGATAAATATAGATCACAGAACATTTTTTTATGTCATATTTTCATGTCTCCTCAGAGGGTTCTTTCCAAGAGATGTCACACAGAAAATATATAGATAACAAAAGTAAAAAATTGCAGAGGGCTTCCTCCTTTGTCATAGCTCCGTTTTAATGTGTTTGGTGTGTATACACTACTGTAACATGTTTTTCCTTCCTTTGTTTTAGTTTTTTTTTTTTTCTCTGATAGTAATGTAAATACTGGCTTGTAAACCTGTGTGGGCTGCACACCCATGGGTGCATGAGGCTTAAATAAGAACTTTTTTTATTGGCACTGTAGATGTTTAGAGAGAGTTAGGGGCAATCCAAGCATACAGTAGATTACCAGCATCTTTCTCACAGTCTTAAAAAACATTGACTTAACAAAAGTACAGCAGTACTACTTTACTGGTGTTGCATCAGATGGCATTATGTTTGAAAGTGTTCACAGTGATTGATTTTACAGAGCTCTTTTTGGCTGAAAACGTTTAATCACACTTAGAAAAGCACAGGTTTAAATTGTAAAATGTATGATGGATGATGTAGAATGTTCATGGCAGTTACAGCTGTGTTTTTTGTACTATAATAAGTTAGAATGTCCGCTGTGAAAAAGCTCTGTTGTGTTCAACCATGTAAACAGCAATCTTGTGAAGACTGACATCATGTGGCAAATAATGTGTACTTCAATTTTAAAATGGTTTAAAAAATTTAAAACGTTTGACTGAATCAACAATCACATTAACATCTCCATCTCATCATTTTATTCACAGGCATGATGTGCCAAGCCAAAACATCTTATATTGAAACAGAGATTGAGTGGGGCGCTCGCTTTGAGCCCTGCATGACACTGGAGAAGGGCTCGTTCAGAGTAGACCTGCGTCGGTTCCACACCACCTACGAGGTACCACTGCCTAACTGCAGCGCCAGCCAGGCCCATCAGTTAATGGCTCTGGCAGACTGTAAACTCCAAGACTCAAAAGCCAGTAGAGACTGGGGAACCTGGGCAGAGGGAATGCCAGACGAGGACAAAGACAAGCAAGCATCTCATGGAGGATTCACTATAGGTAACATTCAGGAGGAGAAAGCATCTGAAGGCAGTCAAAGTGAAGGGAGCGCAGAGGAAAGGTCGTCTTAACAGCAGCTGATAAAAGACTTTCTACACTATGTAGATATGTAAAAGTACTTTGAGTGAATAATTTATCAACAAGGAACTTATTGAAAGGCCCTTTTCACAGTAGACACACAGACATGTCACAGTGTGAAATGCATATGTGTAAAAAAATAAATGAATGATGTCTGAAATTTGATAAACATCCCCTATACCAAAATAAAAGCTTGATCCAGCACTATCGATGGTCAATCCAGGCTCTAAGCTCTTACAATTTTAGTCCGAGGACTGTTATCATATCACTTACCAAAGTTTTCATGTTTTTCAGGTAAGAATGTAACCATTCAGATGAGAACTGTTTATCTAAATAATGCCTTTTTGAATATTTGCTGTGACATGTTTTAAGATGTGAGGACCCAGTTGCTGGATTGGGTGAGTCCTGTACAATGATTTAGTCTTAACATTTCGATTTAATATTTAACATTTAGATTTAGATTTAACATTTAGATTAAACATTTAGATTAAGATTTAACATCGACCATTTAGTTTTATATTTAATATTTTGATTTAAAATTAACATCACATTATCTTTTTTTTATTTTAAAGAAAAGTAAATGTGACAAAGTTGACAAATTTAAATAAATCTAAAAAAAAAACTGTAAAAAAATTCACACCAATTTTTTAAACATTATTTGGAGCTAAATGTGATGAAATGTTGCTGTTAATTTCAGTATGCACCACTTTACAATCAGCAACCAAACTGAAAACAACAACTGTCACTGGCAGATTTATCAGCAATTGACTTAAAAAAAACAAAAAAAACAAAAACATTTGGTCAGCTGCCCCCTGTCCCCCAAGCACTTCCTTTTACCTTAACATGTCCTTTATTATCTGAACAAATTACCAAGAACAGCCAAGAGAGCTGTTGTGTGTAAGCTTGTTTATTTGATGCATTAGTAGTTAAAACATATTATAGAATATTGATTCATTAAATCCTAGAAATAAAAGATGAGTTTACTGTCTACCACATACACATTAAGATAATGCTGTACAAATCAACAAATAGCATTCAGAGGAAAAAGGCCTTAAAGCTCCTCTGAAAGCTCCCTCAATGGACGGAAGCAGTGTGCATGGTTACATGCTGAATACATACTTATGAGGACTGCTCGGTGAGCTTCACAGCCATGTAACTTGTGTGGCGCTTTTAGAGATGCATGGCAGTTGCTAAATATAAATTTGAGATGCAATTACTATGGTGTATCCACGTTTTTTGAAGTTATAGGCAGTCAGTACATGACAACACAGAAAATTCACTAATGGAACAATATAAAAAATAAGAAAAGCTGGACTATTGTTTGTCACTCACTAGACAGTCATAGCTGCAAATGCTCTGTTATTCTCATCTTAACCCATCAAATCAACCTCAGAAGACTTAAGAGCTGTTCACTGGCAATTTCAGGTTCCCATAACATTCCCTATTCCAGTGTTAAATAAATGTTGTCTTTGTTAAACTGTTGCCATATTTGGAATTTCACTTGCTTTTGTCTCACAAGCTTTGAACTTCTAGTCCTCTTCCACACTTCTCTTATTGCTTTTCGCTAGTTTCTAGTAAATTAACTAGAACAAAGTCACTACTTTAAAGGATGAACTTGATACATTAGAATTTTAATTGTGGAGAGAATACATCATAGTAAGTATCGATCTAGGATTTTTCTGACTAAATCTGGAACAATGGATGTAGACTGTTTATATGTTCCACTAATTAAATAAAATTTATTTTGTCCAGCTGCAAATGTTATATCTCACACACTCATCCCATTTTGACATGGTGTCACTGTTTCAGCACTATTACAGAGAAAAACTGATTGTTACAGTGGTTGCCCTCATGAGGGCACTATAAGCCTAGGTCAAACTTACAAAGTTTACACAACCGGTCCAATAATTATGAAACTAAGAGGGTAGATGCCTGCGTCATTCAGTGAGAATGAGCTGTTGATGTGACTTTAATGCATGTATTTGACTTAATGTGAAATGTTAAATGTTCTGACGTGTCACTGGAAGTTAGTGCTGCATTTCTTTGTCCTGTTATTGAGAATGTGAATATAGAACAATTTCAGTTTACATGAAAGTTATTGCTATACCTGTGATAGCCTCAGTTTGTGACTCTAATGTATTGTTATGACTTCAAAACATTGGTAAGTGTTGTTAAAGGACCATCAGGACTTTTCAAACACCATCAGGAGTCTATCCCTCAGAAAACAGATGGTTAGCTCTGTGACTCAAATCTGCCATTAATACACAAGAGGCACAAACTAAAGCTACACATATGAGAACTTTGTATAGATGGAGGTGTCTGTGTTGTGAGGTGTGTCTCAGATGTGGGAGGTATACAGGTAGGTACTGTTGATGCTCCAGTCAGGAGGGAAGTCCTGCACTGCGTGGCTCTTGACATGTCTCTGCATGGCGACCAGGCTGCTGCAGAACTCCATACACACCGTACACTGGTAGGGTGCCGCTCCACCATGAGTCCGCAGGTGCTTGATCATGGCTGAGTAGTCCCGTGAGCGCTGTCCGCAGAGACGACACTCAAAGGGTTTCTCCCCTTGAAGAAGAGACAAGAGAGAATAGGGGGCCACAGGAAGGAAGCCAATGGAAGGGGGGAGGGGGGAGGGGGGTGATCACTTTAGAGAGGGTCTTATACCTTCTTGAAGTGTATTCATTGCCAGTGTTTTACCATTTGTTTATTATATACTGTATATTCTGAAATATTACTTGCTATTATTCAGGGTAAAATCAACTAAATTGGGCCACTTTTATTTAAGTCATCCAGATGTTCAACTTCCATCTGGATAGCCTATATATACAACTTATGTATATTCCATTAAGTCAGCTCTCTTCTGTGATTTATTTTGATATAGCAGAAAAAAAAAATATTGACATATATTGACTTTCATTCTGAACAAAAAGTACGAGTGTGTGTGAGTATGAAGTTATTCAATTAGTATTTAACTAATTGAATGCTAAATATAAGTTAAATTAAAACTCAACAGCAAATCCTTGCAGGTTTTGAAGGGTCTGATAAAAAGATACTATATATGTCTGCAGAGAAATTTTTTTGACACAAGTAATCTGTTATAGTTGAATAATTTGATTTCACTGTTGCCTGGTAATACTGTTGTAAGGGCATACTCGCTTGAAAATGTTTGAATTGCATTATCATATGGAAATAATAATAGTAGCTTTTACAGCAGTTAAAGCAGAAGTTATGTTTACTGTATGTTCAATGGATTTTCTATCTCTCAGGTTTCAAGTCTGCAAGTTTCAAGTCTTTGTCAAGTGAGTTTCATAGTATTAAAATTAGCGGAGACCGTAACCTGCATTGGTCAAAAAATCTAAACACAACACTCTACTTTGGAAAATGTTAGGTGGTTTGCAAACCATATATGCCTCAGGGCTAATGGTCTAAAACATGCAGAAGTGTTGTCCCACTGTATAGAGTTAAAAAAGCAACACAAAAAGAAATATTTGGCTCCAAAATGAAAGAATACTTATTCCAACATCTTTAAACGCGAATGAAAATGAGTCATAAATCCCTTCTTTTGCCATTAATTTGCCATGCTATGCTAACCGCTAACCTGTCTCTGATCTGTCTGTCTTTAGACAAATCCCTTTAACTTAAGCAGCCTCAAACTAATCCTACTATTATTACCTACTGTAATTACTGAATTCACTTTGTAACTGGATTTGGGGCACAAAGAAATATACTGACTATTGAAATTCCCTTCATGATTATACTTTTGCTCTAATGTTCAACAATATAAAAACAAATATTACTGGCTATCATTGTGGGCAAGTATAGTTTTGGATCCTAACGTGCAACGCTAAAGTTTCGATTTCTTCACTTTTAAAAAACTGAACAGATTGTAGTAAACAGTTTGCTTACCGGTGTGAACTCGGTGGTGTGTGTCCAGTTGATGCTTCAGACTGAACTTTTTAGGGCAGTGCTGGCACTGGTAGGGTTTGTCTCCTCTGTGGTCTTGTCGATTGGATTGTGGTTCATGCTGCCCCACGTCTCTTCTTCCACAGAATCGACACCCTGCGCAGGCCTCACCTGCACAAACAACAAGACGAGGCGAGACAGGTGAAGGTGTGAACACTGTGGTGGGCAGAATGGCATGACAGCTCACAAAAACACCATTAGAATGGTCTGTTTATTGTCACCCACTTTAAAGAGCAATGAGTTCTGCAGGCCACCAAAGTGACCAGTTACGTGCAATAACGTCAACTGAATTCATTTTAGAGCTACACTGATGAGAATAACTGATTAGTCAATCCACACAACTTTACTTGGCAATTGATAGTTGATTAACCATCTAAGTCCCTAGTGCAGCTTCTCTAGCGTGATTCTTTCTGCTTTTCAACTGTGGTGAGCATCATTCTCTTTTTTCTAACATTTTATAGACCAAACCATCAATCGAGAAAATACTGAGCAAATTGATCAATTGTGTAAATAATCACGTGTTGCTGCAATAATTTATTTGGGAAGGCAGTTTTTGGCAACCACACAAAGGTTTATAATGCTCACTGACCTTGATTAGACCAATTAATTAAAAAAAAAAAAAAAAGCTTATTACACAGTGTTCAAAGTAATATATTAGTGGGATATATAACATTTTAATAATATGTTAGAGGCACAAGTCTGTTTTTGGGCTGCATCCTGTTGCAAAACAATAAATTCAGTTTGTAGAAGCTTACTTTCCTGTCACTCTGCACACGTGTTGTCTGCAGCCACGCATCTTGGTGATTGTTTTAAAATTACTAAGGTGTGATTTTGAGGTTAAGGTAGCAGCTCTGAAGCCTTTCAGAACCTTATATTTTTTTTTTAGGGTTTCTGAAGTAAAAACTTGGGCCTCATAGTATAGACAGGATGCTGAAATATGAAGGGGGTGTATACTGTAGTAGGGGAAATTGAAAGAATAAACCACAACAATTGAACACTCACCACTCTTCACAACCTAGTGAGACCTGTTGTCCAATATTTCTCTACAGTTCTCACTTTAAAATACCCAACTTCTTACACAGATAATGTTTTAATTTCCAGTGTTATCCACTATTAACAAACTTTAATATCATTTCAGTGAAGAAAAAGGAAAGGATAATCAAAACTTATCTAGCAACACTGAATGCAGGTGCTAAAATGCTTCATTTAAACTCTTTTTGTTTATATGTTGTACACATTTTACATAATAATGTATTCAATTATATATTAGAGACTTATTGATGACATTGCTTGCTGCAGTGCAGTACGGCATTTGTAAAACACAGTAAGAGTAATCTCTTGAGGTATGAACATAATGTTCCTTTGAGCAGAGATAGATAAACATATTTATCAGCTTGATTGTGAAAGATGAAAGATCTTACACAGACACATACACGCATATGCACACACATACCAGCAGACTTTTGGTTTCATTGCAGTGACTTTCTTATTACTTATTATTAGAATTTATTATGATAACTCCATATGTATGACATGTTTTGGCATAGGACAAACCACTGTTGCGATGCAGTACATACTGTACTGCATGTATCTAGCTGTATCTAGTAACCACAGTACTGCTCCTGCTGCACCATGCTCTCAAAACCACAACTCTCTTTATCAGTTTCCATTGCGTAGCTAAGTATCATGAGTCTGCCGAGGTTAGGGGTCATGACAAGAACTGTCTTACTGTCTTGTTAAATTGATCACTTCTGTGCAGAAAAACCGCTGCTATAGCCTTTATCTCACTATATAGTAATAATAGTATGTTCAATGTATTATAAAAACAGTAAGTGTATAAATATATCATTACCTGACGGTGTGGAGGCTGACTCTCGCAGCACTGGATCGCCAAGGAGACTTATTTTGCAGTGTTGGCAGTCTTTAACTTTCTCCGTGCTGGCTTTGGGTGCTTGAGGGTAGCTGTGGAAAAGAAATTATTTTCTGATGCAACAGCTGTAGGATACACAACTGCACAAATCACACCTGTTACAACAACAACACTTCTCAGAAGTACTTCACTGGAGAAATAGAAGTAAAAGTCCTTAAGTATCACATAAAATATGTGTTATCACAGATTAAATGCTTAAACACCCTTTCCTTCCTCTCCATCCTCAGCCACAAGATCTTTATAGCATTCTTTGAAGGTAAAAGCTCACTTAACTTTCATATAATTTTAGAGCGGAAGGAGCAGTTGGCTATAATGACGTGACATGTAAGAATAGCTATTTTTCCACAAAGAACCATAAATGTTTTGAGCAATTTCTTGTGGTGCAACTGTGACCAGTCTAAACACTGAAACTGTGTTTCAGTGGGTGGAAAATCTTGAATTCTGCAAAGGAGGGGAGAAATTTAGGGGGCTCCCCTTTATACATTATTTAGTTACACAGTGTGGAACACTATACAATATGCATAGACTTGAAAAAAGGAGGAAAGTCACCCAAAAACAAAGTGGATTTTCAAACTACTTAATTTTACCACTAAAAGATAGTGGTAAATTTATTTCTGAAGGGCCGAAAATTATAACTTTTTTCAATCAAAAATATATATATTTTTTTATTTAGATGTAATGGAAAATGAACTTGTATGTCTTTTCCTCTCTTGGTCTGAAAACTAGGATTATTATTTGTCTGAA
The DNA here is from genome assembly GCF_046630095.1 of Trachinotus anak. Taxonomy (NCBI): domain Eukaryota; kingdom Metazoa; phylum Chordata; class Actinopteri; order Carangiformes; family Carangidae; genus Trachinotus; species Trachinotus anak. The sequence continues at coordinate 15,687,959 of NW_027273883.1, read as the reverse complement.
AAGAGTTTGACTGACTAGGACTGACAGGGAAGGGTTAACAGGTGAAACTGCTCTAGTTGGAAAGTGCAGGAGGCTCAATCACACACATCTACCCAAACAGCAGTGAGTCAGGTACTGTAACTGTCGCAAGGGAACAACTGAGCAAATTGGGGGATTCTAAATGACTCTGTGAGAGGAAAATAGGGAGACAATAACAGAAAATTAAAAAAACTGAAGTTTCCAAAATCATGTCCAAGCGCTGACTTACCTCTGCTCAACGCTTTGAGCAGTCTCGCTAAATGCTCTCTGGCTGGGTTTTTTTCTTTTTAACAGGCCTTGCTTGATTATGCCTCCCATTCCTGCAGATCCAGCATAAAGGTTTTGTGTATAATGTGGATAAAAGCCTGAGTAGCTCATTACAGAATTGTGAACTGGATTTTGAAAATGGGGGCCCAGTAAGGGGAACATGTGAGGTGTAGTGGAGAGGGAGAATGGGTATGCTACAGAGGACTGATTTGTTGAATGACGAGGGTGTGCGGCTATCAAGTTTGAACAGTTTTCTGCTATCCGCCTCAGGGTGCTCACAGAGTTCCACATGTTTGTGGGGAAAGTCCAGGAAGAAGAGAAAGGGGAACTGCTGGTGGCAGGCCCTGCAATAACACTGTCTCTGTTGTAGGGTTTTGATGACAAAGGGGACAGTCTGGGCTTCTTTCTTGGGGATGACGAGCGGTGCTTAGCAGAATCAGGGGGTGAAAGATTTTCCATGACAACGCTGTTGCATGTTTCCTCCCCCATCAAGGAAGCCTCTTGGAGTTTCTCCTCTAGAACTGGACCTTTTTTCTTTTGATCCATCTCTTTTGTACTTTCTTTTTCTTCTTTGACATCTGCCTTTCCTCCTCTTTTGTCTTCTTCCCTGGCACCGCTGTTGAGGGTATCTAGCTGTTTCCGGCACTGGTCCTCCAGCGACTCCATCTCCAACAGCTGAGCAGCTCTCAGCAGCAGGTACAGGTCTTCCACAGACACCTCAAGAGCCTGGGTGTAGGTGAAGTCCAGGACCTGCTGGAAGGTGTGTGGTGAGAAGTACTCCAGTGTGCAGTGGGCTGGACTGTCTATGTCACCTTGGGCCAACTGCTGTGCCAGTCGTCTGCTCGCACAGGCCAGTACTAGCCGATGAGCCCTGAATGTATGACTCTTTACTGAGATGATGGCATCACAGAGTGACCCTGAGCGACGCAAAGCATCTGCCTGCTGCAGGAAGTGGAAATATTTGGTGTTGTTGAGTCGGATCATTTCTGAAGTTTGTAGAAATGCTATCAAAAGTCTGAGAAAAAGAAAGTCAAAGGAACAAAACAATCAAAAGCAAGATCAGATTAGATTATGCCCACACTGTGGTAAAATTAGTTCCATCAATTTGCCAGCTTGTTGCCAGCTATGTGACATTTCTAGACAGGCTAGACTGTGAGTAGGAAAATTACATTGACAATCAACAGCAGGATTTGGCCTGTGATTAACAGATTAAATGTTTCTCTGCGGTTTGCACTTTTTTTTTTTTGTTCCACCCTTTCCAGATAGCATTACCTGTAGTGAGAGTTGAGGGGGCAAAATGTAGCTGACAAGATTTCATCATTTGTTTATATTGTTATAAATTGGTGAATAGTGAATTTGACTTTCAACTACTTTGCAAAACACCATATACATTTATTTTAAAGCAATTAACCCACCCAAAAAAATGTATATTCACAAACAGCACAATGTATACAATTTCTTTTTATTAGACTCTTTCCTGCAGAAAAACCTTCCTCAATCACAGCACTTTCTGATATTGTGTCTGAATGTCTGGTTGATGTGTGGAAATGTACTCAGTTTTCTGAAAGCTTTGATATTCAGTGCTCACATACACACTCTGAAGCCACAAAGCCCTAACAATATATGAAACCATGACTAATGACTGTACACACGAGTAAACATGAGTAAAGTTTGAACATCAACAACAATAAGACTAGGTATTTGAGGGCCGTAAACATAAAATGCAAGTACGCGCAGGGGTGGAATATGTAAATTTGTAAGTATGTTACAGAAATATGTGGAATTTTACATCTAAAATTGAGATTACATGGATGAAAACGTTGTAGTTGTATGTTGAAAGTACCGGATGCCTGAGAGGTTGTCATCTTCACACAGTGTGAAGTCTATAAAGAACTTTTATGATTATACAGTGTGTGGTCGGTTTCTGCAGCAGAGGTCACAAGTACTGTGAGCTATTACAGAGTTTTTTTTTTTTTACAGCAGCAACAGCAACCCTATTCAGTCCTCCGATGGTGACTGTAAATGGAAAGTAGATGTGAAACGAAATGACATTTCGTTGTCTGTACTTACTGGAATTTTTGCACATGCATTTTTGTGGCGTCTCTCTTCATTGTTAATCAAATTCATTTTCTTATTGCAAAATGTTGTACCAGAGAACATTAATTCAAAATAATGTTTGATTTGTTGTATGTATCTTGAGATATGTTCAATGTAATTTTAGCGTGTTGTGACATATGTGACATATGTCTCACTAATGTTAATTTTGATGTTTATTATGACTTTGGTTATGCATTGTATGTAGGTGTTACAGCACATAGCACTGAGAATGAAAATGACAGTAGAGCAGCTCCAGTATCATAAGTAGAAAGCCACTTAGATTTACTGTATTTGATATGTTCAAGGTTTCATTTTTATGTTTAGTTTTTACTTTTTAGAAAATTACATCATTACAATAACAAAATTTGTAATATTCAGTGCACAATGTTGAGAGCACGTAGCAAAATTGTAAATCGAGCTGCATCCGTACAAAGAAGCCTATCGTCTGCGTATGTGAACATACAGCAATAGTGTAGACCTGTTTTTTTTTTTTTTTTTATCGCTACGCCATTTACAGCATTCAAAAACTTTGCGCTGCCTGATCCAAATGTTAGATTATGCCTATATATTAAATCATATAACTGAGGTCAGTATCACAAATTAATTGAGTGATATTAATGAATTTTTTTATCAGATTAAAAAAGACTTCTGTGCAATATGCACAGAAGTCTCTTTCTACAGTGGTCATTTTAAGTAGTATGATTTTACTTTTACGTTTCAGTTCACAAGTCTGTAATGGACTACTCAGGCTTGTATCTGCATATAAAAAAAAATATAATGATAATAATAATAATAATAATAATAATAACAATAATAATAATAATAATAATAATAATATAGTTGTGTAGTTGTGTATTAGTCATCATAGCAGCTGCACTATGACAAATATAATTTAGCGGGTTGATTGATGGGATGTTCTAAAATGCATTTTGTGATAAATGACATTAAAGCAACTTATTTCATGCACGAGCAGATACATTTAAAGTAGTGCCATGTGTTATTGTGTAATATACAAACCTAAAGGGTTACTATAGAGATGTTCTCTTTAATTTGCAGAGACAGGTCAGAAATGTTGCCGTGTTTTAGTGATGATTAAACCGCCAGTTCACGAACTTTAGCTTCAGATGTTTATTAGATTGTACTTTCAAATATTACAGCTGTCTTCTTATTGACATTGATGTGATGCAACTGACACGTACAGTTTCTAATTTTCAGTTTTTTGTTGAAGTAATGCATGTAGTGGTGCTCTCCTGGGCCTGTTAGCCTTTAAATCAATTCTGCTGTTGTATTGTAATCCGTTATATTTTGGTTCATGTCTTTGCTAACCTTGCCTAAATCTTTTTATCTCTTATCTTCAGAACACATTTAGTTTTTTTTATAAACTGGCTTGTGCAATAATCAAATTTCCCCTGATGCTGCTCAAATCTACTATACACTTTTGCAGAGTTGTGACATAGTTAGCAAGTCTTTGAGCTCCTTGCAGTCACAGAACTATCTCATTGCATACATAGGGGAAAACCATGCATGCATATGTCAGATTTACACATCCTTTGACAGGACATGAACTTAGAGTCAGCCTCCCCACAGCTAACATGTAAAGGACTGGAGTCACAAGACACACGCCAGATCTAAAAGTCTCCAAGGGCAACAGAAGAGCATAAGCGGCACACTAGGTTGTGTTTAAGTAGATCACAGAAAACACAGCTAAAGAGACCAAAGACGAGCAATGCTGAAGTGTATCTGCTTGTGGTTTTCAGTCTCGGAAAATAAAGAAACAGCAAGCTGTGTGAATGAGACACTTACCCGGTGTTCAGTGAATATTCTCCCTGGAGAATGACAAGCTACCTCGCATCATGACTGTGAAGTGACTTGTAAAGTGACATGTCTGTCTGGGTATAGGTTTTGCTGCAGGACAGGGTGGTTTCCTCTTTTGTCTTTACAGTCCCTCCTCTTTAACTCATCTCTCCCTCATTGGCTCATTGATTACTGAGCCAGTGAGGTACTAAATGGTTTGCTTTTTGTGATAAAATATGGCAATGTTCTCCTCACTATACCAGTTTTTTGTTATACTTGTTTTGTTTATTTTTTGACAATCATGGAGGAAGTTTTCATATTATAATTATATTATATATATTATATTATATAATCATAATTTCATATTCTCTATTTGTTGTCCTGAACAGATAACATACTGTTTATTGAAACTGCATGCAAAACAGAAACTGAACAGAAAACAACACTGAAAGTATTGCATTTTCTGAACCTGATAAAAGTTTATATTTACCAAATGATTAAACTGTCTCTCTCTCTCTCTCTCTCTCTCTCTGTGTGTGTGTGTGCGTGTGCGTGTGTATGTGTGCGCACGTGTGCATGTATGACTGAGAAAGAGGGAGAGAAATGGGGACAGTGGTTAGTGGGATATTTGTGTGCCCTACAGATGCTGTATGCCTGTACATGTTGTACATGATTTCCTCCCCTCCAGCATCACTTGCTGGTCACTACATTAATAGGCCATTCTGTGCTCAGACAAAAACCACTTCAAAGACAATGATCTGTGACAGGAAACATGCAGACAAAAGCCCAGTGGTACCTATATGCAGGGTGAGGCTTCACTGAAACCTGCACCCTCCAAATAGACATACCTCCTTTGGTGTTTCACTATGTCAGACATCAGTGTGAAAACGTGTAAAAATAGGCCAACTGTAGCGAGCTGGTCAGTTTAGCAGACCTTGATGGTTGAGTATATTATGACTCCTTTTTTTGCCTTTAAAGCTTTATTTGGCTATTGCAACCTGTAACATGGCCAATTTGAGTAGTCGGGGTCAGAAGTGAATCATGGATCTCTGAGTTGGTAGACAGTTGGTGGGGTACCTGTGTGCTTCAGAGACACTTTGGTTTAATGAAAGACTTAGTAATTTGTGAACTTCTCATTTGAATTTAACTTATACTCATAAAGTTAAAAGTAAATCTATAAAGAAAAACGTAAAAAATGTCAAATTATAGTAATATAAGTTATAATAGATATGTTGATGTTATAATGCTGTTATTATAATGTGGCCTATTTAGATGAATGTGCATTGCTTATAGTTAGAATTAGAATTTTAACTGGATAGTCAAGGCCCAACAGGTAGGTGTTTTCAGCAAAAAAGAAAAAACAAAAACCAAAAAAAAAAAACTCAGATAAACCCACTGTCTACTGTCTAGCTGGTGAGGATAGTCACACATCTAGTGCCTAATAACTAAGTTATTTTCTCAGGAGTTGGTGGAGAAGAAAAACAGAGCTAAAAGGAACATGAAGAGTGGACTTACAGTGGCTACAAATGAGTCATAATGTTGCTGCACATCTGAGGGATGTGTAAACAGGCCAGTGTTGTCTAAAGTCTGTGTTTTTGAAGTTTTTCTGCCCCAAGGGTCTCTTACAAAGAGAAATGCATTCAATGCAATCAGGCCTGCTATAAGTGTAGACAGAAAAAAATGTTGATTACAAACTGAAACAAAAACTAAACACCAAACATGGTTAGCCAGAAGTGCTTTCTGTAGTTTCCTTTTCAACAGCTGGCATAGACTGTAGCTGGAAAATCGGTTGGAGAACAGATGGCAATATTTCTGATGCAATGGAATCTGATTATTAGGAGAGTGTGAAAGTCCATGTAATATCACATGGCAAAAACCCTTTGAAGTCACATCTGGACTGAGAAGCAGCAGAGGGAAGAGAGAATGATTATGTGGTAAAATGTTATTGTTCATAGTACAGATTCTGAAAGCTAGTTATTTGGGGAATTGTTGTTTATGTTTTAAACTTTAGACAGTGAAAAAGTTTTTCTGCTTGCTGTTGATCACCATGTTTACTTTTATTGAAGCTGTGAAGATAATGTAATTCAATTTTAATTATGTCTTTGATATTTGATTGACTAAATAATGGGTAATCACTCAGTTATTAGTATTATTGCTGTATCTCTGTGATTTGTGGAGTTGTGGATAACTGTTTAGCATTCAGATAAATTATATATAGAGTTGAGTGTCATCAGCATAGCTGTGAAAATGAATTCCAAACATACAGATGCTATTTCAGAGACACAAAGTGGATTTAAATTAATTTGTGCAAAATTAAGCTTTGTGTTGCCTAAACTTCACAATACAATTACTTATGTAGGTTGAAATAGAGACACCCTTCAAGTATGACGGATATATAGAAAGAGATTTCAGATGGCTGTGAGGTTTCAGTGGTTGATGCATGCTCCAAAGTTTGGTTTTGGCTGTTTAAAATGTGCTAAAATGGGCAGTCATTTCACACAAGTTGGTGAACTTTACATTTACCCATAACTCCAGTTTTTCGTAGCTCTGTTGAAACGATCAGTACCGGTTTCTTAGGAAAGGGATATTTTTTGTAATTCATGAAAAAAAATCTATTTTGTTAAGCGGGATGATATTTCATCATCAAATTGAAAATATTACTCATATATAGAGACCAATGTCACAGAAGAGAATTTTTAGTCTTAAAGAGTTGAATTTTGAAGGAATCATTTTTTGTTTCATACAAGCACAGTGGAGATCAAGTGAAGAATTCATTATGAGGTACAGTACTAATGTGTTTGGCTTTAAACAGGTCTCGTCTACAGTACTCAGCACTATTCTCTTTAATTAATTAGTATTGCGTCAGTGGAAAGTGATCCAATATTGATAAGGCTCGTCCTTAGAAATTGTCTGAATTATCAAGTAGGTCTACAGCATTACATGTAGGTCATTACAGTTAGGTTTGTAGGATTAGCTTCTGATTACTGTGACAGACAGTGATATGTGAGTGTGGTAGGGAGGAGACGGTTTTAAATGAATACCGTGGCTATAGTATCAGTGATCATTGGTATCTAATACAATACATTATTTTTGCTCAGCGGGTTCATTTATCAAATCTCTCAAGTAACTGTTCATAATGTATTCTATAAGTTGTGCCCAACCCGTAAACCATGTGACTGATTGTCTAATCTTGTGATGGTATGGTAATGTTTGTGGTAATTTGTTTTTTCCTGAAGAACAACTAGAAAAAGCTGTGATCACAAGGGAGACATCTTATATGAGAATGTTCTCAGTTTTCTCTCTATCATGAAATAAGATGTTACACGGATTTCCAGAGAAAGCACATGTATACTTGCAGAGGCGGATGAAGTACACAACTTCCTTACTGGAGTCAAAGTGCAGATACTGTGTGTTCAATTTTACTCCAATACAAGTGAAAGTTCTACAGTCAAATTTTTACTTCAGTTAAAGTACTGAAGTACTTGTTGAAAATACTTAAGTATTAAAAGTAAAAGTACATTTTCTAAATATCGATTATTATTAGCACAATATCTTCACCTATAGAAACCTACTGGATGGAGTTTTTGTAGAATCTTTAATGTATATACCTTTGAAGAATGTAACAAAAATGAGACAACTTAATTGAAAAAAGAGGTAAAGTCATTTTCATATTTTAAATGTTACTTTATTTAACACTAAAACATGTTTCTTCAGGCGACTAATCCACGTTACACGATTAGCTGAACTCCATTTTTACATGCTAATCAACGTCAGTCTACAAACAGCAATCTGAAGTTTGCAGGCAAATATAGTTTTGACTATCCAACTACACTATGCTAAAGCGTTATCACGTAATGGCAGCCAGCCGATCCTTTAGTGCACTTTATCAACCATCTCTGTGGCTCGTAGAAAAAGTAAGGCAACTCTATTTCAGGACTTAGATATTAGGCTTAACATAGGCATAGCATGCATATACATACCTGGACGTGCTTCCTCAGGTTAAACGCCGAATTTTGTAGGCCGTGATGAAGTTTGCTTTTGGCAAGCAAAGTAAGCACTGAAAGCGAAAACTGTCGCTATTCTTTTCACAAAATTTGAATATACTTGAGAGATTATGGCCATGGGTTGGCACAGCCTGTGCGTTGCTGGGATGTACCTGCCTCCTCGTCCGCCATCCTGTCATTTGGAAGGAAAACGTCAGCAAAACACTAAATCCACAGGGTTTCCACTTTTTTATTAGAAAAAGTAATGAGTACTTGGCTTATGGGTAGTGGAGTGAAAAGTACAAATTTTGCCTTTCAAATGTTGTGAAGTAAAAGTCATAAGTCTCCCCCCAACATGATACTTGAGTAAAGTACAGATCCCTGAAAAATTTACTTAAGTACAGTACTCAAGTAAATGTACTCCACTACTGTCTGCCTCTATATACTTGCTATAAAAGTTGATGCGTTACCCTCCATTTTCCCCTCCCGTCTTGAGTACAATGAACAAAGGTACTGACTAGTTTTTCCTGTTTATTCAGGAAATCATCAACTGTACTATACATTTAATGTTTAAGAAAATATGTGGTACACTGAGAGGCTGCGAGGAACACCCCAAGTTGCATCTTTCTCACTCATGCACAGACATATGAAAAAATAATAAGCCCTTAAATTGCGAGTTCAGCTGAATCAAAATGTTATCAGTTAAGTATAGAATGGTTGCTGTGAAGTACAGCTATATTTACTCCTCTAAGAAAATGTAGCATCTAAATTTGAGAGTCCTTCTCACCTATATTGTTATGGAGGATGCATGTAGTGTTAACCACAGGGTGGTTTCCTAGCAATTTTCCTTGTTATCACAGGTTTGACACATTGATGTATTAGGATAGGTGTCAATTTTTATTTTTTTTTACAGATTGCCTCATTAAGTCTTGTAATGTAATGTAGCCATCCACGATAACGTCATCTCTCTCTCTCTTCCTCTATCTCTGTCTGTGTATGTGTGTGTGTGACATTTGAAGATAGTGTGAACACCTTGGTCTGTGTGTGTTTAAACAGTTATCGTCAAGTATTGCTCAAACCACTGGACATTCTGATCTCATCTATTCCTCTCAGAGAAATTAGCATCATACTGACACTTAAATGTCATCTTGTTCTATATGGTAAGGAGACAGCCGAACTGATGCATAGGGCTTCACCTTCCAGTAATATCAAGACTGTCAGCCCCCCCACCACACTACATAGTTCGGCACCTGCAATCCCCTCACTGTCAGTTGAACAATCACCATCAGGCTCTCCACCCAGCATCAATGCTGACTCACTGAGGTGTCTTAACAGTGTGGGTCTCATCTATGAAGTAAATGCACTAGTGTGTCCTCCAGCACCCACACATCTCATGTGATGATAATGACGTGTATTTTTTTAGTTCACCAAGCACACATCTCATGCGATAACATCTTTGATCTACCTACCAAGGTTTTTAATCTCTGCATACTAAGGGGTTTCATAATGTTGTTTTGTTGAATGAATCAAAGTGTTACGGTACTAAACAAAACGCGCACTCAGACTGCGATGTGATAAAAGTCTGGGTTAATATGAGTCGTCTTACATTACCACAGTGGCTGTATGTGATCAGTCGACTTCAGAGGAACCACTATCAAGATGACTGATGTGCGCTGGAGGCATCAATGGCAAACTGTCACTGTACAGCCACGGGGCCTTTTCACAGTAATCTGGGTGAGCAGGACTACCCGTCAGTGTTGTGGTTTGGAAGAAGTGAACCTGTGCAGGGCTAGGGGCTGGGGCTTAAACTTCTTTGTAATTTGTGGGTGAAGGAAGTGTGGGGCCTGCCCACGCTAGTGACTGTCAGATTAAATGGCACTTGGGAACTATGTCAAAGCAACTTATTAGTTGCTTTTACAGTGGGTCTCGTGTTTATTGGTGCTTATCACTGCATAAAAATTCAGGTCTGTGATTTGATTAAAGCAGTCATTTGAAGGAAAGATGAAGATGAAGGAAAATCAACACACAAACATGCTATGGTATCTCATTACTTACATACATATTTTTTATGAAAAACTAAATGAAACTGAATTCATTGAAACATATATTTTGTTTCTTCAGCTTGATTGAGGTCATTGAGGTTTTTTGCATCACATACAGCTTTTCTTGACATAGGAAGTGAACTGCAAATTTGGCTTCACAGAAAAGACACTGTGGCTTAAGGAAGCAGTGAAACTCCGTTCTGTGAACTGAGAGAAAATCTTATCTTACTCTTGGTTAAGATTTCTATCTTATAGAAACTTTTATTATCAAATGTATTATATTACGTCATTGTTTGATATACAAATGAGCAGGTTTTGAATTTCAGACTTTATCATCATTGTTGCTGTAAAATTGTGCACTGAGGTGAACTTATCTGGGCATTCAGTGATGAAACGAATTCTAATTTGTATTATCATGTCGCAGAAACAAATGTTTTCCAAGAGTACTTAAGGTTTCTTTTTCCAAAGAAATACAACTGAGGAGATGCAGAAGAAAAACCCCATTTTCCAGTGAGTAAGCAAGACAGTTTCACCCTCTTGATTGTGGCTTTTACATCACAGGGCTCATTACAAAGGTAACATCGTGGACACCTCCTGCATGTTGCCTCTATGAGATGTCAGAAGAAAAAAAGTGTACATGAAGAAGAAAATTCACAAAGCACAGACACAGTATTTTATGGGTCATTTGGTTTTTTTTTTATTACACTATTAATTAGCTTGACCAGTTTTAATTTCTCAGATTGCTTGCAAATACAGTTACACAACAGAGAACATTTTTGCCAAATTAGAATAACTGTCTGCCTGTTTGTGGAGCATGTCTTTGGTTAGAGGTCTGAATGAAAATGAAGAACAGCTCCCTCAATGATGCTATCAACATCCCTAGAATCAATGCGGTATAATTGAAATCGGACAGACAGAATCAAAGTCTAACATTTAGCAACCTGTACACAAATGGAGTAATTTGGTTCTACTTGTGCTTAGTGCCACTCCTTGTCAATTAGACAGAGGCCATGTGTCTGTCTATATTTTACATTTCACTTATAAACTTTTCAGTGTTTTCTCATACAAGCTTCTAAAATTACATTACAGGTGAAAAGCATGACCCTTGATCCAACTGATTATTACATACAAATAAAAAATACAGAATAATTACATCCAAAACACAGCATTGTAAAAGGCAATAATGCAGCAATTAAAATCTCAATAACATTGTTTATATTTTGTCGGGAAGTAAGGGGACAGACCAACAAAGAAGTCTAGAATTCGACAGAGGACGTACGTACAAATGTGATTTGAGTAACTACAGTATACACCATTCTAAGTCTGCTAAATGCTGGTAGGAAACCTTCAGTGGTTTGGGAAACACAGGCAAGCTTATTCTCATCTATGGTTTCAGTAGTATCATTACAAGATCAACTGACTTAAACTGTGAACATACAACGTTTTCATTCACTAACGTAGCTGTACAAATTATACAAGGGCTATGACTTCTCTTCACCTGTCATAACACAGCCGCAACCTGCAATTAACCTGCCTAACGAGAGAAACAGAAGATTAATGCTAAATCAAAACATCAATAGTCAGACTCTTTTGCTTATTTCAAAGCAAAATTTACAAAATGAAAGAAATGAAGATTAAAAAAAATACAGGTTACAAGTAAACGACTTTTCCTCTGAATGGACAAATGCAGGTTTTTAAAGAAAACCTCCACTGGTAAGAAATAAATAAAATATGAACAGATTTTGGTATGGATTATCTCTATTACAGCGTATGGTTAAAGACTGGTGAACAAAAAGCAACATCCCACAACATGACCTTTCTTAACAAAGATGGTCTGATAGAATTAAGTGGCTAAAGGAAATTAAACTGACACACTAAGCAGTTAACAATCAGCCTCAAAAAAGGGACAGTCCCTTTTTTTACTTACCTATACACGGTACTATGTTGATCATAAATATGACAAACTACAATGAGTCATTTAGTGAAACGCTATTTATGAAGAGAATAACTTCAATAATAGCATCTTTAGAGTACTAACATTCAATGTTGTTGAGTCCAAAGATGTCAATCTGACAGATTTAAAGACATACAGTATGTTTCACTACTATCATGCCTGAGTGTGGTTTGTTGGGACTTACTGCCCACACTGACACTTCACATTACTATAGCTGTGGCCTCTCTACACTCTGCCTAAGCTTTAAATTCCTCTGCTCCGATACACACTTGCCAAATGTGAAAATGAACAGGCTGCTACAGGAAGTGATGAGAAGTGCATCAGGCATGTAGTCTCTCTGTTGGTTGTGTTGCTATTTCTATTAAGGTCTACTAGGGGAATGATGTGTCACTGAAAAGAAGATGGAATCTCAATGTCTACCTTAAATACATTCAGAAAGAAGTTACTGTGTCGTTGTCTTGTGCTGGTTTTTACAACAGTCCGTTTTCAATCAGCCATGTTAGGAAAGTGTTTCTCCTTCTCGTAACAGCACAATGTACTATTGTTATGTATTATTCCATTACATCAATGCAAATTAATCATAGAAATGTCTACATCTAGTCGTATGTATTTCTTACGTTATTTACAGTGTCCATTTTGAACGGTGACATTTCCGACTTTTCAAAAGCAATGACAGGAACAACACAAATAAATACAGCAGCGTCATACACCAAGTTGTCATGCTTTCATTAAAATAACGGACTTCTGATTATTATTCTGTTTTACAGCTCTTTAGGTAGCAGTACAAATAAAATAAACTCATTCACTGACTAACTTAGCTAAATGGAGTATTTGGTATACTTTGCCAAATAATCAATAATAATATTGAGGGCAGATCCTCACAAGTCAAAACCATCATGTTTTCTTTTGTACCACCAGCACACAGTTCTGTATCGACTAGTGTGGTGTTTTTGGCCTTCTGTGCTTTAAAGTAAAGCCTAAATGTCTCACACATTCAAAGTTACAAAGTTACACCTCCACATCCTCGCTTAATGCTCATGTCTTAATATTAGAGGTGCTCAATGTTACAGTAGCTCATGGAAGTGAGGTTAGTTCAGACAATTAGCTTGGTAATTGCCCTTTAATCTCTGAGTGGGTTTTAAATTCAAAATTACACCATAATTTAACTAGGCTGTCACTCACACTCATCTACACAGATACATTATATCTAACTGTGGTACAATTTGAACAAATAGACTACTACTGAAAAATAAATACTATAAAGCATTATGCACCGTTCAACTTCAGTTTCTAGTGAGGAGCAATAGGTCAAGTCATGCCACTGGGATGGTTTTCCTGTCTATGATGTGAATGTTTTCAGGATTATGAAATGCTGTGGCACCGCTAATGGAAGGAACAATCCTCAAACCCAATTATGATAGGTGAAGCGAGTTTGTATCATATCTCATTATTCACATTCTGGTAATGATGATAGTTGGTCATTTACAATGGGTTAGGGATGTACCCCGTACTTATTCAGTTATGTTTTTGTTTGCAACACGTCATAAATCCGTCAAAGGGAGTGTAGCTGGGACACCACTGTAAGAAGGAGTGGGGGGGACAAAACAAGTGGTCAGGCATGACTTGTTGGCGGCCCCAGTACCTCAGTTCATCTGTTCAAAGAATTTGTAGGTTGGGTTTTCATAGCCATGGTTTTGCATTTTGTTGAGCTGTCGTTCCTCTGGTGTCAGCATGGGGTCGACCTGCTGCGAGAAACACACAAGGGCTCAAATTATTAACACAGTAAAGACAGGTTCATGAGCAAGGACCACACCACCAAATGAGATGACAATACACTGTTTATTGAATATAAATGTATGACTTTGGCTCCAAGAAGGATCACACACAGTCACACTGTATTACTGTATGACAGAATAGGGTACGGAGAACAAGAACAACAGGCATGTACTGCCATGAAGGTGTTTATAGACATATGACAGAAAGGGTTCAGCTCCGGAGCCATCAGCTAAAATTATATTCAAAAATATATCACTAGCCATCATCACCACCAACTGCCTCTTAAAGACAGAGTTTGAGAGCATATTTACTTACTTGCCAAGAGTCAGATGAATGTTTGACACTGCTCTCATATCTGCACGATAAGTAGTATGTAGCTGTTGTCAGCAGCCGGTTAGCTTAGCTTAGCATAAACATTGAGAAACATCTAAGGCTGTCCAACAGTGACAAAATTGGCCTACCAGCACCTCTGAAGCTGATTTTTAACACCCTGTATCTAGTTTGTTTAAAAGTCTCATATTTGATACATTTACAGTGTTTTATTTGAAGTTTTGATATCCATATGAAGATATATTCATGGTTTTAAGTACTAAAAACCATCTCAGTGTGGTTTTACATCTCTCTCAGGCTTCTCTTTGGAGCACTAGAAACAACAAGTCAAAATATGCATACTGCTACAAAATACAGCAGATTTTAGCTAAACGCTAACAGAAACTAAATCCTGCAAGGCTGGACAGTGGGTCCAGGTGGGCTGCGCTTGAGGCATGGCTGAGGGCGGTCACTGCTTTGCTTTGTTGAGACATCACAAAGTTACAGAAGTCCTGACGCCTTGTTTTAAGGTCCAGTTTCAGAATCTGGGCTTTATTATCAAAAAGAACAAATCTTACTTTATGCAACAAGGGAGTGTAAAGATTCTCTGATTTATAGGGGTTAAGTGCAGGACTCCTTATCTAGGAGCAGTAAGTTCTCCGCTGGATGTCTGAAAACTGCTCCTGCTGGTAGGCAGATTTTAAAAAAATCTTTGGACAGAGCCACACTAGCTTTTTCATGCTATTTCCAGTCTTTATGCTAAGCTACTGTAAACTAACTTCACAGTTACCATGCAGCTGAGAGAGTACTATGGATCTTCTGACATTTCTAACTCTCATGGCAAGACAGTGAATAAGTCCTTTAAGTGGTCCTTTAAGACTGCTTTCTGCTTAAATTAAAGGCCTATCTTGGGTCGTACCTCTACGATACCATGACTGATAGTGCCATATGGCTTCCTGCGCACCAGCAGCAGGCTGATCACCATCACCATGGCAATCGCTACGGCCACCACCAGCAACCCCACCATGGCGCCACGGTTAAATGTCTCCAAAGCATCAGGTTGCTATGAAAAGAAAGAAATGTGCAGTGAGACATTAGATATGGGACACATGTATGGACAGAATTAAACATTTTAATTTCAATCCATGCTAATTTCTTCAAGCAATCAAACACATTTTAAGTCAGGCATTATGATGTATGACTCAGCCCTTACCAGTTCATCCCTTGCAATCTCAGGAGGCTTGTTGACTACCTGCTTGAGCTCTGCCGAGGTGTTGATCTAAGAGGAGAGGGAAAATGTAAGAACAGAGGGATTTATTGAGACACAGAACCAATGAAACAATAAGAAACATATTCAAAGCACATTTCTGTGTCTTATCCTGCAGTCTATTGAACATGGATTGAGTTACCGGCCTTTTAGACTGGCCAAAACGATCTTACCTTTTCCTCATATTCATAAGTTGGGCCTCTCTCAGATGTGGTATAGTCATATTCATCGACTGTAGACACTAAGGATAGAGTCAAAAGGACAGTAACACATTTAGCTGTAAGCAATAGTAAGAAGTACAAAACACTCAGTGTGAGGAGTAAAACGTTGTGCTTTAATGATATTGAAGATCATCTCACCTTTCTTGTTAGACTGTGGTTCTGCAAAAAGAAAGGGTGGAAAAGGTTATCATTACCGACAGAAGCCTGTGAGAAGCAGGTCATTGTTTTCCATGTCACTTACAAATTTAGGAAAAACTTAAAAATGCTGAATTTGTGGGTGTGTATCTGAGCAGTATGCGGATAATACCAATGCGGGGAGGATAAGGCCTATTCTGGAAGGCTCTCTCCTCTTCCTCTTCATCATCCTTTTCCTCCTCACTCGCAGCGGGCAGGAGCTCCTCAGTAGTGTGAGTCTCAGAGAAGGAGGTGGTCATGAGCTCACTGATGTCTCCTCGTTCTGCCTTGACCAGCTCCTCTACAGGTGATATAAAAAGAAAAAAAAAACGTAAGTCGTCAATACTGATATCTGGAACTAATAAAATGATAGGTAACAGGAGTTTAGCTTACGGATGTCATTGTGCAGCTCCTCAGCTAAAGTAGGATCCTTGTACAGCAGTGCAAGACTCTGGTTCATCCTCTCCTCAATCACATGGAGGTGTGTGTACACCTGAAAAATATAAAAAAAATCTGCTTAGGTGTTTTACCAAGAAAGGGCCAATGAAAAAAATCTTTGCTGTGAGGCACGAAGCACTGAATTGGTTCCTAAAATGAATCCAAAATTAAAACTTTTCATGGAGTCATGTTTTTTTTTAAGTCAGCAAATACCGGCTCTGATCTTAGTTTAATGAAAAGAGTATTTGTAGCTGTTTCACCTCTGTGAGTTCAGCATGTATTAACTTATCTGGAGCATATACTATCTCTTTAGCACACAATGTTCTGTAAGTTTTATGGTCAGCAGAAAGGATCCTCGCATCCCAAAAGCACAGATGCGTGCGAAAAGTATTTCACACACTCACACACACACACACACACACACACACACACACACACACACCTGGAATTTCATCTGCTCAGCCTTCTGGGGGTCAACAGCCACAATATGCTGGTAGTGTCTGAGTGTGTGTCTGCGGTCCTTCTGCTCTGCAGCCATGTATCGCTTCAGAGCCTGCAGCACCCGCTCAGGCTGGAAGACAGAATTGAAGAAATGAGATAAAGGTACTGACTTTTGCAGAGAGGGAATCTACAGCAAATCTGTGCTGATGTTTTATTTATGCACTGTATATTCTCTCCCCTTCTCTGTACTCCATGATGCACTTACTGTACCTGAGGGGGGTCAGACTGTACAGCCGTCAAGTAGTTCTCCAGAGCCAGGCGACGGTTGTTGTTGAGAATGGCCTCAACTCTGGCAAGGTGAGTCTCCACCAGTCTCTGCCTCTCTCCAGCGACCTGTTCCTCCAGCGTCTGCAGCACAGACTGGAAGTGCTGATAGAAGAAAAAACGAGGGAGTAGATGATGTTAATTCTTCCACAGGAGAATTTAAATGACAGATTGATGTTGCTAAGGCAGGATGACAAAAGTCCACTTACTTCATTCAGGGCCTGTCGCTCTGACTTCGGCAGATTTTTTGACTGGTTGTCTGCCTCTGCCCATTCCTTCATGATCTGCGGAATAGAAAGACCCAGAATCAGTCACGTACACTAAAAGCTGATGCTGGTGGTCTTATTTACCCTAAAGGACATGTATGAGTAAGTGGTATCAATCTTCTTATCAAACTCTCAGTAAGATAGTGACGTGACCAAAATTACGAAACATCATTTGGAAACAAAAATGTTTACAGTGATGAGAAATGTTTTTGCATAGACAGAAAAAAAAACACAACAAGCAGAAATCACTGTTTGACGTACTGACTGGTTATTTTCCTTTTTGTATTTAAAAGCCACTTTTGGAAGAATACTGAAACGTACTGCATCTGTAAAGACACAGTGCTGACAAAAACAGTTTTTGTTTTTTTGGGTGGCAACATTATATTTGTGGTGTGCGATTACCACAGCCAAAAACCCAAATCAAAAAGAAAATCTTGAAGTTGTACAAAAACTGTCGTGAGATTTTGAGAAAAGATACACACCCGCATACATGCAAACATAGGCAGATATGCAATATGATATACTCTAAATTTCCAACATGTATGAGACTCTGTGAGTAATGCAAAGTACATTAATCGTATTTATAACTTATAATGCCAGGCAATAAATTATTACTACAGCAGAGTCCTGTGCTGCATATAAATAACAGTGTATTACATTTATTAGGATTGAATATTTTTGAGACTATATACTGTCCATGACATGCACTTTATGTCTTAGTCCAAGTTTGACATCAAGTTTGACATTTTTGGTTATTATGGATATTTTTTTCTCTATCTACTTCTCTGAATGCAGAGGAAACCTGTACAGGCCAGTGCCCCTGTCATTCTGAGTATTAGATGAGGGACTGAGAGCAATGCACAAACTGGTCTCATCCCAGATTAGTGAATTGACGGTCAAAAGTTGAACCTGCCAGCCAACCATCCATTAGCCTGTTCTTAGCCCTGTGAAAAGCACCTCATTGATGCGCTTCATTCTGCGCTCCTCCAGGTCTGTTTTGGCACGCAGGAAGTTGGCATGCTCAGTGTCATCCACCGGCTTCTCAAAATAAACATCAACGCCATCTGTGGGCCGAGGCGTAGTCACTGGATGGGAAAGACAGAGAACAGAGGTCGTTAACTGTCGTGGATTCTGCCAGAGAGCAATTATCATGTAATTCAAGGGACAGCTCTGGTTCAAATGTGACAGAGTGTACGTTGAGAAAGTAACAAGACAGACAGAATTTTACACTGCTATTGGAGGAATGGGAAAAATTAAAAGATCCTGTAAAGCAAATTCACAGATTTGTTCATAAAAACATTATATATATTTGGATAATTATTACTGAAAATGTTTGAAACTTGTGTGGTACTGAATTGTGCAGTTATACTGTATTTCATCATTTTAGTGTTGAGTTGGCGGGCTCAAAACGGGGGACTGGTGACGCACTTGAACCCCCACTTAGCATACCCCACCCCTAGCGCTCTAACGGTATAAAAATATGGAACGCACGAGCAGCAGTGGTTTTCCTGCTCGGTCTCGAGTTATACTGCTGCTAAGATTCACCATGCCTTCCCTCCCAAAATGTGTCTTTCCTGGATGCCGCAATACCAGCGGTGTGGTGTCCTTATTCAGATTCCTGAGAGATGATGAAAAGAAGAGGAGGTGGATTGATTTTGTAAAAAGGTCAAGATGGAAATGAAGTGAAGATCACCACCAAAAGCTGCCTCTGCACTCTGCATTTTTCAGCAGAATGCTTTTTCAACAGTTTCCAAAACCAACTGGGATTCGCTGATAATAGGCTTCTACTGAAGAATGGAGCCGAACCTACCATCTCCCTCCACGGCCTTCAACCTGCTGTCCTGCCTGTGGCTTGTGCCATCATCGTTGATACATGACCACTGATGACTGCAAGTTTCCCGACCTAGTGTGCTTATGTTAGACCACAGATGTGATGTTAGCTAATATTTGTGCATGTATTGATATACTGCCCTCTTATATAGAGCGGGAATGCATCGGAAAATACACTGATATTCCTTGGATAATCTTTCTATGACAACACCATAGACAGCATTTTATGTTTATGAGGGACCTTGCCGTCCTGCTATGTAACACGCGGGAAGAGTTTTGGCTTTGGCCTGTAAGGTAAAAAATCCAATATTAGCATTAGCAGCAACATCTGCTGTGTGCTGGACAGAATGTGGATGGTAGATAATTGTTAAATGTTTTTTGTAACCCCAGTGGAAGTACCAGGGAAACACACATCGTGGTGAGTAAGACACAAGATTAATCATTCCTAAAGGCTGTGGAGCTTTCAACTGAAAAAAACCTGAAAAAGATTACTGTAAAAGTACTGACATTTCAATCCCATTTTGTTTTGATTTATTACTTGTATTATTTTAAATGCAAGAAGTTCTTTCTAGGAAATGGATAAAATGAAATATTCCAGCGGGGGGAGGATTATTTAAACTTGAACTATTTTATGATGTACATGACACACTTTGGGTTAGACATTAAGTAAACTGGATTAGTTGCAGTGCAGAAATTCCACTTGCTTTAATTGAAATACATGTTGTTATCTGTTGCAATGCTACAATAATTCTTTACAAACAAATTTATAAGATAATAAGAAACACTTGGTAAGTAAGTATTAATATATGTATGCACTAGTTTCAGCAAAAATAAACCTCTGACAACACCAAACACAACCAACCCATCGCAAGCCTTCACCAGAAACTATCAACAGGCTCTGGCTTTTGGTTGAATTGCTAATATTTTTTCCCCACACAGTCAGTGACCACCATCATTGTTTACTGTCCTGAGGTTATTATTTTATTTAAGCTCTCATGTGGTCAGATGCTCCATTTGCTGTGCATGGTAACAATGAGCTCTGCTGGAAGAATTTGTGGGTGTAGATGTGTGATATGCACCAGATCGTCATGACACGCACGTAGGTCAACAGCCGTCTACTTCTTAACCACAGTTAAACACATTTTCTGGTGATTCTTCAAAAACAATGAAGGATTCAGAGAAAAAAAATCTCACTCACAGCTGTCTCCCTTGATCAGGGGTGTGGAGGTGGTGGGTTTGTGGCTTTTCTTATACAGAAACGAATCCAGATTGTCCGATGTATGGTAGGGGCCTGAGTCAATAGGGTATTCATACTCTTCTCGATCTTTCACAGCTATTGCCTCATCTTCTTCCTCCTCTTCTGCTTCCTCCTCATCGACCTCCTCTTCCTCCTCTTCCTCCTCCTCCTCTTCCTCTTCCTCCACCAAGTCATCATCCTCCTCTTCCATATCAGCCTCTTCTGCATCTGTGTCAGGGGAGGGGCTCGGAGTGGGGACTGTTATTTTGGTGCTGTGGAAAAGTGTAACAGTCATTACTCTGATAACCACTAACACACGCCCTCTCATCCTCTTACATCCTTATGTCGTCAAGCTGAATACATTAGCCTCTTACACAGAATTAAGTTTTCCACTGGTCTGGGATGTGAATGTCTGAAGAGCAGCAGGGATGTCTCTCTCCTCTGTTTCCCCTTTACCGCTGGAACTCCCTCGGCCTGGGCAGCACACGTACTCCACCCCCCGGAAATGGTCTCCACATGGCAGCAACATCCCATAGCTGTGGAGCTCCAGATTGTCTGCAGTGCATTCCTGAGAGGGAGGCAATCAGATCCACAATGTATTATAATGCACAATGAGTTTGAAATGAATATTTTGAACTTAAACTTATCATAAAATACGGTAACCTCTAAATATAACAAGACATGATTCTGACTGTCTTCTCTTGGAACATAAAAAGTTGATAGGTGGAGACATGAAGGAGTGTTACAACTTGAACTTTGTCACCTTTCCTGCTCTAACACCTTAGGTAGGCGTACTGACAAAGTGCTGCACAACACCACTGTGCAGACTGTTCTAGTGTTGTCTGCTATTGCTGTTAGGGCTGGCTGCATAAAAGGTTTCAAATATGCAATGGAAAGTTTATTGTGCATCAGTGGAAAGTTGAATAAAAATGACCGTTCTGCTATAACGCAGCTGAAAACCATTCTTTTATTTATTCATTCATTCATAGGCCTTTATTGTACAATTTGTCTGTACTGTACAGCTGCTATTTTTCTGCCCCTCTCACCTCCTTAGCAATGTTGTGCCAGTACACGTAACTCTCGCAAGCATCCATCTGCTCCTGGTGGAGGAATCGGCATCGGTCAGGCACCAGCAGGGCCTCGCTCACATACTCGCCCTCTGCAGCAAGAGTGAAGAAAAGGCTAGGTCAGTGTGAGCTGATTCCGAGCAGTTCAGTGTCAGTATTTTTTAATTGTTGACCTTGATTTAACTAAACCTCAGTGCTGCATTTGAATTTGAGTGTGGTTTAATAAGGAAGGAAACAAGAGCATATGAATGAACACAGGCTGCGTGATACAGAGAACACATTTAACAGTAGTATGGTAGCAGGACAGAATAGTTAAATGGGATGTGATGCACAATGAGGTCTGACAGAAAGCATAAACGTGTTAAGTGCAAGCACTGTGAACGGACAAACTGCAGCTACAGTGGCAAGACAAGGACAGAAAGTAAAAATGTGCTTTGCTTAAAATGGATATAAATATCATTATAAATGCAGATGACAGCTTTGGTTTATATAATAAACCAAAGAGAAAAGGTTTTGTATTCACTGTTTTAGATTCCTTTAAAACATGTTCTTCATACAGCTCTCCCACTGCCTGCTGCTCTTTAGGGCTCATACATAAAGGAAACACGCAGTACAGTAGAAATCAGACAAGCTTGAGCCAGTTCTACAGCGCTGTGCATACGAATGAAAGTGCTTCATGACTCCAGAGTGACTCACTGTTCATTAGTCACTCATTCATTCACTCACTCAGCTATTGTTAGCCAATCTTCCCCCCTAGTGGCCTGTAGCAGGCATGGACCTCTGCAATACTGTCAGAGTTGAACATGGTGTTTTGTGTGGAATAAATCTCAAATAAGGGGTTTTCCCTTGTGTTGAACTATTTCAGAAGGGTGTGTAACGGTTAAAGTTGAATGAATGACTGCAATGTCTCTGGTTTTGATTCTGGCTCTCTCCCCATTTTTCCTTTCTGTTTCCAGTGTCAAAACAGATGGCAAGCACCCAGCCGATGTAGAAATATAAAGGATGCTTCTTTTTGTTGCTTGTTTCTTCTCCTGATCGCAACTTAAAGTTCCTCTCCAGACATGTTTTAAACTATGTAAAAATACTCTGCTACGATTAATATTTTGTTTAGCGACAATCCTGACCAGTAATTAGTCACTCTGCTGGGTGCAGGAGAAGATCATGTTTTTGATGTGTGTCAATGCAAATGGATGTCCAGGCACTGTTTGCTGCCAGGCGAAGTTCCCAGTGAATCAAAGTTTAAGTTCACAGAAAAACTTTCATGTTGCAGACAAGAGAATGATGGCTAGATTAGGTTTTGTGTGCCTGGCGTGACAGTGGGAAAAACTGTGCCTTCTCCCCATCACCCATGCATCACTCACAGGTCTGTTGCACCTGTGCCACATATAAACTCCACCTCTCATTACTCTACACTACCACCCGTGATCTACACATACACAAACATAATAAATGGCTCCTACGTATTGTTTAACATGGTTTCCCACATAAAAATTGAAAAAAATAAAAAAATACTGGGGATGGAACCACATCTATGCTTTTACTTCCTCATTGAGAAATCAGGCCTTGTGGCCCACCCATCAACGGAGGTTATTGTGCACCAAAATTAGCTACTGGAAGACATATCAGAACAGTAAGTGAAGTTACTTGTTTATGTTTTTTTTCAACTTGCATCTGTCAGTGGCTGACACAGTGTTAGTGGCTGTGCTAATGCAAACTCTCACTCTTTGTACTGACAAGGTTTCGGTGACTGGTGAAAGAGCAGTGTGTTTCAATTTGGTTAGCATTAGAGGAAACATCAGAGAGAGTCAGCTACATGTTTGAGCCTCAGTCAGACGCAGACTCAGATGGGGAGTTTGTTGTGCACCAAAATCGGAGACTAGCAGACATATCAGAACGGTTAGCGCAGTTAGCATATTCTATTTGGTTATGTTGTTTGTTAGCTTGTAACTGTCAAAGGCTGACAGTGTTAGTGGTTGTGCTAATAAAAACACTCTCTCTCTCTGTACTTAAAAGGCTTCAGGTTTATTTTCCCCTCCCCCCACCCCCGCAAGTTGACGGGACTTGTTCTGTAGGTTATATGATGTATGAATGCCTGGCTGTCTGAATCTGTCTTTATTAGACTGTCAATGGTTCACTGCAGTTCCAAGGTGGAAATACTCAGCAATGGTGTTGACTGCTTATTTCACTCATGATATCTCTTGTATTATATAAAAAAAATCATATGGACATGTTAACAAGGTTAACAACCTAATATTCATTGGAGGAGTCTTTAAGGAAGTACTTTTTCCAGAAGGTCACACAAGAACCCTGAACCTATACATTTTTATAATTATCTAATGGCAGTGTGGTGTGTTGTTCTTACCTAGACAGCGGTAGGGCAGGACTATGAAGGGATGTGTCTGGCAGTGGCCCCAACCTTTCTTGCACCAGGCGTGGATGGTGACAGGTCTTTTTGACTCCTCTATATGGGAGATCGGAAGCGCTGGGTACATCTGGACGTACAGGTTCATGCAGAGACGATAGAGACACAGAAACAGATAGATGGATGGACAGAACAGAGGGGTTGAAGACAAGAGGAGCGGTGGATAGGGAGTAATTGGTTAGAGAAGAGGTTCAGGGACACACACTTGTATTGGTAGCAGGATGGGGAGCACATTCAGAGGGGAGAAAACTAACAGGGGGAAGAGTCATGCAACAGATTCTCTAACTGCTTATATGAAGCCATTTTAGACATGGCATACTGAATTATAACTTCAATCAGCATTCTTGTCCTCCAATATTTCCAATTTCACATCTGAATACTTTCACTTAAAGTTCAGGCCATTAATTTGAAGCACAAGCTCATAATAGGTCGAATAGTGAAAGAGAAGTGAAATGTAGCTGGCCCAGACTCGGAATGCACAATAAAATGCTTTCTTCACAAATGTCAAAAGACAGTTTTTGTGTAAAAGCCATTACAGATGCATAATGTGCCAGCTAATCTCATTACAGTCCATTCAGGCTCATGGCTGCTGCTCTTTGTAAGCAGCTATATGTACTTTGGCCTCCAGGTGGCGCTTGGTTGCCTTTACAGTTGCACTCCAAATAAATATCTCTGAAGGAGGAGTGTGTGGAGAGTGTGTGTGCCACTGATAACCTTACAGTGGATGTTAAAGAGCACACATATCAGGTAACAAGAGGAGGATAAGTGGATGGTGGCGAAAAATGAAATACTGTAATATTTCAACAAGCCACCATCTCTCTACTATATATAGTTGAATATATAGATTTGATAGGGCAGGTGTTAGACAAACCAAATTAGAGAAAAAGAATATGAAATTTGACATGATTTCCCTATGTCTTGTTGATTTCATGTTACATCTTTTAAAACTGCTGACTACTTTACCATTAAGAGTTTGATTTTGATAATGCTGCTGTTAGAAGTATTGATCCAGACGGGTGTTCCTTACAGCTGTTCAGGTTTATGCTCTTTCCCTGGCGAGGTTCAAGATCTTACCTCTTGACAGTAGGACAGGATTTCGCTGGGCTCTTTGAAGCAGCCCTGTCGGCCCTGAGGATCCGGCTCCCACTGCCCAGTCTGTAGGTTCATGTGCAGGAGCTGACGGCCACAGAACATGGCAATCTGCGGCTCTGCAACCTGGGGGCCTGGCCCGTTCACCTCGGCCATGGCCAGACCCTAGAGAACACAAGGAGGAGGAGGGAGAGAGAAACAAGAGAGGTGAGCAGAAGTCGATACAATTGCACAAATTGTACAAAACACAATGGCAGATAATATTGTGTTTGAAGCTGATCCGAGGTGTGTAGACCACAGATGATTCCTAAATGCACTTCTGCACTATCAGACATTAGATTGAGAGTGTGAGCCAGCGTGCAAGACCGAGAGTGAGTGAAAGATCGAAACAGAGAAGTAGGGAGGAAGAGGAAGCTAATGCACAGGAGAATTTAGCCCACACTGTGAGCTATAAGAGAATATTGGCAAACCTAAAAATCAGGAAAGATCCATAGAATACTCCCTGTTGAAATAACCCTGAAGTGAAGGAGAAGAAGAGCCAATAAAAAGCCTGACTTATCGACTGGTGGCCTATACTCCCTGCTTGCTGACAGCACTGAGAGCTGATAAAAGCAGGACTAGATGGTGGATGAAGAAGAGTGTGTACAGTAAAAATATACAAGAGTATGTAAAAGATTGACCCCCCCCCTTCACTTCCTCCAGTGGCCTTCTAGGATGTTGTTATTGATCATGGGATATGTTGCCTCTGCCTGGGGGAGGGCCCAGGGGACCCCACATAGAAGAACAAACAGCAGCTAGGGCTTGGAGTCAGGTGTTAATACAAGCTCATTGACCGACGGGCCACTTCACTACATTAACACACAGCACAGAGACAGAGAGAGCCCAGGGAGGAATAAAGGATGGGAGGGGTTGGGGGGGGAGGAGGAAAAAGCGCTTTAAACAGCACAAACAGCACAAAGACGTCATCCACCCGAACAATCAAAACAGATTTTTTTTTTTTTTTTTTTCAGAAGACGTGATAACAGTGAGCCCTCAAGAAGCACGAGAAAGTGCCAAACTAGATAATGTTCTAATGGTTGCTGCGTCATCTCTGATGCAAAAATGAGTTGTTAACCAAAGTAAACCGCAGATTCCTGCAGGTCATGTAAAAGATGTTAGTTTCTTAGAGCGTCAGTAACCGACAGTAACATTCACGGTAGAGAACATGCGATAATGTTTACTGTCCAACCCTGAAACTCTTCAAAAAGGCATCCTGCACCCTGGAGCCTCTGTATGGCTCATATCCTTTCATCTGTGCTGACAGACAGAGAGATAGACCTACTGACGACAGACAAGATGAGCTACGCTGAGCCAATTAGAAGGAAGCTGCCCAAAGGGTAGAAACTGAGAAGAAAAAAAAAATATGGGAGAGTGACGCCTGATCAAAGGGAAGCCCTGCTTTGGCCGACCGGAGATCAAGTGTTTGAAGTCCTAATTAAAATTCATACAGAATAAAATAAATATATAAAACCCTTAGAGTAAATGTACAATAAATATAATAAGCCCTGAGCAGTCTATGCATTCTAATTATGCTAAGAGGAGTTTGTGTTTCTGCATGTCTTAGCAGATTTCTTACAAATTACGGCTCTACTTTTAATTAGTGCTGACCGTTACCATACCAGAATTTTTAAGATTTATGAATGGACACCCCCTCTCTCCCCCCACCTTGTAACTCACTGTTTTTTCTGTTGCTACAATTTTGCATCTTTATCACTGTCTTCTGTTTTTTTTTTTTTTTTTTTTTTTGACAATACTACTCTCAGAAACAGCTGCTATTTTGCAGCTAATTCTTAAGTTTCAGCTTTCAGCACTTACTAACATCTTGACTGTGATGGATTACTCATCTCTAGCAAGTTTCAAGTCCCTGCTAGTTAATGATCACCCCGCAGTTAACTGAATGAAAGTATTTGCTGCTACCTCTGTACCTTTGTACTACCTTGTACCTGCACTTGTAGCAGCTATTACAAAAATCTCAAATAACCTTGGTATGCTTTGGAAACTTGTTTCTTTGGGATTGTATTAAATTCACAGTCAACAAATGAATTAATATAGACTTTTATTTCTAGCTTTACAATACCAAATATTAGATTCTGTTAGATTCTGTTCGTTAGTTATTGACAGTGCTGAGCTGGAGATTTTTATTGGTTAAGTATACTGTAGGATAAGCAAAGGAAAACTCTGCTGAAGCTGCTGAAACAAGCTGCTGAGCTAATATCTAAATAGATCTATCTCTTTGACTCAGGGAAGGTCAGTGCCACAAAGGAAAAAAAGAAAAAAAAAAAAACTTCCGGATATTTGAGAAGATAACCTGGCAGCTCCCCCTGGTCCAGCTCTCTCATTCTGCCTGCTCTCCACTACTGCACTTGCAGAAAATCAATGCTGAGCGACTGCAACTGTATCGCCACGTTCCCCCCAATCAATAGCAGTCCATCAGGAGCCCGAGGCCCTGACCTCCAGCACGGCAAGGCTGCACACCCAATCTCCAGCCTGATCTGGGGCCAGATTAGATCTCCCTCTTGCGATAACCCCTAATAAGAAGTACCATTTTAAGATGGACACATCTATTGGTCTGTTCCTGCGTAGCAGCAGAAAATCTCCTGCTTGTTTTTGACCCAGTTTGGAGTATAATCACTTTTTTGCAACTACAGACAGCCACAGCCACTGCATCACATAAACATCACTCTGGGGCTGACGTCTCATAGCCCCAATCTGTGCTGCTGCGTGAACGCCACACTGTCTTTGTCAGTGTCTCATTGTACAGTGTTCTTGCATTTTCACAGCAATAATGGGAAGTGTCATCTGTGTACGTCAGTCCTTTTTATTCTTACCCAAAATTGGTGAGGAAGCTTTTGGAAGCATTGGATGGAAATGTATTCTGTCTGTGTTTGACGCATAATGTAGATTAGTCTTATCATTTTTTTTCCATTGACTTGGGAATAAGTTAATACAGTACTAAGGCTTGTGGGAAACATCTGGCAAGACTGTGCTTGAACCTGTGATGACAGGAACCTGATTTAATTCCAGTGAATGTTGTTGTTTGTTTGGAGAACATACAGTTTTCATTTGCTTTGTTTATTTGATTATGCAACGTTAATTACTGTATTACACTAAACTATATAGTTTTTACAATGAAACCAGGCAGTAAAAGCTATTTAAGCCCAAGATCACATATGATGGATGTTTCTGTGAAATCAACACCAGTATCCAACCTGAAGCCCAACCAGGACAGAACTGCACAAATAGTTGTGCCTGTTGTCTGTGCAGCAGAGCAGTGGAGAGGAGCCGCCAAGTTGATAATCTTGTTTAAATGGCAAATTGGTCAGTCAACCAAGTGGAAAGTGTACCTGATAAAGATGGACAATTGGGACAGAAGGCCTGGAGAGGTTGTGGTTGAGAGAGGAAAAAGGAAAACAGAACCGAGAAGGTAATGTATATGGTTTACAAAAAAACAAAAAACAAAAAAAACAAAAATAAAAAACAGACAACTGACAAAATCATGGTTCCGAGATAATGTATCATAATAACTTTGGTGATCCTGTGACGTCTCCTCTAACACCATCATCTGGTCAAAATTTACATTTGTCCAGTACTTTGAGTTCTAACAAAATATCTGCAAAGCTAATAACATTTCCATCAACCTCAACTGAAGCTGTTTTGTGCCATTTTGTCCAGGATTTAGCTCAAAGCACTGCTGTGTCACAGAGCTGCTTACATGGTAGATTCATTTGTGTAAATGATTGACAACATATTTCAGTATGACTAAAAGCATTATTTGAAAATATGCTTTTCATTTTTAAATATTGTTCATAATTTAACCAAAACTTTAACACAATAGGTAATGTTTACAAAAATGAAAGAGTAAAACATGCTTTGGGGTCTTTAGTAGACACATTGCTGTATTCACTAGATACAGATTAAATAGATGCAGACAATAGTCCTCTGTTGTGAGGGATTAAGCAGCTAATTCACAGCTAAAAATAGCTTTTGCTACAGTGAATGAATCACATTCTTGTGCCTTCATTAAGCTGTTATATTCACATTTTCTACTCACAAATTACAGGAGCAATTCCCTTTGGACTGAAAAACATGCAGTCAAAGATTTTCAGTGTCTTGGTGGTACGCAATTTCCATTTTGAGGCACTCTGATCCAGATGGATTCACAATAATGCTTCACAATCTGTCAACAATTGTACTCTGCAGGACAGGCTGCAGAGCTGCCCTCCATGTCTCAGTGAGAAAACACTGTAGTGCACTGAAGCGTCAGGACTCTACAGTACTGGCTGCAAGCACGGGGGGGAGGGAGGTTCAGAGCTTGGTAAGGCAGTGCCGTTCAACCCAGTCCCACATATCATGTCCTATAGTGCTGATGAGGCTGAACAGGCAGACAGCCCAAAAGCCTGACAGCTCCCCACTGCAGAGATTGCTGCATCATTAATAAGGACCTGGTGATATAAAGCCAGAAACATCGATTAGCTTCCTGACTTTTTTTCGCTTGGTTCTTTCATCTTCCTTAACTCCCTTGATATACTATTTTTTCTCTGCTTAGCTTCTCCATATCCGCTGCATACTGACTATGCTGCTCAACTTTGTAGTCACATGTGTACCTCAACAGTCTCCATAGCAATAAGCATCACAAAGAAACAAAGTGATCCCACAGAGACAAGAACACACTGTGCACTCTAGCAGAAGTTGTGGAACAGCTGGTGCAGATATAATAGTAGTTAATCATATTTTCACAGATAACCCTCTAGTAGAGGGCATTATGCTTCAGTGTGGAGCATCCAAAAATAAGAGCCTACAACAGATAGGATCTTGCAATATAGATATTCTGCAAGTCAGGGCTGAATTTGGGCCAGGGCAGAACATTCACATGTTCCTCCAGCATTTTCCAACCAGTTCTAATTAAATTTTCAGCACCTGTTCCGCCCTTATGTTGCAGGATGACTTCATCCTCTGTAATGATGCAATCTCCTGGTCCTGGCAGGCAAGCCAGAGCGGAAGAGGCGGAGGGGAGGAGCCCACCCATCATTTGTCACTTTTTACAAGTTGCTGCCAGATTGTACATTGGCGCACAATGCCATAAATGAAACAGAGGCTTCAAGTAGATGCAGAGTCTTTTAGTGGTGCTGTGCTGGGAGCAACATGTCATGTTGTGTACAATATACAGCCACAATGCTATAGGTATTACATTTTTATTCCCTCGCATGTAATCGTGATTGATTTTGTCTTTGGTTGCTTTGTTTTATCCTTTAAAGTTTAATTTATGTTTGATTAATTTGTCCTGTGCTGCTTTTACATGCTCTAAATTTCCTGAGCTATGTCCCCTGTGTTTATGTATTTGTGTTAACACAAGGTACAAGTGTGTAGCCTGTGCATATGCTGTGTGAAAGGACTTTGATACACATTTATTAAGTTTTTCAAGTGCTCTATAAGTGAATTTCAACTTGAACATACACTACCGACGACATGAATACAAACCCTCTGGTCAGAGATATATTGCAGTGAGCTTACTTGACACCCAATGATTAACTAGGGACATCATACCCCTGAGGAGCTAATCTCTACTTAGCAACAGGGATCTAGGATATCCCATGTTACCAAAATACACCATGTAGTGACAACGTAGTCAAACAGCCATAAATCACAAAGAAAAAAAAAAACTATTTAAATTCCAGGATGTTTGTTTATCTGGGTTTTTGCTTTGACTATTGTCTCTGTCTGTTATACTGTGATTTGACTTAACAGGTCAAAAAAAGGTGCCATTGGATAGGACTTAGCTAAGCATCACCTGGAGAGTCGTGAAGTTACAGCAGGAATTCTGGCACAAAAAGGGAAGCTCCATATATTTATATACATCATATATTTGTTCTCAACACAAATGTTGTTTGTGTTCCATACTTCAAGTCACTAAATTTCTGAAGAAATCCCATTAGCTTATGTAGGCAATACATGCATTAAAAAGAGTTTGTTTTCTATAAAAACATATCTGCAGTGAGCTGTGTACTCTGTGAATCATACACTTAATAATTTATAGTGTGGAAAGCCTGGTTAGGTAGGATTGCTCCTGATTAGTATAACATTAACATTGTAGATTGGCCAATTGCCATTGCTCATGTAGAGAACACACCCACGTACAAATAGGCTCCATAGATGCATAATCCACGCATGTATGAACCACACACACACACACAAACAGGCCTTACTCGGCATGTCTTTGTGCTCCTCTGCAGCACAGATGGCTGAATAGTGGGTGTCTTCCTGCTCTCTGGGCCCCTCCTTCCCTCTTTTCTCTATATACCCCCTCTCTCCTATCCTCTCCCTCCACCTCCTCTTAAGCTTAAGCTCGATCCACCTAAACCAGCCCATCCTTGCTATCCCTCTTGCCCCCCTCTTAACAGCTTTCACACAATGCCTGACACTCTGCTGTTTGGCCTCCCTCCCCAGGCCAGTGTTAAATGGCCAGATAGATTTGGGAGCATTCATCATTGTAATCATGTTGCTCAATTATTCATGGGCTCCATCAGGCCTCTTCCTGGTGTGGCATGTAGTTATTAGAGAGTAGCAACATTAGTCTGCCAGACTCTCATGGTGCAGAGGGGACAAAGGAGGATAAAGCAGGTTAGGTCTGTACACTGACACTCATTATGCATCTCTGACTAATGGCTAATTAAAGCCATTCATTTTCTATTCAGAAGAGACTGATGTGCAGAGCAAAAAATATTGCATTGTGTTTAATGTATTGTTCTATTGCCTCCTACTGTAGACCACACACAGTTGCAGTTACTTATTCAATACTAAACTGACTTAAACTTATTATAGTTCCAACTATTATGACAGAGGCTTTTGGTTGCAAAGATGTGCAAACACAGCCTCTGCTAAGTCCGGCTTCATCAGTCCAGATTACAGCGGTCCAGCCCCCAGCTGGGCACACTGGGAGCAGATGGCCCCATAATCACCAGGGTTCATCTAGGTCTCGAACAGCAGCCAAAACAGCTCAGAATATTTCATTTAATTTCAAGTATAGCTTAAAATAGAGGGCATGTCAGATGGCATCACTGCAAGAGACTCCATAGAGCTGGAGGCTGGCAGTGCCAACCATTTCATGGTTATGGTTAGTTAGAAGTACGTTTACTCTGAGTTGCACCTAATGGGGTCTGCATATACAACACCAGAGTGGCATATCCTTTTCAAACTAGCACTGTGCAGGGGAATATGGACAGTCATGACTGACATCTTCTGTAAAAGTCACTGTCTCCTCACGGAATCACATGCTGGATACAGACTTCCCTGATGTATGATAGGACCATGGGACTCAACTGAAGCTTCATACCCTCAGGAACAGAGACTTCACCCTTCCCAGCTGGTATTCGTATGACTCATAAATATCACGTTCACACATATCCTGCTTCTCTCTCTCTCTCTTTTTATAATACCCTCTATATTGCAGCTGTTTCCTGTAAGCTTTTCTTTTAAAACATCCTGCTTTTCAGCAGAATCTGTGGTAACACTTATGAAAAATGTCCAACACAACCAGAACAACAAAACAGGAAACTCCCACAGATATAAAATTGATTTCATGCGTAGTGTTCCCAGTTCTGTGGAAAAGTGGTATTGAGCAATATTCAGAATCAGACAAGTGATTGTGATACTTGTGCTGCACAAAGTAGGCTGAACTCATACGCATGTCTGCCTCTCTGTTCCACCCACACTTCAACAAATGCTTCTTCTGAGTCATGCACCATAATGACGCCACACTGTGCATGTTTTCTCTCCAGAAGAGACAAAAACACGAAGCGTAGTTGGTCATTTTCACAATCCTCCTGCAGATATGTGGGGGATAGACAACTCTGTAATAATGTCTCATAAATCAACTCAGAGTAATAGAGTCAGAGAAAATTAAATGC